>NC_139172.1:4052225-5252225 GCF_965202585.1 Thalia democratica | reverse complement strand
TTAAGTTAAATTAAATGTTATCAGTTGTGCTGATTTAATGGTTACGATTAAATTAAAGTTCTATTTTAAATAGTTTCACAAAAAACTAGAAAGTATAACTCTACATTTAGAGTTTTTTAGATACAATATGATTCATTCGCTAAGTAATAAAAACTTTTTTAAGCCTATCAGAAGAAAGCTGTTTCTATATTTTTTATATCATCTTTTTTGTTGTTGTTGTTGTTGTGATGTTAAAAGTTCGTTACTATTTTTCAAGTACTAAAACAACTAATAAAACTTATTTTTAAAGGTTTTATTCAAGTAATTCTATAAAAATAGTTAATTAATATTCTATAATTCTATAAAAATGAACAAATAATTTATAATTTTTATATTTTTATTTTTTAAAACTCGTTTTTTAAATGTTTCATAAGTTGAGTGATTAGCTTTTGTTATACAAATTTTATATTTTTTACTATCAAACTTCTATGTTTTTTCTTAAATTTTTTTTTTAAGTTTCCCTAAAGTTAATTGACTATTATTTATTGTTTTAATGAGATGTAGATAGAAAAATTAGTTTATAATTTATAAATCGTTTTTTTTTTATATACTGCAGTACACTAGTTATTCTTGAGTTCGTAATTAAGAGTTAAAATAAACTATTAATACTTCAATAAATGTTAACTTTTAATAATTTCTGAAAAAAATCATCTATATATAGATTGCAGTAAATAAACTAAAAACACTCTATTGAAAAAAAAATATCAATAAAAACTTTAACCACATTTTTAGATATTGTAAATGAAACAACTGTAAATAATAATATTTACAAACTAAAAATTAAACTTATAGCGATAAAACATATCGATACAGGCATCAAAATGTAAACTCAAATCTTTATAAGAAAAATAATAAATATAGGATGAAATATTTTCTAAATTTTTTTTATCATTAGTTTACAGCTATTCAACTATGTAATAACTTAACAATACGAAAAATAGAATTACATTATATTTTATTAGTAAATAATCCTGTCTAAAAATAGAATCTCAACCATGTTAAACTTGTTAAAATTTCAAAGAAAAAGATAAAACTTAAGTATTTAAGTTTATGAATTAAAGAAAAAAGTTTACCAAGTTCTACATTTTATATACAAAATTCATTATACTTATACAAGTTATGTGATTAGAAATTTGTTTTTGTCTTAATAAAAGTCGTTTGCTTCAGTTTTTGATTTAAGTTTAATGAAGTTTTTTTTTGACCATAATTAAACTAAAAATAGTTTTGCCAAACTTCTTCAGAAAAATTAAGTTTTAAAAATTTGCGGACATTGTGATTGTAAATTGTAAATTGTTATTGTGATTGTAAATATTTTCTTTCAAAATCTTCCATAGTAATGTGCTAGTTATAGCACAGAGAAATAAAATTCCTAAAAGTAATACATAATAATATTTTGAGTTTAAGTGCACTGTAATACTCATATTGTATTGTTTTGTAAAAATTTTAGTAATTATAGTTTTAAATTAATTAAAATATTAAAAAAACAACTAGCAAGAAAATTAATTTTACAGTTACGTATACAAGGGGCGTGTTTTGATTTATGTTTATATTCTGTTAAAAATTAAAAATATCTGAATATATTTCTGATAAAAATGGAATAAAGGTGAACAAAAAGCGATTGAATATTGTTTTATTTTAAAATACTTTACTTAAAATTGAAAAATGTATATATATATATTTTTTAATATGAAATGTATTCAAATTATAACTTTATTAGAGCTAAATAAAAATTACATAGTTTTAAAAATTAGGAAAAAAAAAACGGACTTTTTGTTTAACTTTTTATTTAAAGTAAAAATTATTTTTGAATGATTTAACAACTTCTTAGGTTTTATTTATTTTAAGTAGTAACTTTTAACATAATCATGTTTTCTTTTTATTTTACAACATTATAAAATCATTGTTTCAAATTTTTTGATTACATCAAGTTTTATATACTTGTGCTATTTGTTTGTTTTCAAAAATGTTCGTTTGTTTTAGATTTTAATTAGAACTGTTTGACTTAACCAAGTAATTTATTTAAATATTATTCAATATCTAATTTTTTTTAGACTAAAACAAGTTGATTAAAATTTTTTATATATACTTCGTTTTAGTTTTTATTGTATAAAAAATTCGTTATACATGCTAGCATAGTTGCCAGAATTTTTCTGCTATTTTTGCCCTCATTCAACTTCTATAGGAAAATTGACATATATAAATTTTAAACCGTTAAGTATCGCCCAAGAGCTAAGTTTAGTTTTCTTTGAATTTAGTAAATGAATTAGTCTACAAATAAAACACTATACTATAGTGCTATTCTTATTAACTTTCAGTTTACTGAAATTAACTTCTTTATACTAAAATACTAAAAGAATAATTCTTGCAAACTAAAAGTACAAGTTCCGGTATCATTTTTTACCTGATTTAAAAGTTGCTTGCAGTTTTTTGTTCATACTTAAAATTTTCAAATGCAGAAGTCTATCAGTTAGGATTGCGTTTTTTGAGTTCGCACAGTCGGTTAAATTTGCAAATATTGAGTTCGCACTGCTATTTAAGTTTGGATTTAAAATTAAAAAAAATTGCTTAGTATTTAACTTTTCAATTTTAAGCTAAGTGAATTTAAGTTTAATATTTGCTTCAAAATATTATTATTAAATGAGTAATTTTTTTATAATTTATTTAAATAAATATATAAAAACATTAGAAAATTAAAGAAAAACGAAAATTAAAACTTTTAAATGTACTAAATGTTCTAATCAAAGAAATCATTTCTTAATTGAGAACTTTAATTTTATATTTCTGTAAATTCAGTCTCAAAATAGCAGTAATAAACACTTTTTTTTGAAAAAAAGTAAATTATAAGATTTTTTTCTATTTTTATTAAATAACGATTCTTTTAAAAATCTGTAAATGAAACTCTACTCAATGTTTAGACTATGATTTTTTTTATAATTTACAGTAACTTCAAAGTATGTAACCTTTTGTAATAAAAGTTGGTTTGAATTTTAATTATAATATTGGATAAAAACATTTTTTTTATTAATAGAGTAATTTATAAAATACATTAAGTTAGTATTGAACTGTAATATTTATATAGTTTTAGATTTTTATTTTGAATACAAAGTGAAGTTTAGTAAGTGTATTTAATGAAAAGGTTATTTATCAGTTTTATAATAAATTATATAAACAAAAAACTCTTTAGTTCAATTAGTTTGTACATATTCCTACAGTGAATATAATTTATGGATAAACTTTAAAAAAAAAGATATCTTTTCTAATAATTGGACGTATACAAATTCAGTACATTTACCTTTAGGATACAGAAAACTTTTAAATTTAAACAATTCCTTAGCCTAAACTTAAATTTTTGTAGCTAATTTAAGTATTTTTTCCAATACTTAAAATATATTAAGTAACTTGTTGAAAATATTTGGGATAAATTAGGTAAAAAGAGTATATTAAAAACTAAAGCTTTATCATAGTCAAAACATAAAAAATACAAATAAAAAAAACAAATCAAAGTAATTGCAGAAATATTAATTGCATAAATGGTAATAGTTCACTGTCTAAAATCCTGCAAAACTATTTACATAACTAAAAAACACATCTTATAAACAGCAAAACATATTTTACAATATAAAAAACCAAGAAGAATTTATTTTAAATTTTAAGCTGGTCTTTTAATCTTTTTTGTTCATCATAATAATGAAAAACAAATGGATTAAAGCTATTAGAATTAAATTGCTTCTATTGGTACTCCTTAAAACTAAACCATAAAAATAATAGGAATACTATTTAAGCTTCATAACTTAATTTTGTCATTATTTTAGGTATTAATTTGAAAATTAATAAGAAAAAGGTCAAAAAATATCAAATAATCTACTGTGAAATTAAAAAGACTAATCAAATAGATTTTAAAAAAGTTTTTCACTATTTTTTTCTAAAAGGTAGTTTTCACATAAAAAGTCGAGCTTACATTTGAAGTTTCAAAATTTCAGTTCTATAAAAGCTTTTATGATAAAAAAATTATGAATAACTTTAAATTTAGTATGAAGAAAATTGATAGAAAAATACAGCTTAAAGTGCATTTTAAGATCAAAACTACTAAATATCAAAATGTTCTATTAAAAACAAAACTTTCAACATACGAGGTAAAAATTTAACTTAGCTTTAAACATTCAATTATTTTTAAACATCTGAACGAAAATAAAGGTTTAATAAAAATATAATATGAATCTAAAAATATTTTAAAATGTTTTTTAAGCTTGGTTTATACAACTGATTTGTTTAAGCATTTCTAAAAAACTAGTAAATCAGAAATCAACAAGACAAATAAGTTTTAACAAAACCAACAATTCATAAGCTGAAACACTGAATAATAAACTGTTTACTATTTCTAAAGTTTTTTAAAAAGTTTGTATACTAAGTTAGTAAAATTTTACATTTAGTGTAAAAAATAGTTTAAATAGACTAAAACTAAATAAACTCTTAACTAATAAAAAATAAGTAGAAAAAACATCAGTAACAACATTGTAGATTGTAAAGTTGGCTTAAAACATAAAGAAACTCCAAAGCAATTAAAACAAATTGCTTTAAACAGTAACTGTTTTTTATTTTTAAGCCACTTAATTAATTTTTCTGTCTAAAAAATAACACCAAAATGTAAAAAAAACCATACAAGGAGGAATTTTTTATTGAAACTATTAATCTTTTAACATACATCAGTTTTAAAAGTTAACTGCTACAGTATATAATTTTTAAAATGTTTGATCTTTTAATAAACATGACTATAAATAATAACTAGAAATTTATTTTTTTGTTCAAAGTTAAATAAATTTAAAAGATCTAATAATACAAAAAAAAAAGATTTTTTTGAACACACTTTAATTGAAAAAGAAGTAGTTTATATAACTACCTAAGTTGTTTTGAAACTATTAGTTCTATATCTTCAAAAAACACAAGAACAACATTTTGTGAACCTTTTGAACACAACTAAAATTAATTAGTGCAAAATTTGTTACATAAAACTGTTAGTAATAAATGAACTAATTAAAAATTAAAAAGGTAAAAAACTTTAAAAAAAATATTTTTTTAAAGTTTACCTGAAAAAACATTTAGAACAAATTACTTCAAGTTACCCTAGGAGTGAAGTATATTATTTTTAATGTATTATAATTAAAATTGCAAACAATTAGGAAATGAAATACTTGGTATATAACAAAGATTCATATATTTATAGTTACAAAACACATATAAAACCAATTTAAATTTTTTTCTTCTAGTTCAAATAATTATCTAAATCATTTTATTGTCTATTATTGTAAATTTAACATTTGTTAAATATTTTTTAAATTAAATGTACTCTCAACTTTAAACAGCTATATTTCAAAATTTGTTAAATAATTTAATTAAACAACATATAATTTAGTTAAAAATCTACAAAGTAAGATCAAGCTATAAATTTTTTCAAAATTCTTTAGCATCTATTAAAATTCAATTCAACCGACACAGTGTTCATGAAGTAATATTAAAGTTAACTAAAAATAAAAATTACAGTGCTTTTGATCAGAAAGTTGTATTACATGCCACAAAAAAAGAGCAAATTATAACAGAAAATAAAGCATTTTGAGTATTTTCAATCTCTAATGTTTACTTAAACTTGGATTAGCATTCTAATAAAAATAAAAATCTTTAAATAAAAATTTTAAAATTTGTTGCTTTTCTTTTGCTTTTTAGTAAAAATATATCTAAATTTAATTGATATATATTATTTTTTTTTAACTGCCAATTTTTTTTTAATTCAAGGTTCTTTGCTTAAGAACATAAGAAAAGTTGTGTAAATTAGTTAAAACTTTTAAAATATTACTACAAAAGCTTTGTTTTACATATGTTTGTATTTGAAACTTTTACAGAAAAAGTTGAATTTCAAAAACTTGTTTATCACTCAAAAATAATTTTTATAATATTTGAAAATCCATTGAGGTTAAATATAATATTATTAAACATTTTAAAACGAAGAGTTAGAAAAAGAATATAAATATTATGAAGTGGAAAAATTGGAATCGTACTTTTATTTAAGTTGTAAAATAAAATAAAAGTTTTGAAAGGTAAAAAACTTTTTTTTAACTAACTTAAAATCCAAAGTATTTTTTTATTTAGGAAAGATGGTCTAAAAATAATTAAATAGATAACTTACAAACATTGCTGAATTACTTAGAATAACTGAAATATTAAAAAAAAGACTAACTAGAAGAGATGAGTCCTCCTGGGACAATAAAATCCTATTTGTTTTGCAACTTTGACAGGCACTATCAAATTGGAACATTCTCTCGAAATCTTAACTAACTTTTTGCGGTTGGCTAATGGCTTAACTAAAATCAGCGCTTTAAGTGATATGAATTCCTGTCAATTCAAAAAGGTTTTTAAAATAGATTAAGTTGAACTAGAACAAACACATTTAATACTAAACAAAAAATATCATTAAAAGTAGAAAGCTATAACATTTATTCAAGTATAAAACATTAAAAATTGATAATTTTGTACAAATACTTCAATTAAAAAGTTAAACAAAAAATAAAAAAAAACAACTTTGATACAAATACAAAATACATTTTATCAAACTTAAAATTTTACTAGAAAAAATTGTGTATTCATTGATAATACTGTTTATCATGTTTATGAAATTTTCGAAGTTAATTGAATTAGATTTAAATTGATTTCATATGCAAAAAAAACACTGGTAAGATATTTATATAACAATACTTTTTTAAATTTTTAAAATCTGCTTATAAACTGATTTCTATTAAAATGACAAAAATTCATACTACAATAAATTTTGTGAAAAAGCATTTGTGGTCAAAATGATTTTACAAATCAAAATAATTGCCAACTTTTTAGGGATTTTGAAAAATTAATCTTTTCTATTTTTATTGTTTACTTACAGGTAGGTTAATTTATTTAAACTTAGTTAATTGATTTTAATAAATTTTTACATTTAATTTTTCTTTTATATATATATTTCTTTAGTTTAAATTTTTATGGTTATGCCTATCTTATTAGAAAACATCAACTCTTCTTGTTTATGTTTATTTTATGTTGTAAAATCATTACAATTTTAATACTAATTTTAGAATTAAAAAATAAATTCAGCGCATGGGCTGGCAAATGGCTAATGAACATTTTAGTAACTTTAAAATTAAACCCAGAGATTTAGTTAGTTATTTATAGCTAGGCTTCCTTTTTTTAAATTGGCTTTGATTCTATTCTGCTTGAAGTTTGATAAAAGTTTTTTAAGCTTAAATGTAGCAAATTTTTACTTTTTTAAAATAGAAAATAAGTTGAAAAAACCTCAAATTTATGTCAAAATTAAGGCCAACAGCAACTACTAAAAATACCTTAGAAGCTTTTATATAGCAAATTTTTTTAGACATTTTGTTTTCTTCGGTTTAGTGTTAAAAAATGTCTGAATTCTTTGAAAATTTGAAAAAAGGGTATATTTTCTCATTAAAAAATTGATATTCTTTTAAAAATTTCATTGATGTATTTATGGTAATATACTACAAAGTATTTCTAAAAGAGAATATTTCTACTGCTTGGTGCTGAAATATCTTCATTTTGTTATGTTTTAGCATATATGATAAGAATTCTATATACAATTTTACAAAATAAAACAGTTAATTAGAAATTGACTAATTTTAGGTTTATACAAACAACATCCTGATGCCTATTTGCTTTTTTTTTTTAAATATCAATTAAAAAAATTAAATTAAAAATTTTAAGTTTTTAAATAACTTATTGTATTTACCAATAACATTTCAACAAAGTTTAAGAAAAATGCTAAAAAAGTTTCTCTAAATTAGTCTTACAGAAACTTTTCTCTAACAATACATTCTGCAAGAAAATTTTGTCAAAACTATGAAGAATTTAAAGTAGTTTTCAAACTGTATAGGCAAAAACTAGTTGGATTTAAACTTACATAATTTCTTAAATACTTAAAGCAGAAAAACAAAAAAAACAATTTTAAAACAAAGAAATCAAACTTTGTTAAACTATGTTTAACTTTTTGTACAAATTTTTTTCAGCGAGATTATTTCATCATACTTAATGGACGACTGTGTTCAGGTAAAGTTTATACAAAATGATAATATTTTAGAAAACATGCATGCTTATTTAGGTCCATTTATGAAAAAATTAATGAATTAACCTGTTACTGAAATTTTAATCATGAATATCTATAAAAACTACATGCAAATAGTAGAGCAGTATGAAAATTAACTTAGTTATCTTTAAATCAAGAAATGCTAACAAATTTTAATAAAAGTTTCAAAGGCATAGAGGGGTTAAACACTTTTTTCACATTTTGATTTTATTTTATTGAGCTTTTAAGCTACAAGATGGATTTTACTGATTTTAATAATAAAAACCAACTTTTGAGATATATCAGGTCAAAGTGGGAGGCAACAATAGGTTCCTTTTGGGAGGGGCAAACTAAAACAGCAAAAAAAGACTACTTCACTAAAAATCTATATTCTCTTACGTTTTTTGAGATAAATACCTAAAACTTTCAGGATATGTTGTTTAAAGTACTTTAAAACTTTGTCAGAAAGAATGTTTTTAAAATTAAAAAAAAAAGATTATAAAAAAATAAACAAATAACAAACAGTTTTTTTTTTTTTTTTTTGTCACAAATTATTTATTTGTTTAAATTCTCTTCCGACACAATTTTTTAAAAATTCTAAGGAGCATATTCTGAAAGTTTGTGGCATTTATCTCGAAAAACGTAGAAGAAGATAGATTTATAGTGAAGTAGTCTTTTTTTGCTGTTTTAGTTTGCCCCTCCCAAAAGGAACCTATTGTTGTCGTCCAATTTGACCTGCTATATCTCAAAAATTAATTTGATTTTTTTTAAATTTGTAAAAAGCAACTTGTAGCTTACTTAAAAATCAATATATAAGACTAAATTGTAAAAATGGTTATCTACATCTCTATGCCCTTAACATGTTTTTAATTGTTATTCAAAATTTTTGGTAGGATGATTTGTTAAAACTAACTTTTTTCAAATGTTGGCTAGTATTAGCATGGTATTTAAGACTTGAGCATTTTGCTTGTAATCTCTTCTTACAATATCTACATCTTACATGGTATGAACTAGAAACATCAGGCATAATCCAGTCTATTAGTAAAATAATATACTGTATTTAATAGATAAGTCTTATTTATGTAAAGCAATAATCAACTACCTTTAAACTCAGGAACAGATTTCCATTTCGAAGTGTATTTTTGTTTATTCTTCCTAGTAGGTGCTACAATTTCGACTGTTAGCATTTTTAACCAGCTGTGACAAATAAATGTTTTAGTGCTTTATATTAAATAGGCTGTTATAAAGTTAATTATCATAAAATAACAAATAATATTTTTTTTGTATTTTGAATTAAATAAATCTTAGGAATCATAATTGTATATATTTTTTACTAAAACTATTCCTTTCTTTAAATTAATCATTTTAAAGTTCTTGAATTAAAGGTCTTTTTCAATATTTTGTTTTTAATTTTATTTCACTTCCATTTATTTGTTCAAAATTTATTTTCAGATTTGTTAACAACAACTGAGGATCTCCTATATGCAAATATAGGAGTAAACATTGTTATGTTAGTAATAAGGTATTAAAATAAATATTAAATATTTTTTTTTACTTAATACTTAGTAAAAATTCATTAGTTAGTTAGATAGATGTTTTTATACTTTTTAAACAACTTACAAATGTATACTTTGCTTTTAACAATTCTAACTACTAAGTTGAAGTAGTTATAATTTAGCTGAGTTAATAACAATCAGAATTGCCACTCTTTGAGGCAAAATAGTCAGCCTGTGTTACCATAGACTAGTTAGAGTTTATAATAAAATAGAAACAAAACGTTTTTGTTAGCAAATTTTTGAATAAAAATAATACTAATTAAGTTTAAATACAAAAAGATACCTTAATAATTACAGAAGAACTTTAAAAATCAATATTTGTAAGAAATAAGTAATAATTAAGGCATAAAAACTGGTATGAGATACTTTAAAATCAACACTAGCATGAGATTTCAAAAAAGTTCATACTAGCCTAAGAGTGCCAAACACAGTATGTATCTGAAACTTTTTTTTAACTGAATATATCTTAAAAGTTAATTGAAACTGTTTTTGGTTGTATAAAAAATCTTACTATAGACTTAATGGATAATACTATAAAAAAACTAATCTACTGATGTGAAATTTCTACATGATACAAACAAATTTTAAAACTGAAACATTTATTTTTAGCACAATCATTTTATCTTAAGTCCACCAAAGAAATTAATGTACATTTTCATTGACTATTTGAATGCTTTAAAAGACATAACTTTATTTTTTGCTCATATATGTAGGATATGGGAAATGTAAGCTGAAAACTTTTTTAATGAAGCAAATCCATCAAACTTTTTTAATGAATATTTTATTAAAACTGTTCTTAATGATTTCTTTTTGTAACATTTAGATGATTAAGATCAATTATTTAACTACCATTTTAATATACTTATTACACAATACTTTTTTTTAATATTTTTAGGATTATTTATATTATACTTTGTTAATATTTTTTAGTGAATAAAAGACATTGTTTAGATTTTGATTAAAACACTTTAGAAAAATTTGTACACTTCCAAACTAAGCTATAAAATCATAACTTCTAGAATTCTTGAAAAACATGATTTATCAAAACCAAAATTGAAACAAAAATATTTATCGAATAACAGAAGAACTTATTTAAGAAGTCAAAGAAGAGCTAAATAGAGTAAATAAAGTGTTAAATATTAAAAAGAAAACATTATATAGCTGTTAAGTTCTAAAATAATAAGTAAAATGTATTTTACTAGTCTAAAATCATTTAGCAAATTCTTGAATAATTAATAAGTATACAGTTAAATTATTTAGTTGTTACAAAAGGGGAGTCTTTAAAGACATTTTTAATAAGAGTTAGCTTATAAAACTGGACTAACTTAAAAACACATGTTAACCAATTTTATTATTTTAATGGTTAACACAATTATGCACATTTGTAGGCTACTTTGTATATGGCTACTATACAAACAGTCCTAGACTTTAAAAATGCTTGGCATTATTAAATTAAATTTTGCAGATAGGTTGTTTCAAGAAATCTTATTTACCCATTTCATTAAGACTCAATCTGTTGTTTTGTTTTTTGAGTACATAGTGACCAGCAAATATGTGCAAAAATTAAGTCAAAGAGACATTTCTAAAAATTAAAAAAAAATTTAAACCTTATTTTTGTTTTTGAAAAAATGATAAACTTATGTTTGAATAAATAGTAGTTTGAAATTAATCAAGTCATTTAAAAATTCATTATAACATTCAAATATATAACATAGATTACAAAAATTGAACTAAAAAGAAAACTTTTTGATAAAAATCTTTAAGTATTTTAAGACTTTAATTACAATTTATTTTTTATTTCTAGGATATTTTAATTTTTTATGGTAGCAACCATCAGATTTACTTCACCCTCTATTTTGCTTCTTAATATTAAATTGAACACTTTGTAAATTTAAAAATTTGTAATATCAGTGTAATTAAGAATTTGGAAATGTTTCATAGACAACTTACTAAGCTTAATATTTTGCTGAAAGTCTTATTTGTCTTATTTTCGTTAAACAATATAAAAAGTTTATACAAGTTTAAATTAACATTTAAATAACTAATTTTCTACCTAAAATAATGAAAAATATATATAACTAACTGAAATTTACTGAATATACTTTTTAATACTGATGATTTTTTTTATAAAAGTTATGAGCATGAGCATTTTTTAAATATTTCAATATTTAATTTATTTGAAGAGCAGTGTTCCTTTAAAACCTTTTATAACGTTTTAACTTGTCACAGTTAAAATTTATTATTTTAAGCCTTACAACTTGTAGTTACAAGCATTGTTACTACAGTTTATAAACTTTGATAAATTATTTTTCAAAATGTTTAGTACAACGAGATTCCCCTTTACGTTTACGTGACGCCCCTCAAGGCCGTTCTGCTATAAAAATCAAAATTTAGGTTAAAAGAGGTTTATGCTAAGCTAACAGCTATTGTGGAAAATAGCTCATTTTTTAACTAATTTTCCGCGTTTCAGCTACATTTGGCTTCTCTGCATGCTAGTATCTAATGTAAGGTAACATTTCACTCTGTAATTAGTATCTTAACTAAGTTTTATAGTTAAATTATTTTATACAAATTAAAGAACTGGATTTCTTACTAAAATTTTGCTTTTTGTTCTACTGGCATGTTAAAATTATTAAAGATTTCTATGTACCTTGGAAATTTTAGACTGTTATTCAGAAGACAGTTATGTAGTTTTTCAAAGTGTACTAACAAAAACTACTATAGAATATACTCTATTGTTTAAAAAAGAGCAGCCTATTTGACGTCTAGACACGCTCTTGACTCAAATTCTATTGAAATTTCTTGTAACTATTTAACTGATTTTAATAAGTTTTTACACTTAAAGCTTTTCGAATTGTACCTTTGATTCTTTGTCAACATTTCAACGAAATATAAAAAAGTTAAGTTAATAGAATTTTAAAGTTTTGAACTTGAATTAATTATAACATAAACATAAAACAGTATAAAAAACAGACTACTCAAACTAAAAAAAAAACATTGAAAATAAGTTGATGTATTGTCAATAGGGCTATCTTTTAACTATAGTTTTTGATATTTAATAAATAATTTCAAAGAAAAATTAAACAACTAAGTTATAATACTTTATACTCAAAAACTGATTTGTCTATCTTTAAACTTATATTAAGCTATCAGATTTGGTAGAGAGCACTGTGTTTAGTGTTAAAGTATTCCATTTTAAACTGTAAGACAATACTATACACTCTTTAAAACTTTATAGTAGCATAATAACAGTTAGACATATTTTCTTATCAAGCTTAACTTAAATTTTCTTGTTAGCAACTGAAATATGATTATAGATTATAGCTAGCCTAAGTCCTGCCTAAACTTTTGATGCAATTTGGTCTTTGATAAACTGTCGCATAGTAAACGGTAGAGGCGCTAAAGAAACTCCAGTGGAAATGAATAATGCTAAATTTTAAATCTAACAACGAAGTTGTAAATAAATAAGTTTAAGAAAACAAATGTGCTAAATACTTTCAATATTGATTGTTATAAAAATATTTTAAAGGAACAGTAGGCTTTTTTAAATTATTTTCAAAAAAAATAAAAATTTAAATGACACATGAAAACTTTTTTATAGATTTTTTACCTTGAAAAAAATTGTGCATAAAGTTTATGTTTTTTGATATCAACTAGTGCTGCTTGGTAGATTTTTTTGCTCAGTTACTGAATCAGTTTTATATAAAAGTTAATATAATTAATTATTAGTTATAATATAATTAACTTTTCCAGCCAAAAAATTGTTTTAGTTTCCAAGAATTTCATATTATAAGACTTTTAAAAGTAGAACAGGAGTCAAAATTAAATTCAAAACTGCATAAGATAAAAGCTATTTGTCAAACACATAAATTAAAAAAAAAAACTTTTAAGTACTCGCTCTGCCTTCATTAATATTAAACTTTATGCAAAAGTTCCATGATTTGTAATTTCTTTTTCTTTTTTTTGTCTTTTTAATTATCAAAAAAAAAGAATATTAAATTGACTGATTTAAAACTCTATATAGAAAATTCTGAATCATTACTCAGAAATAAAAGTGCACTAAATCTTTGTTATTATCACTACTAACTTTAAAATAACTAAATTATAAAGTTCTATTTACTGTCCAAAGTAGAAATAAAATAGTTTTTTGCATAAAACTTGTTTGAAAATTTGACAAAGCCAATAATTAAATAATTCAGTAATAACCTAGCATGATGTCATCCCAATATTGAGCTGAATTTAAATACTTAGCCTTTTGCTCAAAGATATAAACTTTTATTCAAACTTTATATCTTTTTAACTAATGATGTAGGGACCTGTTTTAACCTTAAGGTATTTTTATTTTACAATTTAGTTTTATATTGTTATTTTCTTTATAATAAAACAAAAAAAAACCTGGAATGTGAGAAGTTCTGAAAAAACAACCTGAAATGGCATTTTAAACAGTTTTATATGTTGAATAAGATAAATTCAATTTTATACAAAAAATCTATCATATCGATTAAATTTTTTTGTTGTTACAAAAATTTTTTTTATTGAAAAACTTATTTAAGCTAGCTTTACAGTAATTTTTCAATGATTTAATACTATTTAACACAGCTATTTACCTTAAAATTAATTTTAAACTAAAAGTAGACCCAAAAACATCTACTATTAAAAACCTGAAAAAAATTTAAAAAATCTGGAATTTTTTTTTTAAATCATTGGCTGCTCTGTTTATAATTGTCTATTCATAATTACACAAAAATGTAAGATTCATTACTCAATGTTCAATTGTAATAAGAACAAGCTTAATAAATAAAACTTAAAGCAATATAATCGCTTTATATTCTAAAATAAAAGTGATTAAAGTTTTAAGTTTTGTTAATTTAGAACAAATAAATTTAATGCTATTTATTAGGATAAGAACTACTGAATATACATTTTAATATAAGGCTAACTATATAATTTTAGCTCGATATTGGAGTGACATCACAGTAAGTAGTTACCAATAGTTCATTGTATATACAATGTAAACTTTGTCATAAACCCAAAAAACACAACAATAATATTAAAGCTGCATACAATCAGAATAATAAAAAACTTATTCATTATAACAATTTATAGAAAATAAAAAAATTAAATTGTCTGGCGGACTAGACTAAAAACTGAAATCCAAGTACATGAATGAGTTTTGGCAAAGTTATGTTATTTATATGGTATAGTTAGATCTTTCACGTACAAAATTAAACTCATTAGATATATTTTGCTTGAGAATGAGTAGAACAAACAAGTGTAAACTTACTGTGATCACCATCAACTTTAGTCAAAGTACAACGCACTAACTTACAAACTGGTTAATTAAACACATTATTCAGCAGACCACCAGTCTTTATAAACAAGGGGTTTGTTTAGATTAGAGCCTACAACAAATGCTTTTCAAAACTATTTTTTTCATACAGAAGTTGGTTTCAAATAACAGTCAGTAGCACTACCCAAAGCAGGTATACTATATTGAATGTTGGGAAAAAATTTCAACTTAATGTTTAGTTACTAAGGGTGTAGTATGAAGAGGAGTAAATAACTTGTTTTACAACTTGATCTTATTTTATAGAATTATAACTAAGCTAAAAATTGCTGCTACATATTTTAAATATTCAAAACAATTTTTGGTATATATTGGTTAAAGTCAGGAATTACATTAAGTACCTTAAAGGAGAAGAAAACTAAAGCGGTAAATTATTAGAAACCACTAAAAATTTATCTACTCTAACATTTTTGAGAAAAGTACCTAAAATTTTCATGAAAAAATCTTTTTATTAAAAAAAAGTTATTATTTTTTTTATTAAAAGTCCACTCCATGTCTCAATCTTGTCCAGTGCTGCGCAAGATATTTTTGTAAAATTTCAAGAGATATTTTTTGAAAATTCAAAGTGTTTATGTCAAACAACATAGAAGAAAAAATAACTTTTAGCAAAATAGTCTTTTTTTGCCTTTTTAGTTTGCCCCTAATTAAAAAAATCTACTGTATTCTTTGACCTTAACTGGTTATATCTTAAAAAATAGTTTGAATACTAAAATATGTAGAAAGCAGTCTAGTTAAGTTAAAACTTTACAAACTAAGATCAAGTTGTTAAAAATTAGTTTACCCTACCCCTCCCTACAGCCTTAACTAAGCTGCCTTAAACATTCAAATAATTTTTTTAAATACAGCCGGTTAAAGCTTAAAAACAATAGTTTTGTGTCCTAAAAAATCTACTTGTTTTGTTTGTTAAAAAAACTTAAAAATTAGAAAAACTCCAAGGACAGTTTTAAAAAAATATTTTATATTTTAAGTTATTACATATTTTACTTAGCAAAACACTAAATTTTAACAACACAGCAATTTAGAAATACTTTACTTGTTGTTCAAACTTCTGTATCTAGCAATCAAGAAACACTTCTTTAGTTTAACTATTTATATAAGATGAGCTATACCCTTTCTTATTTAAAAAGTTTGCTTTATAGCTGTACAATTATAAAAATTGTTTACAGTTTTATGCTTAAAATTTATGAACTTTTTTCACTTTGGTGTAATTGAAATTAGTATAAGTTAGATATAAAATAGTTAGTAAAAATTTACTATAAGCTCTTTACTTTTCTCTAAAAAATACGTAACTTATTTTAATATATTTAAAACTGCAATTTTATATATTTTTTGTGTTTGTTTAGTATGGTGTAAATGATACAACTGCTTTAATTTTAACGAGTTGACACCTTTTTAAATTGAATTCACAGACTTGTTTTTATAATGTTACATTCCACACCATTACCAGCAAAACTACAAATGCAAAGACAACAAAGGTTGCCTTCAATTTCATCTGATGAGTTCTCATCCAGCGAGTTCACTTCTGATTACAGCGATGATGATTTAACAAGCTGGCAACAACAATCAACTAGTAGTGGTGAAATTTTTCATCTACTGTCTGAAGAGGTTAAATATACTAGTAGTTCATGCAAAAAAAGTACATACAAGGTTGTGCATGCCATGTTAAGCCCAAGATATCCTCACAAGAAGCATAATAAGTGTGACTTTTTAACAAACATGCTTGGTATCATTTCCCTCAAGTCAGGGTTTCATAGTTATGAAGACACAAAAAATTTGTACATAGTAGTTGATGCGCTAGTCCCTGGCGGCAGTGCTTATAAAAGTGGCCAAGTTAGGTTGGGTGACGTTCTTGTTTCAGTTGAAGACATTAGTGTTGACGTAAAAAATATTGATCAAGTTTTAAGATCACTAGTTGGTAGATCAAAAGTTAAACTCTGTTTTATGCAAGAACCTTCATTCGATTCTAACAAAGTAAACAGTAATGAACTTAGTGAAGTGAAAGTTATAACTCCTTCAACTGGATCAGAATTTCCAGAAATAAAAGCTCCTCACGCAGCCATGTATGTGAAACTCACTGAAAAGCTCGATGCTGACAGCCAAAAAGAAGTTTTGTACAAGTACTGTCCAGAAGCTGCTGAAATGCTGTTTCACATTCATGGCATGTACCTCACTATTTTTGACATCCTCATGCACAGCTTCAAAGAGGATGCAGTTTATTCCAAGCTGGAAGTTGCTGGTGAAACTATTTACTGCCTGTTCAACTACAACAAAAGTTCTAATTGCTTGTTAGTTTTGTGTTTTCCATCTGTTAATTTTAGTTTAGATATTTCAAAGAAAAGTGTAAAAGAATTTGTTGAACTGATAGAAATTATGTATGGCAGTCTGTACAACGCTTTTTCAGATCCTAAAAATAAGTTGAGGATTGACTATGTCACTAAAAGATTTTTTCTGGTAAACTCAAATATATACAGCCTCAAGTTCAAAAACTTTATGTATCCTGGAGTACAAACAGTAAAAACTAACTCAGAAGTAGATTTGAGTTTGAGATGCTTGCTATCTGAGTTCACTTCAAATGACTTCACTTTAGATAACAGTTCTCTTATAGCCACAAGAAGACTTTTCACAGTTGATTCCTCTTGCTTGTTTTACAAAGGGTACTTGCTTGCCAATCAAATGTCATTTGAAGATTTGCACAAAACTCATCTTTTTTGTTTCAATCATGCTCTTTTTGCATTTTCCAACCAGCAAAGGGTTGATCTTTTAGTTGTGTGGAGAGAGGTGTTTCCCACGATTCAGATAGTAGTTAAAAACAAACAATGTTTTACAAACAGGCTTTACACTTTTGATGTAAATCACAAAATTAAAAAGTTTCTTCTAGTGGTTGGTTTGAAGAACTCTCTATTGTGTTCAATTGTGAGCATGTCACCATACAACAGCCGGGGTATGCCAAAACCACCTTCTCACATTGTTGACATGGCTCAATCGTTACTGCTCCAGTTTCACAAGAAAAAGGTTCTCAATCAGGTGAAGCAAGCTGTTAACTTTCAAAATCCAAAAGTAACTTCTGCTGATAAACACAACAAAGAGTCAAACAGTGCTTTCACAAGGTCACTTTCACAATCTTCTTTCAAGCTTCCTTCGTTCATGAAGTTTTCCAAAAACAAATATCAAAATAGCAAAGAAGATTTTGTCAATAACAGAAGTAATGCCAAGAAAATGTTGTTTAGAAATTCGTCGTTTAGCTCACAAGAGTCTTTGGATGAAAACACTTTAACTTCTGCTGATATTGATACAAAATCCAATGAAAAATATGTCACTTTTGGACAAGTCAACAACTTATGTTGTTATATTTATGAGTGTTTGTCTTCTAAAACATATACAGCTCCGACTGTTTTCCAACTAGAACAGTTTGACAGTGACCTTCAAAATAAAATGTTGACGCAGTTCAACATGTATTCTTTACTGTTTAAACGAAAGTTCTTGTCAAATAATAACTGTGTTGAACAAGGATGTGAATTTCAAATTCATCACCAGTCAAAATATTTCAAGTTTAACGTTGCTGCAAGAATAATTGACAATAAACTTTTGATTTTGTGCTATAAAAACAACTGTCCACAACAAAACATGTTTGACATGGCATTTAGACTAATTAGCCAACAAGAAGTTTAGTAGAACAAAATAAATCAAAGTTTTAAATTCAATATCGAGTTTTCTTTTAAAAAACTTTAGTTGTTTAACACTGTGATACATATTTTATTTTTAAATCCATTGTAAGGTGCAACTTTTTTACTTTACAACAATTTTTTTAAACCTGTGGACGGCGTTTTCTGTAAATTAGTTTTTGTAGCATATTATAAATGGAATAATACTAAATGATACAGCATTAAAGTTTTATTTATTGTATACTACGTGTGTTTTTGTTTTGCAGTATTGGCCTTTTTTGTTCTACATTTAAGTTTTTAGAACTTTGGATTAAATAAATTATGTATATATAGAACTAATCAATTTTTAAAGTGCTTACAATTTATTATGTTTAAATATTTTCTTTGTTTATTTCGTGATTTAAACACAAATGAAACTGAGGCTTATTATTTCAAAGTTTTTTTAACTTTTTGAATTTAATATTACTTACAATTTTTTAATTATCAAACTTGTTTTTAAACATTTAAATTAATTAGTGGTTCTAAAGCTTTTGAACTTTTCATAATTTATAACAAAAACAAGTTAGATCACTAACTGTGCATTAAATGAAAAAAAAGTTTAATTCTATTTATTATTATTATTATAGTTGTGAACGAGTTATGAGTTTAAAACTGAAAAAAGTATGTGATGTATACGATATAATGTATAAATGGAGTTTGTAATATATTACTTTTAAAACTGAATATTTTGTTGTACTAAAACTAATTGAATCTTTTTTAGCTAGACAGTTTTTGAAAACCTATTTTAGCTGAATATTATTCTAACATGATAAAGTAAACTTGTATAATTAAAGTGACTGAAATTGTGTTGATTTTTTCCACAGTTTGCAAACAAAATTACAATTTAATAACTTTTGTTTTTCAAAACTATGTTTAAAAAAATATATCACAATCTTATAACTGATTCCATAAAATCAGTAAGTAATGTTTCGAGCTTACTCTAATACAATAATTTTCAAATATTTTAAAAACTTAGCGTAGTAAATCAATAAAAAGATTCTGAACACATTGAATAATTAGATAATTATAAAAAATACTAAAAAATGAATGTTCTTCTTGCTGCAAATTTCAATACTGATAAAAAAGTAATTATAAAGTCTAAGCAACTTAAAATATTAAAAAAAAAACACATAAGTATTTCGAAAGTATTTTTCATGGACTAAAAAATCTATGCTTATTTTGAAACTTGCTAATAAATTATTTATTGCAACTAAATACTGTATGTTTTTTGTTTGAAGCTGTTTTTAAATAAAAACTTAACTTGTTCTATGAATTTTTGTTTAAACTTATGAATGTAGTTATTATCTGCTATCATTTTAATCTATTAAGATGCTTGAATCTACTGAATGCTATTATGGCTAATTTAATTTTTTATATTCACTTATATAACATAAATTATTTTCTGTGATCATTATTTTTAATCCTTGATAGAAATTATTTTATATAAAGTTTAGCTATCTAGTTTCAATTAACTTATCTAGTTTCGAACTACTTTTATGGTTGATGTTGATAAAATCTACCCTATTAAATGTCTTACGATTTTTTTTTATGCAGTACAAAATCTGTAACGAAGACTAAAATTTTGTAAAACATAAAAGATCCACGTTTAAAAATAAAATAAGTCTGAAACTAAAACTAGTGCATTTTACTTTTGACAAACGAAAAATAAAGTATTGTTTTATAACATAAAATTATAAACTTTTAACAATTGAATTTTAAACTTTAATGGGCGTAGTTTTTAAGTAGATTAATATGTCTTAACAAAATAGGTTGTAATTTTATGAAAAATAATCTCTTAAAAGATGTTTTGTAATTTGTAATGTTTCACAAGTCTACAGTAGGTATTTTGTTGTATTAAGTGAAATTTAAGAAGCATGAAATTTATTAACCTGTTTTAAGTTATGACTTTTTGTGTAAGAAAAAAGTTTTCAGTGATGATTTGCCTAAACCATTACTATATACAAAATGTAACCACAAACTTACACTAGATGCTTTAAAATACTTTCTTAATATAATAATTTAATGTTTTACAGCAAAAGTATAGGACAGCTACCATTATTAACATTTGTGCAGAATCAAAAAAATCTCTATTCACTTTTAATTAATTAAAATCTGAATGTTTATAATTTTACCAACAAATTAATCAATAAACTTATCTCTTAATGTTATTCAATGCTAGGTTGGTTTCAAAGTTTGTTTTTTTCTGGTAAAAATATGCATATTAATGGAACTGTATAAACTATTTGTTTAATTAAACTACAGTCGATAAATATTATAAAACTTAAAAGAAGTGAGAAATAAAAACAAAAGGTGTATTGTTTACTTTACAGCTTACATAATTGTGTCATATAAGTAGAAGTTTATGTTAGCGTAGAGGCGTATTTTTAATGGTTTCCTGTGCGACCCCTGAAAAAACTAGATAAACGTATAAGACTATTGATTATGGTTTTACATTAATATTTTACTAAAAACTCATATCTATATGTTAAATTTTAGATACAATGTAAGGTTTAGTTCATAATTTTTAAAGAACTACGGCAAAACTGACGTAGTTTTAAAAGTTTATGAACAAAAACTTGACAAAGTATTATAAGTAAATCGAAGTTTATGTAGTATTTAGACCAGGGTTTTCCAAAAATTTATTCACATGGCTCCCTTTAGAAAAATTAAAAAAAGCCATGGCCGCTTCCGACAAGATTTATCAAAAAACTACATTTAAATACACATGACACTTTTTTTGCTGTTCATCATTAACTCTAAAGTATTTAAAGTAAGTTTCAAATTATGGCCTTGTAGCTTTCCCTTTGACAGCTTAAGACTGCCTAAAGTTCGGAAATCTTCCCATATATCTAAGATTAGTTTTGAAACTACCATCAAATACGCATAAGACCTTTTTGTTTTTTGCTCTTCATCATCAACCTCAGAATATCAAGTAGAAATTTAAAAATAATTTTAAATTATGGCCTTGTGGACCCATGTGCTCCTTTTACTACTTATGGCCCCAAAAGGAAACCTTTGTTTTACTTTGGGAAACCTCCCGGTTTAGACGGACAGACCCCGTAAGGATGATTAAACATCATCAGTTCAAAATAACTTACATTAAAAAAATTAAATAGTAAGAAAAGTAGCTACAACTGTTAAAAAAAAGCAATAATTGGAGGTCTGTAATTATCAGCGAAACAGTTGTAGTACATTGAAAAAACATTTGCTGACTATCAATGTAACATGGCTTACTTGTTTACAGCACTCTAATACTTGTATACTAACTATACAGTCAATAAAAACTTTACTCTACAATAAACTTGACTCTTAGTAAAGCTCTTAATTCATAAGAAAAAGTTTTAAGTTGAAGTATTTTTTTGCTGGAGTACAGTTCTCTTAGTTACAAATTTTGTTTTAAGTGCGTAATTTAATTTAAAAAAATGCTGGGTACACTATTTCGGACGGGTTGAGCACAGGCTGTAACAGTGAAAAACAAGTTAATTTTTGAACAACAATGCGACTGTACTTGATCTGGAACAAGAAGAAAGTGAAGCGAGTGAAGAACTTTGGTGAAGGATACAAAAAAAACTTTTGACCTATTTTGCTGCTTTTAAATATAAAAAAGTCATGCGTTATTTTGCCTTCCACAAAAAGTTTCATTAGTGATGAAGATACAAAAAACTTTACTGTGCTTATGTTTAAAGTTTAATTTTTATGTTAAAAAGCTGTTTAATAAAAATTAAAGTAATAGACATAACTTACAGGAGAAACTTAGTTGAAGTATTTGTCTAACTCATATTTTATACAAAAATTTATGTTAAGTTAAATTTTCATTTAAAACTTAAAAAGCCTCTAGTTAAAATAATAAACTATATGTAACTTTTTTAAAAAAATTGTACGTTAAGCTTATACTCTTTAGTTGCTTTAAGTTATAGATTTTTATAAAAACCACATTAAAAGTACAATGTACATATAATATTACAATGACTTTTGAAGTAAAAACTTTACACTTTACATTTGACTAAAATAGAATTAAGTAAATTTTTAAATTTTTTATATAAAAACTTAACTTAGTTTTAAAAGAGATCATAAATTCCTAGTACAAGCTTAAGTTTAAAAGTATTTATTCAACTCGTTTGTCTAAAGTTTAAATTTCATAATTTGGAAATTGGTTGTATTAGGCTTAAAAAGACTAAATAAAAAATTTTAAAAAGAAAAAATATTTTTAATTAAAAATTGTTTTTGATAGCATAGAAAACCAAAATAATATTTTAAATATTTGTAAGAAACTGATAAAAGTGTAGTTAAAAACTAATGTAACATTTTAAATGCTTTGCAATAAAAAACTTAGCCATTTATTTGTAAGCCTAAAAATTATTAAAAATAATTAGTTTATTCTAAATTTTATTGAGTTTAGTAATTAAAAATGTTGGCAATCATCTAAAAAAAAAAACATAAAACAAAAGGTAATAATTCAAACAAACAAAAATATACAAACATAATTAGTTTTACATGATTAACGTTGCTCCTATTGTCACTAAAAAAGGTTTTAATGACCTAATGTATTCTAGTGATTCCTACTAAAAAAAACCTAGTTATAAATAATGTCAAAAAAATGACAGCAAACGTTTTATTGCATGTGAAATCATATTTAGTTTTATTGCAACTTTGTAATTCTAATTGATAATACTCTCCTTACCTTAAATATCTAAAGATAATTAAATAAAAACTCTATTCGATAAAGATAAAGAAAACTTTATTAAAAGTATTATAAAACTTTGTATCAAAAGTTGTAGTCCTGGAAAAGAAGCTAAAAGATATCTGTGGTGTGCGACTCGATAATTGAAAGATTCTTCGTGCACCAGGACCAAATATTTTGAGCGTCTTTTTTTGTCGTTCAATAAACTATATCAAAACATTTCAATACTTTTAGAAAAGAAGTTTTTAGTAGTAATAGTAACGCTTACTGCATCTAAAATCTGTAATCTGTTTGAACCTGCCAAATTTGGAAAAGTGTTAAAGGAAAAGCTGATAAGTTTTGGTAAAGCAAAAGATAATGAACCGACCTCCCTAAAAGCTGATTTCTTCGTTTAAAAAATGATCATGTAGAAAAAAATCAAAATATTATTGATAAAATAGACAATTAAAAGACTTAAATTGATACAAACAAGTATTTCGAATAATTTTTTTTTTAATAGTGTAGTAATATTTTTGATATTACCATCTGTTTTAGACGATTTTTATTTTTAAACATTAGGTTAATAAGAAAAAGTAATATAATTTTTAGTGCTATGTTATGATCAAAAACTTATGATTAAAAAAATCTTATCTATCAGAATTAAAACATTTAAGACTTAGTATAAGTTTAAGTAATTGAAAGTTTAAATATTTATATTATAGAGACAAAAAATTCGAAAAAAAAAAATTATACAAAACGTAAATAAGGATTTCCGAAATCATCCGGAAAAAATAGAAACTATGAGTAATAGAAACATGTTTTCTGAAAAGCAACTTTAAATTAGTGGTTGTAGAAGGATAATTTGATAAAAACAAGCTACAAAAGTGTTGAGAATATTTTTAAGTAAAGTATTTTACGGAAGTAAATCTCTTAAAAATAAACGTAGTAAAATATAGTTTTAAGCTAATGAGACAAATTATAAGCATTTACTTTGTTTTACTGTTTTTGTAATTTAATCAAAATTTGATATTGTCAGAAACTTAGAAAGTTAAGTATTGCAGTTAGAACTATCTTAAACAGTGACATAAACACATTAGATTAATTAATAATTAAAAAAATAGTAAAGAAGTACATAATACAACTAAAAGTAGTTAAAAAAAATATATAATTTTTTTTTATTACTTAGTAAACAGTAGTTAAAAATGTTTTAAAAAACTACTAAAATTATAAGTAATTAAAAAAAGTTTACCAAAGTGTTCAAAGTAGCACCACAACTTTACTGTTGAAAAGCAATGTTGTTACAAAAACAACAGTAATTAATACTAAGTAGCTAATACAATTACAAGGAAGTAATTAAAAACAATTTATTATTTATATTTCTCATTTAAATCTTGTCTTGTGGAAAAACATATCATACTTTAGGTTGCTTGGTATCAAATAAGTTTCTTGTTGAAATACATTGAATTTAATAACTTTACGTGGAAGCCAGGTCAGATAAACTGTTTTGTACTTGTATTAAAACTAAATTTTACGAAGTTTTTAATTAGTAAGTAATACTACTAAACATTGAAGCGTTTGTTATATAGTAATTTTTTGCTGGAGTACGCACTTAATTAAGGCTTAAAAAAGCATACTAACCCGGAAGATATCACGACAATTTTTTCTTTGGAGTCAAAGTACGTATTCAACTGAAAGTGCAATTTCTCAAATGTAAATAGGTAACTAAGAGCCTGTACTCCAGAAAAAATTACTTTAATTAAAAACTTTGTCTTATGAAGACACTTTATTAGTTAAGTTTAATTCAGATCAAAGCTTTCGGTGACTGTTTATTAATGTATAGTAGATAGACAAGTATTAAAGAACTGTAAGCTAATGAGCTATATTACAATAGAAGTCAGCAAATCTTTTTTTAATGTACTACAACTGTTTCGTTGATAATTACAAACCTCAAATTAATGAAATATAAGTTTTTTATTAATTTCACTTACTCTTTAATAGTTATAGCTTATTTTCTTACCATTACACTTTATAAAGTAAATTATTTCGGTCTGTTTATGCTTTACATGACGAGGTTTGTAAGTAACGGATAACAGTAGTACATTACATAAATATTGATTTATTCTTGATACAGTGTCATAGTTTTTGTCAATTTTGTAATACTAATAACAGCTTTAAGTTCTAAACTTTTTTAGTTTAGCGGAATTTTTTTAATAAACATAAATATTTCTTCTATTTTTGAAAATTATTCTGCTTTTGACATAATATGTTTGTACATACGTATATATATATACAAAATATATATTAATAAAACACTATGTTTCTATAAAATCTTTTTTCAAACTTTTCTAGTGAACGGAAAAGATCTTCGTGTAAGTTTGTTGATTGTAAAATAAAATATATGCATATATATCCGTAGAGTATGTAAAATATTTTTTCATTGTACAAAATTTTGATCGGTGCATGAAGATTTATATATATACAGAAAATAAGGTGATTATTTAAACTTAATAACTTTCTACAGAGCCCATATAAAGGGATTTTCAATAATTTATTAGGAAAATACGATTTTAAAAGTTCTAGAACATATGTTTTATAAAGACAAAAAAAATTCTTTAATTTTTAGCTGGTTCATTCAAAATAAATAGCATTTTTGAAAACAAAGATGCAAAAGTTGTAAAAAAAAAACAATTTTTTTTCTTACTTATGACATTCAAATAACTTAACCTACAATCAAGTAAATGTTACTCTCAAACTAAATACTGAACACTTATTTTTTTGTAACGTTTATAAATACATTTAACCATTAGTATTTTTAATTACTTAAACGTATTTATTTTACTTTATGGGAAGTTAACTATTGTAATATTATAGTTATATTATAGTTACTGACTTTAATATTTTTATTTAACTGTTTCCAATTGCAATAAAAAAAGCTTCTTCAGTAAGATAATAAAGCACAAGTCCTTAGCTTTAATTACTTATAACTTTTTGATTTAATATTTGAATTATAAAAGTGAATAAAATTATAAGTCAACTTTAGTTTTATACTTTTAGTTAAAGAGTCAGTTAAACTTTTACTTACACCAATTTTTTAAGCAAATAAAAAATGTTGTAAAATATAAAATTCAAAACTTACGTTTTTTTAAACTGGTAGTAAACAATAAGCGGCTTTAAATCGAAATTTCACGGAAATGTTAAAAACCTGTAAATAAATAAAAAATCACATGCATCTTGTTTCAATAAATAACTTGAAAAAAGTATTCAGAGTTTTCTTTTACTTTGATCAGTATATATAGTATACTTTTATAAACTTAAATTGTTTTTGAACTCTTTGTTATCATTTTTAATGTTTCAAATAATAAGTTATACTTTTAAATAAAGCTTTACAAACTCTTAGAATTTGTTTAAGCTAAAAAAATATTACTATAGATAGTTTAATTTAATACCTAGTCAATAAACCTTTTCACAACTTTTTTTAAACAAAATACTTGTTTTGGTTACTAAAATCAACCCGCATCCTTTTTTTTATATGTTTATAATAATCAAAAGTAACTAAAATAGTTATGTACCCTCTAGTTATAAATGTTGATTTTTATGACGGGGTTAGATATTCTATATTTTAAAAAAGTTTTGTATTAACAACTTTTTTTTTAAATTGATTAAATTATAATATTTTTAAACTAGCGTTAAAGTTTTGAAATCGTTTAAAAATACTAAACACCAAAACTTGTAAAAGCTTATTTATCATTACATATTTATCTTAAAAATATCCTTAAGTTATATTTAAGTTAAGTAGAAAAATATTATTTTTTTTTAGATCAATTTTCATCAAAATGAAGGAAATTGATCAGTCAATCTTGGAACTAGAGATTGGTTTAGTCAGCGAGCGAGAAAAAATCGATGATTTAGTTAACGAAGTATCCAACTTAAATTTATCTAATAATAGATCAAATACTCCTGCTAGTTCTATTAGGAATAAATATTGTAAGTTTTTGTTAATTTAGGTTTTAAACTATGTCTGATGTCTTAAAAAAAGTTTTTAAAGATTAAAAACCAATTAATCATAAAGAGTTGAGGTTTCATTATTGCGAAGTTATAAAATTAAATTTAAGTCAAAAGTTTCAACTATCTTTTAAAAAACTAGTAGTTTTCAATTTTTTAATAAGCTCTTATTTTTCAGATAGACTTTAAATGTATTGTAAATTTTGTTAAGTACGTGAAACATTTACAACATAATTTTGTAAATAATCTATTCAATTTTTTGGCAGCTTATGCAGAAAATACGAAACCTTCTCCGAAAGAATATCCAAGTGCAGGTAAACTTTATATAGAAAATTTTATATAAAAATTAAACATTATGAGTTGCTGTTTAATTCATTTTTAAATTTAAACTTAGATGCAGGTAAACTCTTAAATGATATTTCAAAAAAGGTTTTTTTGTTAAATTGTCTTTTAAATTACTATTCAAATAAAATGTAGTCTTTTTAGCTTGAAAAATAATCAAAATACTACTTTACTAACTTATCTAAATTCTTATTTCTTTCAAAAGATAAAATAGTCGAAAAAATGTGTTTGTTGCATAAAACATTGAAAATCAATAAGTAAATAATTCAAAGGTAATCATTATAAGAAGTATAGCGTACTCAAATAAGTACTAAAAATTACAGGTAAAAGCAGCTTGGAAGGAAGTCGCATCGAGAAAAACCTTCATAAATCCTATCTAAATCATCTAAAAGATCTTAAGAAAAGAAAACAGCTAAATGTGCACAAGTCTGATCAGTCAGAAGAGTCAAGTGATAATGAAATCATTTTACCATCTATTATATCCACTACCACCGATCACGTATCCCGCGGACCTTCACGTACAACAGTCGGTGAAAGTCGGCCCTCCACCAGTCAGTCACATTCGGGCGTTGCTGGTTTGAATTTTGGTAGATCAGGTTCGCAATCGTCCAAGAAAAAAGTTCTCAGCTCGTTCGACAAAGTTTTGACGCCGCACTACACCACCAACAAGCACCCGAGCGAGTTTGAGAGGAGAAATATTTCTTTCGAAACCGACCTGCCGATGTACGTGATCAACGACTGGTACGCCAAACAGCGTAGTAAATGGGTGATGGGCGGAGAAAAGCGAATGCGGGTTGAAAAGTACGAACGAGAGCTTTTGAAATGTTTCAACGAAGGTTCGTTGTTCACTTGTAGAGGTATTTCGGATCTGATGGCAAAAACTGAACTGCAATATGACGAGATCGTTGAGTGGTACAGAGTGCTGGGAAAAAAGCTCGACAGGTTTTATTCGGAATGCCCGAACCCGAATGAGGAGACCCTTCGGTCGAAAAGTCGTCAGTTAGGAGTGGAGTTCGAACCTTTGAAAAACTGGAGGCACCAAGAATGTAAGAGTCTACCAAAAATTAAAATACAAGAAAGAACTCGCAGAGTTGGTAGGACAAATAGGAATGAAAACAATTCTTCTCTAGTAAGTAAATGGTCTCTTGAAAAAGAAAAGGATAACCTGAGTCCTTTTTATTTTAAAAATCCGGTACCAAGCATCCAACTGATGTTGTCGATCTCCAGAATGTTAAACTGCACTCTCGCCGAAGTCAAAGATTGGTTCTCCGCGATGAGAGCAACGCACGGTCCGGTACAAGCTACCCGTACAGTGAGCGTGTACGATGTAGCAAAGAGACAGGTGGACGCCGGCTTCGACTTGCAAAAAACAATCTCGCACTGCTTCACCGAGAAACAGCCTCACTTCACCGAAGATCAGCTGGAATTTTTGAAAGAGTTCTTCTACAGGGATCCGTATCCGTGCAGGAGGATGATTGCTAGGATGTGCGTGAGGCTGGGGTGCAGGCACGAGAAGGTGGAGGGTTGGTTCACCAGGACCAGGTTTAAAATGAGAGCGGAGCACTCTGCTTCAACTGGTAGTTTGAGTAGTAGAGTTTTGCCGACAAATCAAAACGGTTTTGAAGAGTCAAGAACTGACTCTTTTGTGAATACAAGGGCTAGTGATGCCGAAGATGAAACAAGTGGCAGAATTGATGCATTGTAATATTCTCTTTTGCGCGAACTGTTGCAAAACAAGACTTGAATTATTACTTTAAAAAAGAGGAAGAGTTAAATTGTTACTTTGATAACTTTTTTTTTTACTTTGTACACTAAATGACTTATTCCCACCGCTAAATTAAGTATAAGTTAAAAGCAAAAACCGTTTTTTAAGAAATAAACAGTTTTTTAAGTACTAAAAATATAAAACTTTTAATAACGGTAACATTTTTTTGATTGACTTTTTATGTAAATTTAGAATGCTAACAGTTTTTTTTTATCATAAAATTTTTCACCTCTTACAACGTTTGCTTTTTATTTTAGTTATAAAAACTAAGAAAAATAAAAACAAGGTTTTTTTTTTGTATCAGTATTGTTAAACTTCATTTTCAGCCAAGTTTTTGAGTATTTTAAAATAGAAGAATTACTAAAACTTTAAAAATTGTTAAAAAAAATAATTGTTAAAAAGAATTCGTATCACTTATGATTTGATCAGTTTTTTTAATAAAGCTAAATCAAAAAGCGTAAAATTTTTAATTGAAGTAGTTTTGAGTTTAAAAAAAAGCTTAGAAGTATTAAAAAAAGTTTATCTGATTTGCTGATTAGAACAAACCTTACACTTTAAAAACTTATATCACCATACTACATTTTGTTGAAATTAATACAATTATAATGCAAAGTCTGAAAAATATAAAAAAATTATAATAAATTTAATACTAAAAAAGTAAATACATAATGAATAGAATAAACTTATACTTAAAAACTTTAAAGAAAGAGGTAACAAAAAAACTTATAAAAACTGCTAGAATAGCTTTAAGCTGCTATGAATAAAGTTTTAAAAAAGTTTATTGACCAATTATATCAAAATTAAGAATTATGTATTAATTTAAATAAAGAAAACTTTCAAGGTAATGTAGAAATTAAAGTATATATTCATCAAATGTTCGTACTAAATTGGGGCAGTAGAGCTTTTTTATAAACGCTAGCAAAACATTTTATATAAGTTAAGAACTAAGTTGTAAATGCTTAATTTGTATTTAAAAAGAGTGTTAACTTAAATTAAAAAAAAAATATTTAAAACGTGTTAAATCTTGATTAAAAATAATGATAGCTTAAGTTAATTTTGAATAATACTATAAAAAAACCGCTTATAAAACAAATTAACCTAAGAAAAAAACAAATGTTTCAAGATCATGAATAAACACGATAAAAATTTATTCAAAAAAGAAAACGAAAACAATAAGAACGTATTTTAATTGAAATATTAAATTTTGATCGTTAGTTAATTTTGCATGTCAAAAGACAACTATACAACACAAAATGTAAAGAAAATACAATGAAATGGTTTATACCATTAGTTTGTTCTTGTCATCGGACCTATAGTCTATCAGATTATACAAATTACCTAAGCAGGGCCAAAATTTGCCTCTATGTTTAACTAATGTTGCAAAACAAATACATTGGAGCTTTTTTAAGCTAAACACAAAAAAAAACTTTCAGTTAAGTAAGTTACTAGTTCATAGCCAAATTTCCTGGATTCTTAAACAAAGAACACTGAATAAATGTTTGTTTGTTACAAGTTAAAAAAAAAATTCTTTAATTTTCAAAGTAATTTTTTCTCAAATGTACACGAAACAAAATAATTTTTTTTGACCAGTTGAACCTGCAAAGCTTTGTTATAGTGAATTTGTCCCTTTAACTTAAAAAGTTGACTACCTATAGTTTAGATGTTGAAATAATGCTTAAAGGACAGTTTTTAAACTAAAACTTAAGTTCAATTACATTTGTCTAAATCTTATTCTTTTAAAACTAAATGTTAAGTTTTAAAAATTTCCCGAATGTTATGTTTTTTATCAAAGGTGTTTCGATAATATAAAACATTAAATTTTACAACTAAAAAATATTATTAATCTTATAATAGCACATAGGACCTTAATTGCGTAAAACTAGAATTAAGGAATGAAATTTTAAAAAAAATGTTTGTAAAGCTTTACAGATATTTTATTTTATGTAACTTTTGCACGGAGCGTCTTTTTAGAACGAGATTCACTTTTGCACGAGTGGACAGTTTTGCACAAGTGTCACTTTAGCACGAGGGAAACTTTTGCACGTAGGGTCACTTTTGCACGGTTTTAATTTAAAAAGGCGTCCCTTTTATACCACAACACTTTGCACAGTATTACATTGTTACATTTGCAAGGTGTTATTTTTGCACAGTGACATTTTGCTACTCTCGGAAGAATATGAACCTTCGTGCTAAAGTGATGCTCGTGCAAAAAAATTGCCGTACAAAATTGTCTACTTGAGCAAAAGTTTCACCCACCCATTGATTTTAAGTAGTCTAAGGTTGTATCTATTAAGTTTTCCGATCTACATAAAAAAATTCTATTAAAACGAAAGTTATCAGACTTTAACTGTTAGCTCATATCAAGTTTTTTCGCTTTATCCGTTTTATTATACAGAAAGTATATTTTTTTATAATTAAAAACAGCAAACTAAATTCATATTTTATTTAATTTTGTATTTTTTGTAATTCGTTTTTAATTTAGTCTTGTTAATGTTTAGTAGATATTAAACATAAACTTTTTATAGCAAAAAAATACTTTTTTTAGTAAAAATTTTAAAGAAAAGTTTTCAAATAGGGATTATAGGGTGTTTTTGAAAAATAAGTCGGCTGATTTGTTCTAAAACATTTTTTAAAATTAAAAACTGCGTATTGAGAAAATGTTTTACTAGTTGTTTTTAAATCTATTTAAATCTGAGGATTTTAAAAGTATATACATATATTTCCTTGCGGCGCGCTGAAATTTTAATTTACGAAAAAAAAAGAAAATATGTTGATGAAAATACTAAATGAATTTATAATTTAAATCTTTTAAATACTTTTTTAAATAATAAAAAAAGCAGTAAAATAACTACATGTTAAAGAAGTTTTTAATAATTTTTTATTTAACTATTTATTTTCGATTTTTAAAGACAAAAAAAATTGAAATAATTCAAAGCCCTTCAAATCGCCTTGCACAAACTGGCATAACTTTTGTTATAGATGGAGTTTTTTTAGTTTACTTTAAAGCACTAAGTGCGTAAGAATCTTGGCTTTCTACCCTCAAGTTTTTAAAGAGAAATCGTTTTTTTGCTATTACCAGTAGCAGGTTTACTGTGAGTAGTACATTCTTTTTTATTTTAAATTCTTTATAATTTTTCTCATTTTTATATAATGCTCAAATATTACGAAAATAAGTGTAATTGAAAGTAAAAGAAATGGGATGGACTTCAAAACACTTTATATTCTATTTCTAAGAAAATGCAATAAAAACGAGGAACATAATACTTTCAGATATAAATCCATAAGAAAAGTATTAACTAATTCTTTTTGAATTTTTTAAAAACTTAAATGAAGATATTAGCTTATTTCTTTTTTATACCTGCAATCATAGAGTTTTTTTTTTAACAAGATAGCTAAAAAAAACATAAGAAAAAGAAAAGTTAATCTTAAAAACCAAGTAAAATTTAATGGTAAAATAAATTTAAAAACTAAAAGCCAACATAAACAAGTAATAGTTAAACAATTAACATAATTTTTTTTGTAAAACTTCGTTTTAAATGATTATTAAAATACTTTTTTATATGGTCACATTTATAAAGAACACAAGAGATAATTGTTAGTAAAAACTGATAAAGTATAATAAATTAGAATACCTAAGCTTGTATGTCTTTAAAAGCAAAATGTTTAGGAAAATTTACTTCAAAGGTTTATCAATGGTTGTACTCGTGAAATAAAATAGCCTAAAGCAATGAAGTTAACTTCATAAAATTTATTAAGTTTTATACTACACTTAAATGAGTACTAAAAAAATATTATATTTATGAGCTAATATATAGTTGTTATAACTTTAAGGTATGTATTTTAAAATTAGAGTAGCAGTATTTTTATTTTTAGTTTCTCAGTCATATGAATACGAAGTATTCAAAACAAGTAAGTTTGTTATTTTTTTTCTGATGTTAGACTATTATTTACCTAAAACTGATTATACTTTACATACAACTCGCAGTTTATATTATTAAAATATCAAGCTACAAATAAAATAATACTAGTTTCAGTAAAAAAATAATAAAAGTAATATAGTTAATAAATTTTGCAAAATAAGCAGCAAAAGTTTTTACAATTCTGTAATTTATTTTTAAAAATACTGTTGCTTGTTTTAAAAGTAAATACAAACAGCATGTTGATCTGTAAAAAAAATAAATTTTCTGGTACTATTTTCAGTCAAAACATTGAATAGTAAAAAACTAAGTAGTTGTTTAATTTTTTCTAATAAGACTATGAAGTAGGCATACTTTTTATAATAGTACTATTACTGTAACAAAGAAAGATATAGATTTTAATTTTTTTTTGTTTTTTATAAAAAAAGCACTACATTAAACTTGCAATGTTCTAGTTGTAAAGAAAACTAAGTTAAATTATAAATTTTAACTGATTAAATAAATTTTTATACAAACTTTAAATTTGCTTAGTAAAGATATGCTAAGTTGTTTTTTGTACAATTTAAAGCGTTGTGTTCTAGTCAAACTTATTCAACCTCGTAAAATTATCATTTAAGTGAAAGTAAAACTAAAATTATGATTGCAACGTAAAGTGTTTTGAAAATAGTTTAAATATATTTTTATAATGCTATTCAAGCTAAAAGTATTGTACTAAAATTTGTACACCTATTTTTATTTTTTATGCTTATTTTTAGACAAAACATGTATATAACCAGTTTCTTTTTTCTATATAAACTTTGTAACATATTTAGAAATAAATTTACTTTAAGTTCTTCGGAAACCTTAGTATTTTAGTCGTTTCTTTTTTAGACTTAAATTACATTGTTTGTTAATTTTTGGTTAAGTAAAAAAAAAGATTTTGCTCAAAAATCCCTTTGTGAATTTTTATTTTTGTTACTACTAATTTCTTTCTCATCTTTTTTCAGATCCGAGAGACTGCTGCTATTTAGACCCATTGGAACCGAATGACGGGTGCAAGACAATTGTGGTGACCGCGAACAAAAAGATTCAGTATTTCGAAACCCCCCTGTACCCCCAACCTTTTCCGAAGAAAATGATCTGCACGTGGGCGTTAGTTAACGTTGTTTCAAGTAATTGCTTTAAACACCAGTGAAGATTTTGTTAAGTACTAAAAATATATAACAAATTTGTAAGCAGCTATTTTTTAAACAAAAAATTTTTTATTGAATACCTTTATTTTGACTTAAAAAAGTTAAAACTAAACTAAAAATAATCAAAAATAAGTGCAACATCAGTTTTGAAAAATGTGTTTTTATTAATTAAAGTTTTTGTAAATAGAAAATAAGTATAAGATCTTTGTAAATTTTCGCTTGCACAGTTTAGAAAAACAGCTAAGAAAAATCTTAAATGATTAAATTATTATTTATTGAACAAAAAAATAAGCACAAAAAAACATCCTGGGACTTTTTATACGAAAAAACTTTTCGGTTACCTAATCGCACACAACGGATACCTTTTAACGTCTTTTATAGGGCAAAACATATTATCGTATTTTTATTTTTTCAAGAATAAGGATAAACCCGGGATCTCGAATACACGCAGTAATTGAGAAGTTTCACCTGATAATTCCCGACGAATCTGGCTGTTACGTGCAAACCATCATGATAAGGTCTCCTGCCACAGACGGGTTGAAGATGGGCCCGTTTTGTGGGAAAACTGGCATTCCAATTATAAACACTCCAGGTAGCTTTTAATTTCAGTTGTTTATTATAAAAAAGTTGTAAATTTGTACTAGAATTTTAGAAACTATTGTTGAATGTTTGAAAATTTCGTAAAACTTATTATTAAGTATGTTGATAATTAAATTAAAACAAATAAAGTATAGTTATGTTATTCAAACAAACATCATAGTCAATATGAAAGTTTTCAAATTTCACCGTTAAAATTTTTAACTTGTTTAAAATGTTTATAGAATATTTTTTAATTATTATATGTTTTCAAAAAACTACATATTTTAAGACAATCTGTTATTGATCCAACTAATTGACCTGGGTAGCAAATCTCATGCCCAGTACAATGGATTTAGAGTGAAGTTTACAGAAAGTTACGAAACTCCAAACATAGAGTGTAAGTTTGTTTGTAATAAAATCTAAAGTATAATAGATTGTAATAATATCAAATTCGAAGTCTTGAAAAAAGTTATACTTGTCAAAGTTACAAAAAAATACAGTACGGTTAGTTTTAAAACTGTAGGTGTCTGTCATTCCAACAATAAAATGGATACTAATATAAGTTATCTAATTTTTTTTATAAATACTTGGTACTTTTTTTTTAATATATATTTAAAAATTGTTTCTTAAAAAATTTTCAAAACATAAAATTGAACTATTTAAAGTAATGCTACTTTTTATCTTATTAGTAAGACCACAAGGGTGGTTTCACAACGAAGGTGTTCCTTTCTCTATGAACTACGCTCAAATCAACCATGTCATATCAAAAATCGACCCAGCAAAAAATGTTGAACTTAAAATAGATGTGCCAAATATGGAAGAGTTAGTGATACGTAAATTATGTTTCGTAACTACTGTAAATGAAAATGCAAAACTAGTAATATGATAGAATAAATGACCAGGTATACTTATTTATATAATTAACCTCCTATTTATTAAAAGAAAAAAATAAAAAAGTCAAACTTAGCTATGTTTCAAAACATTTTATCATTAATAGTTTTTATTTAGTGAACTTATATTGAAAACTTGCAAAATTATTAATTTTGAAATAATGTTAAATGTTTCTAAGTAACTCTACAAACATTTGTAGTTAAGATAATGAATTTTTAAATAAATTTGAGTTCTACTTAAATTATCAAATACCAAATAGTATTTTTCTAAACTCTAACTTGCAGTATTAGACCGAATAAAAAATATATGCACTACTGTATGAATTTTACACTGTTTAAGAGTTTTTAAAAATTTAACTACAAAATAAAAAGAAGCTAGTAAATATAACGAATTAAACTTATTTCGAATTACATTAGTCTTTCAATAAGCTTAGCTTTAAAATTACTTAACTCTATTTTTACACTTTTCAAAAAAAAATATTTTAGTACAACTTACAAAATATAAATTTATTGTCGAATATAAAAACAACAATATAAAGTAGTGTGATTATTTAGATTCAAAAAACTGATAAAAAATTGGAAACAAATAAATCATAAGTAAAATTAAAACGAAGCAACTTTCCCAAGCTTTTCATCTTAAAAACTTTTCCCAAGATTTTTAGATTAAAAGCAATTTTTTGAGTTTTGATTATTTGATAAAAAGTTTTAAACTCATAGTTATTTTTCAATATAAACTTGCTGTACAAACTTTATTAGTTAAAACTTAAATAACAACAAATGAATACGTTTTAACTATTTTGTACAATTTCGATTTTTAAAGACAATAAAACTGTTGATTTAAGAAAAATTAATTGAAATGTATTTTTATAATCAAAGATTTTAAACTAAAAAAATTGTAAAAACTGATAGTACTTCATACTTCTTAAGAAGTTTGATTTATGTTCTGTCGTATAGTTTTGTTTACTGTAAAACTTTAAAAGGTTAACAAAAATTTTTTTGTCTTAATATTTTGGTTTAACTAAGTTTTGTTGAAATAATAACTTTCTTTTTTTGAGTAGTTTTACTAGATTTAATAATAAGCTTTAATGTCGAAATTGTATATACCTGAATGACTTTATAATTAAACTACAAAATAAACAACTTTTAAGTATACATACTAATAATCATAAATTTAAACTTTGCATTTTATAGAAATGATCTTAGGCATGAGAATAAGTTTCGTAATTTGTAATTAATCACAAAAAATCAGAAAAATTAAAAACAATCATTAGTAACTTCAAATTGTGTTACATTGATAGAAGTAATCATTTTAATAAATTACTTATTTAAACTATTTATTCAAGTTTATGTATTCAAGTTTATGTGCTCGTTAAGTAGAACTAAACAATACGATCTCCAAAATTTAAGTTTAAATTAAGTTAAGTAACTTTGCCTTAAAATATAAAAGAAAAAGCAGTACTTAGATTTTAGAAAGTATAAATCAAATTTAGTAATAAAAAAAGTACTAATTACAACTTTAAATTATAGAGATCCAAGGCTTTTACCGACAAAGATTCCAACTACGAAAACTCCGGAAATCTATGAACGACCGTCGAACAATGTGAGAAGAAGACCAATTTCAAGAAGACCTACTCAATCTCCTGCTACGAAGTCGAGACATTGGTGTAAGTTTACTATGATTTTGAATTAATAATTGTAAGATGATAATGTTGAATGAAAATACCCTCTCTTTTGATTGATAATACTTTTTTGCTGTGAAACCTTATACTTCGTTTTAGATTGAACAACAAAAAATTAAGTTTGTTTATTCAAATTAAGTCTATCAGTACAATAAAAATAAGTCTTTATACAAAATCAATTAAATTATGTTGATTTTCAAACGTACTTTATTTGTTTATTTGTAAATTATAGTGCACAGAGACCAGCCTGGAGTTAACAATCAGTTACCAAATGAACCTTATCAGAAAACTAACAAGACTTTAAAAATCGAGTACATCATTGGTATTGCGGTGGGAGTTTTCATAGTACTTAGCTTGCTCATTGTTGGTTTGGTAAAATGCCACCTTGTGAGACGAGCAAAAAGAAAAGAAAAAATGAGAAAAAGGGAAGGTTAGTAATAAGTAAATATTTTATCTATTTTTTTTAAAATTTTAAAATTTGGTTTTTAGAATGAAACTTTAACTATTTTAAATTGTAAAAATTTGCCGTTAAGTTTTTTTTTAATATTAGTTTTTTTTCAACATCAGTCTCAAACTCTACCCCTTGCAACGATAAATAATTTCTGGGGAAAAGCGAGTGTGTTACATCATGTGTAATTTTACCTGCCTCATTAATATTTAACTTTTAATTATCCAAAAATAAAAAATATAAAAGATCTTTTAAACGAATAAAAAACCCTTGGTGACACGGCATTTGGAAAACACTCACAAGGCTGATTTCTTATCACTAAAAAATTCAAAGCTTTGGAAAATTATGAAGCTCAAATTCCCAAGCAAGTTTCACCGACACTACAGCCAAAAATATCACACCAATAATCCAACCATGTGATCACTGTCACTAGATAAAACTCACAATGAGTTGTTGAAAAAATAAACAGTAATTATATTAAAAACATTAACGTTTAATAACTATCTTGAAACCTATTAAGCAACTATTTAACTGCAATATTACTCAGAAAAAAAACTAAAACTAAAAACTATTAAGAAAAAATGTAGTTTCTGAAACTTGTATAGATAGAATAAATTATAGTCTAATAAAATCAAGAAAAAAAAACGTAATATAACTAACTAATGAACAAACAAGTTTATATTAACAATTAAAAAAAAAACACAACAAAACTGGAAAACAGCAAATAAACAATTATGCATAACCATATAAATGTTTTTCCTTATCAACAGACCAAAACTAGCTAACCATAAATTAAAATAAACGCACACAAAACTGACCATACATATACTAAGATAAATGTATGACAAAAATAAAACCAGTTAAGAAATGTATGCAGGTAACACAAATTACACATGCAAAGCATTCTAAACTTACCAGCATACCAATACTGCTTGCAATTATTTCTGCAAATACTACTTATTTTTTTGAAAAACTTCAAACAGAGATTGTAAGCTAAAAATTAAAAAAAAATCATAAAGTTTAAAACTTATTTTATTAAGCAAAGTCTTACAAAGTTTAATCACAGTATTTAATTTTTTATACATGCTTTAGAATTGAAGCGTAAACGAAATTACGATGAGGGTTTTCAACTCGCTCCACCAACCAATAAAAAACAGAAGTACTTGCCCTACAACCACAAGAACAAGTGCTACAAAGAGAAACGGAACACTGATTCTGTATATTACAACACAAGACCGAGTAGAAACAATAGACCTTTACCTAAACCGAGAAATACTCATAGTTATAGAACAAGCATGCCGCATGATGTTCCTTATGGATATAATAGATAAAATTACAAGTAGAAAAAAAATTTAAACGACTTTTTTTAATGTCGTAAACAAAACAATAGCCAATATTTTTTTATGAAAGAATATAGTGAAACTAGTCTAAGTTTAAAAATTTCTTTTTTTTTCACTAAACCACTAAATTATATTAACAGCTAAATGATATGTAGTATTTTGTTGTTTAATTATAGTCTTTAAAATCTTTTAACTACTTTTTTTACTTTGTATACCACTTTTAGTCTTAAGTTTTTCTAACATGTAAATCACTCCTTTCTGAATTTCGAATTTTTTTGAGCTTATGTTACAAGTAAAAAATATGCAAGCGTGACTTTTAATCAATAAAGAATACTTTTATAACTTTTTGAATATATGTTAGGTAAAGCTTTTTAACAAACTGTAACTTTTTTTAAAACCAAGATAATTTTTTTTACTTGAATTTTATCTAAAAATTCTAAAAACTGTTAACTTTAAATTATTTTTATGCTTTAATGTTTGTTTTTGCTGAGAAAACTAAACTTATTCTGAAGATACAGTTGAAAAACGTTTTTAAAGCATGTTTTACATTTTTTCTAAACACTAGTTTTTTCTACAAATGTTGTCCTAATTTTTATATCCAATGTTGCTTTTAATTACACTTATAGCTTTGTACAAGACTTTAAGTCTTTTTTACCGTTTTTATATTCATAGCTCTAATTATCATTGTTACAACAGCTCAAATCTGTAAAAACTTAAATCTTCAACATTAGTTATTTTATAATAATTAAAAAGGAGTTCATAGCAATATTGAAACACGCAAACTCATAATAAAACTAAACAAATAATTTTATAAAAGCTGAAGAAGTTTAGTTAAGTTATTATAAATATAAATAAAAATATATTTAAATTTTTAAACTTTATGATTTAAGATAAGTTGTATAGTTTATAAATACTTTTTATTAGAAAAAAACTAACGGTTAAGGCTGTAATACTTAAGTTCCTGAAGAATTTAAGTTTTAAAGTTATAGAGTTTGTATATAAAGACATAAATTTTCAGATTAATAAGTATATTAAGCAGTCTTAATGTGTCCAGGTATAAGTTACACTAACAAAATTTTCCTAATTAAAGTCTAAGTATTTTAAAAGCTCAACTACGATGATTAAGTATATTTTAAGATAAATCTTTTAAGATTTTAGGATATGAAAATTGTCTTAATTTTTTTAGCGTTTTTTGTTTAAAAGATTGTCTTAAAAATCATGAAAAAGTGTTAATTTGTATTACATATTATTTAGGTTTTATTTCTTTTTAAACTAGAAAAAAAAGTTTAGTTATGTACTCAATGGTTTTAAGTCTTGTTTACTTTTATTCATTACTTTTTTCTCCATATTTATAACATTTTTGAAAGCAACAGTATAAAATGAGTTTTTAAAACTATTAAATATAATAATTTACTTACTTTAGCGTCTAATAACGATACGCTTTGTGATTAAATCTTATTTTTATTTATCAGAGTATAACATTGATATTAACGGAAAATAAAGTTATATAAATTCATTCAAATATATAAGAAAAAGTTAAAGCTGATGATATATATATATCGTTAGTGTTCACAGTTTTTTAAATTAAATTTCTAAATATTTATTTAACGTTTGTTTCTTTTGCAAAAGTTTTGAAAAAATTCAAACAATTTTTTTTGGGTTGATTGTAAATTTACAAAAAAATAATTAGTTTAAGGGTAGAAACAGTTAAGGATACTATTGTTTCTACTTGTCAATTATTTTTTTTGATTTCCAAGTTTTTTTCTTAAAGTCTGATTTTCAAAGAGGGTTTGATCGAACCTTTATTATTATTTTAAATATATACTTTAACTCCATATTTAATACACTGTGTTAGTTTTTTTTCCTTTAAAATTCTTGTTTTTACCTCAACTTAAAAAAAAATAATTAAACGTTATAAACTAAAGAGTAAGAAAATCAACTGTAGAAAAAACTATAGATACAGAATATCTCAAATGAGAAATGCTATGTACTTGAATATAACAATAAAATAATAAAATTTACTAAAATAAAAATAACAATAAAATACTCTTGAAAATCAGCATTTTTGATAAAATATACTGCATTATATGAAAAATTAGAAAAAACGGTTCTTAAAGTATTACACTACAAGATAAATGGATTTTTTTTTATACGAATGTTTTACTAAAAGCTTTAATCTTAGCATGTTTTTTGAAATATTTGGTTTGTTTGAAGTAGTACAAAGTATCGTACTCACGGTTAAAAACTATCATTTAAGACAAACCTGTAAAGTAAACACAGAATTTTGATCTGTACTATGATATTATTTAGAAAATATTTTTTAAAATAAATTTTTATCTCACAAAGTTAAAACTTTTATTTTTTTGTATTCAAAACAAATCATAAACTTTACAAATACTTCTTTTTGGTAGCAATTATTTTCTTGGAAACTTTGGTAAAGCCAAAAGCCGAAGACGTACACTGTAACTTTAAGCTGTACAGTCTTTTTAAGGATAAAAATAATCTTAACAAAAATAAATAGTTAACATAAAGCAGTGATCTTTAAGATAAAAATACGTTTTGGACTCAAAACATTTTGCTAAATCATGAAAAACTTGAAGTTTGTAAAGAGTTTTAAAAAATGCAAAGCACAAACAAAAACAGTTTATTAATTTTTTATCATTACAAACTTGAAATCAAGTGTTTATATCGGTGTATAAAAGTAATACCTACTTAAGGTCTTTAAGATCATGCCTTAAATTAGTAAGAGTAGTTAAAAGTTTATGAGCACTGTTAATGTTTATGAATACAATCAGTTAAAATAAGCATATATGATACTTTGCTAAAACATTAAGCTCGTGTGATAACACATTGTGTTGCTCAGAAGTTGTGTTTAGCTAGGGATTTTTTTTTGTAGTAGGTTTACTAGTACCTAAAATATTATCAGTGGATTTCTTTCGCGTAGGTTAGTTATCATTTTAGAGAGGCTGTTGATTGATTAAGGATTATATTTATTTTATTAGAACTCTTAGTTTATACTAAAAGCTATGTCTATTGTTAGTGGTTGAACTAAGTAGAAATTAACTAACTTTATAGTACTTTCAATATTAAATAACTTACAAAGTACTATCACTAACAATGTATTTTTTTACTTATAAAAGTAAAACTTAAAAAAAAAATTATGATAATCAGCTATAAAATTTTATTTTAAAACTTAATAAGTGTAGCAATAAAAAAGAAACTAACACTTTGTGCCAGTCAGAGCTCGTAGGTCGCTTAAGGGGCATTTTTAAACTAAATATTTTGTTTCTCAGTAACTCGTACTAAAGCCTGTTGAAACGGTCACTTTAAACGTTTGAATGATTCAAAGCCGTGTTAGTTGAACAACAGTAGATTTCCAATACCTGAGAAAGGACCGTTTTTGTACTTAAAACAGACTGAGTTATATTGGCAGTTGTTCAACACCCGAAGCTGGCTTGTTTTAGTAATAAAAAAAACAAAAAGCTATCTCAACGATTCGTTCTAAAGACAGATTCAAGAATGCAGTCTATTACGTTTAACAGACTACTTGGGTTGTACAACAGGTCAGGTTGTTTTGACAAATTAGAAATAAGGAAAATGAATATTTTCTAGACTGTTATTATACTTCAACCTCAAGCACACAAGTTGCCTAACACTATTTATATGACTACAACAAACAAACTTGTTACCTAACAAAAGGAGCATTGCAAAACTCAAATCGATATAGCTTAGTCTGTTTTAGTACCAAAATAACCCTTTCATAGGTAGACTGTAGTCTGATTATCGAAGTGATATGGTCAGACCTTTATTATAACTTGAGTTTTTCTCACGGTGTATGTAAGTTCAGGCTTAGAATTTGTTTGACATTCGATTTCGGTTTTATTTAAAAATGATCAAGCATACAAAACAACTAGTAAACTTATAATGTCTCAGTTTTTAAATTTAATCGAAACTGTGAAAGCATGTTCTTTTCAATTACTTTAAGTCAAAGCTATTAAAACTAATATAAAAAAAACTTAAAAAGTTTTTTCAACTAGTTTGAGATAAAACATAATAGTTTAACTTATATGTTTATGATGATAATTTTTATCATATATTTATTTAGAAAGATATGTTAGATAACATATAGAAACATATTTAGAAAGATATATACATGTTTTCTCCATAGTAAAATTCTTACTCTTTTATAAAAGAAAAATTAATTTGCTGTGTTTAAGTAAAAAATCATAGAACAATTCAAAAAGTAACTAATGTTAATGTAGTAAGTTTAATTTATTTCAATTTTTTAGTTTGTTTAAAAAATATTTTGTAGTTTATTAAATCTTTTTGTTAAACTTAGTATTACAATAAGTTATGATATAACGAACCTCGTTTATTTTCTGCTTAAGTTTTAAATTTAGAGCCATAACTATTTAAATAAAAAACAGCAATTAAAAAAATGTTTAAATTTATTGATCACTTATTGTATTAAAAACTAAAATATTTTGCAGTGCCAACAAAAATTGAAAACTAAACTATTCATACTACCGTTTGATTTATTAACTACAGTTTTTATCTTAAAGTTTTATGTACGAAAAGTTTAGTTTTATTATCAAACATAGCACTTAAAAAGTGCACACATGTTTTCAATATTCGTTAAAATAAAAACTACAATAATTTTTATGGAAATTGTTCATTAACGCAGTTTTGTCTTCAATGTTTACAATTGTATTTTTATTTTGCCGTAGGCTATTTATAGTATTGTATAAAAAGCACATTTTCATTTGCTTAGTTAGAACAAAAAGTAATGTTAAATTTAGATTGTTTGTTTATTTTATATGTGTATATATTTTTTCAGCGTCTTAGCTTTTAGTATAAGTGAAGTTAATAATAAAAAGATGTACAAAAAGTATAAAAGCAATAAAAAATAGTTTCATAAAAGTAGACCTTAGTTCTATACTTTTTAGATCAATTACAAATTCTAATGCAGAAAAATCAACTTTTGGATCAAATACAATAAGTTTAGTTTTTTTTTATTTAGTTAAGTAGCTTTTAGTGGTTTTCAAAATAGAAAATAATATACATGTTTTATATTTTTAAACTTCAGATGCTTCATTGTCTTTACTTTTGTATAGTATACTGAGAAAAACAATCATTTTTGTAAGTAATTTTTAAAGTTTATTTTCGTAGTTTTTTATACTTTTATTTACTTATATAACGAATTTAGTTAAATTATAATTTTTGTTTACCTGTAAGTGATTGTAAAAATTAAGTCTATAAAAGATAGTTTTTGCAAAAAAAAAAACCTTAAAAAAACTTAGATACCTAATGTAGTTAAATACTAAAAAAAAACTTACAATAAGTTTAAACAAACAAATGGTATCATCAAAAGCTTTCAACTTTTCCCTCACAATATCTTTTTGTTTTTTCTTGAATGTAACTCTAAAAAAAACCAGAACATCAATAGAAGAGGAAAATATTTACGCAAAAATTGGAAAACCAATTACCATAAATTGTCTTTTTAAAGATTTCAAAATTGATAGTTTAACCGAAAACAATCATAAATTCAGTTGGTTTTGGAAAAAAAGGGTTTGTTAAATGTTAAGAATATTATTTATCATTTTGTATTCTTTAGTTGTTTAATAACTATAAGGCAGTCAATACTTTTATTGTTTTTTAAAGATCATCTCAGTTAATTAGTACTTTATTGAAATCTACTCCGCTTTTAGTAGATTATTTAATAAATAAACTATAAAGTACGAATTTGTGCAAAAACTGATTAGAGTTTTTAAAAAACAATATACAAACCCAGTAGATAAAAATAACTTATGTTAAACATGAATTTCTAGAAAACATCAGAGCTAAAAGAAATATTTCAAAATAATTCTTCACTATTTCCTGATGCAAGTATTGCAATATCTTCAAATCAAACAGTATTAAGCATAGACTCATATCTTAAGATTATGGATGGAATATTTGTTTGTGTATATGGTTTAGATACAAAGTATGAAAAAATAATTAACTTATTTGAACTAGGTGAGTTACTTTAAAATGAAAAGAAAAAGGTTTTTAATTGAATTAAATTGTTCTTTAGTTTATAAAACATAATAAAGGTTTTAGAATTAAACTAACATATCAAAAAAACCAAAAAAGTCAAGGTAAGCTAGATTAATTAAACAGATTACAAGTTTTTGAAATTAATATGTTGTACGTTTACTTTTTTGCATTTATTTCACTAAAAATTTTGTAGTTAATGGTATTTTGTATAGAGTTTTAAATCTTAAAAACTTTATCGTAACTTATAGTAATTTTCATAAGTAAAGTCATATTACTAAAGTGGTTGCTTTGAAAATATATACACTCAATAACCTGGTAAGCACTAACAAATTTATTAAACAATCAACTACTTTTTTCAAAGATTTGATAGTCTGATTTTGAGTTTTCATGTAAACTATCGGTACGGTATCTGTTTTCTATATAGCCGTTCTATCTGAATCTTTTCTGGTAAATTTTAAACTCTTTAACTTAATATACAACTTTGCAGATAAGACTAAATAGTCTGTTCCGTTAAAAATGTTTTTATAAGTTTTTACAATATAGTATTTTTACAGCAACAGGAATACTACAAAAATAAAACAGGAAATAATAAATTCTATATGCCTATTTTAATAAAAAAACTATTACAAACTTCGTTTATGTAGATGGGCATTCATAAGTTATACAACTGCTTAAATTATTTTAATTTATTTTTCAGACCAACGGAGGAATATTTCTCCAAAGTCATGTTCTACAGGTTTGAAAATGACGACTATCAATTGTGAATTCTCTGAAAGTTTTGATTTTTTCGAAAGCTTCGCGTACTACTGTGAATTTGAAATGTTAGTTTTTGTATTTACATTTTTATTAAAATAAAATTAGTTTGCTTCAATACCTTTAAGAAGTGATTCTTTAACGTTATAAGCTGTGGACTTGGATAAGTGCACACAGTAGTGATCACTTTTACAAAAATCTGCGCACACTAGACCAGTGGTTCTAAATATTACTAAAAACTGTGCACAGAAAGAAAACTCTAAAGAAAAATTTTCATACACAAATTTTGCTTCAAAACATTTAGAAAAATAATTATTTAACTGTTTAAAATAATTTTTTATATATAATGTATTAAAGTTTACAAGAACTCTAACAAAATATTTTGAAACAATTTAAAGTAAAGTGTATAAATAACAGTGAAAGTATTTTTGATATACATAAAAATGTTATGTGTACAAGTGAACATTTTGCGCTAAACTATTAACGAAGTACTAGTTTATACATTAAACATTAAAACTAAATTCAATTATTTTTTAATAATTTTTATTATGTTGATGATACTTAAAAAAATTAAAGATAACATAAGATGAGTATATTTTTTACAACTTTTTCGAACTTGATACTTTAGGCACCTAGTTCTAATCTGAGTAACTTAAATAAAAATACTTGAGAAACCTTTTTGGACAGTAAATACATTACAATTTGATAACACTGCATAAAGCTACACTTTTTGTAAAAGGATTAATGTTTTTATTACTAAGCAGCTGAAATTATATTTTTAAATTTGAACTTAAATCAAAAATAAGTGTTTTAATTTATTTTTTTTATATAAATCCGTACTTATTTTGATCAAAACGTACGTAAAACTTAATATTAGTTACTTTAGTGAACTTTTACAGTTTAAAGCTACAAACGAAACACATATAGTAATATATACAGTTATTATAACTTTATTCCCTAAAAAGAACTAACATAAAAACTTAGTCTTTAAATATAAACTATCTTTAGAGATTTTGGTTGTTTCAAATTATGAGTTTTATTGTTAAAAAAGTACGTTTGAAAACGTTACCAAACAAAATAAAAAAAGTAGATAACTAGACTACAGAACTGCTATATTAGTATTGAATAAATAGAAAATTAAGCTCATTTTAGAACTAATTTATTTGTAGAAAACATTTAAAACTACTAGTTTAAATAGTAGTTGAGCTCAAGGAAAAAAATATTTCAAATAAATTCAGAAACTAAGTTTACTCTACGTCTAATTTTCATTAATAAAAATATCGTTTAAAAAAGTAATTTGTTAACTAAAATAGCGTCAGCCATAACAGATAATTAATAAAAAAAAGCTTAAAGAATTTTAAAACTAAATTTCAAACGTGTCTCCTTTTGTTAACTTTAACTAAACTTAATAAACTTCTTGAAACATTTAAACTAGTCTTATGAAACAAAATACTCTATTGAACGACAAAAAAAGACGCTCAAAATGTTTGGTTCCATGACCTAGTGCACGAAAAGACCCTCGGTTATCGAGTCGCACACCACAGACACCTTTTAACGTCTTGTCCAGGACACCGTTAATACAACTTAAGCTAAGCATAAGTCCTTAATATGACGGTAAACTGTTCTGGTGTATGACTCGATAACCAAAAGGTTTTTTCGTGCTTCAGGTCTTTAGACCAAACTTTCTAAGCGGTTTTTCTCGTTCAATAAGTAATATATATATATACAATTTATTAGAAAAATAATATTTCAAAAATACTGCTACACGTGTTTCATAAGACTAGACGCCTTAATCTTCAGCCAGCTAAATTTAAAATAAAAAGCACTTTGCTAAACATAGAAGCGAAAGTTATACAAAAAATCAAAAAAAAGTATGACGTAATATTGAGCATTACAAGAATTCAGTACAAAAATCGATTTTTACTAAAATTTACAAAAAACAACAGTTAAGTGACTATATAATACTTCAAAATTTATTGTATTTTAAGAGGAGCTTATTCTCCTACTTATATGTATATATATATAAATAAAATAAGGTTATTGTTCAAACTTGAACACCTTCTACAGAGCCCATTTGGAGGGCTTTTAAATAATTTATTGAAAAAGTACGATTTTAAAAACACTGGTACTTATGTTTCATAAAACTTTAATTTTTCATAAAGCTTTAATCATCAGCCAGTTAAATTCAAAATAAAAAGCACTGTACTAAACAAAGATGCAAAAGTTATACAAAAAAACAAATAACATTATGACGTGATATTGTGCATTACAAAAATTTAGTACAAAAATCTTCCATCTAACTAATCAAACAACTATAATTCACAAATACAACAGTTAAATGACAATAAAATACTTCAAAATTTACTGTATTTTAAGAGGAGCTTTTTCATATGTCGACAAGACGATATGAATTTGCTGCTCTTATTTAAACAACCTTAATTTTTTAATGCATATATAAGGGCTGTTGATTTTCTGAAGCACAGCCTACAAACAGGGTTATTTCCATCTGCTACTGGCTGCGCTCTTTTTATCACCTCCCAAGTAAATTTAAAATCAATGTTTTAGCGCTTTAGGCCGCAAACATACTTCGAAAGCTCAGTCTCATTTTTGTATACACCACCTTTAAAATTTTTTTATGGTTAGCATACCGAAATCTGAACTGAGTGGAACATAAGCCGATGTAGAAATTCTTTTAAAGGTCAGAGTTAACTGTTGCCTTGTAAATAATGTTCTTTGAATGGCAATTGTCCCCTTTCAAATCATATCTACAGCCACCAGCGCAATTACATTGATTTTAGATTGAAATACTTTTGTTTAAAGTCCTTTGATTATGTGACTTAATTAATATCTCCAAATTCGCCATATATGAATAACCGATTCGCATGTTATGTTTGTTAAAGATCTTTGATAATGGGTTACTTTTGTAGAAAAACTTTTTACTAGGTTTATAAAATCTCTGCCGATATTTGTTTTAACTAAAGTACAGAACGGGGGATTACACCAAATTATATTTCGCTTTCTTTTATTTTTATTGGTCGTTTTGGTTTTTTGCTCAGTTGTTTTAAAATCAAGTTTATTATTGTAATGTATTTTTTCATTATTAATTCCTTATCTTGCTTTGTCTTTAAAAAGTTTTCTTCGTTGCTTGATCTTTTATTTAAACGTTGATTAATTATTTTTGGTATTTGTTTTATAATATTTTTTGGGCGGCTAGAACATTTATTTATATACATAACTTTTGCGTTTTGTTTTTTAAAGGCGTAAAGGAGATATCATACAAGTTAAGCTTCACATCCAGGTAGTCAGTCGTCAACATTGGTGATACAACGGTGACTCGTAACCTCATAGACTTGAAGAAGGCGTGCGTTTGTTTTTTAACCTTTCAACTTTAAAGCCAAAAGAGTTAGGCAGTACAGCTAGACCATCGTCCCTGTACAACCCAACTCTTTCAAACCAAATGTATTTTTCAACCCGTCCAACAAAAAAAGGTCCTACTTATTCACATAACTCTGCACCCATGAACGATCCCTGCGCTACATCAAAAAGAGAGCTGGCTTTTAATATATATGTATAAAATAAGGTTATTATTTAAACTTGAACATCTTCTACAAAGCCCACTTAAAGGGCTTTTAAATAATTTAAATGACTAAAGCGTTTAGCTTTATAAAACGTATGTACTAGTATTTTTAAAATCGTACTTTTCCAATAAATTATATATATATTTATTTATTTACTTCTATAAAAACAATAGATTAGACAGCTGTTTCGTACATTAAATATAAAACTGCATGTACTCTTCAGTAAAATTACAAAGTTTATCTTATAAGGTGTTTTATCGTCTATATTGTTTTTGTTTAGTATTTTATTGATTTAATTTATAACAAAAACAATATAAACGATAAACACACCATAAAAGATAAACTTTGTAATTGTCGTAAAGAACCATGCCCTTTAAACAACCAATGCGTAGTGTCAAATATAATATATGAAGCAACAATAAAATCAAAAAAACAACAAATAGTACTTGGGATCCACAGGAAACACTTTCAAACAAAGACACAGAAACCACAAATCATAATTCAACAGTATTAACAAAAGACATACAAAGGAACCAGCGAACTACATATGGAACTAAAAAAAGATAACAATAAAGACTACAAAATTAAATGGGAAGTATTAAACAGGACAAAATTAAAATTCAATACTAAATTCGGCTGCAAACTTTGTAACTTAGAAAAAATATAAATCGATAAGTCAGATAAGAACATAACACTAAACAAGAAAAGCGAAAGACAACACATATGCATCCATTACCAAAAATACTTTTTTATCAAAATTAAAAACTAGGTAAACATTAAAAGAAAGTAAAATTAATGCCGCAAACACGAGTAGTTTAAAATATTTTTCCAACAGTTTGAAACTTTCTAAAATGCATAAATTAACAAGCACAGTGTATTTTTCAAGTTCAGTTAAACGTAAAATAAACTGTACTCTTACTACGTCATAATTATTATAAAAAATTTCAAAATCTACATTCCTGGTTACAACTGTAATAAACTTTAGCTTACTGAGGAGTACATGAAGTTTTATATTTCATGTACGAAACAGCTGTCTAATCTATTGTTTTTATATAAGTAAATAAATATTTAGCTCCAATTCAATTTTTCGAGCACTATCGACCAGAACTTTTTACAAAATCTTTAATATGTATATACATAGTCCTGCCAGATTTTGTATCTTGAAATAAACTTTATATATATATACACTTAATTATTAATATATTATTATTAATATAAATATACATATATAATTTAAAAGAAAACTATAAACAAACCATCTAATAACTAAGTGGTTATCTTTTAATATTAATCTAATTTTAGTCTTCAACCAAGTGACATTATGTGTAAAGGTCGTAGAAACGTGTGTAATGACAAAGAATTAAACTCAATAACAATAAAAAATGGCACACCGACATGCGAACTGATGACTGGTAACCTGAAACTTTTTTCAATTTTAAGTTATAAGCATCCTAAGGAAGTACTAGTTCACATTGTCCCTAAGGACAAAAGAAGTGAGTGTACTAATTGCTCTTCTCTTCAGAAAGTCATCTTTAAAAGTCAGTTTGTTTTCTAAATTTGTAGTAACTGAACGACGTTTTCATTGTTGTGTGTGTAAAACTTTGAAAACAATGGGACACGTTCAAAATCCACCCGCAATCAAAATCCACCCGCGATCAAAATCCACCCGATCAAAATCCACCCGATCAAAATCCACCCGATCAAAATCCACCCGAGTCAAAATCCACCCGATCAAAATCCACCCGGGTCAAAATCCACCCGATCAAAATCTACCCGGTTCAAAATCCACCCGATCAAAATCCACCCGGGTCAAAATCCATCCGATCACAATCCATCCGAGTCAAAATCCACCCGGTTCAAAATCCACCCGTTCAAAATCAACCCGGTTCAAAATCCACCCGATCAAAATCAACCCGGTTCAAAATCCACCCGATTAAAATCAACCCGATCAAAATCAACCCGAGTCAAAATCCACCCGAGTCAAAATCCACCCGTTCAAAATCAACCCGGTTCAAAATCCACCCGATTAAAATCAACCCGATTAAAATCAACCCGATCAAAATCAACCCGAGTCAAAATCCACCCGCTCAAATTCCACCCGGTTCAAAATCCACCCGGTTCAAAATCCACCCGATCAAAATCAACCCGAGTTCATTTTTTTTCGAAATAAGAATTAATTTCTAATAGAATTTTGTAATATTGAATAAAGTTATATGTTTAAACAACTGTTGGTATAAAAAAGAGTAAGTATTTATAAAGGAAGAAATTTTAATTTATTTAATAAAATAATTAAAAAAATAAGTTAAACAATATAATTAAACAGCATTAAAAAAAAATTTCATAGTAGCTTTACAAGTATTTAAAATGTTTATAGTTTATTAATGTTAGTAGTGTTGGTGTTACTTTTAAAAAAAGAAGTTAAAAAAAAATAAAAAAAGAATTACGCTCAGTTTCAATCCATTTAAACTTCCTTCTAATTTAATTTCCCAAAGTCAATCATAATTAAATAAAAATATTTACTAAGGATAACTCATAGTAAATTAAAATATCAAAACTATAGAAGTTTATAAATTAGTAGAATCTTTAATAACATTTATTAAGCTAAAGAAAATTACAAAAATAAAATACCAAATAATGTAAATTTATGGAAAATGTTAATTAAATGTTACAAAAAGAAAATTAAAATATTAATCTAAAATTTTTGAGCTTTTTTTTTGATGTAAAAAGTTTTGTGTTTTGTGCTTTACTTAAATTTCAAAATAGTATTACATACAATATTTTATTATATAAAAAATTTCAACTAACAGTGTTTATAAAAAATAAAATATAGATAAAGAATAATATAAAATTGCTACGTGATAATAAAATAAAAATCCTTTGTTAAATTTGGAAAAACTATCACCTATTAATTATATTTTAAACATTATTGTTTTTGACGTGGAAAAGACGTTAAAAGATATTTTTGGTGTGCGACTCGATAACTTTAAGGTTTGTTCGTGCAAGAGGACTTAGGACCAAATATTTTGAGCGCTTTTATTTGTCGTTTAGTAAACAATTTATTGACGTTTCTTTTATTAGTAATTTTTAAAAACAGAACATAAATTTTAATATAAAAATACGAAAACTAATTTACTAAAAATATAAATGAGGAATATGTAAGAAATCAATAACTGTTTTAAAACAATTTTATTGTTTTCTATCTAATTTTTGTTACAAATATTTTTTAGTTATTTTTTTTAATTTATACAATAATTTTAGCTGCTATTATCGTTTTTTCAAAGTGTTTAAGTTAATTGAATTTTATTTTATTAAATGTTTTTTTAAATAAACCATCTATTTTTGAAAAAACTAAAAATTGTTTCGTCTAAAGTAACTAAAGTTATAAGTTATTTTTAATTAGATAACAACTTAATTTGCTAGTTTTTAACTAATAGTACAAATTAAAAAGCTAAACATTTTTCTATGAATTCTAAAGTCCTTTACATAAAACAAATATCGACTCTACAATTCATTGAGTTTGCTCAAATAGCTTGTAAATTGCAACTAAAAAAGTTAGTAGTTAGACTTGAGCTAGGGAAATTATATACTTTAGAATTGTAGTAGTAAACAAATAAGTTGAGTTTTTTAGAAATGACACTATATTTATAACAAATATTACGAAAAAAAAACTTATAACATTTTTAATTTATTATTAAAATGTTCTATTTTTACATAGGTTCATTAAAAAAAGTATGTATTTCAGACAAGAGAGTTTAAATTCAAGTATAAGTTATTTTTATGAATTTTTGTACCAGACTGTATCAACTTAAACAATCGTATTATTAATTTTATTAATAGGTTAAGGCCAGTTTTGAAAGTGATTAATTGAGTGGTTTTATAAAATTTAATCTCTTTTGGTTAACGTTTAAATTTTAAATTTAAAATTTTCTAATCTAAAACTTTTAATTTACATGCGATAAATTTTCTGTCTGATTTACTATCTGTCCTTTTTACATCTAAGGCTTAAGCGTAATAAATGATTTTTAAATGATATTCAGAAACTTAAAAACAAACTATTATAATTTCTTTTTCTTTTTTGAAAATTTCAATTTCAATTTTGTTTTGTTTAGTTGACCAAATTTACATGCTCGAGGGCCACATATTTACACTTCGAGGGCCGCAGTTTGCTGACCCCTAAATTAAATGGATTAATTTGTAGTATAAATGGTAGCTTTCACTTGTAATACTCAGTTTTTATAAAAATTATATCGTGTGACGTATTTGTTTAAAAATTACTTAAAAGTTCTAAATTATTAAATTTTATACCTAGAAACAGTAAATTATAATTGATTGTCGTGTAATTGTGATTGAGATAATAGAAGATTATTTTTCTGGCACATCCTTTAGTTTTCTAAAAGTTTTAACATAGTCATATTTGTATAGTAAAACTTTAATTTATTTATCCTGACGTTGTTAAACTTTTATTAGCTCTTATAGTTATACTTATATCAAAAACAACAGTACCTTTAAAAGCTGCTTGCCGGCTGTAGCTATTCAAAATTATATTCAGTAATCAAAAAAACAAAAATATTTTTGTCAAAAATTCCTTATAATAAGCAAAAATACCAAATAACAACTCAAAAAACCTCACAAAATAAGTTCAATCTGTAGTACAGTTTTTATATTCTTAAGTCAATTTATAAGGGACAAAAATACAAGATTTTATAAGTGTTTTTTAAATAAAACTTGTTTAAGATTGGTACTTTAGAGTGGTGAGATTTGTTTAAATGATACTTGATTTAAAAAGAAATAAATAAACAAGGTGCTTGTTTCGATTCGGTTGGATTTTGACTTTGGTTGATTTTGTGTCAGTAGGATTTTGACTCGGGTTGATTTTAACTCGGATGAATTTTGATCGGGTGGATTTTGACTCGGGTTGATTTTGATCGGGTGGATTTTAAACCGGGTGGATTTTGATCGGGTGGATTTTGAAACGGGTGGATTTAGAGTTGGGTTGATTTTGATCGGGTGGATTTTGAACCGGGTGGATTTTGATCGGGTGGATTTTGATCGGGTGGATTTTGAAACGGGTGGATTTAGAGTCGGGTTGATTTTGATCGGGTGGATTTTGAACCGGGTGGATTTTAATCGGGTGGATTTTAACTCGGGTGGATTTTGATCGGGTGGATTTTGATCGGATGGATTTTGAACCGGGTTGATTTTGATCGGGTGGATTTTGACTCGGGTTGATTTTGATCGGGTAGATTTTGACTCGGGTGGATTTTGATCGGGTGGATTTTGACCCGGGTGGATTTTGATCGGGTGGATTTTGAACCGGGTGGATTTTGATCGGGTGGATTTTGAATGCGGGTGGATTTTGATCGGGTGGATTTTGAACGCGGGTGGATTTTGATAGTATACCGAAAACAATACATAACAGCATTTGTATGATATGAATAGTAAGCAAAGACTACACAAAACAAAATAAAACTTAAGTCTAAACTACTTTTTATCCTAAACTACTTGATTTAAACTATAATGGCATAGGCTTATCAATATAAGAAATCAAAATTTAATGAGCAAACTTGTTTAAACTACCGAAAATTGTGTTAAAATTTTATTTCAATAAAATGTTACAGAGTAATTCCTATATTTTTTGCAAAGTAGACTTTGTACAATACTTCCGCTATAAATACTTAAAATCAGTATTTGCTGCGCAGTATCATAGTTAAAACAAGTAAAGATTTGTGTTTGTAATTTGCAAACTGAATAATAAATTTCATTTAAAATAAGAAATAAAGTTATTTAAAAAGCACAAAAATAAAAACTAATGCTCTATATTAACAATATAAGTTTATAAACTTTGTTTTGGCTTAAATTTGCACTTTCAATCTTTACTAAGAGTTTATTTTATTAAGCTTAATAGATTTTAAACCAGGGGCTTGTCTAGAAACTTTTTAAAGGGGTTCACAATTTTTTCGTTCTTAATTTTCCGCTTAAGTACGCATTTCTAGGGTATGCACTGCCAGTTTTGTACGCAATATTTAGCCGAAAAACTCTGTGTTTAAAATGCTTTTTTCTGCTTAGAAAAAAATAACATATAAGTAGTAATAGAAAAATATTATATATTTTATTTGTTATACTGTATTATTTTTAGATAAATTAAAACTTTAAGAACCAGAAAAAAAGTTATGAACTTACAAATTGTATATCAACATTCAAATCCATTATTTAAAACAAATATACTACATTAACTTAGAAAGATAGTCAAATCTAATTTACATAAAAAATTAGCTGTAGTTGTAAAATGAGTATATTCTTTAATTTACACAGAGAAATAGTAAATAAACATAATCTTTTGAATATCTTACTTTTTTCTGTTAATAATTATTTTCATAAAATTTGTTTTAGTTAAACTACAATATTTTTAATTTACTGTATTTTCTGTATAAATATAAAAACCTAAAAGACCTTACAATTAAACTTATTATATTTGCTTGTTTCAAAAAAAAAAAAATCTACTTGAATAGTTAAAACCTCAGCAATAAAACCAACTGACCCATTTTTTGAGAAAATACTTTGACCTTTAAACAGAAGACATGGGAAGCAGATTTTTTTTTCTGACAGGGAAAGCCATACTGTCATACCAACTGTTGTTGAATTTTCTTACCTTGAGTTTATCTGTTTTTTTTTAGTAGGTTAATTTATTCAATTTAATTTTGAAAAAGTTTGTTCCTAACTTAATTGAATATTCCATTCTAAAGTTGTTACATTAGCAGTAGATAGATCATATCTAACTGTGCAAACTATATATACAAGTTATTTATACCAGAGAAAAATTGTATTAAAAAATAGTCTTATATTCTATTTTATATGTATTTCTATGAGATATTCTAGACATTTTTTTAAAAGTTTTAGTAGAAATCATGACAGTTACAATAATTTATCTTTCTATCAATAATATCAACAATATTATCAATAATATATCTTATTCTATTTGAATAAGATTTATTTAAGCACTGACGAGGTCTTTGACCGAAACTTAGTTTGTAAAATAAATTTCTTGAAACAATAAATTCATAATATATTTTTAGTGAAAATAAAGATAATTTTTCTAGATAATTTTAAATTCATTTTATTAAACTTTATAAGCCAATTGGTTGAAACCTTGACTTAAAACACTAACTTTAAGAAAAAGTTGTTCTTTTATATTTAATCATTTTTTAAAACACTATAAATTAAAACTTCCCAATATTTTGATTAACTTTGTTGTTATTTTGCACTTTTTTATTTATAGATTAATAAAACGTCTTTATTTTTATTTTAGTATTAAATCATACTGGAAATTGTTATAAAAATAAATTTTAAATATTTTAAAAAATCAAGAATCAACTTTGTGGCCAACAGATATACAAAACTTAAATAAAAATATTGTAATACCATTAAATGATAAAAAAATAAATTACCAGTTGGTGTAGTGGTCTAAAGATGATTTTGAAAACTCTCTGAATTAAACTTTTCAAGATTTAAAAGCTTCACACAACATTATTATATACAATCAACTAAGTAAAATAAAACTTTAGTGATTATATTGGACATTTTTTAAGTAAAATTGTACTTACTAGTTGAAAAACAATACTTGATCAAAAGTTATTTACACTAAGTAACAATCAATAATGGGAACTAAGAGCATTCCTTAGCAAAAAAGTTTCCCAGAAAAAAAATGCAACTCTAAAACTTTTACCTATTATTACGTAACGATTAAAATTTTATTTTAAATCTATTTCAGCTGGGCAAAAACGAGCATTTTTTGTTAAGGAAACTTATAATCTTTCAGTGTTATAAATTCAACATTCGTTATTCAAAGTTTATCAAACAACCAAAACAAAGTCATTAAACAACGTTTTCAGTAATATTCTAAGAATCTTTCTTTTTTTTTTCAGGGGGTTCACAGGAAACCAGTCAAAACACGCCCCTGTTTCAAACTAGCTACAAAAAAACATATAAACTATTTATAAATCTAAAACAGTATGGCTAATTTGTTTATTCAGTTTTAATTATAACTCATAAAGTATCTAAAATTTTAATCTATTTGTTCAGTCGAAGAACCGCAAGGATTGACATTTGAGTCAGTCCACTGCAATAGTAATTGCATGGCAGACAACAAGAAGGTACCTACTTGTATGAAGGAACCAGGAAGTTATGCTGGTGTTTATATACATTCTGGTATTATTTCAAGAGTTTTTGATTTGCAAGTTACTGCTTGGTACAGGTATGGTCATGATGGAAAATATAAATACGTTAGTTTAATTTTTATAAGCAATTTAAAAGTGTTAAACTAAATTTAGTTAGCTTATTTTGTTCTGATCGTGTAAAATAATGGTGTTTGAATTACAAACAGTGCAAAACGTTCATATGTTTAGTTTTTGTTATTTTTAACTGCATAGTTTTATAAAGAGATCAATTTTAATCTTTAGTATTTTATTAGTTTTATAATTTTATATAATAGTTATGATTTTTTTAAATGAGCATAATCTTTAGTAAAATTTGAGAACTAAGTATAAAAAATTGAATTTCTAAAAAATTATTTAATTTTTTTATTTTCTGAATGCTTTCATAATACTTTGTTGTAAAACAAGCAATTTATTTTTATTAATACTAAGCTTAATGAAGCTTTGTTGTAAAACAAAAAAAGTTGTATTATTGCTACTAAAAATAAATGATTAGTTAAAACTTTTTTATCGTAGAAACTCTCAATTTTTTCCTACAAAACGTATTTTTTTTAAAGTATACTAGAGCTTTTTTTTGTTGTTTATAGTAAAGTATTTTTCTGCTTAAATTGTAAAAATCATTTAAATGTATCTTTTTTTCGTGTGATAAGATTTTTAGTAACAATCACTGAAAACAACTTATACCACGACAGATAGAGCAAACGAAATGCGAAACAATTGAATTGACTATCTGCTTCCTCGATTTTGCGACGAACTACACTTTCCATTACGGTATAAAAGCAGGAAATGACAGCTTGATCGACTGGCGAAGTTGGGAAGACACTCGAGTTATTACGACAGTAAATGAAAGTTTGTTTCATTCTTGTGTTGGGGGCGGCAGTTTTAACAAAAAAAAGTTTTTTTCAGGCCGAGCTCTGTTTAAAAACAGTTTTTTTTAAGGCACGTAATTTTGAAAAATGTACAATAAAAGTTGAAAAAACTCTTTGAATGATAAATTCTAATGCATTAATAGTTTAATTAGAAATGTTTAACCTGAAACTAAATCAAAACTTCATTTCAAAACTTTTGTTTTGCTTGCTATTCACAAGTTGTTTTCTAACTAGAAATTCATCCAGGGCCGTACGTTGCCCACCTCTAGCCATGTACATAATATTATATTCATGTTTTTAACAGCCAGTTAGTAGAAACGATTTACAGTGTCCAAACCGAATTAATTTGGAAACATCATAGTTAAAGTTTTAGTTTTTCTCGTAGAACCAAAACGTTTATAACTTAAAAAGTCTCACTAACTTTATATAAAAGTTTTCTTTGTAAACAATTCGATAATAAACATGCTTTATGCAAACTTTTAGGCAATTGAAATTAAAATCCAAAGTAAAATAAATTATATCGAACATTATTACCTCTGTTGTAAACGTTTTTTTAAATAAATATAAACATTTTCCGTTGTTATAGGAGATACAAAAACTTTAAAATAAAAATCCTAATGAAGTTATTCGTGTTGCACCTAATTTGCATTTGATTTAACAAACTGTTCATATAAAATTATATTAATTAATTTATAGTCATTATACTTTTCTTTTTCAATAACGCACCGTTACTTATTTATTCTTTTCTAAAAAAATCAAGTTTTTTGGCTTACAATTTGCTTTTTGACTATAAATATTATTAAGTAACAAATAAAGTGAATTATTATGTTTTTACGTAGAAAGAGGGTATTAACACTATTCTAGACTAGCAGTAACGCCAATTTCTTGATTATTTTATTTTTGCTAACAATTTTAACAACAAAACATATTTTTAAGTACAAATTTACAAAATAATGGTGGTCTCAAAGATGTATGTCTACTAATACTGTTTTTAACTAAATGTAGCGAAATTAGCCCGCTCAGGTCTATAATAATGTGATGAATTAAATAAATTAACTGAAAATTATTTTTCTGATTTCATTTAAATATTAGCTGGGTCATAATAAGAGATAAAAAATAACAAAACTATATTAGGTGTATAGTTTTTCATTAACTTGTCAAAATAAATTATCTAATCCGGATCCGGCCGGATATTAACTTTAAATGAAGACCTGGATCAAGTAGATCATTTGTCTATAGTTACATAAAATACACAAAAGTTTCCTTTAAACATGCATCTTAAAGTTAAGTTTTTATTAATTAAACTTGGCTTCGTTAAAGGTTTAATTGCGCTTAAATTAGTAAATAATTAACAGACGAGGCACAATATATTGAAAAGACTGATTATTTTTTTACCTCTAATTTACAATATGTCGTCTGTCGATTCAATTCGGAAAAGTACAGAAAAGTGATTGAAAAGTACAATTATACCTGCTTGTTTCAATTGTTAGTTTGACGTACAATTTATAAAACTGTTTTAAATTAGTTTTTATTTCAAAAATAGAAAATAAAAAACTACTATGATTCTTAATTTATCATTAGCCAATTAACTTTTTAGCTAATATTTTGATCACTCTTGTCATTGATAACAGAGGCGACTCTGGAAACATGTCACACGACTACTGCAAAGACCACCAACTACCTTCAGAGTACACACTGAAAGCAGAAGTTAAAATGAACAACTTCTCGGGAATGTACGAGTGCGTGGCGGAAATTCCGACAAACGAACATTTTTTTATGCTTAAAAACTTTTCTGCTGAAAACACACCGGGTGAAAAAACGCTGGGTAAAAGTTCAACTCTTGTGTGCGAAAACAACGGTTTTTGCAAGGAAAGAAAACTGAATCTGCCCAAGCCAGACAGTTTGTTTTCAAAGTGATAAAATCCCTGTTTACTACCCTTTTCAAGAGATGTTTTATTTTTATATCATAAAACTTATTAAAAGTAACTTATCTAACTTAGATTTAAATACACTAGCAGACCACATAGACTTAAGCATTTTACTGTGTACGTATTAAAAAAAAAAATTATAAGCTTTGTTGAAAATAATATTAAAATTGTATTGACCGAGTAGAAAATTAAGTAATATTTTGTATTAAAAATTTAACAAAAGTACATAAATACACAGTAAGAGACGTCACAATTGATCATATAAATGCGAAGCCAGTCATGTGCGACGGAGGTAGTTACGGCATAAACACTTGGTGGGGCTACGAAGAAGAAAATGCTCCGTTTTACAATATGAATTACAAAGTAACAATAGCAGACACGTCAAACCTACATGAGGTAAATACTATTCATGAGAGTGACTACTTGATATACGACAAACCTATAACTAGTCTCTTTGTATGATTAAAACTAGTTTATGTTTTTACTTCAGTTAATTTTTTATTTCCAGCTTGTCGAAGATATTGATGATCGGGAAAACTTCAAATTTTTTGATCCTCAACGCCTGCAGCACACATTTTGCAATCTTTTGCCTGACACAGAGTACTCTGTTTCAATTAAGTCGTACTTTTACGAAGCAAATAAAAACGAAGCCAAGCTCATTTTTCAGCTTAAAACACTAAAGCCGTGTTAGCAAGATTAATATAATTCTTTTTTTTTAATAAAGTAAATTAAACTAACTTGTTTTGATTACAAAGCTACTAAAGTTTTTTATCACCAATCTTTTGACTAATACTCTTCTTAGAAGTTTCCAATGTAGTTAAAAAAATTTAAAAATCCGAAAAATTGTTTAAAAAAAAATAAAAAACATTATGTAAATTTATAATAAGTATATAACAATCTAATAAGCTTATATTTTTTTTATAAATGGTGTTATTAATGTTGTATCAAAGCGAACTTTATTAGTTTACCATGTTTTAATAATCAATAAAGCTATACTTATTATGTACTTTTGTTTGAAAAACTTCTCTTTAATATACTTTTGAACTTGTAGTTAATTTAAAATTAAACTTCTATCAAATACTTGTATTTCTCGACTACAACACATTAAAAAAAATTGTGAACAGTGTCGGCTAAAGAAGTTGTCGTCATTATCACTTTGGGTATTTTAGCGATGGCCTTTATTTTTTTAATCGTTCTTGCTATTAACAAAAGAAGAAACATTTCGAAGGTTGTTCATTTATTTTTATCAAAAGCACCTAAACCGAAAATATTAGTTGAGCTTGAATCAAAACCGGAAACAGTCTGCAAGCAAAGTAACTTCTCAGAAGTTGAAGTAGTTCACCTTCTAAATGGAGAAAGGTTTGTAATATAAGTTCGATTTAAAATGTTTTTGACAAACTATTCAAACTTCGTTTGCATTTCAATAACTCTTTTATATATCGATACAAATAAAAAAACTTATTACTTATGTTGCGAATTAAGCTTTCCTAGTTTGAAAAAACAGTTAAAAATATTCAATTATAGAATAACCGAATTTAGTAATCTTCAACAGTAGGTAGCTTTTATAAGGTAACAACAAAAATTCTAAAACTTATTTAGATAAATATATTTTGATAGTTTTCCAAACGTATTTAAACTTAGTTTTATTTTTTAATAACAAAGTTGTTTAGAACGAGTCCTATGCCTTGAAAAAATTCTTATCTTGAACACTAAATTCATTACAATGATTTTGTTAGACTGTAAAGTTTTTTCGAAAAGTCCATAAATCAACTAAATAAAATAAGTAAACTTTCTATAGTATATATTAATAAAAAAATGAGTTTATGTTTTTTTATAACAGATTAAAGTAGCCTTATAAAAATAACTAATGTAGTTTTGGTATTTAAATGTTGCTGTGACACATGATCAAACTTGTTTTACGGAAACTTATTTTATAAAAATATTTAGTAGAAAATACTTCAATGTTTAAATAAAAGTAAAAAGTCAAATATAACTGTTTATGATTACAAAATAAAATAATAGCTTAAAGTTAATTATTATATTTTAAATAGCTTAACTATATGTTTTAATAAAACAAGTATAGCTTTAACTTAAATTAGTTTTTAACAGAAGTTAAAAATTTTTAAATTTTTAGCGTAGTTTATTTAATGAGTACAAGTAATTTTATAAAAAAAGTATAAAATAATAACCTAAGCCCTTTTAAGAACTAAGTACAACAATTTTTTTTTATAAACACTAATTTTAGCTTAAAAAGTTTAATATTAACTTGAACGCTTTAAAAACGTATATTTTGTGTATGACAGCAATCTAACCACGACTTCATTTACAAACAACTCAAAGCAAGACGATGTCCCTGCCATAGACCACAATCCAAAATACATGGCAGAATTCTACACTGATTATTGTAGCCAAAACTGTCCGAAAGACTGCAGTAACGGTACCAAGGCATCTACGGTTGTTTTTAGAGTGAACAGTTCAAACAATAAAGAGAGTTCAGTTCATCAGTGAGTTTTAAAACACTATGGCTTTTGTTAATTTGTTTAAACTTTTTGTTCGTTGGTTTTTAGTTGAGATAGACTAATAACTTCGAGAAAAATAAAACTTACAAATTGAAATAATGCTTTTTGTATTTCATTTGTTACCTTTTTTCAAGTTTTAAATAAAACAAAGGTAAAAATTCTCAAAGACTTAACTTTTTAAAATTATTGTTTTAATTAATATGTCTTTAGTGATTTACTAAAAAGAATGTATTATGAAACGCTATAATATAAGTTAAAAAATTTTTGTTTGCTTAATTAATTTTTATATTTGTTGAAAAAAAAAGTTACTTAAAATATAGAGATGAAACTAAACAACAAAAAGTACAACCTGTCCCAAGCGAAAATAGTTTTGTAAGTTTGATTTTTTAATAAAGTTTTATATAAAAAATAAAAAGATGGTACAACTTTGTGTAGTTTACAAAAAACATACAGCTTATTTTTTATTATCAAAGAAAATTGATTTACTGAATATTTTTGTTAACAACAATTAGGACAGTATATTTTTATTTATTTACCTGACACATGTTTCTCTGTGTTAAACAACTGTAAAGTCATTTTTTAGAACTATAACGACTCTATGAAACTATGTTAATTATTTAAATAGATTGAAATATTTAATTTAAACAAAATACTGTACTAACTTTTGTTATTATGTATGTTTTAACAAACTTGCTTTACTATGATGTAACTTAGTAAACTGTTAGGTACTAATTTTGTATATAGTTAACTATACATAACAACGTTGTTAGAATACTTTCTTTAACAAACTTGTAGCGATGCTTTGCACTAGTTTGAATAAAAAGTCATAGTTAAAAAAACTTAGTTACACAATATTAAACTTTTATAAAAAATGATTTGAAACAAGTAAACTAAAATAAGCGTACAATTATTATTTACTTTATGCTATATTTATTTTTATTTATTACAAATCTTAACCTTTATTTGAATAAAATAGAAGTTTAAGTAGCATTTTAAAACTTTAAGACTAGGTAAAAACTTTTTATAAAACGTTTTATTTTTTCTAAAACGAGTAGTTTGTTTCTCAGTTAATCTTATTTTTCAGGGTTTTAAACTGGTACCGGATTCTGGCAACCTAGAAATTGAAGAGTATCACGACCATTTCAACTTTAATGAATTTGAGCCAACTTTAAACAATGAAAACTTTGAAGTGTCGAAAGAAACAGATGAAGTCAAGTCTGGATACGACTTATTTTTTAGCATTTAGTAAAATCAAAACTTAATTAGTTTCTTATAATGTTTTTTCTATAAAAAAGTCAATAAAATTTATTACAATAAAATATAAACTAAAATAAAATTATTACTTCTACTTTTTAATGACTAACAACATAACAAACTAATTTTTGCTGAAATACGTCGCTAAAAAAAGTGTAAAAAATATTATAAAGTTTGATGTATAAATTTTTTTTGTTGTTAAATTAGGAAATCCATTAATTTAATGTTTTTATTTTTAGTGCAATTTACGATTTTTGTCCATTTCGTGTACTACTTTTTTAAAGTTAAATTATACGTTTAAGTTACAATACTGCTATAAACATGAACAATTTTTTCATTGAACTTGTCTTCAAGACTTTCTTATTTTTAGGTGTTATTATTTAGGCTGTAAAAAAAAGGTTGATTTTTTGTCAATTCATAAACATTTGAAAACTAAAGAAAAAAAAAGTTCTGTGATTTATTTGTTTTTCTGTTTAATAAACTCAATGTATTTTTAACTTAATAGTAAGTTTTGTTACTTTCAGATTTTTTTTTTCAATTATTTACTTTACCTAAATCCCAGCTAAGTTATCCTTTTTTTTTTTGTTTACTATGTAGTGTTTTTTATAGTTAAAATGTTCGTTTTTATTACTTAGGTTAAACTTATATCAAATGTTAGTACAGTAATTTTTCACTACTTACGCGGCAGAAAAACTAATTCTGTCTTACAACTAAGAATTATTTCAAAAATACTTTATGATCAACTTAAAAAAAAAATTTAAACTATAACTTTACTTAAATAACTAAACAATGTTAAGGATGCTGTTAAAATTTTAAAAAATGCCGTTTTTTCATTGTAGTTATTTGGTAATATATTTTATTTTCGCGATATACGCTTAACACTTGGAAGGGACACAAATTTATAGGTTTGCTTAGGCTACAAGAAGCTAGGTTAAGACACCCGATCAAGGAACCTGTCAATGCACCCTAACTTTGATAAACTTAACCCACTAATCAGTAAGTTTTTTAAATCCAATCCTTACAATTTTGTAAAAATGCACTCAACAACTATCATAATTATAATTTCTTACATATTATAAACTCACTTTTTTTCCATAGCTGCTACCTATTTGAAATTAAAGTAAACCTTTTATATCGAAACCATGGCGGCTTTAGTATTTTAGGTTTTTTGCAGATATGTTTTAAATTAATTAAAAATGATGATTATATAAAAACTATTTATAAAAATAGTTATCATGTAATTCAAATTATTTATAAACTTTGAAATTTGCTATAAAAAACACTTAGTACTATAAAAAACAATACAGTTTTATGAAATAAATTTCTTTTGTCTGTAAATTAACTAATTATGTCTAAATATTTTTTGTATTATTTTAAGCTTTTAATTAAAAACTCAACAACCGTATAAGTCATGAGAATACTTGATTTATTTATAAAACAGTTTGTATCCTTCCTCAAATAAAAACTTCAGGTAATTTTAACAAATTACAAATAAGCTTAAACATATTAACCTACTTCAAAACAAGCAAAAAACTTTAATTTAAAAGTATGTACTTTTAAAATCTTTAACATTTTCTATTTTGTACCTTGCAAAGTTGTGCTTACCTAAAATTTGTAAATTAAAAAGTACAATATCAACTTATTTTACTGACTATTCTAAAAGTTGTTTAAAAGTTTTAAAAATCTAAATAACTTACTCTGATAAGCACAAGAAAATTTAAATACTATTGCAAGTTTGTTGTTGTTTTCTTATAAAAATAAAGTGATTTAGCAAATTACTAGTCATTACTAAAGAGATAAATTTTAAAAACACTTCTAATTTTTTTAAATAAGTTTTATATATGGAATATATATACTCAGATCTGTCCAGGACACAGTTTTGTTGTTTTTAAATCGAATAGATAAATTATCGAATGATTCTTTGAATAAACTCTACAATTTATTGCACGTAAAAAGTGTAAAAAGTTTTTAAGAGGTTTTACTCTCTTTGTAAATAAACTTAATAGAACAAAATTTTAAACAAAATAATAATTTTTTTGTTTTATTAAGTTTATTGAAAATGAGATGAAAGCTATATTTTAGACATTTTTGAGTTTTTGGACAGTAATACGATTTTTAATTTTAGCTTGCTTTTCAGTATTTCGATAAGTGGAAAAAAAGTAAGTGGCTGATCGTATAAAAAAGTTAGAGATTTTTTGTTTTTTTAATTTTTGTTAAAAGGGGGTGTATTAAAAATGAGTTTGGAAAACTCTAGCTAGGTTGTGCCTATTACAGCAAATTGTTATTAATGCAAAACTTAAACATGATTACACTGTTATATTTTTTACTAGGAAAAATTTGATGTAAAAAAAACAAAAATTTATTTTAATTGTAAATTATTATTGTTTTTATATTTAAAATACTTCACTAGGTTTGAAAAAAATTCTTTTTGTTGTAAATACTACATCTAAATAGTTCATAGAGTTACTTATTACATTAACAAAAAATAAACAAATAAAACTAAGTTATCTCAATTATTAAAGTAATGTTTATACACCAGAAATAAAAGTGATTTGTGTAAAAGAAAGAAAATACAATATAAACGGAACAAAAGTTAGAAAATAACAAAAAAAACACTTTGTTAGGTTTTTTTCAAATTAAAGTTTTAAGCAGCGAAACATTGGAAATAAGATAAACAATTAACTAGTTTCAAAATCAAATTTAAGTTTTCTCTTTTGAAGACGGAAAACAATTTTTAAATTGAAAATTTGGCTGTGCATTTCATTAGTTTAATAAAAAACATACTTTCAAGCAGAAATAGCAACTTTAAACATTTATCAGTCTTTCATCGTAAGTTTGTGCTTACAGAAATTCTCAGCTAAAATACAAAAAACTTTACCATGAGGAAAATAATCAATATTTAAAATTTTTTTACATTTTTGTAAATTCATAACCATTTCTAAACATTGAAACTTGCACTTGTTGAAGGTAGGAGGGTTAATTGAGGTCATAACTCGAGGAGCTTCTGTATTTTTTTGATTCCCCTGTCCTCAATATTGCACATGTCGAACTGCATGGAAGAGTGGTTCTCGTTCGTGCCTTGTATCGGGTGCAGCACCCCGCACTTCTTCGCCACGTTCAGTATCTGTTTTGTTTTTTATTATATTATATTCATATGTTTTTAATAGCTTTAATTAAAGTACCTGAGTATTTTAAATTTACAGTTGACTTAATTTGTCAAAAAAAACATGCATAAAAATAATTCTAAAAACATAACAACTAAATACATAAATATAAAACTCACTTTATATTTGCACACAGTTCTAACAAAATTAGTTTACAATTTTTTTTTTATAAAAAAAAATACTTCAAAAAAATAAACTTAGCAACTTAATTAACAAGCTGATATAACAACGTGAATAAGCAAATTGGTGTTTAACAACATTATACTTTATTGTTATATTTAGTTATCTAAATCAGTTATTATATAAGTAGTTTAATAAAATAGTTACTCTAATAAAGAACTATTAGAAAGTTTTAAGCATTATCAACAAAAAAAAATTAAACTGTTTCTTAGTTTACCTAAATTAGAAAAAATATGTTATGTATTTTTAAAGCTTAGTTTTAATTAAAAAAACAAAGTTTATTATCTTAAAGTGAAGTTAAAATTAATATGAATAAATTACTTTTTTAACTTTTTCATGGTCCGTGCAAGTGGAAATTTTCTGTACCAATGAGTTCAATAATGTGTACTTGTCCACGGTCATCATGTGGTAAGTTTTCGCTTCCGTGCCTTTTGATGTTTTCACGTGCATTCTCTTGCATTTCCTATCAAGTTTGGTAAATTCACATAGTTTTTGTATATAGGTATCACAATATAAGTTTGGTTAAGAATTATACTTTTAAAATACTAAATAAATGGTAATAATTGATAAGTAGATATCATATGAATTCTAAAACTTGTTATATATATACTCTTTATATCATATTTTAAAAGCAATTTTTGATTACTGGCTATTTCTTATTTTGTTTAAACGTTTTATGATAAAATATGTGATTGAGCAATCTTTATTTTTTATAATAATTTTCTTTAAAAATATAACAAGAGTTGTAAGAAACGAGGTAATTATTTGTGTTTATATAAGATAAAACTCGATTCTGAGAAACTAATTACGAAAAAAAAATCAGAACATACTTTCTACAGTTAACGCAATGTTTATCGGGGAATGGAAAACTGTTATTTATAAATTCATCATCTGAATCAAAACTTTCATCTGAAGAGGATTGGTATTTTCTGCAATATTAGATGTACTACTTATACTATTGATTTATATTTTGTAAGATATTTACACTTGCAACAAAGTGTGACAAAATATTTTTCTTTTATTGTTTATACTAAAGATTTTTAGAAACATTTCTATCTAATCTGAGTTAAGAACAAAAAACCAGCTAGTAAAGTAAGTACTTATGCGTCGTATAACTAACAGTTAATAAAAACTTGTTGTAAAAATATTTTCTAATTTTTAAATACATTGTTATATGACTTAAAAATTGTAAAAAAAAGTATATTGACCTTATAAAGGCACTATTATAAACAATCTTGATTTCATATTTAGCTTAATTTTAATCAATAAAGTTCATTTTTGCTTTATATAAAGCTTTACTTTTAGCAATTATTCTAGTGTATAAAATAAAACCATATGTTCTTAAAGACTTCTTTAATAGCTGTAAGCTTTTTAATGAAAATATTGTTTATTCTATAAACCTTTTAATACTTTCCTTTCGGTCGAAGGATGAGTTGTTGGAATTGGGCGCAGAATCAACAGACATGTATTCCTGATTTTCACCTTCGAAACTCTGATGCTCATGGGAAACATCTGACAATAAACTTCATTAAGATCAAAACCTAACTAATAATTCAACTATCTACTTATGATAAATTTAGAGTAAGGTTTTTAAATAAAATAACAGAAATACTATATAAACCCGAATAAAATAATCATTAAACAAATTACTAATTATTAAAATGTTAATTACGTTATTGTTAATGAAAAAGCAACAAATAATGAAAAAAAAAAGAAATTTTATCCATATAAAAATCGAAAATTTTTGAATTAATACATTGCAAACAGAACCAATATTTTATAATTATTTATTAATATATAGAACTTCCCAAAAATTTTTTACTTAAATAAAAACTCACTATTTCCACTGCACGAGACTGGACTGCCCGCATTTTCTGACGAGTCTGAAGAATCTGTAACAAAATTAATATTATAAACAAATATTTCAAAACTTTTTAAAACTTTATCACGATTTTTGAAAAGCTGTATAGATAAAAAATAAACACTTTGAAAATATGTATTTTCTGGTTTTTAGTATGGAAATCGAAGTATTCTTAATAAAAAAAAAAATTCTTAATGGTAACAAACAAAACCACATTATTATCAATAGTTTGTTTAACATAAATCTCAATGTTAATAAAAAAACAAAAACTGTAACTCCTTATGTTTGTATATTTTATACTAAATATACCATATATAAAATTTACAAATATAATATTAGTAAACAACTTAAACCATTTTCATCACTTGATGAGCTGGAATTTCTATAGTTATTTATTTGTGTCCTAGGAGAACTTGTTTTTGTTGGAAATTGATTTCTGCAAGTTTACAAATTTTGATAAGCTAATAAAAATTGTATCAAGTTAATTATTATATAACCTTTTAAGAACTTCAGATGAAGTATAAGACACTAATTTTTAATTATTTGAAAAATAAGTTTCCCTAGCTGTAAAAAATTTGTTATTTTACAGCTTCAAAAACCAATTTATTTTTTTAAATAATAATAAAAAACAACCAACTTATTGTGCAAAGGTGAAGAGTTATTTTTAATGTCTGATAATTTTATTTTTATTGAAATACCGCTGGCAGGAGAATTACTGCAAGATTTGTTTGCATCGTTTTTAACAATTTTCAAACTTCTTTGATGTAATTCTGTGTCTAAAATTATATCTCATGTTAAGTCAACGTAATTCAGACATCTAAGAATTATAACTAATTAGAAATTAAGCTAAATGTAAACTAAATACATAACTGCACTTTATAGCTGCTTGAAAAATCTACAAACCTGCAAAATATGAATAAACGTGGAATAAATATAAATTTATACTTGCCTTAATTAAAACTAATACAAAATACACTTTAAAAAGTTAAAATAATGGTTATAATTGAATTTAAATTCACTTTTTAAATTGTTTTCTACTATATTTGAATAGTAATAAATTTTTACTTTTTATTATAAAAAAACAACAACAACAACATTACAGAAGTATATTGAGATCTTTAACAAACTAACTATGGTTATATTTTATAAGCAAGTTTAACTTATTATTCAAAACAAATTTTAATCATTACAAATATAATTTCATAATTTTTACTACCTATGCTGAAAATTATAATAAAAAAAAAGGTTTTATTAGCTGAAATGCTATCGAAAAAAGATGATATTTATTTTGAATACTATCTAAAATGTTCAAGTTTTTTACAACCAAGTTTAACATTAGCATATTAGAATTCGCTGCTTGTAAGCTATAATCAAATACTATTTTATACGTTCCATAATAACTTAACCTTATCAATTTAAAATGGTATTTTATGTTATTTTTGATATACGTTTTCTTTTAATTTTGTAATGAAATTTAATTTTTACCTGAGAAGAAAATTTTTATGAAAAATTGAAAATATCAAATTCAATATTTATTCTTATAATATGACACCAATAATAAATCTATTTTCAAATGATCTTTTATTTTGATGTCCAATTTCAGTAGAAGAATTATTTTATAATAAATAAAGCTTAAAACCTCGTCGAAATTGAAGAAAAGATCTTCAAGAAAAGTTTTTCAACATTAAATTATTTTAATACATAAGTAGTATTATTAAAGTACAAATACTCGATCAAAATAATAATACCTCTGTAGTGATGTCGGTCTGGGAGCTGAGGTTTGCTGACGTCATCGTTCGCTTCCGAATCCGACGAATCGGTCGACGAGGAGTCCGATGACGTAGTAGTCGACGATGACGTGTTGTTTCCGGTCGACTGGTTTTTGTTGACGCGCACCTTCGACGTGAACTTCTTGTCCTTCTTCTGCTCCTGCTGCGTTGCCACCTGGGGCATCGTCTTGCTGGCTATCTTCTTCACTTGCCTCGGACCTTGCGCTTTCACACGGTTCGAGTAGGAGTCGCTGTCGTCGTCGGTGGAAGATGATAGTGACGAATCGGAATACTTCTTCTTCTCCTGCTGCGGTTTCACGATCTTCAGCTTCAAGCTGCCGGAGGTGCCAGACTTGAGTTCATTTGTTGACTTCTTCAGCTGAACGTTCTTGCTCGGTTTCACGCTGTTTAGAATCATAATTGTTTAGATTTGAGTTATCTTACATTATTTCAAAAATTTGAATGCCTAAAAATTTAAAGCAATTATACTAGCAGTATTTAAATTGAATTAATTTTAGAAATTAGAACAGCAGAGTTCTCAATCGCTATCTTATGTTTTTTTTCATTGCAAAATTAACTTTGCTGTGTTTTAAAATTGTAACTAACACTCGCTGTAATTAAACTTTGAGAAGAGTTAAGTAAAGCTAACGAAAAAATTTATTGCTAATAACATTTTTACATATTCTGTTTTTTTATGAACTCAAGAAACATATAGTTTCTTTAGTTCAAAGAATTACAAAATAAAAAACACTTAAAAAAAAACTCAGTTTTTTACTACCTAATATAAAAATATACAGTGCTAAACGGAAAACTTCAGAATTTTTATATTAAGTAAGTTTATTATAATGTAACAAAGCACTTAACATAATAAAATAACTTTCAAATGATTAATTATAGATTTATAATCATACTTTTTTTTAAATGTGTTATAACATCATTCATAAACCAGCTTAAAATTTTTAATATAAACTAATTAAAATTGTCTATTTAAAAAAAAACAAAATTTTGTAAATTAAAAAATTATAAACAGAACTATTTATAAAATTCGGTACAACGAAACATTGATGGATTGATAAGTCTGTTAAGCTAAAAACAAGACATTTTTGACATAAAAAACCTTGACATAAGTATAAAATAACTTTAAAATTTAAAAAGACTTAGTCAAATAAAACTAATACATAACATGTAGATAAATATCACAAGTTTTAAAATACTTTTAAAATAAATACAGTCACGTTAACTTTCATGAAACTTCTAAATTCATATTTTAAAATTTTGATTATCATTTTTTACTTTCATCAAAAAACAATAAGTTTGATACGTCTTTGAATTACGAATAAAACCTGTTTAAATCTTTTGACAACTTATAATTGTTGCTGTCAATCTTTGTATAAAAAAACTAGATCAAAAATAGAGAAACTTATTTTTTATTACTTTAACTAGGTGTTAGTTTCTTAAGTTTTATTTTTTTTAATTACTAATTATTTTATTATTACGCAGGATTAACAACTTTCTTTCTTTGAAAAAATAATCTTGAAGTAAACTACTTTTGTTAACATGTTTAATTAAATAATATTTTTTAAATACATAGAAAACCTAAGCTAGTCTAAATAAAGCAACAACTTTTGTAAAACCCCTTGTTAGACTGAGTGTAAACAGTAACAGAGTTACTAAATAAAGCAATAAATACACTAAAATGCTATTTCGACTGAATGTAAACCATAGTAGAGCTACATATAAGGAAAATAAAACGAACGTTTTCTGTATTTTAGTTGACTTGCTGCTTGCTTTATTCACACTTGATCTGGAAGCAGTCGAAGCAACAGAACTCGATCGAGACGTGTTGTGAGTTTTCGAAGAATGCTTCGTTTTAATTGGTTCTTCTTTCTTCACGAGTCTGAAAACAATTGCAATGAATTTTAATTAAAATTTATTTATATTAAAACTTACGAGTTTACCTTAGTTCTGAGCAATTTTAAACTTACTTTTTTGCTTTTTTGATTTTCTCATTCAAGTCGTCATGTTTCAAGCTCTTCTCTTTTTTATAAAACGGGTGTTCCTTTTTAATTTCCCGCTTCACATCGTGGTTCTTTATGGTACTGTCTTTTTTGATGCTCGTTGACTTAACTTCTTGCTTTTGCTTGGTCTTTTTAGGTATAGATGCATCCATGCCTCCAAATAGATCAACAGTTTTCAACGTTTTTACCTTTAAAAAATAATCATATTTACTTCTTATGACAATTCTTTACATGGAGTTATCCAAAATACTTAAACTAATTTCTATTTGTAATTAACATATATATTTATATTCATAAAGTACATTGTGAAAAGAATCACTAGTTTTTATTTGTTCTTTAAACCCTTAGTTTAAATTAACTTACTTAATTTTAGCATATATTCAATTAAATTAATATTTTATTTATCTATAACATTCAAAAACAGTCTTTCAATAAGTGTGCAGCGTATAATGTATTTTAATGAGTGTGCACAGTAAGTTTTAATATTCACTTTTCTTAAGGGCATAGGGGGGTCCACCTTGATTTTTACAAGTTGATCTTATTTTATAGAGTTTTATCTGAGCTATAAGACATTTTTAAACGCTTCAAAATAATCAAAATATTTTTTGTGATATGAGCAGTCAAAGTCGGTGACCTCAATAGGTTGTTGATGGAAGGCGCAAACTAAAAACGCAAAAAAAGGCCATTTCACTAAAAATCTCTCTCCTCCTTAATTTTTTAAGCAATTTTCTTCAAATTTTCACAGAAAGTGTCTTATTAAATTTTTAAAAGATTGAATGTAGAAATTTTTTAATTTTGAAAAATAAAATTTTTATTGAAAAAAAACCACTTATTTTTTTGTTTTTTTTTTATCTAAAATTTTTATTTTTTATATTTTTAAAATTCTAACATTCAAAGTCTTTTAAACTATAAAAGGAACGTTTCCTGTAAATTTGAGGTCTCTGTCTCAAAAAATGAAGGATAAATAGGTTTTTAGTGATTTTTTAATTTTTGAGAAAAATGACCCCAAAAAACTTGCGGTCCATACGTTTGTATCGGAAACTTTATATAAAAAGCACAAAATCACAAAAGTTAAATAATGTTTTAATTTTATAAAACCTGGCTTGTAGTTTCTTCGTTAAGCTTTCATATAAGATTCAATGTTATTTTTAGTAAAAAAATGTTGGAACCCCCTATGCCCTTAACCTATATTTACAAATTTTGAGTGTGAATTTAAGACTAAAAACCAAGTTGGTCTTGATTTCTAAGTTTAAGTTCTAGATTTTGTTTACTTCTTGATTTTTAATGAAACACTACGAATTTCAAAAATTAAAATGTATTCAAAAAAGTATTCAGATTATAGCTTTATAGGTATACGTTTAATAATCAATTAAACTTGCAAAAACATTAACTTTATTGATCAATACCAACCCCAGGTTTAGTAAGATCATTAAGTTTTTATGGACAAGTAGTTTTGCAAAAAGAAAACAATTTTTGTTGCCTTCAAACGCTTAAGATTAATTTTCAAAAGTTATCATTAAGTAATAAACCAAAACCTTTTTAGTTTGTTGAATCGGTTTTTTGTTTTGACTAAAGCTTTTATCGCTAGAACTGATGGTGGAATTTGAAGTAGACTTTGGATGCTTTTCTCTTTGCTTCAAACTTGGCTTGTCTTTAATTGAATTCTTCTGAAAGATTATTTTGCAACAAATTATTAAACAAATACAACAATTTCGTACTGCTAACCATTAAGCTTAACTATTAAGCAAAAAAAGTCTTAAATAGTGTAAATAAGTACTTACTTTTTCTTTTTTGGAAGATAAACTTCTCTCAGATGATTTTTCATGTTCGTAGACTTTTTCTTTCTTTTTTAGTACTAGTGGTTTTAAGCTTTTTTGTTCCAAATTAGAATGTTTTGATTCTGAAAAAGTTATTAATTCTTCGTGTAAAAATATTAATCTATAAATAATTACTTGAACAAGAAGAAACTCTATTTTTAATAAATATATTTCTAGCCTCTAATTGTACGAGTTTGAATTATATACATTAGATATGTTTCTTTTGTACTAGTAATTTTGAAATATTGTAAATATTGAAATAAAATCAGTTAACTAATCGTACAACTTTATAAATTATAATTACTAGATTTTTCTAACTTATATACAAAAACATTGTGTCAATAATTAAAATAAAATATTTTGATACAAAATATTCAAACAAACTACTTTTGATTTCTTTCATCTGTTTCTCTAAATGCATAATTTTCTATAAAAAATATTCTTAATAAAAAAAAATTAAAAAAAAAGTTTATCAAACCTAGTTTTACTAAGTAATAATTATTTTTGAAGCTAAGATGTATATATTTTTTTAATTTTCAATATTAGTGTTATTATTACATTATAGGTTTGATTGTTAGAAAACAATTAAATATTTATACTTTATGAAAGAACAAATTTTATTTATATATTAATTATCTATTTCACAAGCTCTTTGAGCGAAACTTAGTTTGCTGAATAAATTTGTGACATAATAAAAACATTTAAAATATAACAAAATTACTATTTTATTTAAATTTTTATAATATTCAAAACAAACCTTTTTCCGCCTGACATCGTCGTCACTAGAAATTTCCTTCCGCACTTTTTTAGCTCCATTTTTTAATCGAGCTAAATAGAAATAATTTAAACTTACTCTTTTAAAAATTATTAGTAGTAAAATCATATGTATTTTTTTAAAAACTTTAAGACTTCACCAAAAAGTGTGTAAGGAGAAATCACCTCCGGCTTTGTTGAGGTATTTTTTGAAAGACGAGTTGGGGTGCTCGTTGAAAGTTACCAGCTCGTTCCGTTCGTTGTTGCTGTGCGAGTCGACGTGCAGAAACAAGTTGTACATAAACTCAGATTGGATCTGTACGTTTTAATTATTTTTAAAATATAGTCTTAGATAAAATATTTTTCTTTCAACAATCATTTTTATATAGCTTAAGCCTAAAACAGTAACTGTAATCATTAAATATTTTTGATACATTAGAAAACTTAAATCAGAAAAAAAATAAAGATATGAAAAACATTAGGACAGTATTAATGAGTTTTTAAGACAAACTATACATTAATCTTTCTACAAGTTAGAAAAAAAATGTAATAATACACAACAAAGTTAACATGGTAAGTTATGACATATTAGAGCAATCAGGTTTATTTTCAAAGAAGTTATTTAATTTTCACAAATAACTCTTCAAACCTTGTTTCTCCAAAATATGATAATTTTCACGTCGAAACCGGCGAATCCGGTCTGTTTGATTTCGTAAGGCGGTTTGAACCTCTCGATCACGTTCGGATCGTAAGAATCGTGGATGACAAACACCACCTGTAAAATTTAAAATTTAATAATAATAGTTTTAAACATATATAGTTTCACAAACGGTCTGAACAAAACAATTTATATACTTAGGAGCATAAAATTTATTGAGGAGTTTAAAACAACTTTAAATAGGTCATTTTTATTCAAATTTTTATCAAAATTATTACTAAAACAAAACTTATCAAGAGTATTAATTTCTTAAATTTTATTTATCTCTAATTGTAATAGATTTGACCTGTATCAAAAAAGTTTATAACCAAAACAAAAAAGTGTGACGAGACATCTTTTATCTGTTATGCTTTAAAACTTTACATATAAAGTACAATAGTGGTTCTCTAAATGTACAGTGAAATTTCAAAACTTAAAAAAATTTTTTTTTTAAATGTAGATACTTTTTTGTTGTAATTAACCTGTTATTTTCTAGTTTTTAACAACCTTTATATATAAATGCTGATTAATATAATTAACCCTTCTAAATCTTGTTTTTAAATGAAAATATATAAATGAATGTGCACATAATTATTGGAAGAGGACACACATTTTTAAAGATTTTCTGAAATTTCTGTACTACGTGATTTTTATTTACTGAATTTTTATCAATAAAAAAAAACCTTAACATGCATGTTTGTATAACTAAAACTGCATAACAAAACAAACACCTATTAATTAATTCAAAAAAAAGTCTAGTTCCACATATATCTCAAGTAAACTGTATAATACATTCACAGCATAGCTATGTCTTTTTAAAACAAACTTTTTTAATGTTTCATTCAAATACGAAACATCAAAAGTCAACCTTATCAATGATGAGTTCCAACTTGACGTTTTTCATCATGGTCGAGTTTCTCACGTACACCTTCCACTTGTGCGTGTGAGTTCCGGAATTTTTTTGTATCGGGGTGATCGCTTCGGACTTGTGGCCGAGCATGACCATGGTCTCGTACACCAGGTTGTTCTGTTTTGAATTTATTATAAAATAGTACTATTTTCATCTATATAAAAACAAGTTGTACAGTAGTCTTCCTTTATTGTACCAACATATGTTTCTGTGTGTTAACGAATCAACACACTTCAACTGGGTTGTTAATGGGAAAGATAACTCATTGAAATAAATAAATGAAAGATAAATGAGTTATCTTTCCCATTAACAACCCAGTTGAAGTGTGTTGATTCGTTAACACACAGAAACATATGTTGGTAGAATAAAGGAAGATTACTGTATAATTTGTTTTTACTTATATTCCAGTGAAGCTACTTCACTAGGATCTTTTATTAGCAAACTATTAAACCTATATTTTTGAACGGTTATTTTTATCATATACATATTTCATCAATAATGCAAGCTGCAAAACAACTATTGAAAAAGTCGAGATGAGTCAGTATTGCACGGAGAGTAAATGTATGGGAACGGGTCAAAATTACATGAAGACAAATTTGCACAAAGGGTCAATTTTGCACTGAGACAAATTTGCACAAGGTGACAAAACTGCACAACGACAATTTTGCATGGAGGGTCAATTGCGCACATGTGACAATTTTGCACGGAGAGTCATTTTTGCACAAGAGTAAAAAAAACAGAAAGAAAGATATTAAAAAATACAGAAAAAAAAACTAAAAATTGAATAATAAAATATATGAAATAAAAAGAAGGTACCGACCGAGGGTATGGGGTAACAGTGATAGTAAAAGTAAAATAAAAAACAAACAATAATTATTATAAAAATAAAACAATATTTAGAAAATAAAAATAAAAACAAGTTACCGACTGAGGTTAAGACTTAGTGGTAACAGTTATAGTAAAAACAAAATGGAAAACAAAAACTGTTAAAGAAATAAATAAAAAACAAGTATTATTTAAAAAAATTTCAACTTGTTCAAAAATGTCTTTGGGCAAAATTGACCATCAGTGCAAAAGTATTATTGTGCAATTTTGTGCCCTCGTGCAATTTTTTCCCCTTATGTAATTTTGTACACTCATGCAAATTTGACACCTACTCTAAATATATATATATTTTGATTTTGAATTTAACTGGCTGATGATCAAAGCTTTATGAAAAATTAAAGCTTTGTGAAACATATGTTCCAGAATTTTTAAAATCGCCATTTGAATAAATTATTTAAAAGCCCTTTAAGTGGGCTCAGTTGAAAGTGTTTACGTTTAAACATTAACCTTATTATATATATTTATATATATATATATATATATACAAATTACTAACCAATGATAAGGGTTAGGGGTAAAAGGTATAGTAAAAATAAAGAAAATATATAGGTAAGAAAAAAGAGTTATTGACAAAGGATAAGGATTAGGGGTAACAGTTATCATAATCAATAAAAAGTTTTAGTCCGTGTTAAACTAATGCTGTGCAAAAATGACCCCTTGTGCAAAAGTAACATCTTGCAAAAAGATTTTTGCGCAAAATTTTTTATGCATTTCTGACACCTAGTCCAAAAAAGTATACTCGCTTGTATTTATGGTATTAGTTCTCAAAACAGCAATAAATGGTTAACAAATATGATGTTAATCAAAATGATCTTTGAGTTATTTCAAAATTGTACATTAGGTCAAGAACTCAATAGGTCAAGAACAAGTCAACAACTTGTTTTTTAAAGCTATATATTTGGCTCTAACTTAAATATATTTTAAACTATAAAGTACTCAGGGTTGCCACTCTTTGAGCCAAAAAATCTTCCCTGAGTGACCAAAAATTTCCCTGAGTAACCTTAAATTTCCCTGAGTTTCCCTGAGTATTTTTCAAATCTTAAAAAAAAAATTTCTCTTCTAACACAAATTATTAATACCTCATTCTCATTTTTCTTCTTTAATAATAAAAGGAAGGTTGTATGTGTATGCTTCTGCATTAAATTTATGAAAAAAACTGTTTTCAAAAACTCAATCTTAAAAGGTTTAAACCAATTAAAAATTAAAAACTAAATTTTTGCACAACTTTGTGTAAACTTGTTAGTTAAGGGCATAGGGAGGGTAAACAACTTTTTTTGGTTTTTGATCTTGTTTTATATAGTTTTTACTAAGCTACAAGATGGTTTTTTCAGATTTAAAATATTCAAAATAATTTTTGAGATATAGCCGGTCAAAGTCGGAGGCAACAATAGGTTCCTTTTGGGAGGCGCAAACTAAAACGGCAAATAACTAGAAAATACTAAAAATCTATCTTCTCCTAGGTTTTTTGAGATAACTACCTCAAATTTTTAGGATATGTTCCTTAATATATTAAGAAATTTCTGTCAGAACAGAATTTTCTAAATATATTAAGGAACATTTCCTGAAAATTTAAGGTAGTTATCTCAAAAAACGTAGGAGTAGATAGATTTTTAGTGAAATAGTCTAATTTTGCCGTTTTAGTTTGTGCCTCCCATAAGGAACCTATTATTGGCTCCGACTTTGACCGGCTATATCTCAAAAACTATTTCGAAATTTTTAAATCTGTAAAAAGCATTTTTTAGCTTAGCAAAAACTATATAAAATAAGATCAAAAACCAAAATAGGGTGTTTACCCCCCCTATGCCCTTAACTTTCTACATAAAAGAATAAAGTTTAATTTGTTTGACATTTTAATTGACAAAATTTAATTATACTATAATAACAATTTCACATGAAGAACTCACTTAAATTCATACATAATAACTTCATTATGACTTGTATGTCTTTCCTAGCAACTGTTCTGAATGCAGTAAATAAAACTTAAAAGCTTAACATTATTGTAAAAAAGTTAACAACAACTTTCATTTCTCTAAACTGTTTGATTGATTTTACTTAAGTAAATATAAATTTAAAACTTAAAAAACTACAATGTTAATACTAAGAATATTGAAGAACTAGCCGCAAGGCTAAAAAAATTCTAAATAACCACTTAAATAATAAAAATTACTACTTTTGAACAAAATATTGAAACTGGATTAACTAAACCTCATTCTAGATCTAGAAAAAAATTTCCCTGAGATTTTCAAAAACTTCCCTGAAATTTAGAGAAAAAATCAAAACTTCCCTGAGTTTCCCTGAGTTAAAAGAAAAATGCTAAAATTCCCTGATTTTCCCTGAGATTTTCTACAGTTTGAAAATTCCCTGAGATTCCCTGAGTTTCCTGAGTGTGTGGCAACCCTGAGTACTTCTTTTTAGCTTGTGCTCTTTTTTTAAATGTAAATATACTTAAGAACACCATTTTTAGTAAACTCTACTAAGCCAACCAACACTGATAATTTATTTAAAGGTAAAATTTAAACCTAATCAAATGAAAGTAAAAAATCAGTATATATTAAAGTGCCTATAACATGATTTAAAAGAACAAATATATATACTTAAATTAGCTTGGCATGTAATATTTCAATAAATAAAACTCAAATAAGAATAGTGCTCGTAGAGTTAGATTTAAAAGACCAACAAATAATTACTTAGACATGATTTTATTTAAGAAAGAGCTTTCTAAACATTATAAAAAGACTCTTGCCTTGAAATATAATTTAAGTAACTGTCAAAGTTGAACAAAAAAATTTCAAAAAAAAATGAAACAACAATTTTACTTTTTACTTTATGTTAGTAGTTCAGTGATAATAACCAACATGAATTTTTTTTTTCAAAATAACACTAATGTTTAATTTAAAAACGTATAACAGCTTTATATACAAGACTAATTATTCAAGAATTATATAACTTATAAACTGTAGAAGAAACAGCTTATTTTAAAAAAATCATTGTAATTTTTTGAAAAATAGACTAACCTTGTCAATACTCATCTTATATCTTTTTCATACCACAAAGACTAAGTTTAAATAAAAAATCTGTAAAATGGTTAAACAGTATTTAGAGTTTGAATTTACTTTTTTAACAGTTTTAATTTCAAAAAATATACATTTTAAAGTATGATTAACTAGATTAACAAATAGACTAAGACACATATAAAATGAAAAACATAGTACTATAAAAAATAACATTTACAAAACTAAAAATAAGTTTATAAAAATTTTTATACTAACACATTTCTTTAATTATAAAATAACAATGATAAAATTAAATTGTCTTATGTATTGTTGTAATCTTTCACTACTTTATCTACTCGTTACATTTTTTCTACAACATTAAGTTGTTTATGGACATACTAAAAGATTATCTTAAATAGGCAAAATTGTTTTAAATTAAAAATAAAAATAAAACATAAAAAAAAGTTTTTAACAGATAAAAAAACTGTAAAAATAAGTATAATAAATAGAGAACTTCACCACACGTTCAACAATTACAACATCCGAGACAACAACACCAATTTCTCATCAGACAGGTATAGTTGCGGGATAATGTTTTTGAGATTTGACCAAGCAGGCTAAAGTAAAAAGTACAGAAGCAACAGTTTGCAGGTTAAGTTTATTTTTCTAATGTCTCAGATGTTGTTGTTGGTTATGAAGCTTTAAATTAAATATTGATGGCGCAATACATCTCAACTTTGTTGATGTTGGCAAAAATAAATATTTATTTAAATATTAGTCTTCTTGTAAACTGATTATTTAAAAAGTTAACACTTAAGCTCTATATTAAAAAATAAAAACTATAACTCTTTTTTTATCATATCAAATATATACTTAGGACTAGGGAACTCAGCAGTTTTAACATCATTAATCCCTTCACTTTCAAGTTTCACAGTAGTAGAAGGCCCAATTGAAACAACAGAAGAAAACTTGGAACTCAATTTCCACATTTTTCTCCAAATGTCAAGACAGAAGTCAACACCAGAAGGACTAAAAAACACAAGGAAGTCTGGAACACCATGGTTGTGCACATAGTGATTTATTTTTGATTCAGCGCTGGGGTCACACACTGTTTCATAAGCAATCACGTCTTTTAATCCTAACTTGGCCTCTAGTATGATGTTAGACAACTCAGGCCTTTTGAGGGCGCCAGAAATAAACAAAAGTTCTTTACTGGAGTCAAAATGATCCTTATCACCAACAATGATACGTGCGAGTGCCGCACCTGTCCCGCTCTTTTCTCCTTTGCAGTTGAAACCGAGCTTTTCTGCTTCGCGCTTTGTAGCCTCACCAACAGTGTAGCACATCACGTCAGACCAGCAAGGCAGCGCCGTTTTGAAAGCTTTTTTCACAGCCTGCACTCCTCGCCTGCTTGTGAAAATAACTCCGTTGTACTTGGATACATCTTGCAGGCTGTTTTGTAGTTGTTCTTGGTTGGTGTAATTGAAACACAGCACGGGTATGCATTCAACAGCCATCAGCTGAGAGAGGCTTGTGACATAAGGGTCATCTTTATCGGGTGAATCTTTTAGCAAAACTATTCTTTTATCAGACATTAATACAAAAAATTACTCAAAGTAGCTGATAAAAAGATTTTTTTCTATCTTGTAAACTATATATTTGTAAATGCTATTTCTGATGTTTAATATTAAACAGTGTATAAAAAATACTACATTAGAAACAAGTTTGTATAAGACTAAAAACAAAATACTTATAAACTAAAATTATTAATAGCTTATTTCCAATTATTTAACAAAAATTTATAATACTTTGGTTTGCCAAAAACTGAAAAAAAAAACTATTAATCAATCTTAAATAAACAAAAATAACTTAAAAATATCAAAAATACATTATATATTTGAAAACACTCTATTTAAAAAAGAGGTTTTAATATATAAATAGTAAGCTTGAGATTCTAAAATGTATCAAAACTAATTTAAAATAAACTTCTAACAAAAAAGATCAAACAAACCTGAATCAGCCTGAGTTCCTAAAAAAGTTCAAACTAATCTGAATTATTCTGAGGCATTTGAGTGTGTGGCAACCTTTATAAAGTTTTATTGAGATTTTACCACTTTGCAATTGCTTATAACTCTCATTAAAGATTAATAAGGGTATAAAGGGTTCAACTTGCATGTTACAAGTTGATTTATTTTGTAGAGTTTTATCTGAGCTAAAAAATAGTTTTATCCGCTTAACAGTTTTTATAGTAACTTTTAAGGTATAAACAACATAAGTTGCGAATTTAATAGGTTCCTTTTGGAAAGTATAAACCAAAATTTCATTAATAATTTACTACAACATTTTAAACTTTTTATGGTAAGTCTATTACTGAAATTAAAATCTTTTTCAAGTAAAATTCCTTAATTCTTAAAAACAAAGCTTTTTTATAGAAAAATATATTTTTTTTCTCATCTAATAATTTTTTTCCGATAGTCTATAAAACTATATTAGTAATGTTTCTTAAAATTTTGAATCCTCTACCTTAAAAATAAAGAAGAATATATATTTTTAAAAGATGTTAAAATTTCTGAAACAAATAGCAATAAAAAAATTTTTGTTAATAAATTTCTATTGAAAACTTTTAACCACAACTACTATGAACTAAAAGTTATATACATTTTATATTCTTTATAAATAGCTTCAGTTCGTATTTTTAAATAAGAACAATGTTAATTTTGGTAAAAAAAAATCCCTTATCTTCCTATGGCCTTAAATTCAAAACAAATAATATGTTTAAAATAAAATTGGCTATAAAATAAAACACCAGAGAAAATAACACAGAGAAAATTTCAGAATCTAGTTAATAGAATAATTTGGTGTATGAAAAATCATTAACAATTATTCTTTTAAACTTTGAGCCAAACTTAACAAAACTAGAATGGTTTTTGTTTAATTGAATTAAAAAAAAGGTAGTATTATACTGAGTACTAACTTTATTAAGATTTGAAAGTTGTAAATGTAGTTGTTTATAAAGTGACATGTTTTCCACATAATTAAAAAAACTGAGTTAAGAAATAATTTCCAGTCAGTCAATTCAAGCTCAATTAAGATTACCACTAAAGTTCAGAAAAAATTTAAGATAATTCATGTAAAAATTATAAAAAAATTAAGGAAAAATATCAAAAAAGAAAAAACAATTGTATTATTAAGCTACTGTTCATTCTCTTCTTTAACTTACTCTAATATAAAATTATAAGTTGACATTTATAGAATTAAAAAATATTACTTAACTTCTGAGATATTGTTATTTTTGTAAAAAGTTTCTAATATAAACGTATGAAGAGCAAATTTTTTTAGGTCAATTTTCTAAGAAACTATAAAAATCACTAAAAATCTATCTTCTCCTTCATTTTTCGAGAAGAGACCTCAAATTTTCAAGAAATTTTCCTTTTATAGTTTAAAAGACTTTGAATGTTGCAACTTTTAAAATATTGAAAAACTAAAAAAATTACATAAAAAGACAAAAAAATTGGTGGTTTTTTTATTAATTTTTTTTTATTAATTTGTTAATTCCCTTCTGTGAAAACTTGAAGAATATTGATTGAAAAAATGAAGGAGAAGATACATTTTTGCTGTAATAGTCTTTTTATGCGTTTTTGGTTTGTGCCTTCCATTAGGAACCTATTGAGGTCACCAACTTTGATCCCTTATATCACAAAAATTACTTTGAATTTTTTTAAGTTGTTAAAAATGTCTGATAGCTCAGATAAAACTTTATAAAACAAGATCAACTTGTAAAAATCAAGGTTTTTACAGGTTTTTTAGCCGAAATTGTCAAATTTCAGGTTTTTCCAGGATTTCAGGTTTTGTGTCAACCCTGCTTATAGATTTGTTTCTGAAAATATATATAATAGATAAGTACAAATATGCAAATATTGTTTATTAAACGACAGAAAAAGCACTCAAAATGCTACTTGGTCCTAGGACCTGGTGCACAAAGAAACCTTTTGGTTATTGAGTCACACACCACAGATACCTTTAAACGTCTTGTCCAGGACTAGCACAACAAAATTATTAAGTAAAATTTTGTCTCAGATAGAAAGCTTGATAAACAAAAAAAACATCTTAACTATACAGAAGCAAGTCTTTCTGCTACTATATTTTATTAAGTGTTAAACTGTCTTTATAATGTGTAGCTTGAGATGTGTGTATAATGTCTCTATGTGTGCAAATCATAAGCATAATGTATCAAGTCATTTTCATATTTGCTGAGTCAGCATTTTTTCAAAAACTTTTCTTTTTCATTTATGCTCTTATCCCGAACCCATCTTACCCAAACATACAAAAATAAAGTTTTAATAATTGAAAATAATATGAAAACCAGACTTTTTTGCTGACTCAGCAAACATGATTTGCTACATTATGCTTAGATTTGCACAACCCTTAAGCTACCCCTTTATAGCAAGCCAAGCCATTCATAGGTTTACTCAATTCTTAATGTTTATCATAAGGATAAACTAAACAAAAAAATGTACCTAGTTCGAAACTAAATCGTAATGTATTTCAGTTTTTAAATCGGGCTGCCTGCAGTAATACTTTTCAATAGTGATGTACAGGATACACTAAAAAAGATCCGGCCGGATCCAAACTTATTTTTTTCAAATTAAGGTCCCGTCGGATCCGGATGTTTCAAGTTTTATGTAGTTTCAATTGTGAACAAACTTATAAAATTTAATTGTTACAGTATCATTAATCAGTAATAAAAAAATTAATACAAATATTTCATTAACAAAAACACAATGGTATTGTATAAATATTTTATTTGAACACTAGGAAAGAACGTCGTAAAAAAAAAAATACCTATAAGAAATCTCAGTTTAAAGTTTAAAGCTACTTATACGACTAAACTTGAGTTTTGTACTTTGTATGACGTAAAAGAAAAATAAATTAAATGTTACAATGCTTTAAATAACGAACTTAAATTACTTATTTTTTTGATAAGCTTTATATTGTACTTTTATTTACAAAAGTTCGAACTATAAGATGAACAATAACTTCTTTAGCAACTGTTCACACAAATAAAACTAAGTAATTTAGTAAATAACATAACATTTACTCATATCAACGCCATGAAGCTACAAAGAAACTTATTCTTGTTTTTTCAAGTTGTGATGAAAAAATAAAAGTTCTTCACCGGGTTTCGGAAGCAATCGATTTCGCTTTTGTTCGTACAAGTTACAAGCTTCTGAAAATAACCTTTCAGAATAATCATAAGATGGTGGTACTGAAGAAACCTTCTTGCAAACTTGGTAAAATGTGTGTATTTTTTCTTGTTTGAGTTTAACCAAAACAAGACTTCAGCTTTTGTAACTTCTTCAACAGATAAATTTTCTTCAGCCAAAAAAAAAACTTATTCTGCCTTAATCTCTTGATTAACTGAATCTTTTTGCTCATTTTAGTGAGTGTTACACTTGTTTCCGATTTAAATGTTGAATAGAACGACAAAAAGTTTGGGACACAATTTTTTGGTAGTTGAGCTTTAGGTTTATTAGGCGCACTAAAGTAACTTGAACACTTTGACCATTCTCATGACACATGATTTTTTACTTGTGATTTCAGTGGCTTTACAACATTCTGTTTAAAATTAGCAAGGCAAAATTCAAGTCGATACCTTGGATCAACAGCTTTTGTGAGTAAAAACAAGTCGTTATCATGAAGGTTTATTCGTGTGCTTTTATAAGTAATATAAAATCTTCTTTTGAAAGCCTCTTCTATATTTTTTGCGTATGATAAGTCGATAAGGCTGTAGAACTACTTTGACGTGGTGGACTTTATGATTAATATATATTACTTTTAGTACTCCTCCACGTGGGATTACACATTATTGCGTTGTTTTAGATCTAATATGAATTTCATACACTTTTTTCATGTCTTGGCCAACGTTTCTGACTGCAAGATTCCATTGAGCTGTTTTTTTGTTCAGAAACTTCTCACCGTTATGTGAGTAGCTTCTCACATCAAAAACCCCCTATTTCCGTTTTTTATTATTAAGAAGTCAAAGCAAATAAGGGGATTTCTCTAAGTGGTCCCCGGGGTAGTAAATTCCACTAGGCGAAGGAATGAGTATTCTCGGAGTATTAAAGCAGCGTTGTGGCAAGAAGTCACGTAGAACAAAAGAACTTCTTGTCTCTGCCGGGTTGCTACTTGTCTCTGCCGGGATGCTGCTCGTCTCTGTCTCAGGTGGTTTTTGACGCCTTCTAAGCGAAACAATTAAAAATTTTCAGTTTTATTAGTCAACTATCTTGCTTGGATTGATTTTATCTACGAAACAACTGCGGATCATCTTGTAATCGCCGTTTGTTGCCAAAAGGTACTTGAATTATTCTTTGATGTTTACTATTAATTGTATCGTAATCTTTCTTTAAAATTTGAAGTCCTTTAGTTTCATTTTAATCACTACTCGCCATTATTTTTGGTTTTATGATATCTATTTTTATTTGAAAAAAACTTAGTTTGATATCGCAAATTAACATTGAATGTTTAGTTCATACAATCACTTTTCTTTACAGCTTTTTTGACATCAAAACAAAAATCTAATTATTTAGTTTTGTCAATTATTTATTTTTATTTTGACTTGTAAAAGCAATAAAGCTATTTAAAGATATTTAGAAATAAAAATATGTAATTTTGTGAATCAAAACTTTGACAAAATTTAATAAAATTGTTCTTAACTTTAAAAAACATTGTAAAACATTTATCACTAACTTTACGTTTAAATTAAGTTTTTTTTTTGCATTTTAATACTAACAAAAGTTTATAAACAAAAACTTACTTAAAGCTTAAAAATTAATAGAAATAATAAAAATCTTAAAACAAGTATTTTTGTATTTAATGCGCATCGAAACTTAAAATATAGATTTTAAAAAAATATGTAACGAACATGAATATAGAATTATAAGGATTAAATTTTATTAAAACTACTGTCATATCTTTTAAAAAGTTTTGAGCTATATATTCTTGAGAAATACGTTGTTTAACAAAAAACTGTAATCCAACAAAATTTTTATTTATTTTTATTATTACAAATATACCGCTTTAGATAAGATATATTAAAAACATATTCTAACAAGCAGAACGTTTTTGTAACATTAAACTTCTAAAAAACTTAATAAAAAAAGTAAAATTTAAGTTGAGAAAATTGTTATCATAAACTTATAGCTTTAACAACGTAACGGCGAACAAAAAAAAAAATTCTGACTAGTTGCTACAGACTTTGTAGTTATCTATTTTATTATATGTTTTTTGATGAAGACATGTTTTTTATCTTTAAAGTTAGTTAATCATAAAGTCATTGTTGTTTTTGTTTGAGTTTAATTCTAATATTTTTAAATTTTTGTAATCTGATTTATCTGTTCCTTCAAGGATCAAAAATGTCTTATGTTAACTGAAAAAAAACTAATTGATGTAAAAAGTTTATAATACAAATTAAGAGTTTTTTTATTAAAGACGCCTACCGACTTAATATTGTAAGGTAAGTTTTATGCTAAATTCTTTATAAATAGTTAAATGATAATATAAAGTATTTTTGAATTCGTAGGTTTGTGTTTTTTTGACTTTTGTTATATACTTAACAGTATTACTTGCAGTTTTGTGACTTGATATTTAATACTTACTTACATTTATAATATACCTTAAGTAAGTTTACACTACAAATTATTTATGTAGTTCTTAAATTCACTTTTAGACCAAAAAGTTTTCACTTTTGTTGTAAACAACTGCAACTTAACATGTTATTTATTGAATCTTCAATAGCTTCAATTTATACTGTCAAATAAAATTAGTATCCGCACACAACGAATTCAGTAAAGTCAGACATTTTACAATTCAGCATTGTAAGTTAAAAATACAAATAGTTGAAATATATATTTGATAACTTGGCAACCACCCACATGAACCTCCGAGTTGTCTACAATCTTCCTTCAAACGTTTGTATTACTAAAATCTCTTCTTAAACCCGTAAGATCTCTCGGAAACTGAAAATAAAGTTTAGCTCACTGAAAAAAAAAATAAAAAAAATAACAAAATTTGACCTATAACAAACTAGTTAACATATTACTGAGTTACTTACTCTAGGCCTTTTTTGGTGTAGAGTTTTGAGTCGTGTTGAGTTAGATTTTAAGTATATCATGTTTTAATATCTTAAAGACTTTTAGCTTAGAAATTTCCCTATTTCTCTCTAACTCCTTGAGTTTTATTTTAATGTTTCAAATTAGGGGATTTTTTTAAGCTGACAACTAAACCTGCAGCACCCCCTTACAAAAATACCACGCGACGCCACTGGTTAGATCCAATCCTTTTTCCATGAAAAATTTTCGAGCAACTTGCCACTTTATTCTTTGATTGTAATCCTTAAACTTGTGTTCTGTTTGTCGTTAAACTTTTTATTAACTCCTTTCCTTGTCCTAGACAAGACGTTAAAAGGTATCCAAGTAGTGTGCGACTCAATAACCAAAAGGTTTTTTCGTGCACCAGGACCAGGAAAAAATATTTTGAGCGCTTTTATTCGTCGTTCAATAAACAATACACATAACAATGATATTAATAATCTCAAAAATTATTTAAAATTTACTTACTAGCAATTACTTCAAATAACAAATATGATTTTAGTTAAATAAAACAAAAAAAAAACGTTTTATAAAAAATTAAATTTTATGATTTAAACTGTTATTGTTAGGTTTAGCAGTTTGATTAAAATGGTGTTACAAACTTATTATAGAGTTGTTATAAAAATATTTCTAATTTAATAAATAAAAGCTATTGTGTTAAAATGTTGGAAATTAAATTAGTAGCATATTTCAAATTTTTGTTATAACAAACCGCAATATTATTTAATTTCCACCGGTTGTTTATAAGCTAAAACATACGATTTGTCAAAGAACTTTTGCTGTAAAAACATTCTTGAATGCTGAATTAAATATTAATAAGAAAATTTAAATTTGAATTATATAATTAGAATTATAACAACAGTATATACAAGCACCAGTATCAAATTAGCTGATTTTAGAGAGTTTTTAAAGAAGAGAATAGGAGAAAACAGTACCAATCATAACCGAACTACTTATTAAAAAAATAAGGCACACGCTGTAAATGTTATTAATAAATATATTCGGTTGAAACAGATTTTACAAAGGAATCATTTCAAGGTGAAAATTATATAATGAATAATATTTGTTGCAAAACTTAGATAGTTATTGAGTTTCACCGTCGAAAGGTTAATCTAACTGTGGGTCTGTAATAAAAATTTATTTAAATGACAAACCACGCAAAAAATGTGGTAGAATTTATGAAAAAAATTCTTATATAACATGTTGTATAATTTTTATAAACTAAGTAATGGTTATTAATTATTTTTTTACGTAATATAAAATTGAATGAAATTAAATTTGAACTCAAAAACATGTATATATAAATAAATCAAAATTTCTTATATATCGTTCACAATTATTTTATTATGCTTAAGTTTAGAATTTTATTTCTATAAAGTACAAAAATGACTTTAATTGCAAAAGAATTATTTCTAAAAACTTAAGTGCTGTATCAAGCATAAACATATGACTTCGCTAAAAACTAATATTAATAAACACAAAACTTAAACGCTAGAAAAACAGTAAACTTAACACTAACATAATCTCAAAAATAAGAAAAAAACTGTTTAGTAAACTTTAACGAAAATATATATAGAGTAAATATTTTAATACTGAGGATGGTGGGTACAACATTTATTAAGAGCAGTAAATAAGTTTGTAAAATTTTAATCTTTGAAATTTTGTTTAAATAGTAAAATAGTAAATCGTACTTAAACTCTAATTATATCCTTCTTAATTTTTTTACATTGAAGCAGAAAAACAATGCTATTATACTATTTCATGTCTCTAAAAGCTTCGTTTGAAAACAGTGAATGTAAATGAATGTGAACAGTTTTAGTTCCAGACAGGTTGTGTTTTCAATAGAATATCTAAACATTTAGCCTAACCAGGGTCAACTTGATCTAGTTTGAAAGTTTCTGAACAGTTTATTGTTGTTCAAATCAGAAATAAGGTTAATTTGAGTTTAGTGTTAAATAAGTTTTTAATAATCAATTAAAACTTATATTCAACTTTTTAGTGTTCCTAAAATTTTGTTGTGGTTATTTCGCTTATTACTTATTAGGTAAAGTTTTAAAACTTGCTGCTTGCGAGCTTTAAAGTAAAGTTTTGATTTTAATTGTTTATTGAAATTGTATAAAATAAATGATAATAAGAAAGGCAGTTTAGATTAAAAAAAAAGGTTTCCCAGCAGTATTTGTTTAAAAAAAGCAGATTGTATAGTCTATTTGTAGTGAAAGTTTCATTAGACACTTTACGAATGACTTATGTACTATTCAAATAAGTAACTTATTTGTGTAATGTGTACTAATTAAAATAAGGACATTATTAAAACATTTTGTGACTACTATTTAATATTTTCAATTCGCCATTGTCGACTATACTGTTTATAAATACACATAAATACTCTAGAAAGTTCCAACTAATTAAACTAATTTGGTTCAGTCTTGTTTTAAATAAGTTTTGCCGTCCGTTTAATACTTCTATATTGTCTAGTTAAAATTTCTATAAAAAATATACTTGCTCTTTGTTATTGTCATTTCGTTTTTTAAATTAATAACTATTTACTACTGTTTGTACAGGCTTTAGAACTTATGTATTTTAAGCTTGATTATCTTTCACATCATTCAAAATTATACTTTTGTCTATGTATGAACTATCTTTTTATAACTATAAGTTCAATATTTTCACAAAATCATTTTAAAATAGTTATTAACTTTTTGCAACAGCTTTAATGTTTTTAAAACTAATTTAAATATCATAAACAAAAACCTTTTAAAAGCAATAATTAAAATATTTAAAGTAGAAATTTAAAAAAAAAATTAAAATAGTTCATTGTAAGTATATTTTTGATATAACTGCTTTATTTTAGTCGTTTTGCCCGCTAAAACTAGTGGCCTATCAGCTTTTTTTTAATAAATCCGGTAGATCTTATACCAAAAATACCAAAACTTCATGTATCAGTAAACACTTGATATGTAAATTTGTTTCAGTTTGAAATTCTAATTAAGTTATTAAATATTTAGTACTTAACATAAAATTGAATATTAACTTTTATAAGGACTTCAGTACAACAAAAACTTGTAAAAATTTATTAACTGAAGTTATTTTTAATTTGTAGAATACTCATATAATTTATAATAGCAGATGACAATCGAACACTTTTTATTAAAAAACTAACATACCAAAATAACCTTTCCTAAACTACACAAATATTTTTTTTAATTGTTTTAATTTTTTAGTAAACTTATAAAACTTAAGACGTAGAAATTTGTAATACTTTCTTGCTTTTTAGAAAACTATCTATACTAAAAAGTTGTAAATATGAAATTATTTAAGGATCTCACTTACAAAAAATAGAAGTTGGTTTAAAATCAAACTTTATATATATCTTTATTCGTTTCATATTGTTCAACATGCTAATCATATTGTACAGTAAAATAATTGAAATACAGTTTACAAATATCAAAACAAAACTAGCTTTATAAATAAAGTAACAAAGACACTATTGTTTATTGAAGGACAAAAAAAGCGCTCATAACATTTGGTCCTAGGACTTGGTGCACGAAAAACTTTCGGTTATCGAGTCGTATACCACTTAAATACAGTTAATTTCTTGTCCGGGACAAACAAATAAATATAAAATAACCTAAAAGTTTTTATGTTCATAAAACTTAAAACAACAAAGAAAATCACTAGATAATGATAAAGCACAAAAATAAATTTAAAAAACAATATAAACAAGTGTATAAGCTACTTTACAGAAAATCACGAAAAATTTACTTTATGCCAGTTTAAAAAAAATGTAAAAAAAAATTTAACTCCAGTATCTAAAAATAACTGAAAAAAGATACTAAATATTTTTTAAAGCCTGTTATTAGTAACAATAAAAGATTTAACAACTGTTTACACTTGAAGTATCGATTTAAAGTTTGTTAACGAAATAACAATTTGAAATCGGCACTTAAAACTGATGCTGCTTTTTGAAACGCACTTTTTAAATTTGTTTTTATATTTTCAAACTGTATTTTATAATAATCTATGTCCGCAAACCAATAAGGCTATAACTTTAGTGTTATTAGAAGCTTTTATTATATTAAATTAAAAAAAAAACTTTTTCTAAGGTTTTCATTTACTTCAAAAATGATGTACTTTACATATATTGCATAAAGTACAAATAAACAATGTTAAATAATCAAATCTTACTAATCGTTTGAGCAATATTCAAATAAACGTTACTGGTTTTAAAAAGTATCCTAAAAATTTTAATATTTTCTGTGTGAAACAAGTTTTAAACGTTACTGGAACGGGTTGAATTCTATTTATTGAAGTGTAGTTTTCATCATTCAGAATCTGGACTAGAAATCTCAAAATTCTATCCTGGATAAGACGTTAAAAGGTATCCGTGGTGTGCGATTCGATAACTGAAAGGTTCTTTGTGCACCAGTTCCTTAAAGCAAACATTTTGAGCGTTTTTTGTCGTTCAATAAAGCATAATAACTAATATATGTTATGCAAAATGGGCATAAAACATATAAATATTTGTTCACTCAAGTTAATAATTTTATGATCGAGTAAATAAAGCAATGCCTTTTGACAAACATGAGTCCGGAGCGGACTGTTTAAAATACGACAACATTTTTCCAACTGCACCAAAACGGCAGAAAGAAACATCAACAACGGCAATGCAACTTGTTTTAAACATTCGCAAGGATGTATTTCTCAAGCGGAAGGATCCAATTCGTCTCGCGGAGCTTGACTACCGGAATTAATTCAATTTGTTTAACTTAGAACCAGTAACTTACCAACTAATTATTCCCAGCTTAAGTTAAAACAAACAATTGTTTCAAATATTCAAAAATTTATATTGATAGAATTTCTTCCATCTAGCGCGGTAAAGCGTTCTTTTGAAAAAATTGCTTTTATTTACTTGATCGTCAAAATGTTTAAGTAAAACAAACAAAAGTTTATACGCTTTGGTGCTTAATTTGCATAAAGATTGTTACCATTTTGATAAATCTACCACAAATTTTTTAGTTTAAAGGAATTAAGCATTATTTTTTGTGCTACAATGCTTTTATAACTATCTTTTTTCAAATTTATATTTAGTTATTTTATATAAATTTTTGATTTATAGGGTAAGAATAGTTATAGTACATATTGTTAGATGCATCTTTTTTGTATATTTTTTTGTATATCTTTGTGTTATTTAGTAGTTCTTAACATACATTTATATAAAAATTACATATGTAATTTTATAAAATAAAACTCTTTTTAATATTATAGGAATAAAGTAAATCTGTTTTTTATTTAGTAAAATTTTTTTATATAAAGTGTTTTGTTTGCTGTTAATAGATGTCATTTTATCAATTAAAAACATTTTTTTATATATATAATTTATGTTTTAATTTTTGTTTTTACAGCCGTATTTTTGCATTGAAAATGTTCTAAATAAAGGACGAAAGCTTTGCAACTAAAGTGTTTTGGTTATTGTTTCATTAGACAGCTATTTAAGGGCTATTTTTTAGCTTTGTTGTATTTGAAAATTTAAGTATAGCTTTGTCTGAAACAATAGTTAATTGGAGTTGTTTTTGGACCCCGGAGTACGGCTTACCTTTTTTCTTAATTAATTATTGACCAGGAGGTCAACAATACCAATTTGCTTGTAAACCAAACAATTAAACGGCTGTTACTAAATCAAAAATTTACTTTTCTGAAAAGATGCATAACTTTGGACATTCTACTACCTTCAAATAAAAATAAACGTATTGATTTTGATTTATTGTTAATACAACAAAAAAGAAAGCTCAACAAGCAATTTAAGGAAATTGAAGAAGATACAAACAATATCATATTATATTTTGACCAACTATCAAATAAACAAAAAGTTTTGTAAATAAAGCTTGCCATAAACAAAAACAACGCTACAAAAGAAAATTTCTTAGCTTTTTAACAAACAAAAGGAGGAAAGAAGACTTTGCAAACCAAATCAAACATTTTACCCTAAAAAGAAAAGTTTTAAAAATAAAAAGGACCGACAACGATATTTAATCAGAAAGAAAAACAAAATTAATAAATCAAATAATGAAATAGTTCTAAATAAATCAGATGTAAATCTTAGCAATTATGACTTACAGCTTTTATCTTTTGGGCCCCAATTCATACCAACGCCAAAGTGGGAAAATAAAGTTATTCATCAAGAAAAAGAAAATCTGTTAAAACACATAAGAGCAATAGAGTGGAAAGATGTCTTCATAAATAAAGATGAAAGTTTAGTTGAAACAAATCATTTTAATTGTAATTTGAGCCAAAAATTACTAAAAGTTCCAAATTTCTCTAGACCAGAAAAAAGTCAATTAACAAATAATACTGAGTTATATATCCAATTGTTAGAAACAAATTCCGTAATTTAAAGCTTCAAGTTATGCACATGCATAAATTTAAAAACAACCTTAATAGAAATCTTCAAAAATCTCTTTAAAAACTTAGAATCAAAACAAAAAACAAAGAAATTGTAATTGGAAACTTAGACAAAGACGGCAAAACTATTGTAATAAATTACAAAGATTATACTTCATTAATTACAAAAGCTCTAGATGAAAACTACGTAGAACTGCCTTACAATGAGAAAGAAATACTAATAAAAATGACAAAATTAAAAGAAAATATTAGTCAAATTTTAGTTGATATGTGGAAAAAGAATTATTTAGACGATAACTTGCTATTTATCACAACTGGAATGAAAAAAACTAAAACTGGTATTTTAAGAAAAGTCTTTGGACCATCTGCGAAATACTTTACTAATAAAAACTGCGGGTATATATATCCTTTGTGGAAAACTCATAAGATAAATCCAGATATTCTCAAAACTTGCAGTATTAAAGATATACCAACTAGAATAGTCCAAGCCGCTGGTAATACAGATCTAAGTAGGTTGACAGCTGTACTCAACCTAATATTGGAACCGATTAGTGTTATTTATTGCAAAAATGGAATAAATGAATATTGTAAAGATTCAAAAAGTTATTTAGAAGACTTGGAAACTTGGAAAAAGTCATATGATAATAAAAATTATATTTTAAGTACAGTTGATGTCGTAAATTTACATCCATCATTATCAATAGATTTAGTGAGCAAAGCTCTTGTTGAAGCATTAGAATTGTGCTCAGAATTTGAGACACCGATGATCAAATACTTAGTAATGCTATCAGAAATAGCTTTACGCAATAACTTTATAGTATTCCAAGAAAAATATTTTAAACAAAAGAAAGGTATTATTACAGGTGACAACAACTCCGTTGTCATAGCTATTATTTCTTTACATTATATAATGACGAAAGCTTCTAAATTAAATAAATCACTATTTGTAAGACGTTACATTGACGATATATTATTGATATCAGAGAATATTTCAGTATCAAAAGAAATAATAAAAGATCTCAAGAAAAAATTTAAAGAGTACAATCTAGATTTAACATCAACAATAATGTCGAGAGAAAATGAGGTAGATAAGTTACCTTTCCTAGATATTGAGCACATTCTTACTGGATTAAACAAAAAAATTTTTTTCTATATCAGAAATTTTTCAAAAACTACCGCTGTAAATTCTACTTTTTTGAACGGAAAATCTTTCCACCCACTGAACATCTTTAAGGTATAATTACAGGCGAAGAAAAAAAATTGAAAAGAATAAATTAAAGAAAAGAAGATTATTATGAAAGTTTAAAAAAAAACTTTAAACTAAATGTTTAGCATCCAATTTCAATCCCAAACTAGTAGAAGACCAATTTAAGAAAATTTATTGCAAAAATGAGAATAAGAACGTTCCAATTGAACAAAAAGACATAACTAAAAACGAAAATGTATATTGGTCTACTCAATTTAAGAAGCTTCTAAGTTTCACTAAAGAGGAAACAAAACTTTTCCCTTTAGGTAAAATATCTTTTACAAAACCAGCGAGCCTAAGAAAACTTTTAAACAGTTTTAGTCAGATTGCAAAACAAAAACAAACGAGTGCTAAATTAAGCAAAAAATGTGAAAAATGCGCACTTTGTGGAAATCATAGCAAACATAAAAACATGGTATTTGATAAAGAAAATTTAAAAATTCAGGGTAAGACAATAAAATTGAAACCGAATCTGAACTGCAAGAGTTATGGAATTTACGCAGCTATATGCACCAAATGTAATAGCAACTATGTAGGACAAACTAAAAATAGCTTTAGTACAAGATGGACAGCACATAGATATAGTTGGAATAGATCAAAGTCAAATTTTAACCCAAAAGATATAACAGATGAAAATGCCTTATATAGACACTACTATTTTAAACACAAGAACGATCTACAGAAAAAGTGTTGTTTTGATGACGCGTATGAAGTTGCTTTTTTGGAAGAACCAAATTTTAAGAACCTTGACTATAAAGAATATTTTTGGATAACAACTCAAATCAAATATTAATTTAGCTAAAACACAATACAGTGATTTATAGGGGTAGAGTAGTTAAAGTGAATATTGTTAGATGCATCTTTTTTGTATATTTTTTTGTATATCTTTGTGTTATTAAGTAGTTCTTAACATACATTTATATATTAATTGCATATGTAATATTATAAAATAAAACTCTTTTTAATATTATAGGAATAAAGTAAATCTGTTTTTTATTTAGTAAAAATTTTTTATATAAAGTGTTTTTTTTGCTGTTAATAGATGTCATTTTATCAATTAAAAACATTTATATATATATATATATATATTATGTTTTAATTTTCGTTTTTACAGCCTTATTTTTGCATTGAAAATGTTCTAAATAATGGACGAAAGCTTTGCAACTAAAGTGTTTTGGTTATTGTTTCATTAGACAGCTATTTAAGGGCTATTTTTTAGCTTTGTTGTATCTTTTTTCATAAACCTTAAGTTAAATTAATAAAGCTATCAAAATTCGAAACGACAAATATATAGCAGTACTTTGAACGGCTTGATTTAAGCTAGTTTAAAAGTACCGCCGGGCTCCGAGCCGAACCTTAAGTGCTAGTTAGAGAAACTATCTTACAAGTTTTAAAGCAACATTATTATTAAGTTTATTTAGATAAAATATTTGAGTTGAAAATATATTTAATCATTATTTTTCTCTATGATATTTTTACTTAGTATAGTAAATTTTTCCAAGTATATGTTGTTTTTTTATCATCGAGTTTAATATGATTGGGTTTAGTATGATCGCGAGTTAAAAATGATAGTAAACCGTTTTTTAAACTTAAAAACTTTCAATATTGCTTGTCATTTGAAGTATAAAAGTGCATCAGTCACAAAAGTACTTTTATTATTGTTTTTCTGTTCATAACTCATGTTTGTAAATTTACATATGATTTAACATATGTCTAACCAAGACCAGTTGTAATGAACTGAAAAAAGTACTGTAAAAATAATTTAGAGAACATCAAAAATAAGTTATGTTTTTATTTGGTATTTGAACTTAAACAGTAAGTAGATGCCAATAAGATTAAAGCTTGACAATCTACTAGTTTGTTTAACTAGAAACAAAGCTCATTATATTTGGTCCTAGGACCTGGTGCAAAAAGAACATTTCAGTTATTGTGTTGTACACCACTTGTATACCTTTTAATCTTGCTATGTTCAAACAGATACATTTCAAAACTATCTTAAGGACATATTTTGAAGCTCACTCAGCCTTAATTTATTAAGATTGAGTTGATGATTTCTTTGAAATGTGGTCCTGTTATTTGATTTCTTTTATATCTATTGTTTGGTTCTTAAAAAGTTATTACTATTAAATGTAAATTGGTACAAAAAATATGCCAGTACCTTTAATATAAACTGAGTTTCAAATTTTCATACAGATACCACAATGTTCAAAAAATCACTATTATATAGTCAGGGTTGCCACTTTACCTGGAAACCTGGAAAAACCTGGAATTTGAGAAATTAAAAAAAAACCTGGAGTTTTTAATAATTTTAACATTTTTAGGTGTAAAACTTTGATATGACACAAAAAATCTATCATATAATTAAGATTTTTTGTCATCATCAAAAAAAAAATTTATTGAAAAATACATTGAAAGTAACTTTACAGTATCTTTTCAATATTTTTATACTATAAAACACAGTTTCTTATATAGAAATTATCTTAAAACTAAAAATAGACCCAAAAATATATACTTTTAAAAGCCTGGAAGAAATTTGGAAACCTGGAAAAAAAATTTGAAAAAATGAGTGGCAACCCTGTATAGTGTTGAAAAAGTCAGAAGTTCAATATTATATATTTGATTGGATTTAAAGTTTTACCCTCAATTTATGTCATCATTAAACTTTTTTTATGGACAGTCAAGATGTTGAGATCTTTTCTCTTCTTAAAAGAATAAATTTTTAAATTTTCAACTTATAAAACATTTTATATCCCAATTTATATTTATTGTAAAAATGAAATCTTATTTCAGAAATTCGTAATAATAATAAAAACTTATACAAAACACCATCTGTGTTTAAAGATATTAAAATTTTCAGTGGCAACAGCCAACACCAAAGCTTCTTACACTGTTTATAAGTGAAAAGCCAGAAGTTTAGGATCTTTGATTTATTTAAAGTTATTTTTTATAGTAACACAACAGGATTGCCTTACACTTCAGTCAAGCTAGTTAAAGCTTATTTTTAATAGGGATAAAATGAATTTGGTTATGATCCGTTTTAGGGCGCGTATTTTACTTAATAAATTCATCATTTTTAAAGGTACTTTTTGACAATATACAATTTTTTATATTAGCAGGGGTTAATTTTGCACAAAGACAATTTTGCATCAAGATTCAAATTTATACAATGGGACACTTTTGCACGATGGGATAAATCACCTCAAGAAGACATTTTTGCACAAAGAGGAAATTTTCTCGACAGTTAAAAAAAAAAACTGAAAAATGGTATAAATAACTAATTAAACAAAAAAAAAAAACTGACCAAGGGTAAGAGTTAAAGGTAACAGTTATAGTAAAATAAAAAAATAATATTTTGTAAGTTATTTGATTATCAACAACTAGTTCTTTGTTTAATTGTTTTTATTAATTTACTTTACTTATAAATTTTACTACTACTGTTACCCCTAATCCTTACCCTTGGTCGGTAACTTGTTTTATTTCTTTCTTATTAATTTTTTTAAGAACTTTTTTCTTAATTTTACCCTTAACTCTTACCCTTGGTTGGTAGCTTTTTTTTTAATTAATTTATGTTCATATATTCATTTTCTAACTGTTCAAAATATAGTTTTAATTGTTTGCTAACAAAAGATCCTAGTAAAGGATATCATGAAAATATCTTATTTTAATGAAAACATGTATACACCTACTTTATTCTATGCTTCTATTCTCTCATTACAGTAATTATTTTTTTTACAGAACCCAGTTGAAGTGTGTTGATTCGTTGACACACAGAAACATATGTTGGTAGAATAAAGGAAGATTACTGTATAATTTGTTTTTATATTTATTTTCTTTTTTTTTTAACAGTATTTATAAATTATTTATTATTTTTACCACACTATTACCTCTTACCCTTACCATGTCAGTAACATTTTTTTGATTTTTATCAAGTTATCTTTTAGTTTTTTTTAACTCTCGTGCAAAATTGACTTTTGAAGTAAAATTGTCTTAGTGCAAAAGTATCTTTGTGCAAATTGACCCTTTGTGCAATTTTGTCTTCGTGCAATTTAGTCCCTTAGTGGAAATTTGTCTTCGTGCGAAATTGACCCTTTGTGAAAAATTTTGATTGTGAAATTTTGTCATCTCGTGCAAATTTGTCTTTGTGCAATTTTGTCGTAATAAAATTTTGACCTGTTCCCAAAGTTAATATAGTTTAGTTCTGTAGCAACTAGGATAATAAATGTAAATATTAGCAGGGCTTAGCCCTGCTAATATAAAAAATTGAATATAATGTCAACAAGTACCTCTAAAAGTACCTCTAAAAAAAATAAATTTACTAAGTAAAGTATGCGCCCTTAAAACCAACCTTAACCATGAATTTTTATTGCAAAACTCTAGCTTGTTTTTTTGGATATTTATTGTTTTAATTTCTTTATATATTGTTTTTATTGAATCCTGTTGTTATTAACATGGTACTTTTAGGTATATAAATAGGTTAACAATAATCTCTCTATTTTTGGCTTTTTTCACTGTTCTCATAAACTAAGTCTGACCTAATCTAACTGGCTAATTTTTTGTCACTCTGGCTGGAATTTTTTTCATCCAAGACTGATAACCTTATAACAAAGATTTATTGCACTATTTTTATAAATACTGATTTAGTGTTCTCTAATTTGAGTATTCCTGGATAAGATGTAAAAGGCATCCCAGTTGGTTTGTTGTGCATGTTGATAACCAAAAGGTTCTTTGTGCACCAGGTCCTAGAACCATATATTTTAGCGTCTTTTTTTTTGTTCTTTAATAAACTGTGCTGTTAAATTTGATTTCTAACAACTCTTTAAGAGTTCAGGTAGATCACACAAAATTTTTGTTGCCACACACTCTGGAATCCAGAGTCTGAGCTACTCATGACAGCTAAAATATTTTGAAAAACTTCCAGATAGCTAAAGGTATTTTGAAAAAAAAAGAGGATGACTTGAGCAAGTTAAGTTTTTTTATACAAAACTCAGAAAAGTTTTAACAGGGTTGCCAAAAAATATGAAATTTGACTATTTAGACAAACAAACTTGGAACTCGAGAAATTTAAAAAAAATGAAACAATTACCACTAATAAACCTGGAATTTCTAATAACTTTTATATGAAAAGTAATAAAATTTAGATTAGATGCACAAAATCTAAAATATTTTTTTGTATAATTTTTAAGAAAAACAAATATGAAGTAAGTTTACAGTATTTTTTCAATGTTCTTATACTATTTAAGATAGATTTGTGCCTAAAGTTAAAATTTAGAAAAACTTGGGTCTGGATAAAATATAGAAAACCTATAGAAATTTTTCAAAAAAACCTTCTAGATGCCCTGTTTTAAGATATCCAAAAATCTAAGGCCAGTTTTTTCTAGATTTTGAATGATATTATTGTGGTATATTTTTTGCATTTTGTCACTTTATAACAAACTTAATTGTAAACTTGATTTTGAAAGGTTAAACATTTTTCAAAGGATTAAAAACATTTATGACATTTTAAAGTCACTTGGGAAAATTTTTTGACTCAAAGAGTGGCAACCCTGATTGTTGGTAAACACTTGTTTTGGATTAAGCTGAAATTTACAAGAATTTTTTGTTTATTAAATGCTCTGCTAGTAAATTCTAAAAAAACACCAATAACTTTAGACAATATGACCATTCTAGTAACTCTAACCTTACACAAGTTTATCATGGAGTTGTTAAAACTTAGATATTACTTCAAAGGAATTTTGTGTGTGTATTTAATAACTTAAGTTTAAAAGGTTGATCATGCCAATTTGATCATCAGACCACAAGCTTTCGGTAGACTGAGACTGGTTTTGTCCTATTAGGACTATTGTTAAACTTAAGCTTGTCTCGCGGCAAACAAAGGCTTCTGCTCTGCAGACTTTTGCCAATGTTTTTGTTGTTAACAACTTAAGAGTAAAAAGAAAACAGATCATTAATTTTTTATGAAAATTTTATCATTGATCAATGATTATTGCTATAAAAAGGATCACCCAGCAAAGTTTGACCATATTTAGACGATAAAATTTTATAAAAAAGGATTGATTAGGAAAACAATATTTAACCTTTAACTGCACCCAACTTAGGGAAATACTGGTCTAGATTTTAGAGATCCTTTTTTCATTAATGCAACTTTTCATACAAACTGAATGGTTTCCCAAAAGGGGGATATTGGTCCCTTAACTTTTTAACTACTTAAACTATTTTTTTTAGACTTGAATTTTCTAGTTAATTGAAAACAAAAATGAAGGCTTGTTTTTAAAACCATCCCCTTAATATATTTTGTAGATAAAAACATAGCAATGCATTTTCAATTAGTAAAATAATAATGTTAACTATGAGCTTATGATCAAACAAGTTTTTAATTTTTTTTATAGAAGTAAACATCTTAAATTGTTGTCAGGGCTGCCGCCACAAGGTCAGGAAAAACTAAAAAATGACAAAAGTCAGGAAAAAGTGGGAGTTTTTGAAAAAAAGTCAGGAAATTTGACAAGATTTAAAAAAATGTCAGATTTTGTCGGTTCAAATTTATAAAAATCCTTATTTTCCAAAGCCTTAAAGTAGAAAAAATTAATTAAAATCCTTCAAAGTAAGACTAAAATTGCAAAATTTTCCTAAAAATTTACAAAATTACTTAATTTTTAATGCCTTCATCTTGTTATAATTAAGGGCATAGGAGGTCAACCTTGATTTTTACAAGTTGATCTTATTTTATTTAGTGTTGACTGAGCTATCAGACATTTTAATTGCTTGAAAAAATTCAAAGTAGTTTTTGAGATATGAGCAATAAAAGTCCGTGACCTCAATAGGTTCCTTAGGGAAGACACAAACTAAAATTGCAAAAAAAGACCATTTCACTACAAATCTATCTCCTTTATTTTTTAAGCAATCTTCTTCAAGTTTTTAAAGAAAGTCTATTATTAAATTTTAAAAAGATTGAATGCAAGGTTTTTTTTTTATAATAAAAAAATAGAATTTTTATTAAAAAAAACCACCTATTTTTTCTTCGTAAAATTTTTATTTTTAAATTTTTTTAAAATCTAAACATCTAAAGTCTTTTAAACTATAAAAGGAACGTTTCCTGAAAGTTTAGGGTCTCTACAGGGTTGCCACTTGACCTGGAAAAACCTGGAATTTTTAGCAGTTTTAATATGTTCAGTAGTAAAATTTCAATTCGACACAAAAATCTATTGCATAGATAAAAAAAAATTTCATCATCAAAATTTATTTTATAAAAAAAATTAAAGTACTGTTACAGTATCTTTTTAATGTTTTTATACTATTTTACATAGTTTTCTTACCTTAAACTTGACTTTAAATTAAAAATAGCCCCAAAAATGTGTACTTTTAAAAACCTGAAAAAAATTTGGAAATAACAAGTGGCAACTCTGTCTCTAGCTCAAAAAATGAAGGAAAAAATAAATTTTAAAATTTCTAATAAAATTGACCCAAAAAAATTTGCAGTTTATACGTTTGTATCGGAAGGTTTTTTTAAAATTACAAAATCTTAAAAGTTAAATAAGATTTTTTTATTCTATAAAAACTAGCTTGTAGTTTGTACTTCAAGCTTTAATATAAAGTCTAATGTTATTTTTAGTAAATATATTTCTTATTATGACTGTGCTTCTAAATGGTTAATGCCACAGCTTACTTTATTTACCTTAAAAGTATGTATGTAACGTTTAAAACTAATTGTTTATTTTTTGATGATTTCCCTATAAATTTGCTATATTTTATGGACTTCCCTTTAATTTTTTTAAAAATTTTGTGGGAACACTGATGTAAGATTATTTAGTTTGCAATTCTAAGTAAATTGTTTAATTACTTAATTTGAACTTAATACTGTTGTATTTTAGAAACTTTTTTTTTTTTGCTAAATATAAACTAACCATGTCAAATGCAACTGAAGAAGATGCATTACAAAACTTAATTGTGAGTTTAGCATTTTAGTTTTAAATTAATACATATATCACAGTCATTATTGAAATTTGGAGAAATAAAAATAATTATTGCATTTTTTTAATCCTCAATACTTGTAACAACATAAGAACAAACAATTTTACCTTGTTTATCACTTAACATGACTTAAATAAAAGTACTAGAGTTGAAGTATAAATTTTTCTTGAAAAAATATACTTTTATAACAGTCAGTTTTACACATTGATCGGGAGCTAGGAAAGAATTTATTGGAAAAATTTAACTATGATGTACAGAAGTCAATCAACCACTTTTACCAGCAACCAGACCAAATAACAGACCTTACAAAAAATATCAGGCAAGACAAGTGAGTTGAATTATATTTTCTTGCTGTGTTTGTTTGCAGTACATTGTTTAAGATTGTTATAACTTAATTTTCTTCTGAAAAACTAATCTATTAAAAATTTAATAAAAAAGACTTATATTCAATCATTGAATATTACAAGTAGTATTAGCTATTACAAAATTAAACCCTAATTTAACAGTAGTCAAACATTTAGCAGTAGATAAAAAACTTTTTTTTTTAATGTGCTTAAAATTTAGCAAAGGTTTCATGACTAAATTTTTGTGTGCTATTTTTTATTTGTATCTTAAAAGTTTCTAAAGTAGCAAAAAAAAAGATTTGTTAGAACTAAAATAAAAACATGAATCAAACTTGAACGAATTTTGAAATTAAATTGACCACAAAGTTCAGCTTTAATTTTATTTGATTGGCCAAAAAAAAAAGTAAATTTTTTAAATAATTTTTTGCAGAAGCTCTTCTGCTAGTTGCAGTTCTTCAAGGTTATTGAAGTTTAAATGTACTCTCGGTTCTGTTACCAAAGAAGTAGTGTTAGATGAAACTATGACTTTAGGTAAGGTTTTGTACACCAAAAAACATTCTATACTTGAGTAGTTGCTTGATAATTTATCAACTATTGTTTTTTAATAGCTTAATTAAAATACTTTTCTTGATTAAATTCTAGGTCTCAAAAAAAAACTGGAATTTTTGAAAAACCTGGAATTTGACAATTTAGGCTAAAAAATTTGGAAAATTCCAGAATTTTAAGCAATTTACATGTTAAGTAGTGAAATTTCAATTTGACTTAAAAATCTATAACATAGATAAAAAGTTTTTGTCATCATCAAAATAGTTTTTTATTAAAATATATTTAAAGAAACTTTACAGTATCTTTTCAATGTTGTTATACTACTTAGCACAGTTTTTAATCTTAAACTTACCTTTAAACTTAAAATAGACCCTAAACTATTATTTAAAAACCTAGAAAAAATTCAGAAAACCTGGAAGGAATTTCTCAAAAAAATTTGGCAACCCTGTAATTGTCAATAATTGTTACTATGCTGTTGTTTCAATTTGTTAATAAAATTAATTATACATATCTAAAGCTTGTTAAATAAGTGGTAATCCCTCATGCTATTTTTAAGGATTCAAAAAGTTTTATGATTTAGATAAATTAATGTTTGTAGTTTAAAATATTTTTGAATTTCAGTACTTCAATTGATTGATGATTTTAGAGGTTTACTGTTTATATGCTTAATTGTTTTTAAGAATTTTCTAGTTTATTTGTCTAGTTTAAGTCTTAAGCAAAATGAAATAAATATAACAAAATACTATCAAAGTGCACAAATAAAAATAATATATATCTAAGCCTGGTTTTTTATAGCTTAACTAAACCATTATTAGCTAGTTTAAAAAAAAATATTTAAGAGCACTAATACTACACGATTTCTATTCATATTATTTTTATTAAAAGTTTATAGGAATTTCAGACTAGACTTTGTAATAGTTTGATTTTTTTTTTAACTCGGATAGTTAAATTTGTTATAAAAAAGCTATGGTGTTTTAATATCTCCTGTTAATCAATTTTGTTATTCTTATTAGTCGAAGGCCTAGGGGAGGTAAATAACTTTTTTTAAAATTAATATAGTATTCATAAGTATAATATTTAGCTGTAAACTGTTTTTAAACAATTTTAAAAAGATCATAATATCTTTAAGATAAAAGCAATCAAATTTAGAGAGTTCAAAAGGTTCTTTATGGGAGTTGCAAACTAAAACAACAAAATACTTTACTAAAAATCCGTCTTCTCCTTTGAGCAGTTGCTTTAAAACTTAATCAGTATAATCTTAAATAAATTTTGAACAACATATAGGAAGCAATTTATTTTGTTTTATAAAACAAAACAAAAAAGTTTTTTCTTTTTAACATTGCTCATAAAATTTTTAAACTTTTTTTAAAATTACGCGTCCTACAAGTTGTTAGTAGTATTGGAATGAAAATTTCCTAACAACATAAAGTAAATTGCTTCATAAATATATAAGAAAATTATTTTTACTACACTTTTCAAAGTTCTGAGAAAATTGACCATAAAAATTTGTTTTTCTATATAATACAGGTAGTGTTGGACTTTCTTTACAAATTGTGTTATATTTCAAAACTTACTGACTTTTTTAGTTGTTTAAAAAGTATTTTATAGTTCTATAGCTTTCAAATAAGAGCCAACGTTTTTGTATAAAAATATTTTGATCTCCTGAGGTCTTAAAAGTTTTCTAATAAGTATTTTTTGGTTCACCTTAATTATTGATGATCTTTAATGTTTTATTTTACTGCTAGCTTTACTTAAATGATCTGTTTTTGACACTAAACATATAATCTAAAAACTAAAAAAAAACAAGTCCAAGTTCTAATGAGCTGTAGCCAATGCTTTTTAACTAAAGATAAGATGTCTTTACAAATACATTTATTACAAAATTTACAGTTACTCAGTTCCACAAACGGATTTTTAAAACTAAGATTCTGTAATAAAAAATTAATAAAATGACTAACTCTTCAAATTTGTTTTTAGATACTAGTGTAATTAATTGTTAGTATTAACTAATCAATTTTCTTTTATATATTTTAATTTTATTTCTTTATGATTACCTAATTAGCCATTATATAATACTCAAATTTATACTACATGTTTAATTTTTCAGTTCAACTTTTACCGATATTGAAAAAGAAGACTTGCATAGTTTTTTATTTCAGAATAGTAGTTTTAAAATCCTGTTTGTTGTGAAACTGAGTAACTGTAAATTTGTAATAAATATATTCTTAAACATGTAATCAAATGTGAATCTTCAATTTGTTTTTGATTTGTTTCCTGTGTTAAACCAGTATTAAAGTATGAGATGTCTAATTTACAATATTCAGTTAAAAAAACAATCATATCCTTTTCACACACCCTGCATTTGTAGATATTTGAAAAAGTTGAATAATCTAAAGTGAGCGTGTATATTGAATGCACTTAAAAGTTGTACTTTAAAGTGTAAATTGATCTGGCTTGTTAAAAAAAAATTCTACTGAAAAAAACAAAGTTTTACAAAAATACCCATAAGCTTGCTTGACTCACGAAAGTATATCTATTGACATATATTTTATTTTAAATTTTTTATGCTTTTATATTGTGGCTAAAGATTACTTCAGAAGTTTAAGTGAGTTTAAAACTCTTAAGGTCTTTTGATTTTTTTCAGATAAAACAAGTTAGTTTTAACGACTTTAAGCCTAATTTTTGTTAATTATTTCATATTTTTAAGGTTGTTTTTATGAACTTTTTAAACTCTTTTAGTTTAATTAACAAAAAAAAAAATTAAAAAAAAGCTATACATTAATCTTCCTTTATTGTACCAACATATGTTTCTGTGTGTTAACGAATCAACACACTTCAACTGATTTCTGAAAAAAAATAATTACTGTAGTGTAAGAATAGAAGCATAGAATAAAGTAGGTGTGTACATGTTTTCTTTAAAATAAAATAATTTCTACAGATTTATACAGGTAATATTTGATAATAGGTAAAATACTAAATGTTAAATCCGACTGTTATAAAACTATATAATATTTGTATTTATTAAGTCTAAAATATGTAAAGTAAACTAAAATACACAACAAAACAACAAATCATAATATAAACAAACCACTTACTTCAGTGGAAAAAATAACTGATTCAAATTTATTTTACCGTTGTCGATGATTGAACAAAATACGTACAATAATTACGTTACGATATATATGTAGGATCTTTTGTTAGCAAACGATTAAATCTAAATTTTGAACAAAAAAAATTATGCATTTTGACTCTTTTATTTATCTTCATACTCAATATTTCATATAATTATTTTTTCATAATCTCTGTTTAGTTTGTGGTGACCCCAGTTATTATTTTTTGACTAAATTTTCTTTTTCAATCTGTTGCAACGCTGTTCCACTGAGACATATTTGAGTTAAGCTAGCCTAAGTTATTTTATACCATTAATCTTTTATAACTTCACCAAAAAATGTTTAATAAGAAAAAAGATATGTTTTTTTAAAGTAAAAAAAAAAGTTAAAATAGGATAAACTTTAAAAAACATAATTATTAAATTCTTATGATTTTTTTTTATGTTTGAAGAAAAACAAGTTACATTAGAAAACATAGCAATAGTTGTTTATTTCAATTGAAACTGTTAAAAAATGAACTATTATTTTTCATCACTAAATTACTTTTTTGTAAATTTGTTAGCTATTTCACAGGCGACTTGAAATCAATCGCGAGCAGCCAGTTCCCGGATGGGGAAACCTTGGACTTTGTGGACTGGCCCACGAGCAACCCGTCGAAACTGTCCATGGAAACGCGATTTTCCAAGCTACACCTGCCCATGGTCAACCAGGTCAAGTTGTCGCGAGTCCAATCGCCCTCTTCGTCTTCGTCTTCTTCCAGCAGGTTTGTGCTTCTAAAGCTTTTTTAAGTTGGTAGTTGACTAAATGTTTGAAAATACTTGCAGAACGAGAAAGTTGGTTTAGTTGTAAGCTTTTAAAACTTCTCACTAATTATAACTTTTGTAATACAAAATAAAGTTTTATTAATTTTGTAATGATATGGCAAATTTGTTGTATTTATGTATTTATAGAATAACAAAACTTAATAAAAATTAAAATTACATAATTAAGTCAAGAAACCATTTTATACCTAAAAAACAAACTTTAGTTAAAATGCTGTTGTAAACTTGAAATCAAAATAAGTATTTTTTTTAATTGAATTTAAAGAAGTTAGTTCAAAAAGTTAAAACAAGTAATTTTATTTTTGCACATCTGTTTTTATCTAAGCTCGTTGTATAATGATATTTATTTTAACGCTAAACTCAAAAATTATCAAAGTAGTGTTCGAATGTTTCTGTGTTTATTTCAAACCTAAATAATTTTTTAAACTTTGATAAATGATTTAATTAATAAACTAAAAAAAAATTTATTTTTATCACTTTAGTTCTACTCAACTTTAAATAAATGCCAGGCATATGATATTTTGTGACTACTTAATTATGAGTAGCTTTCTTAATTTTAACTAAAACTTCTAAACTTAAAAAAGGTTTTTTTTTTTAAGTTGTGGTTGCAACAGTAACCCTCATTTAAAGTTAAAGTCCTCAAGTTGTCTTTGATAAGTAAATAAATAATTAATTCAACCTCATTATACTTATAATTATGTATTTAAATAAGTATAGCATGTATTTCTAAGCATAGTAATAAATGTATTTTATAAAGTGAAGTAAATGCTTAAATCGATTGTAACTGAATTCCTTATTATTTTTTTTTATATATGGTGCGTCACAAAGTGTTAATATCTTTGTAGAAATGTATAAAAAAAGCAATCCACGATTTTAATAGTAAATTAAGGTCATAACTTTAACAAGTAATTTATACATTTACTTTTATTAAAAAAATAATTATTAAAAAGTAACGTTTTAAAATATATGAAACTGTGTGCTGGGGCATGTAGTATGGTTTGTAAATTTGCTGTTACTAGTTGCAGCACAGACTTTTAAATTTATTGGTTTAATAATTAATGTTTTAGTATTCACAAAGACATGTTACTCGTGTTGGTTCTCAAATTAAACATATCATATGATTGATGAAAATAAGCGAAATCTCACTATTGTAACTACCTACTAAACTCCTACCTTAAAAATATATTAATTAGATGTCGTGATTTTTCGGTTACTTGTTTTTTTTTGTAGTTATTAGAAACTTATTGTTGGACTATTGGTTTTCATATGAAGTTCCTTTAGAAATTAATAGTAAAATACAAGATCTATTCACAAAATTAAAACCTTATTGGTGAAATATAAAAGATTAGACCATAGTTCCTATTTTTTTCTTTTCTATAATTACCAATGTAGTATACTTAAGTTCAGAAAGTAAGAACGCAATAAAAACTGATTTCCCTCACTGATTTTGAATGATTACCCGGTATTAAGTGCAGAAGAATTAGCATCTTTCATGCTTGTTTGTAACTTGTAAAGACCAAGTCAATACTACATGCCCCCAAACACGACGACTTACTTTAACACTGACTGCACGCAGGTCCGTCCGAGCAACGACGAAGGGAATCAAAAGAGGCATTGAAAAGCTGCGCGTCGATTCGAAAAAAGCCAAGCGGCCATCGTTTAGTAATAGCGACTGGTAGGATTTTGTTGTTAAAAAAATTACATAAATCCTAGTTCATGAAGCTACTTAAAGAAAAATTAAGTGTAAATTTATAAGATATCTCTGTTGTTCTCGAAAGCTGATTTAATTATAGTAAAAGACTATTTTATTGTATTTATTATTTTTCATTATTATTTTGTATAAACCAATTTTTCTAAATTAAAAATGTTTTACTATAATGAGCACCATTGGTATAAAATTTGAAAAAGTTTCTTTTCAACCTAGTGCACTTTAGTTTAAATGTCTGAATTTAAATTTCTGAATTCATTAAAAAAAAATATTTTTTAGTAGAGTTTTAGATGGTTTTATTTTAAGTAATAAATCGGTTGTTATCAGGGTTGCCACTTTACCTGGAAAAACCTGGAATTTGACAATTTAGGCTAAAATAACCTGGAAAAACCTGAAATTTTAGAAATTAAAAAAAAAATATGGAAAAACCTGAAATTTTAATCAAAAAACCTGGAATTTTTAATAATTTTAACATTTTCAGTTGCAAAATTTTGATTTGACACAAAAAATCTATCAATCTAATTGAGATTTTTTGTCATCATCAAAAATTCTTCTATTAAAAAACACATTTAAAGTAACTTTACGGTATCTTTTTAATATTTTTTTAATATTTAACACAGTTTCTTAAATAGAAATTAACTTAAAACTAAAAATAGACCCAAAAATGTGTACTTTTAAAATCCTGTAAGAAACTTGGAAAACCTGGAAAAATTTAAAAAAAAAACGAGTGGCAACCCTGTTGTTAGGTTGTTATACCCTTAATTTTACTAGATTAGAGGCAATATTTAAAAAATCAGAACTATTAACTACAAATGCTGTAAAATTTCAAAAATAAGTTTAAGAATCAGATTTTTTTTTGGATTGTATAGTTAGATTGTGAATTTCTTTCTAAATAAAAGTTTGGTAATTGCACTCAAAAGTCGATATTTGTCAATTTAAAACTTTTCAATTGATGCATTCAGGCATTGTTTGCAGGGAGTATATTTATCAGAGGGAAGGGGGTATCATAAAGTGAAAGTAACAGTGTTGATGCAGCTGAAATTATTTAGAAAGTTTAAAATTGAGTGAGCTTATTCTGAAATTAAAGTGTTCTATAATTTTGCAGTACTTACATGATAATACTAGGACCAACAACTTAAATTCTTATGGCATTTTTCAGGGGCTATATCTAATTTAAAGCATAGAAATATGTACCAAAAAGTCCTATTATTAGTCGACTACATCGTTTTATAAGCCCTGCGTCGACCAATGAAAGTTAGGGAAAACGTCAGTATAAACTTGCAAAACATTTGGTATAAATCCTGTTTAAAGTAAATTGTATTTTTTTCTAAGAAGAGACTTTCAACATTAAACTTAAAGTTTTGTTATTGTTTTTGAAAATATAACTGCAGTTGTAAATATCTTAGTGTCTACAGTGCAGCTATTTGTGTTTATTTCATATTGCGCTTGTTATTATTGTTGCTTAAAGAAAACACTTCGATTATTAGTCGTATAGTAGCTATGGCGTTCTTTATAAAAGTTCTTTTTTAAACGAATACCTTAATTGATTGTCAATAGTCTTTTATTTCAACTAAAATACATTCAACAAACGATTTAAATAATACATTCTAAATTTTAATCATTCTATGTTAATTTGATTTAGTATTTTAACTTTTTGATTTCCTTTCTTTAACGTTTTCTACCTTCTGTCGCGAGACTACAAACTATTATAAGACAAATGTAGAAAACTCTCACCTAAACCATAAGTATAAGTTTGTTTTATTCAAAAAAAAAGAAAATTGACAAATTCCAAGTATATTTATATACAACTATACAATAGTTTAGTGATCAAAACTTCGACCACATTCGAGCTTGTCCTAAAAAAATAGTTATTTTTTTTGTTAACTTAAAAATGCATGCTTTTATACGTGTTGTGGAGCGCCATCTTACGTTTAGAATATTTAAAACAGAATTTATTGTTCTATATTAAATTATGTTTCTTCTGTTAATTTTTGTTAAAACAAAATTACAGTCGTTGTAATTATCCTACTTGATTATTGCTTAGCACTTGAGTTCGACTTCAGCACAGTATACACTTTTTAATACGTAAGTTCTTGCTTAATTAGGTACCTTTGATTTTAGAGATTTTTATTTTTACTGTTCTTGTAAGCCATTATTTATTTAAGATTTTAATGTAAGCCATTTAAAAGGTATTAGTTGTATCATATATGTGTTTTTTTTTTGCAAATTTCTCTTGGCTACATAAAACAACTCAAACACTTAGCATGCTAAGTCATATATTGTAAGATAAACCATTTAATATTTTAATAACTGACTAGTAACTTGAATAATATTTCGTATAATTGTCTATTAAAGTTACTTTTTGAAAGATGAGCTTTTAAATGATACCACAGTTTTTAGTTTTTTGAGGAAAAAAGTTATTAGGTGGTAAAAAACTAAAAATTTTACTTTCATTCCTAAAACAGTATAAAGTTGATTTTAATTTTTTTTTATTCAAAACTGCATAGTTTTCAACTAACAGATTAAATTAACCAATACCTACTCACAAGGCTGAAAAGTTAACCAGTTTTTTATTGACTATTTCTCAGAAGTCTAACAAGTTTACTTTTTTTTTATTTTCACGAAGAAATTAGGTTAACAAAACTAGTTTTGATGTTTTTATACCTTGCATTAGCCACTAAAGAATATACAACCTTGTTTTAGTATACAAGCAAGTCCCAAATACTTTTGTTTTTTAGTTTATTGAATGAATATATATAAAGTTTTTTGTTAATACAATTTTATGTCTTAAGTTTGTCTTTTGTTTGCTAAAAATTAAATTTGACAGTTTTAAAACAGATATATGTTATTACTCTGAAAATGCTGCTAAGGAAAATGTAAGGCTAATTTTTCAATACTATTTTGTTAGTTTTCAAAAGGTTTTTCGTAGTTTTATAGTTGTGATTTATAAATTAGTAAAAATTATTAAGAAATTACCATATACTAATAAAAATATTTACAACTGTATATCTAGTTCTCTTTTTAAATGAGCTTTGAATTGAGAAATAATAACTTGAAAAAATTTGAAGATTTTCATTAGTTTTAACAGAAAATAGTCAATTCTAAATTTTAATAAAAATAAATAAATTGTAACAAAAAACATTTAAAATTTTTATACTTGAACTTCTGTTAGAAATATTGCTATAAGTTTAAAAATCAATGTAGTGTTATTACTAATAAGTTATTATTGTATGTTGTGGTTATACGTATAAATAGTCTTACGTATGCAGTTTTTACACTTGAATATACTAATAGTTTTTAGTAGCACAGATTAATTGAAAAAACTAGTATTTCTGATTTGCTAGTGTTATTCTATCAAACTTTCTTTTAGACAACATTAACTTGATAAATAAAAAAGTAGCTAGATTTAGTTATATAAAACGTTTTTGCAATAAATTAAAATAATAAACGTAGTGTTATGTTATTACTAATAAACTTTTAAGTTATGTAGTTTTTTATAAATAAATTTCGTTTGTAATAAGTATGATTAATTGTGTTTTTTAAATATGTTACAAGCTTTTTTAAAGTAATTGTATTTAAAAGTCAGTTGTGTCCTAATAAATTGTTGAAAATTATTTACTCATCTACTTTCTTATTTTTTTTTGTAATTAGTTTGACAGCAATAGTAAGTATTTAGCATATATATATAGTATATAGCAAATAGTAAGTATGTTGGTATTAGGTGTAGTATATTAGTAAATTCGATTAGTTTTTTTTAAGGTTAACAATAGGTTTAACAAAAATATCTTTTTACTTTTTTATTAAGAATGCTACTTTAGTTATAATGATAAAAATAGTCTTTTATTTTCCTTTTAATAGTCCTTTTCTATTATTTGTTTTTCGAAAAGCTCTTATTATATAAGTCAATTGTTTTTTTTCAAACTATTATTTATATACACACAGAAAGAGCTAAACTTTGTTTATTTTTCATTAAAATCAAATGTTTTATTTTAATTTTTAGCTGTTTGAAGTTTAGTGGCAAGCTTCTTCTTATGTATAACGATTTAAATGATCCAATTTGTTTAGGCTTAAAATTTTAAAACTAGGGATGGGCAACTTACTGATAGAGAAACAACTTGCATTGAACAAATAAAATATGTTTTGTATAAACTCATTTTAAAAAGCGCTATCAAATTGGTTTTAACTACACGACATTAGACGACCTACAATTAAAAGTTTAATGAAATATGCATTAAATTTTTTTTAATAAACTTTTTTAAAACTATGCGGTTTAACAAACCCGTATAACATTTATTATATATTTTTTTTGTTTCAAAAAATAGATAGTTGACCGCCTCTAGACGAACTTGACCCATTTTAATTTATTTCAGTTTATATAGTTTTTTTTAAGTTATATCAATTTAAGCTCTTCCAAATGCAAGGAAATACTAACGAACTTATATTTTTATTTGAAAAACAGTTTTTAATATGTGCCTTGTAGGCAATGTTTTAATAAAAGTTAACTAACATAGTTTTTTTAACTAGTTATTTACTTTTGATAACAATTTAATTTAATACTGCATACATTAATTGTAAATAATAAGATCTTTTTCTACCTTTTATGAGGCACGCATTCAATTCTCGAGCTAAAAATTTTAAATTAAATAAGTAAATTTACATTTGTTTGTTCCAAATAACAGTTAGAGTTAGAAAAAATTTAAAAAATGTAAGATGAAAATGTAATAACCGAATTTCAATTTTAATCAAATTTATTATAGATATCATATACTTATATAAGTTGCAATTGTAATCAAGTTAAGTATCAGTTAGTTTAACATTATGTATAATATAATTTTCTTGATTATATAAAATTAAATTAGTTAAAGTTTTACAGTATTTAATAACAATATAAAATCTAAATATACTGACTGAATATTATATTAAACACTTATGAACCTACAGAGCTTTGCAATTAATAGTTAATGTTACATGTATAATGATTTTAGCTTTCTTAACATTTTATGTTTTAGCTTTTTAACTATTATAGCAACCAGTTGAGTTAATTTTGAATCTTTAGAGGTCATAAAATGTTAAGTTTATGTAAAGTTACTATTAGTCTATTGTTTTTTACATAATAGTTTTCATATGCATTGCCATAATATTTGTTAATTTAGATTAATTCGTTATCAACCCAAACATTGTTTAACTAATTTAGTTCATTCACACTAATCTACAAAGTTTTTATTATGCATTAAATAGGAGCAGTAATAAAAGCTTAATTATAATCTTCTTTGAAAAATCATAAGTTTAAAGAAAAAACATTCCTGATTTTTTAATAACTTGGTTAGCACAAAACCATTAAACTACTAACTATTTTCTTTTAAGGTTCAATCAGCTGATTTTAATGTATAAGACTAACATATTTAGAGACAATTGTTTACAAATAACAATTAAATAAAAGTTTAACGTGTTTTACGCTAAAAATATAAATAACTTAATTTAATTACGTTTCTAATAATCTCATATTGTTTCTATGCAAAATTCTATTATTTTGCAATAATCATATTAATATGTTTTATCTATGAAAAAATTCTGTAGAAATAATTGATTGTTTGTTAAAAAGTCCATTTTGTTTATTTTTTTGTGTCCGATAAAAGTTCGATAAGTGTTGTCTAGTTCGTTAAGTGTTTGGTGTGTCTGTTTTTTATAAGGCAACCTTAATTTTTAATAGGAACATGGATATAAGTATTGAAGATTTGAGTAAAACCTTTTCTGTCACCGTAGAAAATTCGGACAGTAACACAACTTACAAGATTGATACAGAAGGTTCCAAAACACTAGAAGAGTTTAAACTTTTAGTTGCAAGAAAATCTCAGATACCCTTTCCATCACAAATTTGGGAAGATAACCTTAAAAATGAGGATGACAGAGTAAGTCTATTAAATACTTAAGTTTACTACACTTTATTTTCTATATAATAAAAGTAATATACTTGTACTAAAGAAGCTCAGATCAATTAGTTTAGTCCATTTTAATTTTGTTCATAGCAACATAAAATTGTAAATAAGTATGTTATCCATATACAATAAATATTATTATTTAAAACAATAACAAGAACTGTAATTATATCTGTAGCAAGACGTGTTAAAGAAAGGTCAATTAAATATCATTTGAAGCTTAATTGATTAAATAAATGTTAATTATACTAATACTACTCCTTTAGAATAATTTTCATACAAATTTTAAGCACTAAAACCGTATGACATCATAATAAGTTTAATTTAATTTTCAAAAGTTTTTACAAACTCACACATTTATCACTTATAATCAAGCATCAACCTGAACGTTTTTGTTCAAGCTGAGTATTTTGAAACTAAAATAGAAATGATTAGAAAACTAAGAGCACGACCCGAAGTCAAAAACACCGAAAGTTTAAGAGTAAGGCAAACGAGAACTAGAAGTTCAAAAATAGTGAAAAAGCGTTCCTCTTCTACATTCAAACGTCCAAATAAAAGGCGCAAGTGTAAGTTTATCTCGTAAATAATAAACAAATTAGCGAAATACCTTTTATATAACAACAGAAAAAGACTACAAGTTTTTTTCAATAAGTTTATAATTTGTTAAATGCTAGACAAGTAAAATGTATCAGTTAGTTATTAAAAACTAAATTTATACTGCATAAGAGTTTTTTAAATGGTTAACTTAATTTATCAAGCACACAAAGCATTATCTAATTTAAATATATATAAAATTATAGTCTTACTTTCTGTTTTTTATATAAAAGCTATTTTATTCATTTTGAAGTATAAAGTTAAGTCTAGTGTAGACCTAGTTTCAATACTATTTTAGTTTTGTGTTTGTTTTTTATTAGGTTTGGATTTTTTATTGGCTTATAAGAACATCACCTCTTCAATTTTTGAAGGAAGTTTTGGTAACTTGAAGAAAGTTTTGTGGAGGGCTCGTAAAAATTCTTGCTATGATGTTATAGACCTAAAATAAGATTTTCATACTTATGTTTTCTCTTTCTTGTATGAAAATCATAGAAACTAAATGTATTCAATAAGAAATATTTTGGTAAAATATTATGAAGTCAAGTTCACCAAAATCTTTACGGCTAAAATATAAAAGAAGTATGACAAAATCAGTACTATAAATAAAAAAATACATTGTCAGTAAGATAGGTAACCCAAAACTAACATTAAATTTATATTTATTCATACAACTGAGCTTAAAACTAATATGAGCAAATGGAAAATATTTTTAATGCATTTATACGTAGCTCAGCGCTAGCACCAAAAAAAAATACAAAGTTGGAAATATTTTTCAAACAAAAATTGTTGAAACTTGCAAAATACTCAGATCCATTAGTAAATAAACACTAAACAGTTTATGGAAATCGTATTTATCAAAAAAGTTGTGTAGTAGTTTTCAACTCTATCTGAAAATAGTTTTGCATATATCAAAAGGTTATATCTAGTATACCTAACAGGTTTGCCACAAAATCTGGAAAAACCTTTAATGGAAACTGGTATTTCAAACAATTTTTACCTGTTAAGTAGTAAAATTTTGATTCGACACAAAAAATCTATCATATAGATAAAAAATTATCTATATATTTTATTTTAATTTATTTTTTATATTCTATTTTAATATCTAAATTACAGCCAAAAATATTTTGGTACAAGTAGGTGTCCCATTGATCTGAGCTTCTTTTCATTTATTTATTTGATACCACCTTTCAAGTCGTTTGTGACGTAACAGAACACCATGTCGTCGGTGATAAAACGTCACGGCAGCCAGTTTCAGCTCCGTCGCGGCAGCCAACCGTCGTCTCCCATGTCATTCAGGCCCATGTCCCGCAACTTCCACTCCCCAACCTCCTTCCACCCGTTCAACGGCAACCACCGCGGCAGCTCACCGGACCAGTCGGACGACATGGAGTCGTCGATGTCGGATGACGACGACGACTTCTTCTTCGGCGACGACGTCGAAGTCAGGTCTACCGCCAACGCCAAACTCAGTAAGTGTTAAGCTCGTGTGATTGGTTTGTTGTTTTGTTTTCAACGAGCTGATTGGTTAGTTGCAGAGAGATTTTGAAGTTTTGTGAGGTTTAGTTTTAATTAGAAGCGAAATGATGGGTTCTCAAAAAACCTGTTGACAGTTTAAGCTAAAAAAAACTTGAATTTTGAAAAAAAAATCACTAAAAAACTAGAAAAATCTAGAGTTATAAACAGTTTTATATGTAAAGTGCAAGATTTCAATTTGGCACAAAAATTTGTCATATAAATAAAAGTTTTAGTTATTGTTAATTTTAATCATTACAAAACACGTTTGAAGTAGCTTAACAATATCTTTTCAATGTTTCTGTACTAAAAATAGACCCAAAAATTTTAAAATCTTGAAAAAAAATTGTAAAAAAAACTAATAGAAATTTCTCAAAAGCCTTTGGCAACCCTGGAAATTTTTCTCTTCAGAAGTAAAGTAGACAGTTTAAAGAACTATATAAGAATTAGTGCAGATAAATTGATAAAAAAAAAATCTTAATAATATTTTTATAAGCTTTAAATTTATAAACATAGAATTTTTCACCTAGATTATAATTGCTAGTTAAATAATTTAACCATCAAGTTTAGAAGTCTTGAGAAAAGTATAAACTTGTAAATGTTTTTTTACGGTTTGTAATAACTTTACTTCAAGAAGATGTTAGTTTAAATTATAATAGATCATTTTGAATTATTAGCTTTCATAAACACACTAAATATCAACATGAACTAAAAAAAAAAATTATGCTTACCTGAAACTAGTTCCAAGCAAATAGTAAAGTTAATTTGGTATAGTTGATACGCAAAATTTTTGTTTAAAATATATTTTGAAAATAAAAATCTCGTCTCATATCATAAGCTTAAATTATATTTAACTTAACATTATAAAAAAAAATAGATCAACGGAATATACTTCATATTCTAAAGTATTATTGTTAGAAGTAATACTTAAAAAACCTATAAAATATTTGATGAAAAAAATCTAAAAGTGAAGAAGACTTGAAGTGTTTATTCAAAAGTTCAATGCCAAAACTAATTATTGAATATTTAGTACTAAAATTTTACAAAGCTTTAATCTTATTACAAAAAGTAACACAAAAACGGTTAAAATTTAGTCCATTGTGTTGAGTTGCAGATGAAATATAATATTTATTCACAAGTATTTTTATTTCAACTCAACAACCAAAATTTCAACTTGATTGCGAGCAGTTCATAGAATGTGTTTACTAACTTGTTTTATAAAATTGTAAAATATACTTAATATTATCGATACTTGAGCGTTTGTAGACTTTTACTATTTTACAAAAAAAACTTAGAAACGATTTACCTTTTAATTAAGCGTTTTTAAATAAGAGGTTGTTTTTAAAGACCTAGTTTGTTGGTATAAATGAGAAGCATACCATAACTTTGAAAATTATTAAAGTGCCAGAAGCAGTGGTGGACGAGAGAGCGGCGTTGAACCAGTTCAAAACCGAGTTCACCAAACGCTACTGCCAGCAGCAACCCGGCCCGGACTTCTCCACCAAACTGTTCGGTGAGGCCGTTGAAGACGCGTTCGGCGGGTCAGCTCATTCCAGGAGGGGATTAGGTAGTGCTTTGTTGTTTTAGTGACAGTAGAAAAATTTTTAAATCTGCATTTTAAATGCTTACAGTACTTCGTTATTTTTTATTATGTAAGTTAATTTTAGAAGCATTTTTTAAATTTCAATCTTATAAATAAGTATTACTGTTTATTGTTTTCAAGCTAATTTTTTTATAATGATTTTAAAGTGTTTCGATTTAGTAGGAGACATCATTATAACTTACACTTATAGTGTATTGTTGCCTTAAGCATTTATCATCTGAAACTTAATATAAATATAATTGACAGCAATCTACCTTCACCACGACAAGAGCGTGATATCGAACGTGTTCTGCTCGCAAATGCTGTGCACTGAAGCCGTATCGCAACTCCTCAACACTAACTTCGTGTGCTGGGCGTGGGACATGACCACCGCCCACAATAAAAACAAGTAATTGTCACTTTTAGTTTGTTACAAATTGATAGTTTTCTTTAAATATAGTGCATAAAGAATAGTGAAATGAACAAAATTTAAGTTATTATTTTATTCTAAAGTTAAGTAAACTCAGGTAGCATGCTACATAATTTTTAGAACATACCAAAGGATATGCAATAAATTATTTGTTACTTTAAATAATTTATAATATGTTACAAAACAATATTTTTTAGAAAGTATAGCATGATTAATAATAAGGTTATTGAAATTAATGAAAATAAACGTCAAAATAACCTTAACAATTTTCCTAAAATTTTGTATATTTAATTTACTTATTGCATACTATCTTTAAAATGTACTAAAACGTGTCTAATAAATTATTTGAAATTAAAGAAAAGATATTCATGTTATTGCACACTGCACAGCAACTCTCATTATTTATTTCTGCTTAAAAAGTTGTCGTTCATTTATAAAGATTGTAAGACAATAGTTATTTGTTTGTAAAATATAGTTATAAATAAGAGTTCAATTTTTTGTATGAGAAATAGCTCTTTTTAATGAAACTTTACATGACTGAGAATTACTTTTAAACACCATAGATGAAAATTAAAAGAGCTAGCTGGTAATATAAAACTTGAATGCAGGTTTCTAAACACATGCAAGCAGTACAGCGAAGACGTTTACAATCAAGTGAGGTTCATCAAAGTTGACGAATATCCCGTCATTGTTTTGCTCACCGGTAGGGGGAGACAGTGCGAAGTACAAGAAATTATCAAAGGTAACTTTTTAGTTTGTGATATGCTTTTTAAACTTGAATACTAGTTCGTTCATTCAATTTAATAAGTCTTCAATCAGAATACAAACTACTTATTACTTGTGATATTAACTAAGTTGAATCTAACAGGAAGTTCCGATGTTGAGGAGCTTTACAACAAAATAATGCGAACACAAGAGGCAGTAGTGAGGAATCGAGAACAACAAATTAAAGATGAGGTTGGTTTAATCAAGACTATAATTTTATTGTGTTCCTTAATTTATTATGAAAATTTTTACAAATTGTAATCGTAGCCAATATACATTTTATAAGAAGTTTAGAACATTTGATATAATAGCTCTATGTTAAGCCTACATATAAATGCCATTAAAATGTAGATTATCTGACTAAAATACCAAAATTTTCAAGAACGTTTTCGTTTGTTTGATGAGTTATATTGTCGCATTTAAACTAATAAGTTAATGCTAATGAATCAACTAACAAGTATTTTTCTCAGCAATCCAGGCGAGATAGAGAGCGTATCATAAAGGAACAAAAAGAAGCTTACGAGAGATCATTGGAAATAGATAGGCAAAAGGTAAACAACTATATTTAAATTTTTTACTTGTAAAGTTTCACTCTATTAGTTTTCCATTGATACCACCTTCAACGGTTGCAAAGTTAAATAACGAGTTGACAAATATTTTGCGCAACAGACGCTGAAGCAGCAAGAGGAAGAGCGCAAAGCGGCAAACGAGAAGATGCTGAAGCAGACGGCAGAAGAATCGAAACAAGCAGAAATCGCCAGGCTTCACTCCCTGGTGCCCGTCGAACCTCCCCAAGACAAAAACGTTCGTTTTATTCCAATGAGAGTGTTTACTAACATATAAATTAACTAATGCTACATAACTACAAAAAAATGTTAACCAACCTTATTTTTAACCAAATTTATCTTTAAGTATAGTTTGATAGAAAGTTTTACTTCTGACAGTATACTAGATACTTATGTTTTTATTTCCAAAAGGCTTGCACGATAAGGTTCCGCCTCCCCGCCAATAAAATGGTCAACCGCAGATTCGTGCACTCAGTTGACACTTTGCAGTCGGTGGTTGACTTTGTCGGGTCCCTGGGTTACCTCAGTAACGAATTTCAAATCATCAAATCATATCCTAAATTAAATGTTAGTTTTTTCAATGTGTAAATTGCAGTCTATAAATTTGTTTTTCAACAAATATTAAATTAAGTTGTATTTTAAGGAAAAAATCAAATTAACTTTTTATTCTCAAATTTCTTCATATTTTATCCTTTAAAAACCAAAACTATAACTATAGCTTGAAAAACACAAAAAAAAATTTTAACTTTTATGAAACTAACTTTTAAAACCTTTAGTTACTAATATAATGATAGGTACTTGTCTTATTTTAAATTAAAGATCTTAAAAATAATTATTAAAAGTATTTTTTAAACTTCAAATTTTAATTATTTGATGCTTAAATTCGTATAAATAGCAATATAGCTAGTGTAGTAAATTTTTTTTAAAAGAGTTGGTTGGTGTTTTAAAGCTTTAAATTTATTACTTTTTCAGCTATCACAACGAGACCTAAGCCAAACCATAAAAGCCAGTCAAGTTGCACTCCGAGAAACTGTTATCGTTGAAGAAATTTGCGAAGAAGAATCTGACTCCGATTGAATCCATCTGACATTTTTTTATTTCCCCCCTATATATGAGCATTCGCGTCTTCAGTGTATTTTTATATAATCTATCTAAACTGTTTATGTTGTGTTTGAGTAAGTTCGTTGATGATACAAACTTTTTATTTTACTTTGTAATCTATGACTAAATGCTCATGATGTTACTTATGCTGGTTTATAAATAACTTGAATAAACTATAATATAAGTGAACATTGTTTTATACTTCTTAAAATTTGTAGCAACGCAATAGAAAGTCCTGTTTTGCAACATAAAGAAAATTATTTTAAAATACTCATAACTATTTTGGTGCTTAAGATTTAGCAAAATTTCTAAGTTAAACGTAATACCTAATTCCTAAAAATTTATAGGATTAACTTGAAGTAATAAAACAAATTTATGTATTTCCAAAAACGACTGTCTAAAAATATAAAGTTTTACATCAAATTAACATCATAAATTAGAGTTGAATGAATCAAGTGTGAATATACTAAGTTTTGGGAAAGTTTTATCTAATATTACACTTTTCTTATATTACGACTCTAAATTTTTATACTTGAAAGCTGCACGTCGTTTTCCTAATCTCTTTATATAATTAGTTTCCTCTTAAAAGGAGCATGTTAAAAAAATCCTAGTATATTGACGTGAGTTGTTCATTTGTGATTAAATTTATAATTCAAGTTTCATAACAGTGAACAATTTTACAGTTTGGTATATATACACTGTGTTTCTTGCCCAGACAATTTTTATTTTATCGTGCAATGTAGAGCTCAGGTATTGAAATCTGAGCCACTTAAACAGGACACATAATTTAACAATTTAAGATAGACAAAAAATTGAACTAAGTAAAATTTATAAAGATCTAATTAATAATTTTGAACTTATTTGCTTAATATAAAAGGTGATAACTTAGTACATACAAACACAATAAAAGTAATATAATAGTCGATTAGGGTAAGGCGTAGAGAAATATAAATAGAAAAATTTAAGAATCCTTGTTTAAATCAGATAAGTTGAATATTATTTTAAAAAAAGTTTTTATTGGAGAGTTGTTGGGTTATACTCATATTTATACTATTTAAATTAAATCTTTTTAGTATTAACGAAAATATTCCATCTTCTAACACGATACCACATCCTGTGGACACTATTAGTAGTACAGTGCTTATTCACTTATCCGGACACGTTGGGCAAGATTTTTCTATAAACATGTCCGGATAACTACAAAAAATCAATTTTTTCATATAAATATAACTGCTGCATATAATGCATAATAAAAGTGTTATGGTAAAAACAAATACGTATTAAATAATAGTGAGTAATAAAATATAATTTTTAGTTTAATTCAATTAATTTTGTCTAAGGTAGAAAAACATCAGACTTACTAACCCTCTGCAACGATATACGTTTTTTGAGGGTCAAGCAAGTAAAATTCATCATTTGTAGTTCCGCCTGCCCTAGCTATCAATTTTTAAAAAATATTAGTTTTTGTTTAAGAAAAAATATAAGTTGAATTTATCTTTTAAAACAAAAATAATGACAATCTATCTCTCTAAACAAAAAAAAAATATGCATAAAGAAAAATTTTGACGAAGTTTAAAGTCCATTTAACGGAAACATATCACTCTTAACAAACTAGTTTTTATTGGAAGTTTTATTTTGACAAGGAAGAATGGACGTTTGTTTTAGTTTTTTCACGTTCAACATTTGTATCAAACAAAAATTTTTGTGTTCAATATTGAAAGTTTTTTGAATTTTTGTGTGACCGAAACTGTCCGGATAAGTGAATAAGCACTGTATTACAAATTAAACTTGTAGTTCAAATTTTAGCAATAAATTTTAATTGTACAAAATGATTAATTGTTGAGTCTAAAAAGTAATGTAAGAATTTTCATTAAAATTATATATAATTAAAAATACATTCAATATTTTAATCGATTTTTTTTTCAAAAGCAAGCTTGAACGAAAAAAATGTTTAATTTGTAGTAAATACTTTAATTTTAGGTTGAATTGTTTTTGCACAATAAAAAAATTCTTTCTGATATATTAGTGGTAAAAGAAGTTGAAAACAAGTTAAACCTTACACCAATTTATTTTTACATAAGATAACTTAATTTCTTACATAAGAAGTTGATTTTTTTTAATTATTGATGGTTATAAATATGTGTGTAACAAATACTTTTGTTAAAACGTATTAATTGATTCCATCAAACAGAAATTATGATAAAAAGTATCAGGTTGATATAGTGGGCTTGAAATTTTATTGCTGTTTGCATATTTTTATCTAGTGTAAAGTTATTCTTTTTAATGAGGCAAATTAAACCCATAATTAAACTTTTTTGTGTTTTAATAGCTAATAGTTTTATTAAGATATGAAATATAATTTTTTTATGTGTAAAAAGAACACGTTGTTCTTTATTTTAAAAAACAAATAAAAGGTACGAGGCCAAACATATCGGCTAAAACTGTATTTGAAATTTGGCGAATGGGGTCAAAATTCTGATAAGTTTTATAAATCTAGAAAATTAAACAAATATTTTGACAGATACTTCTTATTGTCTCAGTATTTTTTTACCTTAAAACGTTTATCTTGTAGGGGACCGAAAACGAGACAAGGGTAAACAATAAGCAAAAAGTTTTTTTTTTTTTTAATTTAATAGAATACATGTTACAGTGTTCATAAATGATCACCTCCAACGGTAAGTTTTAAAATTTTTAAAAATTCCAAATAAAATTTAAGCAAATACACTATAAACGACCTTGCAACAATTGGCATTACTTCACTTATGGACGAATATTATTCTATTATGGAGCTCTAAATTTATGAGAATGTTAGCTTACTATCCACAGTATTTTAAAGTAAATTTTAAATTTTATTTTCTAGTTGCGGCCTCGCTCTATTTTATTAAGTTTTTCTAGTTTAAACTAACTCTTTTTTTACCCGTTTATTTTATCAATAAATAATAACGAAATATATCAGTATTTCTACCTAAGGATAATTCAATCGATCAATGTAACTAGTATAAAACCCGCCTTATTTGTTAAAGTTTTTCATTAGTATTTCAAAATAAATCAAACAGTTTTACAATAAAAGTAAACTTTTTTTAAAGGATTTCTGTTTAAAATTACTACTAAGTGAGTACGACTTTCAAAACTAACAAGTAACATGTTTGATAAACAAAGATAACTAACTGTAATTAATTAAATGTTATTGTATAATATAGTTTGATACAAAAACTAACTAATGATAAGAAAAAATTATTAGTAGTTCCTCTTTCCAATTTTCGAAAATTTTTAATATTTAATAGAAAAGCTATTGGAAATACTACATGAATAAACTTCTGTAGTTTAAAACAATAATAACTTTTTGTTTTTTATTAAAGTAATCATAGTTGATAGTTTTTCTTACAATTGTTTTATTTTTGTACAGTACATAAAAGTTAAGGTCGTTAAAATAAGTAATAAAGTCAAAACTACAGAGAAATTATAAAAAAAACTGTACTATCGATTTAATGACTTTTTCATTGTGAAACTATGCAATTTCGTAACTAATTATTAAAAGAAAACTATAAGCTTACCTATGCAAAAATTTTCGTTGTCGATAAACAGAATAAAACTGTTTAACTTCAGTAACTTGTTTTAAACTAACTATTATTAGTTTGAAAACTACAAAAAAATGAAACATTTAGTTTTGTTTACAATGTCTACTTAAACTCTACTCTAATTAAATTTATACAACAATTTAAACAAACACAATACTAAACTATAATTGTTTAAATGTTTCCTTTAGTTTCGTTTTACTTTTTGTAATTAAAATTGTTTAGTAAATAAACAAGACTCTTTATAATACATGTTTTGTATTCTAACTAGATAAAATATATATGATATCCTAGAAATTTATTAATTTTATTGATTAAGTGAAAGATTTGATGTTTAAATAAGTTCGTGATTCAATAAATTTGTAACTTCCTCCTTGGATGCAAGTTTAGAACTTTGATTGTCATTCTTGATATAAATTAAAAATGAATAAAAATTGCAACAAGTGTAAACTATATACCAGTAATTTAGTTTATTTTTTGGGAAAAGTTCATAATTTTTGAGATGACAAGTAATAAAAATATATAGCTAGTCCGTATAATATACCCTATTAAACAATTTAAGAAAACAAATTGTCATCTATAAAGCTTTAGAATAATAAACTTATGTAGTATCAAGTAATAAAAGATCATTATATATAATTTATTAAACGACAAAAAATAGCGCTCAAAAAGTTTGGTCCAAGGACCTGGTGCACGAAAAAACCTTTAGGCTATCGAGTCATACACCAGAACAGTTCAACGAAATGTACAGGACATTTACATTTTTTATTTAGTGCTTGTTCTTAGAGTAAATTAGTTACTACCTTAAAATGTAGCCTTAAATTTACAAATAAATTTTACAACAAGGTAATTTTATTCTTAAATTGAAAATACTTTACATGTTTTTCTTTGTTTTACTAGTATTTGTTTCTCAACCCCTACATGATATTTTTTAGTAACTATACTTTTGTTTGAATACTGAGTTTAAAGAAAAATATATATCCGCTATCCTGTGCACTTGTTTAGAGATTTTGAGCCTCTCGTAGTATACTAAACTCTAAACATTAGTCTTTTACTACTTCTAACAACTAAAGCTTAGTGGTGTCAAATGTTAAATAGTAATTGTTATAATAAAAATTTTATCTACCATTAAAGTTTAATGAGTAATGAAAGTAGTAGAACAAAACATACATTAGTGTGTTGTATTATGTTTATTTTAACTTTTTTATTTTTTGAAAATGGTCAGTTTTAGCATATTTTTTACTAAAACCTTAAAAGTACTTATTATTGTTAAGGTCTGAAGAAATCGACAGTTAATATATTTTGAAACAGCTGTAGCTTGACAAAATAAACTTTTACACTTCCATCTGATGTACTAACAATTTTATTTAACCATATGTTAGGAAGGTTTTTTCAATAGATATAATCTAATATTTAACTCAAAACCTTTACTTCAATTGATACTCTATCAAATAAACAATAATTGCTTCAGAATACAGTTTTCATTTAAATCCATAACCACTGTTAAGCTAGGGCTAGGCATTATTTTTAGTCGGCGAGCCAGATTTGGAAAAATCTAGTCCTTATCAAGAAAACTTATCAATTAATCTAATATCCTAGTTTAAAATATATTGTAAACTGCACCTAAGATTTTTTGTTTTGCTCTCTATTTCAAATCCCAGAATATCTAAATTAATTTTTTAGATTTCTGGTTTAGCGGGCCACATTTACATGGTCGTAGGCCGCAGTTTTACTTTATTTACGTTACTCACAGATTTCACTTAATTTTTGTATACATTGATATGTTGGTCATTTTTACTCCGCGACCCAAACGCTAACCCCTAGTTTTATCGGCAGCTTGTAACGATTTTTTCTTATCCTAAAAAATTGCTCACGAGTGAACTGTATAGAGAAATTCTTCTTTGGGCCGCAAAAATTTTATAGTTATCAATATAAAAGTAACATTTATACCAAAAGCGTGATAAAATAAGTAATATTAGAGCACTAGTAAAATTAAAAACCTTAATGAAAGCTTTCACTTGAAAATTATTTAAGTATTTAAAAAATTATGTTTTTAGCTGAAATACCTCGTGTAATTCAGTTTACCGACCCCTAGTTTAGGCTGGTAATAAATTTTAAATTACTTTCTAAATAAGTCATAGACCTTTATCATAGACTGTTGAAAGTTAAACTTCTAATGTTTTTTGTTTGACGGCAAAATCAAAAGGTTAATTGATTATTTATAAACAAAAAACGGAAAGTAGAATTTATAGATAAATTGTAAAAAAACAAGGTTTTTAGAGAAAAAAATGAGTACAATACTGTCATACTATTTTAAATACAATTTATTCAAAAAATGTTGAAAAGTTATATCATTCTGTATTAAAAGTACTTAAAATATAAACTATAACTGTATAAAATAAATCAAAATTGGTTATTAAAATCTATTTGAATAAGGTTTGAAAATTTTTATATAATAAACAAAAGATCTCTGTATCTGTTTTTCTGTAAAAGAGTTGAGTTGAGACAGTTTTTATATACGGTTTTTAAATACCAGTTTCATTACATGTAGATCATAATATTAAAAGTTGTCCAATTTCTTCTCTAAAAAAGGCAGACTACCTTCAAAAAATTCATTTAAACTGTAAAACACACTACATATGACTTTATTTAAACTTAATTTTTGGAATTTCATTTCTACTTTTTTGCCTCTAAGAAGACGTCTATTTAAGTATTGTTAACTATTATGAGTTATAAGCAACTTCTAATAACAGTTTTGTTGTCCAAAAAGCAACAACTAAACAATACTTTTTATTATCATATTGCTAAATAACTTTTAACACTATTCACACATTAACAAAAACAGGTTACAAAACATATGACTTACGTTAAATAAATTAATAGAAACATTCTTACCTGGTCGCAATTGTATAAAATGACTTGGTGCACGACTTTTCCAATTCGGACAACTCAAAATCCGACAATTTCTAAAGTGCCACTACATAAAAAGGTATACATCTATAGAAATATAATAAATTAGTGCGTAAGTTAAATTAATAACTACAAACTTTATTTTTTTATAATATTCTTAGTATTTATTTATTGCTATTTTGCCAAAATAAGTTAAAAGTTTTTGTAATTCTTAGTAATCTTTAAAAATGTTATACAGTGTATGTTTTTTTAAGTATCATAATATTATTAATTAGACCTATATGTGCTTTTTTTTTTGCAAATACACATTAATTTTTGAATTACGGCCCATTAAACATTTTTATATAGTTTTAACTTTAGAATTTTAATTTTTCTAACTCGAACTGCCATATAACAGTACTTAGATATGAATAAAAAAAAATTGTAAACATCTTAATCATTTTAATATTTTTTTTAGTCTAATAGGGTTTTTTTAGAAACTCTTAATTAAATGGAAATAATCTGAAAAAAAAAACTATGAAAAGTTTTATGAAGCGGCATTAACTTGATTGGAGTAAATGTTAAAACAAATTTATTTCCTTTAACTTGTAAATAAACATTAAAATCTATATTTTTACAAAATTATATTTGATTTTTCCAATCATTTAATGTTAGTGAAATTAACTTTCTTTAGTTAATTTTTTACGTTTTAGGTCAATTTTTTTCTAACTACAAATAAAGACGCTATCTTCTTTATATTAAATTGTACTATTGAACCTAATGATATTAATGTAATTTTCTACATAAAACTAATCAAAATTTACTAACTTTATTTAATAAAACCACATTTTAACTTTATTTAAATTATTTTTTTTTTAAACAAATAAGCGTTATTTTTAATATATTGAATAAAAATTTTGTTGAAAAGTATAAAATATTTGGAAGCACAACTTAATCAACCCTTTTTTAAACAAATTCTGTAAAACACTCTTAAACATTTTTTTTTGAATTTTACAAGTTTGATTACAAACATAACTAGATAGTTTTTTATTGACTTTCGTAAACAAAATACCAAAAAAGACCTTCGCAGCCTTGCTATGTATTAAGAAAACAGTAAGTATAGGTAGCAAAATAAAAAACGTAGTCAGATAGACTTAAATAGATATCATACAATTTACACAAATCCTAATAGAATTAACACCTTACTTACTTATGACTTCTTGCAAAAAAATATTGTTCAGGTTGTTTTGAGAAAGTCGTTATAAGGATTAATTTTAACGTGGGCTAATATTTTTTGTTTAACAGATCGTATCCGGTCAGTCATATTTTGCCGACCAAATAACTATTTTTATGTTTTTAAAAAGATAAACATTTTATGTTTTTTATGTTCTTTAGTTTAGAGAGGTTTTAAAACTAGAATATTATTTAAATTTTATTTTATTTATTTTTTGCGTTTATATTTTTAAAGGAAAGCATACTTAAAAAGTCAGTCTGAACTGAAAAAAGCTGAGTCAGCATTTTAAAAAGGTTTTTTATATATCTTTTTATTCCTTTATCCTTAACTAACCATACCTAAACATATTAAAAATTAATCAAAGAATAAAGTTTAATTTATTAAAATTAACATAAAAAAAAAGCTTTTTTCATGACTCAGTTTTTTTAGATTTTTTTTAGCTCAGACTGACCTTTAAATAAATTTTTAAATAGTAAATACAATTTTATTTTTAAAATGTTTCAGCTACCATTATTATAGTTTATTGAACGACAAAAAACGACGAAAAAACGCTCAAAATGTTTGGTACTAGGACCTGGTGCACGAAGAACCTTTCTGTTATCGAGTCGTACATCACTTAACGTCTTGTCCAGGACATACTGTTTTGTAACTGTTTAGTTATTTATGTATAGTACTTACGCCAAATTGGTTTATTAAATACACCTAACTTATTTATATTTAAGTTCTGGACACTTTGTCGTGGACAAGACATATAAAGGTATCCAAGCTTCAAACTGTTCTGATATATGACTCGATAACAGAAAGGTATTTTCGTGCAACAGGTCCTAGGACCAAATACCTCGAGCTCCTTTTTTGTCGTTCAATAAACAATAATTTATACAAACAATTTAGTTCTGGATTCAGAAAAGTAACGTATTTTGGCGTATTTTAGCATTACACGTTCCAGCATTTTCTAATCTTATTTTTGAATATATAAACTTTCAGCCAAACTTTGGAAAGAAATTGAACTTAAACAACTTAAACTAAATGGCTAGAGCTTCTAATAAATTTTATTGTTTATTAAATCTTCGTGTAGATTTATCTACCTGTTAAATCTATTTTAACTAGTATTTTTAGAACTAAACTTATTGTGCAATCAAGGTCGTTTTAACTCAATTTTGATTGAATTCAGTGCTTTTAAATTTCATACTCTTTTATCTATAAAAGATGCATGACAATTTACATATAGGACACAGTAGAGATTATATTTTATAAGTAAAGAAAATCTCAAAGCATGGTAAGGAAATTTTATCCTGAGATCCTTTAATCTTTTAGTTGTTGATTAGGGCAAAATTTATACCGTTTTTGTAGAGTATTTTATTTTTTTAGTTCTAGTTATTCATAGCAATAAAATAGTATATAGATCGTAGTTTTAGCATAATATTTATTTATTTAAACTAGCTAGTAGCTAATACTAGGTAGCAAAAAATAGCGATGTTTGATACAAATTTTCTCTGCACTACTTGTTAGTTCGATATTGTGAGCAAATTTAACTATTTTTTTATCTTAAACTTTTCCAATCCAAAAAACGCGTGTAAGAGTAAACTTTTTAGATTAATTTTGACCGTGCTAATTTTAAATTTAACTATTTAGACTTGTTTTTACTTACAATAGTTACTTCAATAGTTAATATCTATTTTATTATTAGTATATGTATATATAATTTATTGAACGAAAAAACACGACACTTAAAATGTTTGCTACTAGGATCTGGAACTAATCTTATAAGTAAAGAAAAACCATCGGTTATCGAGTCGGACACCACTTGGATACCTTTTAATGTTTGTTCAGGACAAATTATTTATTAAATAAATAATATTATACATTTATTATTTTTTTTAAATAAGGTGTTGCTTTTAAAAGATGAATAGTTCTAATTAATTTTTTAAAAATTACCGTTAATTAATTAATGTATAAAACTAAGTTTCTACAAATTAAATACTAAAATTGTTTATTATTATGACTCTTTACTTTACAGTACTTTTTGTTGGTCAACAATCGGAACAAATCTAGTTTAAAAATTTTTTTTTAACCGTTTTCTTGTCTTCATTATAAAAAACTCTTTTTTCTTTATTTTATGTTTAAACTTTTAAATATAAATTTCTATGCAGTTTCAAACTTATAACTTTAAGATAGTAATTGTAAATATATCGAAAAACTTTTATTTACAAAACTATAGTATCATAAAATAAATTTCTAATAGTTTTTCTCAAGTTGTTTATATTTTTTGGATTTAATTCAAACCTCTGTTTCTAAAATTATATTTTAGAATTTGATTAGAATTGAAAGTCTTAAGAGTGAAATATTGTCTTATTACTATTTTTTTTGAAATAAAAGGTTTGTATTATAACTATTTTTTACTTAAATAGGCTTGTTAATAGATTTGATATGAATCTATTGTTTTAAATATAAAGAATGTCATCTTTTTTCTAGTTTTAAGTTGTTGATTGCGAAATATAATGAGTTAAGTTCGACATCATTTTAAAAATGTTAGTGTTCTAATGTCAATAAAAACAATTAAAACTTAAAGCAATAGAGTTTTAACTTAGTAGTACCTTTTTTTCTAAAGCCTGTAAAGACTTAAATTATAAAAATAGCTGTTTCAATACGCAGATAATAAATTTCAAATTTGTTTATGGTAAATATAGGTTTTGCCGATTAATAAAATGTCTCAAAATATTTGATCGTAGGACCCGGTGTACGAAAAAATCTTTCGGTTATCAAGTCGCCCACCACGGATACCTTTTAATGTTTTATCCAGGGCAATAAGTTAGATCCAGGACTTGGTATATAGTAATATCAATACAATATGAATATGATATGATAAAATGTTAAGCTTTATAGCTTAAAAAAGTACAATAATGATTTTTTTTTGAAATCTAAGCTATAAAAAACACATAATTGTAAAGTTTAAAATTATTGGGTATTATCTATGATTATTTTTATTTTTATGTATATGCAAATTGTTTGACTAACAATGAATATCTATATTTAAGAAAATATCTGGACTAAATACACATATTTAAACAGGATAGTTATTTATTTAGTTTTATTAAAATTATATCATTATGATTTTACAGTAAACTTATTTCCTTTAAGATTAATAATACTTTTACAATAAAATTTTGTTTTTATTTGACTAATGTGTCTATTTTCGGCTTCGGAGTCAGATATCTCAAAAACACTTTCTCCATTGAAAAACCAATTTGAAATTTCTAGTTAAAATAAGGAAATTTTCTCAACTGATGCAATGAAACAATACAACTAATTTTACTGTTTTAATTTTAATTATTTACTTTAAAAAATTAGAAATAAGTTAAAAATTTAAAAGTCAGTTGCGATTGTTTAAATAAAAGTTTACCAAATTCCTGATTAATAGTAACAAAGTAATTTGTAATAATGATTTTAAACTCCAAATTTTGAATCTATTTATTGAGATCGGTGTAAAATATGAATACATTTAAGGCTTTGATCTTGACTATGATTGCATTAAAAAAAAACCAATAAAGACATGTATTAGTATATAAAGTAATGAACATCATTTAGAATGAAGTTGTGTGAATTTTGGCAAAGAGAATACTATTAGTGTTAAACATGAATACAAGAAGCATGAATGTAAATCTACAATTGAGAAGTTTTTGAGTAAAGTAGAAATACACCATATATAATTAATATAATTTGTTCTTGTGAAACTTGGTTGACTAGTCTAAGACCTTTATTGGGTAAGCTGCATGGGTATGATTTGTAAGAAAGTTGTCTAATAGTCAGGGTTGCCACTTTACCTGGAAAAACCTGGAATTTAACAAGTTAGGCAAAAAAAACCTGGAAAAACCTGGAATTTGAGAAATTTTGAAAAAAACCTGGAATTTTGATCAAAAAACCTGGAAAAAGCTGGAATTTTTAACAATTTTTCATTTTCAGTACCAAAATTTCAACTTGACACAAAAAATCTATCATATAAAAAAGATTCTTTTGTCATCATCAAATTTTTTTTTTATAAAAAACACAATTAAAGTAACTTCACATAGTCTTTTCAATGTTTTTATACTAATTAATACAGTTTCTTATTTAGAAATTAACCTTAAACTAAAAATAAACCCATAAAAGTGTACTTTTAAAAACCTGGAAGAAATTTGGTAAACCTGGAAAAAAATTTGAAAATACGAGTGGCAACCCTGATAAAATAGAGTTAATCTTAGCTATCAGACATTTTAAACCACTAAAAAAATCCAAAGTAATTTTCAAGATATACTCAAAGTTGATGACCTCAATAGGTTCTTAATGGAAGGCACAAACTAAAAAGCGCAAAAAATCTATTTAACTAAAAATCTATCTCCTTTTTATTTTATAACCAACATAATCTTCTTCAAATTTTCACTGTGAGTCAGGGTTGCCACTTTACCTGGAAACCTGGAAAAACCTGGAATTCCACAATTTAGGCAAAAATAATCTGGAAAAACCTAGAATCTTGATCAAAAAACCTGGGAAAACCTGGAATTTTTAATAACTTTAACATTTTCAGTACTAAAATTTCAATTTGACACCAAAAATCTATCATAAATAAGATTTTTTTGTCATCATCAAAATTTTTTTTATTAAAAAACACATTTAAAGTAACTTTATAGCATCTTTTAAATGTTTTTGTACTATTTATCACAGTTTATTTTATAGAAATTAACAGGGTTCGTGCGCGTCAGGCTAAATCAGTTTTTTTGAAAAAAGTTAAAAAAACGTCAGGCTAAATCAGTTTTTTTATTTAAAAATTTGAGAATCTCAGTTTTTCTCAGTTCAAATGCATCAAATTTTTGATAGAAAAAGATGAGAAATCTCATAAGATCAAATTGAGATGTAAATTTATTTCTAAATAATGGTTTACTCATTTAAGACAAAATTAGTCAGTACTTGTAAAAATAAATGCTTAAAAACTTTTGTTGAATCTCTTAAAAAAAATTTAAGAATCTTCATTATTTTGTTTTGAGTAGATTATATACGTCATAATTATGAAAATTCATAAAAAATATACAGATTAAACATTACAGTTTAGTTCAACAACTTAGCTGTTTGTTTGAATTTTAGTACTCATGTAAGCGTTTCATTCTAAGTTTTAATAAAACACAACAATGCACGTCGTTTTATTATAAATCTTCTGGTTATAATGTTTTTACTTAGTGCTTAATAAAATTGAACAAATGTGTTTAGTAATATATATTATGTTTTTACACTAGTAATAGATTAGATATAACACTTTTTTTTTTAAACTTATCACTGAATTTGTTATGTTAAGGGTATAGGGGGAAGAGGTCAGTCACCTTTTTCACAATTTTGTCTTATTTTATTGAGTTGTAACTAAGCTATGAGTTGCTTTTTGCAGATTTTTAAAGCTCAAAATACTTTTGAGATAAAGCTAGTTGAAGTCGGAAACTACAATAGTACTAATTAAGACCCCCAAATATCTAAAATGACTTCTTAAGGGGATTTTCCTTACTTTGAAAAAATTTCAGGCTAAATTGGTCCCAGTCAAGCTAAATGAAAAAAATTTCGCGCACGAACCCTGAATTAACTTAAAACTAAAAATAGACCCAAAAATGTTTACTTTTAAAAACCTGGAAGAAATTTGAAAAACCTGGAAAAATTTTTGAAAAAACGAGTGGCAACCCTGTGTAAGTGTATCACTAATGTTTAACTTGATTTAATGCAAGAATTTTTTAATTTTGAAAAAAAAAACTCTTTTGTTGTATTTTACCTAAAATTTTTATTTTCAATATTAAAAAACCCAACATTATAAATCTTTTAAATTATGAAATAAATGTTTTCTGAAAATTTGAGGTTTTTAGCTCAAAAAAAGGAGGTGGAAATAGATTTTTAGTGAATTTTTAAACTTCCAAGAAAATTGACCCTATAAAATTTCAATTGATTTGGTTTTGAAAACTTTTTACAAAAATGTCTATATCTCAAAAACTAATTAATTTTTTACAATTGTATAAAAACTGACTTGTAGTTTATACATAAAGCTTTCAAATAAGAGCAAGTGTTAATTTTTGTAGAGATCCCCATGCCAAATGTTTTTCAACAAATTTTCATCAGTGTGATACAACTGTAACAAAATAAAGAAAATTTTAAAACTCTTATAGCTTTATAATTTCTGAGGCAATTATAAGGCTATATAAGTTTTTATTATTTTATTTATTTTATTGTATTTATGTATTTATTTTGTAACAATTGTATCACACTAATGAAAACTTGTTGAAATATATTTGTGTTTTGTAAAAGACCTTGTTAGTATTACAATCAAGTATAATAGCAAACTGATGTTTAAAACAAGATTAACTTATAAAACCCATTTGAAAGTATTTATCTATGGTGTATATAAATAAATTTTAATTATTATAATTTTATTTTAATGCTAGTTTTTGGAATTAAAATCATGTATTTTAGTTTTTGGTGCTACTAAAACCATTTTGATTCTTAATTATCAAAGGTTAACATTAATTATCTCCTAAATTTTTATCAGGAACATTTATTAGTGTGTTTTTTAAATCAAAATAGCAATCAGTCAAAGAACTTAGAAGTATGGGAAGAAGTAAGTTATTTTTTATAATTTTTTAATCATTGTAAAAATATTAAGTTTTTATTAATTTTTTATTACAATTCTTGAGACTTCAAAAAATTTTCAATTTAATGAAAGTCATATTGATTAACTTGAACAAAATAGCTAGCTAGTTTTGTAATTAAATATAAATTTAATTAAAAACACAGTAAATTAAAAATTTTCAGTAGGTAAAATATCTAATTTAAATACTTTTGTTTAGTGATAGAATTTAAAGTAGTAGGTTTTGTAAGCTTGATAAAATTGTTTAAATATTGAAAGTAAATTACTTCTTTTTGATAAAAAAGTTCCACTAAAGATTTGTTATAATAAAAGTTTTCAAAACTTTGTTTAAAAAGTTTAAAATTTTTTTTCTACATATATTCTACAAGAGAGAAAACAAAAGTTACATATTTATTGAGTTATAAATTTTATAACCATAAACTGTTAAGACAGTAACTAATATTTGAAAAAAAAAGATCAAAATCACAAAGACAGTATTTTTCTTTAAAACAAAAGCATTTTTCTAACAGAAAAAGCTCGAGACAACGATGTGGTCACAGTAACAGATCATATAGGCACTTATACTTACACCAAGTCTAAACTGTTTGAAGTTTTGATAAAAAACAAGATCTTCAAGGCTGAAGCGAGAGAGGACGGCAGAGGGAGGTGGTACAGATATGCAGGTTTGCATTTATTGTTTATTGTTGCAAATATCTAAACTTTGTTGATGATGGCATTTATTGTTTATTGTTGTTGGTCGTGTGAAGTTAATTGTTTATTGTTGTTAACATCTCAACTTTGTTGATGATGGCCAAAATAGATATTGGTCATTTATTCGTTTGTTATTTTTTTATATGCTTGTTTTGGAAGTTATTTGAACATTTTTAAAAAGTACATAATATGTTATATTAAAAACAAATTCAATCAAATTTATGCAAACATTTAACAAAAACTTAAACAATTTAAATTAGTTCCAACTGCATATATAATATTTTAGGAGAACTGAAAACAACAGTTGTTTTATTTATTTTTTACCAATTTTTTAACACATAATTTTGATGTAAATATATGCAAGGTGATGTTTCAAAAAAAAAAAAAAATTAAGTGTTAGGCACAAGCAGCAGTAGAGAAACCTTCCAACTGTTTCTGAGTGTCCGCAAGGACAATGGTTATCAGTGCAAACCCGAGTGGTTTCTAAGGACTCAAATTCGGCAGGCTCTTGAAGAGTGAGTGATTTTACATTTTCTCCATGCTACTTTTTTATTAATTATTACTTGAGAATAAATATATGCAAGAAAGTTTGAGTAGTTTAGTTAAATGTTTTAATTCTTAAAGTTTTCATTTAATTGATAAATTTGTGACTAAACTGCAATTAAAAAAAAAGTAGGTATATGCTTTTGAAAATAAGCATACTGATTTTTCTTAACACTAACTGTAATGTAGTATTTAAAATTTAATTTAGGTGCTCTAGATAATTTAATATTTAAGCTTAAGAATACAAGTACTACCAGGGAGCAAATTGTGATGCTTTTCTGTTATTTACGTTAGTTTAGATTCCATGGTTGTTTTATGTTTTCAATTCAATAAACATTCGTTTGAGTTTATATTGTTAATCTACACCCTTATTTCTAACCCACAACCCACCTTACCCAAACATATAACAGATTAACCGGAGAAAAGTTTCATTACTAATAGCTTAAAATAAAAATAAGTAAAATGATAGCCAATCAGGAGCTACCTTAGAACTGCAGCTATATTTTTAACATTTACACATAATCATTGTTGTACTAAGTTAATATTTCATAGATGAAAAAAAGTTTAAGTTATTTTACTATGACTAATTGAATACTATAATTAGAAGAATTATAAATTTTAAACTATAGTACTGTTGAAAATATTTGAAATATAAATTTTGGGAATTGAAATTTTCAGGGTTGCCACTTTACCTGGAAACCTGGAAAAACCTGGAATTTGTCATCTTAGGCTAAAATAACCTGGAAAAACCTGGAAATTTGATCAAAAAACCTGGAAAAACCTGGAATTTTTAAAAACTTTAACATTTTCAGTTGTAAAATTTTGATTTGACACAAAAAATCTATCATATAATTAAGATTTTTTGTCATCATCAAAAGTTTTTTTATTAAAAAACACATTTAAAGTAACTTTACAGTATCTTATCAATGCTTTTATTCTATTTTAACACAGTTTCTTTATTGGAAATTAGCTTAAAACTAAAAATAGACCCAAAAATGTGGACTTTTAAAAACCTGGAAGAAATTTGGAAAACCTGGAAAAAAGTTTAAAAAACTGAGTGGCAACCCGGAGTTTTATAACACCCTTGAGTTTTATTTATCTTAAATAGTATAAAACAATAATGCTTAAAAACAAACAATGGGTTGAGAAATACAGCAAGTAAATTTAATTAAACAAATTCTTTACAGGCAACAGAAAGCTTTACAGGAGAAAGAAGCTGATGAAAAGCAGGCAACAAAAAGCAAATCAAAACCAGAAACACAAGAAATGAAGGTTGATAAACCTGCTGCCGTTAGCACTCCTCGACCGGCCAGAAAGAGGACAGCACCTGGAAAATACAGTGACTATGTGCAGGTTTTTATGAATAATTTGTTAATCAAAATATTTTTGTGATAAAGCGTATGTTTTATATCAAGTCAATGTATGTTGCATTGTAATTATTTCTGTGTGGCTACACCTTTAAAAACCCAACAGCACACAGACATTATACCAGTGTCGTATTGTTTTAACTCAAAATACGCATTTTGATTTTTAGAAACCAGTTTTGAAGTCGTCGTACAGCAAACGAGGAAGCAAGCAGCAGGTTGAAAACAAAGAAGCTGTTGAGTTGTTCAAATCTTCCGACGATGACGAAGCTGAATTTCCCGGCTTTCCTCCCAAGCATCGGAAGGTTTTTGTAATTTTTGTAACTTTTTCCATTTAAACTGTTAGAATTTAATTTTACAATGCTAATTTATTGAAGATTGCAACATCAAGTAAGAAGTCGGATATGATTGAAGCAAATGGTTCAGATGATCTTCAGGACGTACAAATCATCCCTAATGATATGGTTATTATTTTAATTTAAATTAGTAGAAATAGATATTTAGAGAATACAACTAAAAATGTACTTCTTTCAACTTTTTACAAATATCAAGTTAATTAATATAATGATTTATGCCTTATGATTTTTTTACTAATTGGGATTACTTATAGCTTTATTATACTTCGTAGGCTTAAGCAATTATTTATTAAGTGTACTGATCCTTTAAAAAGATTTGAGTCTGATTGAAAAACAATAAGGAAGTTTTAGAAAAAGAAAACCAAAAAAAAAAATTTTTTTAAGAAGTACTAGCTTAAAAAGGTTGCAATAAAAATACTGGATTGAAATAATCTAATTTATTTCTGTGAAGCTGTTTTTAGGTTCTTAATCCGTTTTCACAGGATATTAAAAAATTTTTGTTCAAAAATAGTTTTTGAAAATAAAAATGTAAATAAACCAGTTATAAGAATTGCAGATTTCAACTTTCAGATTAAGTCAAAAAAAAAAAAACCTGTAAGGCAACAAAACAATTTTTTAAACAAAATTTGTTTGAAAGTAGTTTATTAACAATTTGTATTTTAAACTAATCAAAGCTTAGGAACAATTTAATTATAGAAGTTAATAACTACAGATAAAATCGGTCACTTCTTGTATAAGTTTTTCAAGAAGTGAGGTTGAGATGAAATATGACCCATTAAACGGAAAAATTCTGGTTCGTTGTAAAATTTTTCACTACATTTAATCAAGTTAAACTGTTTTTTTTGTTCTTTAAGCATGAAAAATCCATTTTGTATAAAGCTTTAAGAGAGTTTATTTTTTAGTACTAAAAAAATCTATAAATCTAAATTTTTTATATTGAAATAGCGAATGTGCTTAAAAATTAAACTAATTTCAATGTCATTTTTAACAAAAGTGATTTTTAGTCTAGACTAGGGTTCCCCAAACTTTTTTTCAAAAAGCTAAACCTCTTCCAACAATATTTTTCAACAATCTATCATTAAAAATTTTAAGACCTTTTCCTTTTCATCATCATCTCCAGAATATCTCATTATGACCTCATCTCTTTGCTGCTAACGGCCCACTCTGGGAAACCCTAGTCTAGATAAACTTACTGCATTGTCTCTCAACCGAATCAAAGTATTTTTATTAAATAATGTGCTCACCTGATTTACCTTCCCTCTTTTACCCTAATCTTTATTTTGTGTCCAATCTCCTATAAAAATCTAAGTTGCAACACCTTGCTATTCTTAAAAAAACTATTGAGTCCATTTAGATAATAGTTCATAAAAATAAATACGTAATAATTAAAATAACAAGTAGTTTAGTTTTAAAGTTCTACTTATTTGTTAATTTTTTTTTGTATGTGGAAGTATTATCTTATTACATAAGGTTAGACTAAGAATAATCTAAATATATATTCTATTAAAATAGTTTTTTTGTTGAAAACACCAGATAATTTAAAGTAAAGTTATGTTTAGAGCTATAGAAACTTTACCGATTTTCATAAAATATAAGTTAAAATAAAAGTAATTAAAAAAAATGTTTAATCACATTTTTTTAATAATATATTTTTTAGTTGAAATTAATAAAAAATTTAGATAGGTTCGATCATATACAAATACTTCTATTAATTTGTTACTTTTTGTAAAAAGCGATTACTAAATTCATTATAATTTTTTTACAACAAATAGTAGTTTCTTGAAAATCATTCACAGTAAATTAAAAGTTATACAAAAAGGTTGTCACTCACTCAGGCCACCTAGACTAATTAAAGTTTTATTGAAAACTATGTAAGTGTTTGAAGTTTTATTAAGTGCAAGTGTTTTACAAAACTTGTTTGGATGTTTTCATAAATGTTAAAGTAAATAAAATAAGAAAATAGTTACCCCTTTTCAAAATAATACATTTATTTGAGATATAAGTCCCTTTGTTATTACTATGATTTATCTAAGTATTAAAACTTTTATTAAAGTAAATTTCGTTTAAAATCAGGCTAAATTGTTTGTTTCAAAGAGTTGCAACCCTTGCCAAACTATAAACTTGACTAATTTTTTCAAGTTGAGAACAATTTTGTCATTAAATTTATTATTAAAGACACCCTCTACGCCTGCCAACAACGTCGACCTAACTGATTCTCGAATAATGAAATTGTTTTATGAAAAAAATTGCTCTAAACCTATCGAGGTCACTCCTTCTCGTGCAAAAAAATCCAAACGGTCCAAAACTCGCCAGGTTAGTTTTGATAGCTGAACTTAACTTAGTTTGTGTGACATTAAGACTGTTTGAGTAACAACATACTTGGACATACTTGTTTTCAAGCACTAATCTCTGATCTTTATCCTTAACTTTGTATTTTAATCTTGTCTGAAGCCACTCTACTTGTGGCTGAGTGTTTTGCTACATACGTTGTCAATTAAAAACTTGTTTTTCTTAGAAAAATATTGATTTTGCTAAAATAGTCAAAAACTTTGTGTTAATCCAATAAATATTTAAACAGTCAATTGCAAGTAATTGAAAGTGTCATTCATATGATTTGCTGCTTTTTATTACTAAAGTTTTTTTTCATTATTTTACTATATAATTTTTTCCTAGATTATTTGCAAACCTTTTTTTTCTTTTCATGTTTATGTCAACCAAATTCTATTCATGTATATATATTTATAAACATATTTACACTTCTCTACTTAGTCTACCTATAAACTCTCTCTAATCAAAGCAAGGCAAAAAAAAGTTGAACTTACAGTTTTTTACTTGATTATTTGAACCTAGTAGTCAAAAGTATATGGCTTAAAATGCCGAGACAAATTTTTTAAAAACATTATAAACATTTTTTAGAGCATTGCTGAAGATGAAAATGTCACTGACGAAGCATCTCCAAACGTTCAAAGAGGCTTGTCGTTTGACAAGAAGTGGTTCGAAAAGGAAAAACGGCTCATTTTCCAGCAAACAAGTAAGCTTCTGAATTTAGTTTAGCAACTTACTAAGTTTATAAAGAAGTAAATAACTGTTAGTGACCGTTTTGTTTGTTGAACTATTTATTTTACAGCAGTTTAAATTGATTATTCGGATAGATATGTGAAAAAAAACTCTCAAAAGACACATTAGAAAATATAAAATATTTATTAAAAAAAATGATGTCTATAAAATGTTTTTTTTTTTAAATAGGCCAAGAAATGATGAAGCAATTGAATCTGGCAGCTATCAAAAGGAATGATGTTCTTAAAATGCTGAAAGACGAGTCAAAAAAACTCGTTGTTTTCGAACAAGGTATGTTGTTTGCAATTAATTTGTGTTAAATCTTACTAGACTTAACTGAAAAGTTGTATTTTTAGGATATGTTTTTCAATTAAAGTTGACAATCTCACTCGATAACGATTTTTTTCTGTATAATCCAAATTAATGAGTGCATATAAAAACACTATTTTAGTTGTCAATCATCAACTGTTAGTATTTAATTTAAACTAACTAATGTTTTTATAATTGAAATGGTACAAATTTTAGAATCTTTTATTTTTACACTTGATAGAATACCATAATGTAGTTTTAGTATACTTATTAATTAAATATAAATTTTACTGTCAATTTTGCACTATTTAAATAACAATATATTTATGTACTTATGCTTTTTTATTTTTGACCAAAGTAAGTAAATTAAAGAATATTAGTAACAAGGTTGCCACTTTACCTGAAAACCTGAAAAAACCTGGAATTTTGAACAAATATCACTAAAAAAATTTGGAATTTTAACAATTTTCACATGTTAAGTAGTGAAATTTAGATTTGACTCAAAAAATATATCATATAAATAAACATCATCAATTTTTTTTTTTTATAAACACATATAAAGTAGCTTAACAGTATCATTTTAATGTTTTTTATAGTATTTAACACAGTTTCTTACCTTAAACTTAACTAAAAATAGTCCAAAAAACATTTAGAAAACCTAGAAAAATTTTTGAAAAAACGAGTGGCAACCCTGTAGTTAGCCTATCAAAACCAAGAAATATCAAGTAAATAATTCTGATAAATGTAATTCTTACAGATAAACTAAAGAAGGTAATGGAGCAACACCAAAATTCGTTGCAGATAGAAGTGAAGAAGCTCGCTAAGAAGGAAGTTGAAGCCCAATTGGGTAGTTTTAACTCACCAAATTTGATTTGTTTGTTCTTTCAAAAGTAGTAACTTATTTTAAAACACGCAGAGAAGAGATTGGAGAAGTTCGAGAAGGCTTGTTCTGATAAGTACATGAAGAAGGTGCAAGAAGAGCTGTCATCACTGAAGGCGGTGGTTGCTGAAATAACAAGTAAAGCTCAAGCAACCGAAGAAACCGCTTCAAGCGAAAACGTGGAAAATTCAGATGAGAATCTTAACATCAGCGGTGGAGCAGACGGCGTCGTAGTCAACGATGGTGCAAACGAACCGGCCTGCCAGGAGCAGACGAGTGAAGTTGAAGAAGAGAGCACCGCAGATGAAGAAACTTCCACGCAAAGCGCTCACGTCTCAGATGAGAAGGAAGAAGTGAACATGAGCACAACGGAAAGCGAGCTGGCAGAAGACAACGAAATGGCAGTAGACCCCAATGAAGAAGGCAAGCTGGCAGAAGACGCCAATGAAGACAGCGAAATGGCAGAAGACACCAATGAAGACAGCGAAATGGCAGTAGACCCCAAGGAAGAAGGCAAGCTGGCAGAAGATACCAATGAAGAAAGCGAAGTGGCAGTAGACACCAAGGAAGCCGACGCATCGCTGGAAACGTTGGAGACTAGCAATGCGAATTCATCTCTGTAAGTTCTCATGACATAAGCTTGTAAATTTGCAATTAAGTAGAAAAACATTTCTTTAATTTCAATAACAGATGGATTCTTAAAAAATTTTATGTATATGTTTTGTATGTAAATATTTGTTTAAAAAAGTATAAAAGCTTAAGAAAATAAATACTTTCTAGAATTTTCTCGATCGAAGATAAGCAACCATCGCATGAAAAAATTGCTGAAAAAGAAAATGCAAATGAAGTGGAAAGTGTAGCAGCGGAGGTAGTATAAATTGAAATTATTTGATAAATATCTTTATTAAAGTAATTGAAACATAACATATTATTAACTATTTTCAAACAAATATACAATCTTTTTATATCTAGCCGGACTTGGTTGTCTTCCGCCTAAAATTTAAATTATTCAACTATTCACAATACTTACTTAGTTTAGATACATAGGTTATGCCAAGAAATGTATTAAACCGTAACAGTGTAAGATTATTCAAACAAATCGATAATTTTTTATCAGAGCACCAATTGTGCTATTTCTAAGTTGATGATAAATAGTTGCTGTTACGAATATAATAATGTATTTATATTTTCTTGAAAAACTGCTGATTTACAGGAAAAATGCCTCGATGAAGTAGACAACCGTCCAGTCCTCACTAAGAATCGTACGTTGGAGTGGCGTGAAAAAAACAAAATAACACTTACAAACGAAAGTTTACGTAAGTCTTGCTGTTTTGATAGAAAACTTGTAAACTCTATAACTTATGCTAAGGTGTTTTAGCATAAAGTTTATCTCTACTTGAAGTGTTAAAAGTTTATATATTTATAATTATAATGTTAATTGTTTGAAATCTTGTTTTAGGGCTTATAACAGTCTAATGTTTTTAAAATTTCCATGCATTTTTAATATACCTTTTGAACTAACTAACCAATATATGTAATTTATAGAAAGCGTTTAAGTTTATAAAAGTAATTAAAAAGTGCAAGCTATTATGTCAAGCTAGTAAGTAATTCTTGTCTAAACAGGCAGAATCAAAAAAAGGAAGAATTCTTCAAGTAAATTATTTAAATTATCTATAGAAAACGAAGGTTGCAATAAGCCAAGAAAAACTTTCAATGCTCCAAATGATGCTTCAATGCAAGAAGAAAATATGTCCTCACATTCAGCTGATGCCAATGAAGCAAGTTTGCACGAAGACAAACATGATGAAGATGCCACTAAAGATGATGACGTTTCTGGTCTTCCGCAAGTTTTGGTGGGTAATCTTTCCACTATTTGTACTACGTATTCGCTTGAGGTTGAATTAAATATGATACATGCATACTTGTGTTAAATCACCAAATGAATTTAAGAACTAAATAAAAAAAAAACTGTAGATCTATACAGGGTGGACAAAAAACCTGCAATCCTGGAAAACCTGAAATTTGAGAAATCGATATATATTTATTGTATTTAATTTTACAGAGCGCCAATGAAGTAAGTTTGCATGAAGACAAACATGACAAGGCTACTGGTCTTCCGCAAGCTTTGGTGCGTTTTTACTGTTTGCTTATAACACTATTACGGAGTATTAAGGAGTTTAAGAACTAGTTAAATGTAATGTTACAAGTTATAAATTTTACAAGCGGGATTTATAAAACAGCATATATACATATCACGTATCTAGATACTGTAACTCTACCAAAACTCCTCTACATCACTGAAGAATGTAATTAGGTAGATGATTATGGTGTTTTTAATTTAGTATTGAAAAATTTCAGGTTTTAAGGTATTAAAACCAATTAAAAAGGAATTTAAATACTTTAACGCAAATTTCTAATTAAGGAAAACATATCTAGTTTGTTCAAAAAGTTATCCAAATTAATAAAAGTGCAATAGCAAATATTCATATTCTATTTAATTTTACAGAGCGCCGATGATGAGCCGACCAATCAGAGCGCTGATGAGGAGATGACCAACCAGAGCAGCGATGAGGAGATGACCAACCAGAGCAGCGATGAGGAGCCGACCAATCAGAGCGCTGATGAGGAGGTGACCAATCAGAGCGCCGATGAGGAGCTGACCAATCAGAGCAGGCGTGACGAGCAGACAAACCAGGGCGCCAATGAGGAGCTGATTGACCAGAGTACCCGTGATGAGCCGACCAATCAGAGCAGGCGTGACGAGCAGAGATGCTACGACGATGCTGCTGACGTTTTGGAGGAAATAGTACAATTCGCAGAAGCTGCCTGCCAGTAAAAATTAGCCGATTGAATTTGCAGGCAACCTGCCAACCTGTTTATTAAACTTTTCACTTTTGTCGATCTTAATGTTGTTTGGTTTTAATCTGTTTGGAATCGAATTAGGTTATTAGCTTGTCATTTAATTACATTTCCAATAGTTCATTTCCAGTAGCTGGTCCCATGTTTGATGATTAGTTAATGTCCACGGACAGAAGTTTGCTTAGACGTTCTTTTTTTCTTTGTTTCCATAAGTTTTTGTATTTCGATCAAGTCCGTTTCCGCTAGTTCAATTAAGTACTTTCTTTAGAATTCTTTGAGTTTTGTAAATCATTTTGAATTGGTAATACATATTTACTGGTTCTTCTACCATTACACACTTGTCCCCCGGGCACTAATAAGAGCTAGTTGTTTAACCAGAATGAAGCTGGGTCCTTCCTGTTTTTGATAATGTAATAATGAAGTTTTATGATTAAAGTTAAAGCTTTTACAACTTCATAACGTTAAAGAAACAGGTTAGATTATAAGTTAGTATGTAATGCTGTTAGGAATGCTTAATATAGTCTAATAGTTTTATTTAAGGTGTGAAAATTAAGTTGTAAGTAAAATTAAAGTGTTGCAAGCCAGTATAAACGTATTTAGCGAATTAGCAGCTATTTGAAATGGTGTACCTGGTGTACAGAGGAATTGGGCATATTGAAAAATGTACTGGAACATTATGTGCTGTTATATAAACAAATACTCCCTTACTTGATTAAAACCTTAAAGCACGTTTGAAAATTATGTTTGTGAATTGTTCTAAAGTCAAGTATGTATAATCTGTCCTGCTTTTTATAGTTAAAGAAAAATAGGCGTAATTAAATGCAGTTCTAAGATGAAATTGAATTTTTACCGAGGGCCGACAAATATTGCTTTCCCTAAACTCCAAATAGTTTCTTATAAATTAGTCCATTTTTCTTAACAGAATTTTAACTTTTATGTTTATCGCTTTTTTAAATTAGAATGAATAAATAAAATTATTTCCAACAGAGTTTTGTTATTTTTTTGTATAAATAAAACATCTAATTCCTTGCTTTTAGAATTAAATATTTTATAAAGTTATGATTTTATGTATTTTTATTAGATCAGTTTAAAGGTAAATGATCGAGAAAAATAAATAATAACTGAATTGGTAACAGTATGATAAAATAAAATTAACGCTTTGAAATAAATGTTACAAAATAACAGTTTAAATTTGATAAGAAATAATAAATACAAATTTGACAGAGTATTCTATCCAAGAAGGAGGTTCAAGGCAAAAGTTTTATTATTTCAAGAATACTGTTTCACCGTAAAGCGGGTCCTAAAATTATAAATCTTATTTTAATAGAACTTTATTTGAAAAAGTTTTATAATTGTTTAAAATAGTTGTAAGCTAAGAAGCGGTCCACCTGATCTGTCATTATTGCAATAATACCGTGTCTTAATTAAAATAATCGAAATGATTATGAGCGACGTTTTTAATTATTTCGTTGCTCAAACAAAACGTCTTAAATTAAAAAAGTAATCGGAACTAACTTATAACAAATGTTTCCTAAAAATACATAAGCTCCAGGCAACATGTCAAGAAAAAATTGTAGTAAATCTACATTTCTAAATAATAACTGATACGTAGATTAAAGGTTAACAAACATTAGCAATTTTTTTCTTGATGAAAAAAACAAGGGTATTTTACTGAACTAATATATTTCAACAAATTTTCATCAGTGTGATACAATTGTTACTAAATAAAGAAAAATTCAAACTTATATAGTCTTATAGTTGCATCAGAAATTAGTTTATCAATCAAAACAAAAAAATTAATTGAAATCTTAAGTAAACATAATTAGATATAACATGAGAGCACTAATTGACTAAAAAATGATAATGTATAATCAAAATTTTTGTGCTTACATAAATTTGTTTAATTTAAATGAATTTTTATAGCTTCAATTTTGACCTGGTAAAAAATTGTTATAACTTCTTAATATTTTAAGTTTTGTCTTATAACTTTTTCCACAAATGGACTTTTAACTAAATGTTCTGACACTGAATATCTATTTATTGCTTTTTAATTGTCTTTGGCTGGTTATTAGTATGTTCTCTTACTCACTTTAGAGTTTAGAATGTGCTCTTTAATTCTGGTTTCAAGGTGCCTAGAGGTTTGACCAATATAACTGTTTAAACATCAGCATTTAAACGTGTAAACCACACAGCTTTGATGTTTGTTAGATATGAGGTTTTTACTTGTAGGACTCAAAACAGAACTTAATGTAAAAATAACTCTAGGTTTTGCAGCACGATATACTTTTTCCATTATATCACCCTGATGAAAATTTGTTGAAACATATTTGTTTTACCTAGTTTGTTTTTAACAAGTACAATAGCAGACTAATGTCCATAACTTTTTTGTTGTCATTATCAAGTATACAAATGTATTTAACTAAAACCGCAATAGCAAACTTTCATCTAATAATTTGTTTGCAATGTTTTTTTAACTGATTTTTTAAAAAGAGCATGTCGATGGTTTGGATCATAGTCGCACTTCTATACATGACATACAATTATAATTATTTTTGTTTTTTGTGTATTTTTTTTTGTTCAAACTTTAATGGAGTTTTTTTATTGCTTAATTAATTAACCAAATATTTCTTTACTCTATTAAAGTGCTGACAAAATTTGAAAAAATAATTAATCTCTTAAAAAATACTGTTTGTTAGCTAAAAAAGAAGATGCAAACAATTTAGCATTCACTGTTTTGAAAATTTCTAGCTAAACGGAATTATACTTCTAAAAATGATATGGACTCTTATTTGTTGATCTGTAGACCACTTATTCAAAAATAAATCTGTCTATTATTTATAGCACTTAATCAGAATAGTGTCCTAAGGACTCTAATTGATGTTGCGATTTAAACTTTGAAATAAAATTTTGTATAGTTGGAGAAACGGTTTGATTTAGTCATTCAAAGTTTTAGTGAATCAAGCTTAAAATTAAGATATACGTTCTAAATGTTTATCACTAACACTGAAATAATTAATTTCATTTTTAGTCTGTAATCTTTTGAAAACTCAACACAAATTAGTTTGTTTTTCATGTCTGTTAGCTTTAACAGAAGCTCTGTTGTTCTTTAGATAAAATATATGAGAACTAAGAAAGAATTCCGATAAAGTTTTTCTAGCTAATTTTTTTGTTACCATACTTTAAACATTTTTCATTACATTAATTTCAGTTATCAAAGTTGCCACAGTTTAAACTTTTGTACTTAACTCAAAATGCGTCTAGTCTTAAAAAAAAGCATAAGTTTCAAAATAGCTGCTAGACTTTGAGAAGCTTTATTTATAAGAACTTTGATTTGAAAATAATCCAGCCAGCTATATAACTGTAGCCATATTGTTTTTCCTTCCAAGGATTTTTCAAGCAAAAATTTAGATTTTTTCACCAGAAAGTAATCTAAAATATTTTTGTAAGGTTATAAAGTGAAACTTTTTCTATAATTAAGCATCTTTTATGACGTTTATCAATGATATGATTTAAAAAACTTATTTTTAATTCAAAATAAAATAACTGCATTTTGATCAAAAATATTTTATGCTATAATTTGATCTAATTAAAAAAAAGTATCAGCACCAGTTCTAAGAAGATAAATTAAATGAACTTAACAGAAAGAAATACAGCAGGTACGTTTTCATTTAAATATTTTTTATTTTAGTATTTTTGGCAAGTATTATATGTACTGTTATACCAAAGAAGTTGCTTGGATTTTTTTACTTAATAAGTATTACTAAGTAGTTTATAGTAGGTGTTTATATTTCTATAGATAAAATAAAAAGTATACATAAACTTGCATTTAAAAAATAAGTTTTAATTCACTGTGAGACAATGTAACTCACATTTTTGTTTGATCATTGGTGATCACCAGTTAAGTATTTTAGGAAAAATACTCGTTTAAAAGAGTTTTCAAAAAATCCTTATCAACTTTTTAAGTATTATTAAAGGATTAAGAACTACAATATGTAAAAAACAAACTGATTTATTTACAGTTACAGTACCTATTCATTCTTTCCATAAATTACAAAAAAAATACTTATTAACGTTGTTTTCAAAAGAAAAGTTTTATAAGAAAAGTTTACCCAATCCTGCACATTAAGACAGTGTGAGTCACATTTATGTTCAACTTATTTTTGATTTTTAATTTCTATAAGTTCTTATTTGAAAACTTACATATGAAACAACTTCTTACTGAAAACAATGCTCTTAAATATGGACTTAAACATAGCATTTAACCCAGAAACATAGACAAAGTTAAATTACGTGCCAATATAGACTCTTAAATAAGGATAATTTCAACAAGTTAGACAAAACTATTCTAGACTTTTTCAAAATAAATGAAAACACTTGCAACCTTTTAAGAAACTCATCAACAGTTGTATGTAAAATGAATAATGGAGTTGTTGTCTTAAATAATTCGGATTATTTCAAAAAGTTAGACAAAATTGTTCTAGACAAAAACCGTTTTGAAGAAATAAGTATAATCCTAGTTCATCAACACAAAAGATTGCAAATCAGCCCGTGGATTATACAAGAAAACAAAGTAATTTACTATTGCAGAAATTATACTAAAAATATAGTAAGCCAAAAAACCTATTATAACATATATCCACGTGATTCACAACCGGGAAAATTATATGGTGTAGTAAAAACATCCTAAGAAAATTATCTAAAAAGATCAGTACTATCAGTTATCAACACTCTAGAGAACAATCTAGCTAAATGGTTAGAAAAACAAATAAAAATTTTGCTTGTATGATAAATATAATGTTTCATCATCAAATGAATTTGTTAACAAAATGTTTAAGCTAAATATAAAACATTCAAACGATTTGCTATTTAGACATCAAAAGCCTATATATTCACGTTCCACTAAAAGAAGTAATCGAAGGCATATTAACAACAATTTATGACACAAATATCAAATCAATTTTCAAAGAAACCAAAATTACTCAAAATACATTAAGAAACATTTACAGTTGTGCTCCCAAAGTATTTTCCTTTACGGTGGAAAAATCTATAAACAAATAGACTGTGTTGCAATGGGTAGCCCATTAGTTTTGTATAGTTTTCAAAATGTTTGTGAAACTAAATAAAGATAAAAATGTGTAACCTCGATAATCTATATACTTATTTCAAATGGTATATAAATGTTTTGATAGTACGAGAACATCGTAGTATTTTTTTTCTGCAAAAATAGGTTTAAGGTTTAAAGAACTTTAGTTCATGTCGAACTAAATAATCAAGTAAACCCATAAAAATAAACGTTTTAAAGGTTATTTATATGAATGAATTTTACATAGAAAAAACAAGAACTTCGCAGGAAATGATTTTTTACGTAATTTAAAAGTTTTCAAAGACAAAGTATTTTTGAAAAGCTTCAAAGAAGTTTCATTAATAAAAGAGTACTTAATAAAAAAACTTACTTATGTATGAAAACTTATAAAGAAATATAATTAATTTTTTCAAAAATAAATTAGAGTTATCTATAATTAATATCTAATGCAGAAACTAAGTTTTACGAGTTTCTGATTGACACCAAAAGCGAAGGACCGTTTTTAAAGTTCGAGTATAAACTTGGCCAAGATCCAAAAACAGTTGCCCAACTGTTCATTGACAACAATGGTCTTCAACAGAGCTCCTTGAGTAGAATCGTGAATCATTTGCTTGAAAACATACCAGAAAGCAATCAGTACAATGGAATTGGTAAATTATTACTTTTTATATAAAAAGAATGTGGTTTGTACTTTATATTATTGCTGTTAATTTGACAAAACTCTTTAATTTTTTTTTAAGTTAAAAGTAGTAAAGTTATTGTGTATTTTAATAAATCATTTAAATACTAAAAATAGTACTTTAATGTTTTATAAAACTGTTTCTTTTTTAATATAACTGTTAAACAGATGAACCAATATCTTTTTTATCGTCGAATGGATCATTTTTTATTATTTATACGGTGGCGGTCGTAATACTGGTAATTTCATTGGTAGTTGGCTGGAAATTGCCAGATCTCATTGGTGGCAACAGTAAAGGTAAAAATTCGTAAATACTTTCTACAAACTTAAACTTATACTTTTATAAAATTATTTACTATTCAAATTCGGACAATTCAAATTCCGACAATTCAAATTCTTACAAAAAAATTGAAAGAGGCACAACTAAAAAAGTAATGCATATTTGTCAAATATAAGAAATACATATGTAGGTCATATTATATCTTAGCTGTTTTTTTTCTTATTGCAAAATATTAAATATTCTTTGAGATATGGCTTAAAAAAACATACTTATTTTTAGTAATATCAAAATATCTTAAATAATAGTTAAGATTTTGCAAAAACGAAAAAGTGGCTTGTAGGTTTTAACATGATCTTCATATGCTTTATTTCTTTTTTTTTCAAATTTATATTACTTTTTGAGATATAGTGTTTAATATTTTTTCAAAAATTTGAATTGTCCGAATTTGAGTTGTCCAAATTTGAATTGTCATGTAACCCTTTTATAAAGTTTATAGTTTGGTTATCGATGAAGAACTTTGAAATTTAAAAAATTTAAATCAAAAGATACATAAAATAAGCTTAAATTCAAGTTAACTACTCAAAAACAACACAGAAAATTTATTAAGTTCTGTTAACCTGCGTAACTTTTGAGTTTGGTTTTATAAGATCAAGAAAAATCTGTTAAAACTTATATCAAGAATAAATCAAAATTCATTTAGCAAAAGGTTCTTTCCGAGAAAATGACAGTGGTCAGCAATTTCCAAAAGTTAAACCACGCAAGAGATTTCTTCCAAAGGTATTATTTTGAAATTTTAACTCATTTAAATGTGTCAACTATAAAAAAAATTCCACAAAGTTTGCTTTTGTAACAACGTGTTGAACAAAAAATTCTTTTGAACAGGTCGTGCAAAGAAAATTAAATAAAAACAAAAAAGATCAAACAGACTATGAATATTCCACTGAGGTTTGTATTTATATAGTTATTTCAACTATTGAAAATATAAATTTAAGGGTTTTTTGATAGAGATCCTAGCGAAACATGTTCGGTGGAATTTACAATGATAAGAAATTAAACAGTATTCTTTCTTTATTACACTAAGGCATGTTTCTGTGTGTTAACTGGTTAACACACTTCAACGGAGCTCTGTAGAAAAATAAATACTGTAAGAAAAGAATGGAAGCTACTTTAGGTATATATATGTGTTTATTAACAATAAAAATAAATACTATAGATTATTGTAGACTTATGGTTAATAACAGATACCTGTATTGTATTGATTAGTACTGTTAATTGTATTGTATCTTTATTAACCATTAATCTACAATAATCTATAGTATTTATTTTTATTTAAATAAACAAATATTTATAATTTCTTTAGCTTCTATTCTTTTTTTATAGTAATTATTTTTTTACAGAGCTCCGTTAAAGTGTGTTAATCCGTTAAAACACAGAAACATATTTTAGTGTAATAAAGAAAGAATACTGTTTAAATTTGTAATTATTGTAACTATTTTACTAATAATTTTTTAACATAGAGTGCTTTATTTGTTGTAGCTGTCTAAATAGTTATAACTAAAAACAAAAGTAGATATCAAATCATAAATAAACTATTTTAAAGTACTTTATATTTTGAATAAACTTTTTATGATTTTTTTTTTAAATGTTTAAAACATTTAAATTTGAAATTTATTTATAAGTAACAGTAAGTTAGATGCTATGTTAGTTACTAACACTAGCAAAGTAAACTTTTTTTTTAATACCAAAACTGAAAGTTTTTTTGTATCTTCTTCAAGAGTTATGTCTTAAAGATACTATTGAAACAAATTGTAGTATTTAGATATTAGAAATTTATCTGTCATGTTGAATTTTATTTCAAAAATAAGCTGTCTAAGTTGCTATAAAGATCTTGTATTTTTCAAAAAAATTTCACCAAAAGTAAAATTTAGTTTATTGTTTAACAACACTTTGTAGAATAGTTGAACTTTATCTCATTTTACTAAATTTTCAATGTTTATATTTATATCTCGTTTCAGATTTTTCATTGTTAAGAAAGTATTTGAGTACACAAAACTAATGTAAACTATATACATATATATAGTTATATTACATATACAATATACAATATAAAAATTGATATATAGTAAAATGAGCGACAGTTTAATTATTCTACACACTTTATTTACTATACTTTAATAGTTTTTTCTTTTGCTTTTGAAACTTTAAAATTTCCATAACAAATTTGAAATACTTGCTAACACATGAAATAAAGCTGAAGAAATTTTCAAATAGTTTAAGTTTGTAAACTTTTCTTTTTTTCAACTTAATTTTTGTTTGGCGTTGTTGTAAAAGCACCAACGCTCGTGGCTAATACACTTACCAACGTGGATAATAAACAGAAGATCATATAAAAAACTTGTACATTAATAATTTATAAAACTGTTGTAAAAAATACCTGAAAAACCTTTTTCATTTAAAGCTTTTACATTTTTTTAATAACTTTTGTTTCAACTAAAAATAACTTTATAAAAGCTGTCGGGAAGTTTCAACGATAGCATGTATCGAGTAGAAATAAACAAGGCTAAAGAAAAGTGTGATAATGCAGTAGTTGAAGCTGAACAAGTGTTTCAGCAAGAAAGTGAACAGCTAGACAAAAAGTTTGAACACTACAAGGCAAGAAAAAGTTATGACAGAGCTAAAAAGGAAGCAGATGATAAATTTGATGAAGATTTCGAGGTTGCCGAGGAAAAACGCGCTAAAGGTTTTTTATAAATACTTGTTTTTTAAATTTATACCTGACACATACAGAGAACAACAGTAAGTTTTATTAATAATATTAAAATTTTAATAACTTATAAATACAAAATATTTGTAAAATGAATTCTCAAAAGTTCTAGAATAATAAAAGTTTATATCTATAATATGGTATAATTTAAGTTCAACAAACTAAATTTTTTAGTCTTTAAGACATTTTTCTTTCTTAGTTTTTACAATTAGACATATAAGAATAGTGAACAGTGTTTTTATTTTTTAACAGTGCTTGACTAAGTTAGTTTTACTGAAATTCTTCAAAAACTAAATTCTATTTTACTATTAGATTATAAACCTCCAAAGACTTTTTTACCAAATTTATTTCTGTTTTAAAACTTTATCATAGTCGTGTTGAAATTTTTGTAAAAAATAATAGTAATAAACATTATCTTAAGAAACATTGAAATTATATCCTCAAAACCTAAAAATTAAAGGTTTAAAAGCGGCAAAGAAAAAGTTTACGTTTCGTAAGAAAAAAATAAAGGAAGGTGACTGGAGAAAAACTAAAGAAGAAGAACCAAACAATAATGAAGACAACATAGTAGAAGATGAGCCAAAGACTAATGAAGACAACATGATAAAAGATAAACCAAACAATAATGAAGACAACAAAATAAAAGAAGAACGAAAAACTAATGAAGTCAATAAAATAAAAGATGAACCAAAAACTATCGAAGTCAATAAAATAAAAGAAGAACCAAAAACTATTGAAGTCAATAAAATAAAAGAAGAACCAAAAACTGTTGAAGTCTACAAAACAAAAGAAGAACCAAAAACTATTGAAGTCAATAAAATAAAAGAAGAACCAAAAACTATTGAAGTCTACAAAACAGAGGAAAACGATAAAACTGGAGTCAAAGATAAGAAAAATAATCTAAAAACAAAAGTTAGCTCAATTTTCAAAAGTAAAGTTGACATTCATGAAAGCAGTAATGAAAATAACTCCGCAAAAATACAAGACAACAACTCTAAAACAAAGAATCAAAGTTCTAAATTAATGTTACCAACTTACTTTAGAAAGCCAAAAGCTTAATAAAAAACAAACAATCAAATTTATTGAAGTTTTTATTCGGTAAGATTTAAAAGTAAAATCTTGTTTGTAACAAAAAACAATTATTTTGTCCAGTACAATATAAGTTTTAAGATGTTCTTCTTTAAAGATGAATAAGTTCTTGAAATACATTAAGATAATAACTTAGAAAGAATGTTTCAAAAAACTTTTTCAAAATATGTTCTTGAAGTAAGACAAACAAGCTAATATAAAATAAGCTTTTGTATTAGTTTTATTTGAACGCTAGTTTTGTATGAGTATTTACAGTTAGTTATTTTGTTTGAGCAATGTTCTCTTAAAAACTCCGGCTAATCAAAAAACTTTTTTAAAGAAAAACAATATTATGCAACGTTTAAACCAACCATTAAAATTTCATAAAGTATAGTCTTAATACTTATTTATTGAACGACAAAAAAAGCGCTCAAAAAGTGTGGTCTAAGGACCTGGTGTACAAAGGAACCTTTCGGTTATCGAGTCGTACACCACATGCTTATAAAGTTTTTCACGAGCCATTAGATTTAATTTTTTATCATTTAAATGCTTAAATCTTTAGTAATAAAGCAATCAGTTAAACGAAATGAAAGAAAAAAGAACTAGACAAAATTAAGTGAATTTTGTGTACAAAAATTCACTTCAAAACTTGTTTAGTAACATAAGAACTAAAAAATAGATACAACTTTTAATAAACTTATAAAAAGAGATAAACAACACTTATAGCAAACAAATGATAGGTTACAACCTCTTTAGAGAAAGTAAAAATGTAACACGCTAAAATATCTTTACGTTCAATTTTATCAGTATTTTGTGCTAAAAGTGTTATTTTTAATTTATTTGATAATTTTAATTGAACAGTAAAAATAATTTCACATTTGAATAGGTAAATAAACCATTGCATAACTTTTAAATAACTTTAAAGAAGTGAGTTCTACCGTAACTGAACTTAACTTTTATAAATGAAAATAAAGTAGTAATGCTAAATTTGTGCTTTTAATAAAAAACAAAAAAAAACATCAATAATATTAATAACAACAAATTTCCTTCTGTTTTAAAATATAATTTCATATTTTGAATACTTGTCTAAGTCTAAAATTGTATTATTAAAAGGCAAAAAAAGTATTTAAAAACATTAAAAAATGTTTTTTTTTCTGGTTTTCTCATAAAAAGATATTTTTCAACATAAGTTTTCTTGAAACAGTTATCTCAGCTAAGTTTTAAATACTTAAATTTCTGTTAAAGTATATACATCTATAACTTTTTTTTTTACGTTGGCATGTTAAAAAAAACAAAAGTTTGTAAGTATTCTGAACTTAATTAAAATAACAATTTTAAAAAGTAATCTAAAGAATAACCAAAAATAAAAAAATCATTAAACTAAAAACTCTTATTTAATATAATAATGTGTTAAAAGAAATACAATTATAATTGTAATGCACAAAGCTTAAAGCCAAGTTGAAAAAAAAAACACTTAAAAACAAATTGTAAACTTGTTTCAATAGTTTTAATTTATTCAGAGAATATTTTTTAGTTGGCTAAAAAAATTACAATAGTGTTTGATTAGGAATTTGTTGTTTAACAATAGAAACCTTTTTTTTTGAAGTTTGTTAAAAATGTAACATTCTAAATACAATTTTGTTGTGCAAAATACTTTCAATAATATATAATAACACACTTTTAGCTAGAAATAAAAAACAATTTTATTACTATTTAAAATATTAAAAAGTTGTTTTGTAAAAAAATTATTCAAAGTTATTGTGAAACTGATGTATATTTTAAATTTTGATTAGATTGAGTAGTAAATCTGTAGATAAGCTATACAATGTTACTTTAAAATAAAAAGGGTATTTATTTTTTATTTATTGCCAGCTTTCTGTTATTTTACTACTCAACTAACATTAAAATATTAATTTTAAAATAATAGTTTTTTGATTAATAAAAAAAGTCTACAACTGTATTCAAAAAACTTAAAATAAAATAATTTTATTTATGAGAGACTTTTTTAGCAATAAAGTTCTATATTTATGAATTAAATTAAACTTTAGTTAATGAAGCTAATGCTCTTGAAGTACTTGCAACCTCTACCATACCTGTTGAACCCACAAAACAGTGTGCACCTTCCCTTGTACACCATGTACACCGAACTCTGTCCGTTGTACTCGTTCTTCTTCCAACACTCGACTATTTCCTTATGCACTATTAAGTATTAGTGATATTATGAACCGTTAGTTTTAAGTAGTTATACATAGTTCATTGCTTAAATTGTAGTTTTTGTGTCTGCATGTTATCTTTAGAAATAAATTTTAGAACTACCCTTTAAATATGGGTGAGCAACGTTTTTCAATCAACGGGCCGGATTCGAAAATATTTAGTCTTTTGCAGGCCGGAGCATTTTGAATTAGTTATTAACCGGATCCAGTGTCCGGATCCAGTCGAATAACGACTTTTTAGATCCGGATCCGGTCGAATTCTTATTAAAATATAAGCTTCGGATCCGGCCGGAATCTTATTATATTGATACAGTGGATCACTTTTTTGAATCCTTAAAATTCACAAATCTTTCTCAAGTCTGACAACTTAAGATATTTATTGAGACATGTTAGGTGTTAAAACAATGTCTATAAATATAATTGACATTGTAATTGACAAAGGTACAAATGTAAAACATCGTACTTAAAAAACATTTTGCTTGGGGTAACTTGACAAAACGATATTCCAGCTAAGCTAGAACAACACAGAGTATTAGAACTAAATGGTATATTTATTAGAACACATTAATTTACTAAGTCATTTTTTAGCATGTTTTTGAAGTCAAGTTCTTACAGTTTTGATTTGAAAAAATATAATGCAAAGTTTTATAAAAACTTTGTAATATTGACCCTTCGCAGGTCTGTCACTTTGCTTGCAGGCCGGTCATTTTCAATCTGCGGGCCGGATCCGGCCCGCGGGCCGTACGTTGCCCATCCCTACTCTATAACCATATTTTTCTTTATACTATTACGACGACTGAAAAGCAGTGAAACAAATTACTTGCTAAATAGTTTTGTTTTTTTAAGCTACACTTATATAAATATCAATTAATGTACTTGCTAAAAATAACTTTTCATCGTATAGTAAGAAAAATAACACATACATTTCTCATCAACAAACTTGCCACAGTAGTACGGAGAAGGACTTGTTGGAACTTGAAACTCGCATCTCTCTACAAATGCCGAGTACACGCTATACTTGAAACTTTGATATATATATGTATATAAATTACTGAAATCACAAAATTTATTTTATATTGATAACGTAAAACTGTATGTTAGAAACTTTATTTTTAATTCTGAATCATTTTTAAATTGTACTTTTAATTTCAAAGCTAGCTTTATGTTACTCTAAGTTTTAAAAGTTTTTTGATTTAGCTAGTTAGATTAAGACTACAAATATGTATTTAGAAGTTTTAGGTAAGCCTAAGTGATCTCCAAAGTATTCTACTTTTAAAGTAAGTAAATAAATACTTTTAAAAATAGTCTAAAGAACTGTTTTGTATTTAATGCAAGTATTTAAATAAACTTGTAGTTTTTGCAAGACTTAAAAGTTAGAAAAAACATTCGAATGCCGAGTACATGCTATGTTTGAACATTTGAAACAAAATAAAATGTTGGTAACACAATGTGTATGCTGTATTGCTAATGTAAAAAAATAAACTTTACTTTGAACTGTAAATAACTTTTAAAGTATGATTTTAGTTTCAAAGCTAGCTTCATGATATTCTTAGTTTACAAAATTTTTAATATAAGTTAGTTTCGATTCTAGGTACTTAGAATGAAATTACAAATATGTAAATCAAAATTTTAAGTAAGTTCAAGTGATCAAAGTAAACAAAATAATAAGTTAATAAATACTTTTGAAAATTATTTAAGTAACTAATTTGTATTGCAATGCAAGTATTTAAACATACTAGTAGTATTTGTAAAAACATTTTTAGACTTAAAATTAGAAATCACTGAATAGACTTTAGTTAAAGTAAGACCATACAGAACATTTTCCTAGGAATTTTTATAGTTTTAGATATATGTATGCATATAATACTTTAATACAACTAATTTTTGTAGCTTTAGGCATACAAATCTCTATTTTTTAGTAGAGCATTTTTTACAACAATAATCTTTTCAAAGTTATTTGTTTACTAAAACGGTAATACCTTGCTCATTGATCAAAAGATAATGAATATCAGAAATATTTTAAAACTTAAGCTATATTTCAAAAGCAATTTTAAAACTTTAAATAATACTAAAAGTAAAAATTAGGTAAATACCTAATGCAGTTTTAATTTAACACTTAAAGTCTAGCTTTGGTAACTAAACTGAAAAATCGATTCTTAAGCTAGGTAGCTATAAATTTGTTTGCTTATTTCACTTTTAAAATTAAAAATTTTACTAATAGTATCTAACTTACTTTTCATTTTCAAGACAAAGCTTTTCTAGATCTAGATTAAAAGTATCTAATACAAAGCGCACATTTGACAAAAATCTAGCACATTCACAGTTTCCGTTTCTGACCATGCCATTGTATCTTAAACAGTTCAAACCCAAAAGAATTTTGCTTGTCGATACTAAGTTGAAAACATACATTGATAGAAAAACAAAAAGCTTCAGCAGTTTTGATGCAATCATTTTGTTAACATTATCTCATTTTTATGAAAAAAAAAATTTTTAATTTGCTTTAGATCACTTTGTAAATTACAAAAACTGTTACAAAGCATAACTTTTATAATTAAAAAACATGTGGTAAATCATTGATTTTTAAAATCAAACTTAAATAATTTAAAAATATTTTTCAACAGCTTTAATTTATTCACATAAGATAAAAAAAAAAACTCAAAAAATTTTGAGCTTTTAGAAGCACAAATGTCTATACTAGCTTTTTTCAAAGCTTAAAATTAAAGAAATCAAACTAACTGACTGACCCTTTTATTGATAATAAATCTAAGTTTAATATCAATCTCATACTTGATTAAAAATCTCAAATCAGTTTTAAGAACTTCTGCACAAACTTTTTTTATTACGTTTGAAGATATATTGCAATAATTGTGGTGCCTTCCTCTCTTGAATGTAATAAACCACGAAGCCAAAATATACTTTACTGTAATGAAAAATTGTATGTTTTTCTACTTTTGTTTTGTAAAACAAGCTTTTGAAAATTAAAAAAAAAATGTACTATGATATGTTTAGTAAAACATTAATTTCAAAATGTAATACAAAATGCAAAGTAAAACGCTACAAAAAAATTTAACGAGGCAAAAATAAAGTTATACTTTTTTTTAATATTTTTTTATAATTAACACATCTTTTTCTTAAATTGGCTAACATTTAGACTACAAAGGTAGCAAAGACATTTTGACAATTTCAGCTTGAGCTCTGAGTTTAAAAATAGATAAAGGCTTAATTCTAACTCTGAACAAAAGGTGCAATAGAAAATAAGTATAAATTTTCTTAAAAACCTGAGGTGCAAACAACTTAAAAGTTTTATTCTAAAAATGTTTTTGTTCTATAGATTATGATGTCTGCTCACGTGATAAAACAAGTTAATTTCTTAAGAAATTTTCATAAAAGTTTCACTGTCTTGAAATTGGTTTAAAATAAAGCTTAAGTTTTGAAATTTTAACTGTCAAAGTAATACAATGAACATACTTATACTGAGAACTTTACAGGTTTTTTAACAAATTACGGTTTAAAAAAGTTGTAAAATTTAACAAACTGTCAATTTATTTTAAATTCATAATAAAAGTTGTACTTAAGAATTTAAAAAATAGTTTAGTGACGATAAACAAAAATTGTCTAAACAAAGCTTAAATCAGAAGTTTTAAGCAAAGTTTTGTATGATCACTAAATACTTAAAAAGTATAATCAAAGCTATAACATTAATTTATAATTATTATTAAACCTATAAACAGTGTTAAATTTTAGTAAAAACTTGAACCGCAAAGTTGTCTTGAAATAAAACAGTGTAACAGTTGAATGGTACACACAATCAGTAAAAATATATTTTAACAACCAAGCATACATGTTAATCAATTTAAATCTCCAAAACAATCACGACTGCAGCGACTTAAGTAGAAAAATTGATTAGAACGCAAACCAATATGTAACCTCAAAAGTTAAAATGTCAGTTCTGAGGGTTTAGCTTCATTGATTAGTTAACTACACTTGAAAGCTTAAAACATATCAACTGGTGAAAAAACTAAAATCAAACTGAATTATAATTTCGTATAAATAACCGAAAAGCATTTTGTTTACTAATGATAAAGTTAACATGAACTTTTTTTTTGCAAAAAAGTGGTTCACTAATAAAAATATTTAAAGGTCATGAGTTTTAGTGACGTGACAAAAACTTCATGCCCAAATACTATAGAGAGCCTTGTCTCATATATTATATCAATTTTTACTTTAAAGTACAGCATGAAAAATATAAGTTAAACATTATATAAAGAAAAGACAATATTTATACAATTAATTTTGCATTGCTGTACGACAGTTAAACAAAGGGTTTTTTTTAAATTTCATTTAGTGTTGAAGTCATGTAAAGCCGTTGATTTAAAAGACGCAAGTAAAAAAACCATTATGTCCAAAATAGTATATATATAGTCCTGGGAAAGACGTTAAACTGTTTATAAGTAGTGTACGACTCGATAACCGAAAGAGCTTTTCGTACACTAGGTCATTGGACCAAATATTTTTGAGTGTTTTTTTTTGTCGTTCCATAAAAATTTATTTAAATAGTAGTAACGTTCAAGCTTATTTGTTTTAGTTAATTTTATGAAAAGTTACAAACAAAGTGTTTGTTAAAAAGAGTTAAGTAAAATTAATCTTGAATTTTAAGTTAATCTTAATATAGTTAAAACTTATGCTTGAGAAAAAAATGTTTCTCATAAACAAAAAAATATCAGGTAAGTGTTTCAAATTCCCTAAAAAAACAAGTATAAACAAAAATACTTAAGTATCGTAACAAAACAAAAACTACATAGACAAAACTTCTAAAATGAAAAGAAAAATCAAGATTTTAAATTCTCTTAACGTCGTTATTTTAAAACACTTGTAATTTACTTTAACTTCTTAAAAAAAAGATCATTGTTTAGTCATAAGGTGTACGCACACAAACGATAAAAAGTTATGAGTTTATGTAAACTAAATAACATCATTTGATCTCTAATTGAATCACCCTTTGATGAACTTCGGTTGCTATCTTCAAAATTGTTGTAAAACATCAATAATAAACTAAAGTTTTAGTTTTAAATTTTATATCATGCTTTAAAAAATTTTGAGCTGTCGTTAAAAGTTTATTCTTCCCATACAAAGCAAAAACAAACTATATAGTTCAAATGTACCAAAGCGTTTTTATAGTTTTTTATCAAAAATAAATATCCCAAGGAAGAACAACTATCGAATTTCCATAACAAACAGACATCTGATAAAAAGTTAGTTGAGTTTCAAAGCTTGCAGCACATGTTTTTAAACGATATTAAACTATACAGTATTTACAACAATTTTCAGTAAGAAACAAGCACATAGTTAAATAATATAAAACTATTAAATAAACAGTATTCATGTTTGCTGAAAGTTTACAAAGTTTGTGCAAAGTAGATAAAAATAACTATAAAGTTTGTACAAGAAAACCTGACAAAATACATTTTACATAACTAACGACGTAACTTATAGTCTAAATAAACTGAAAAAAATAGTAGCCATCTACTAAAATTAAAAGGAATATTAATGTAAATTACAAATTAACCGTCTGATCTACAGTTTGTAAAGTATTTAAAAGTATTTAGAGAAACTAAACTTACAATCAAATCAAGTACTAAGCTTAAACTGTTACAACTGTTATATAACAAACTGTTTATAACTTTAAAAAATAATAATAATTTGCGCAAAAATTACTTTCAGTAAGAGAAAAAGACGCTTACTTAGTTGTATATTAACAAATATTATATGGATAATGACTGTTTAATGTGTTATCAACTTTTTTATTAAGGTTGCAAAATTATTTATAATCTTTAAGTTATGAACCAATGAAATGAATATCGCTATTAGGCGCTAGTGTACTTCTTAGAAAATATTTAAAAAATTATTCATTTCCTTTAAGTATTTTTTGGTTTTTTAATGGTTACAAATGTATAAAATAACAGTTTTATTGTATTATTTACCAAGTTTAAAATTATTCCTAAACGTAATATAATATTGTAATTTATAAATAGGTGTACGACTCAATAACCGATGGTTTTTTTGTTTACCATATTCAGGACCAAATATTTTGAGCGCTTTTTTGTCGTTTAATAAACAATATATTATTATTTTTTAGTTTTATAAAAAAAGTATATTTTTAAGTTCTGTATCAGTTGCATTATCAAAAGTTTACTACCTTTTATTTGGTTGAACATTACTAAATAACAAAATATTTTGAACTTGAATATAAAAATCTAAGCACATCGAAATATACAAAGTTAAAAACAAATAAGATTATAACTATTACATCTTTCATTAAAATAATAAAAACATGTGTCTAAAAATTTCCAAAACTAATTTAAAAAATACGAAAAAAATATTGATACAATTTAACACTTTTGTAGAAGTAATTTAAAAGAAAGTCACTTAAATAATTTACTTCTTACACTTAAGCTGTTTTATCTAACACAATTAGAGGTTGTCTGGCATCCGATTTAAACATTATATGTAGAGAAACTACAATTTTTTATGTTTAAATATATTAACAATATTTCTATAATAACAAAATTTTTATTTTTTTCTCTTATTTTTTTTATATCTTAAACAATTTATCTCTAATTTTTATTTTATTTTTACGTTAATTTAGTTATATTTTCTAGCAATGATGAACAAGTTTAAACAATCTTATTAATAAAATCATTCTTTTAGAAAGTTTTTAGAAAGTTTATATATGTTATAAATATAGGTGTTATTTTAGGTTATAGGTGTAAATTATTTTAAACAGACAGACTGCTACATTACCCATTTGTTTAAAAGTAAAAACTCAAATAAAATCAAGTAAAACTTTTATTTTAGTAAACAAAAATATTTTTAACTGCTTTAACCGTTCTTATAAATCTTTTAAATAATCTATAACCGTTTTATGTAGTCATTGCTAAAACGTAAAAATAATTATTTCATCCAATACTTGCTAGACTTATATATTTTGATTTCTGAACAACCGTATGTAAAGTTAGGCTAAAACGTAAATCAGCTGTTTAGTAGTTCTAAACATTTTTTTTTTTAATAAATAGTTTTTTAAAAAAATTTTAAGTATACTTTGTCAAAACATTTCTAAAATTGATGGAATTTTAAAGCCACCACCTACTTTGTTTGTAAAAAGTTGCTTTAAAAAACTGAAACATTACAATTTTTATCTAATAATACGATTGCTTTAAAAATGTAAATAAGGGATTAGCTCATTAAAAAAGTATTATTGAGTATTTTTAATTAAAAAAAAAACTATTTTAATTGACCTTATTTAAAAAGCATTGTTACATTTTATTAAAACTTCTTACATTTTATGTAAATTAAACTTTTTGAATAGTTCTAAAGTTTTATAAGAGCTTTTATCTTAAAGGTTTGTTTTAAATTAAACATTCTTGAAAACAAGGATAAGTTTGTTTAGGTGTATTTAGACTTTAAGAATTATAGATTCCTTATTGAAACTATTTTTTAATACTTTTATTGTTATAAGTCATTAAATTGATAAAAATTAAAAAACTGTTTTTCACAATACCAACAAAAACTTACCAACGTGCAGATTATTAATTCAAACTATAAAACTTAAAGTCGAACAAATATTTTTAATATTTAATTAATACAGCTACATGAAATGAATCTTAAAAGTATATAAAAAACATTGTACACTCTAAATAACATTAAGAAAGTTACATGTATAACTTCAGTTTATTAAATTAATCGAAGTTTATAGTAGCAAAGCATTTCATTGAACAGACTACCAAATCTACTTCGAGTAAATAGTAACCAGCATTTTTCTCAGTCCTAAGCTCATTTAAATTTAAACAGAAAAACTATTTATTGGTAGTAAAAAGACCAAAATTGTGGAAAAGCTATATATGTCTTACATGAAATTAAAATATATGTTTTTAAAAACTTTTGAAACAATTTAGCTATAATTTTATTTATAGGCACCATTGTGAAACTTAATGTAAGTTCTGATTAAACTAGAAATTTGATTTATTTTACTGATCATTTGAAGCAGTTAAATTATACAACGAGTCTCTTAAGTCTGTACTGAGAAAACAAGTTTATATTGATAAGTTGGTTAGATAAAAATCGTTACAACCCAATCACAGAATAATAAGTTAAGTAAATTATATAAACTTTTTATTTCATTTGAATTTCAAAATTATTTTGGTGTTTTAAAAACATACAACCAGAAAACATTTTTTTTTGTTTCAGCATAGTTTTATGAATAGAAATAATATTTATGCTTATCTAAGTATTCTAAAATTTATTTAGTAATAAAGATAAATAATTAATAGTTTTTTAATAATTTGTATTTCACAACAAGTATAAATAATTATAATGTGGCAACTATTTATTAGTTTAACGTCAATCATGAAGTGTTTACTAAGAATTTCAAAATGAAACTGTTTACTGTTTTTGTTAAAAAGAACCTAAAAAAACAAATAAAAAAAACTTAAACTAATTTAAAAAATATTTATCTTAAAAAACTACATTTAATTTCACTGTGTTTACAAATATACTTTTAAACACATTACAACTAAGCAAAAAAGGAATAGTAAATTTGAACTAAAGATTTAAAAACATATATATATATATATATATATATATATCAGTACATCAATGTTAACCAGTTGATATTAAAAAATGAGAAAAATTGTGCAAAATTGTATAAGAAATATTTCAGTGATACCGAAAATTTTAAGTTCGCGTGAAAATTTTATTGTTCAATATGTTTTTATCTACCTACCGCGTTAAGGTGTTTATGTGGGTTGGGTTTTGAGAAAAAAAAACGTTTTATGTTTGCTTTTTATCAACAAATACTTATTCTACAAGTATTTAAAGTTGTAATACTTAATCCGAATGCATCTTTAGTTTGAAACTCAGAGCTGTATATATTTTTGTTTCTATTTTGATATACAGCTATTTAATCATAAATATACCCGTAATAGTCTTAAAAACTGCAAAGTTATATTTAGGTAGCAAATAATAAAAACGTGTTTAAAATCAATCATTATTTTATCATAAATTTTCACTTAAGGTTAAAACCTTAAAATAATAAAACGTTATAGCATCACGTTCGCACAAACTTTTGATTTTCGATATTTCCGCTTGAAGAAAGTTTCAGTGATGGCCACCATACTGTTGTACAAGCTGCGAAAACGAGTCAATAAAAATTATTACATTTGCTGATACACAATTAACAAAACACTTTGCAAATTCTGCTCAATATCAATTTGCGTGAGACAGAGGCAGTTGATAAAAAACGCGCTTCTATTCAACCGAAAACTTATCTAATTCTCTGGAGTGACTTAATTTTGTAGATTGTTTAGCTCGTTATCTTTTACGTAACTTTTATTTATAACTTTGTGGAAAAATTACAGTTGGAAATGTTAATTTGAAGTACTTACCTTGAAAATTATCATAAAAATCTTTTTCCAAAAATTTCTTTTATTAATTTTTTTATTGTTTTTTTAATGTTTTTCAGGTGATAAATACTTGCTTTTGACATAAACATAAAATAAAAAACTTAAAATTACTAAGATAAAATAAGTTAAAATAAAGTATTTTATAGTATAGCTTAAACCTAAAAAAATTTACAAAAATTTACCAGAAGTTTTATTATTTCCGAACTAATTGTTACAAGTTAACTTAATAAATAAGTATTGAAAGTCTCAAGCATTTTTGGATATAAAAGGATTAACCCTGGCATGAAAATAGCAAAAATATTTAAATATCAAAACTTTTAGAAGCAATAACTTTAATAAGTATACTTTTACATAGTAGATTAGTAAAGACTTAAAGTTTATTATTTACTTATTAAATTACTGATAAGGATAGAATTTTCCTTCAGACATCAAAATGTGTCGTCCCACTAGACATATGTTAAATTTAAAACAAAGTCTTTAACATCATTTTACTTGATTTATATTTTATTCTTGGTTAAAAGATATAAACTTTTTTTTTCGATGCAGACTCAGTTTTATTTTGGTGCTTATGATTGAAAATGTTAGCATTCGTGACAATTTAAATTTAAACAGCGTGCTTTCATAGAACTAACATTTTAGTTGAACTATTAGAGCTAATTATATCACTTTATAACTTTTTTATACGCTGATAATAATAAATTTACTAAAATAGTTTAAGCTTTAAGCAGTATCAGTCACATATTTCATAGTATGCTGAGTAAAAAAAGTTTTAGTAGTTGTGGTTTAATAAAGTTATGAATCGTCATAAAAAAGATAAAAAAGTAGTTTGTATGGAAATTTAAATTTTAGTTTGTGAATTATCTTATAGCTTAGCAGTTGTATAGATATTTGCATTTTTAGATATTTTTGTTCTGTTTTTACATAATTTATTTAAAATGTATTTTAATACATGCTTGTTTTTAAATTATTTTTTACATATTTAAATACTTACTTATTAACTGTTAAGAGTATCAGTGTTGTAGAAGGTCAAAATGAAAAGCAAAGATTTAAAATTGTTTTCTTAGAAAAGTGAAGCTTTTTTTAAAGTCTGTTTTAAACAATTGTAAAAAGAACTTTATAATAACTTTAGCTAAATTGTGTGCTGAGTTTTAGTTATTGTTGGAAAAATAAAGTTTTAAACTACGTAAATAACTCAAAGTTAGAATTTTAGTAGTTTTAACTTAAAAACTTTAGTCCGATTTTCTTTTCTTTTGATTTTTGTTTTATAAATAAACGTTTTTAGCTGATAAAAATTACACGTCTATATTCATTTTTTATATATCAACAGTTTTTACGACTTATCTAAACAAAACTATTATTCATACTCGATTCATTTAAGCTTTGTTTGTTAAGGAAAGCAGATAAAACTCATTTAAAGTATCATTACTGAAAATTTAGCGAAACATCTTAAATATTTAAATATAAAATACAGACAGCCTCAACGATATTGATTTTTTATCCCCTTCTGTTAAAACTACGGTGTTTTTTAGTGATTTTATTCACTTTCGAGAATACTTCTTGTTATTTGACAGAAAAACACAGCCTATACCGCAGATGTACTTTGTGTTTTCACTAAAATGTTCGTATGCAGTTCATAATAAACAGTCAGTTTTATATTTGATTTTATAAGCTGATAATCAAAACCGGTTTTCGATTGAATTTTATTTTGAGCAAAAGTCAAGTGGTTGATTTTTACAGCACTTTTTTTTGAGAAAGAGCGACTTTATCTTTGGTTACATAAGATAAAATTTTACATGGATTTTAAAGCAGTTTTTGTTTTAATATCTTTTGAATGTTTTATTTTGAAATAAATTTAGAGGAAAGTTTTGGTAAAACTTGAAACTTAAATTGGTGAGTATTCTAGGTTAACTTAAAAGCAGTTTGCTTTGTTTCCTAAAATAACCTGGCATATTAGCGTAAGTATTAGACAAATATTATTTTAGGGCATTTCAGCGACTTTCTTGTTTTATATTCGAGAGTAATGTCCGGCAGTTCAATTACAACTTAAACGACATTTTATCTTTGCTTTATCAAAATACTAAACTGCTTATTTTTACTTTTTAAAGCATTAAATGTTTTATGAATTAATTTACAAAGGTTGGTTTAAGTATAATGAAAGAATTAAGTTCACAAGAAAAATATAGAAAAATTAACGATTTATGATAATAAAATCTTATCTGAAAAAACTTATATCCAAAACAGTTTAATAAAAATGTGATTACTTAGTTTGAAGCTGAAGTTTATTTTACTTAAACGATATAATTTAATATTTGTAAATGAACTCTTTTAATAATGTATTAATAAAGTTTGTGTAGTCGATAGTGAAAACTAGAGTTTTTAGTAATTAAAACGGTTATTTGTTGATTATGTACTTAAACATTTATAAGTTTTTTATAACTCATTAGTAGTACAAAAATTATTTCTATGATAAAAACTTTTAATAGATACGTTATTAAGTTTAGTTTTCAGTTATTTGTTTTATAGAAACAAGTTTTACAAAAAATTGTAGAAAAAAGTTTTTGTTTAAGTACAACAGTCAATTTATGCTAACAATGTTTAAAAAATATCTTATCAAAAATTATATCTTTTCTGGCTTTATTTGGCCACTTAAACGGCTTTAATATCAATAAGTAATCATAATTTTAGTAATTAAATTGTTAAGCAGCAGTGGTTTAATTCTTTAAGTTATTTTTTCCTAAAAGTTTTAATAAATATAAACCTGACTAGCAAAATTATTTTATTTATTATTTTTAACTAAAGAACTTTTAGAGAAAAATTTAAAGGGTTTTCTGTGATTAGAATTACCAAATTGTATGGTTTATGACTTATTAAGTTTGTTTGTTTACATAAATAAGTACATTTAATATGTTTACAGTCAAAATAGTTATGAGGTAAATGTTTTATTGATTTTTATTATTTTGCGTTAAGTTTAATTTGAGCTTGTAAACTTTAAAAAAACACCTAAATATAGTAACTCAAATTAAGTTTATTAATAAAGCTAAAAACAAGAAAGGAAAATTACTTAATAATTTGAATACAGCAACTATGCTAAAAACGTACATTAGTGAGTTAAAAATTCTTTGAGTATGTTGTCATAGCTTTTTTTGTTAATTTTGCTAGCGTTATTGAAACCGTTTAGCTAAACTACTTTTTTCTTCATTATTAGTTAGTATGTCTAAACAGTTCTTTTTTGACATTTCTTTCAGCATTGTGTAATGAATTCAAAAAACATAATTACATAAACTTTTTAAAGCTGTAAAAAATTAAGTGGTCTGTTTAGAAATTTAATGTTTATACGTAAATCAAAAAACACTAGTTCTATTGTTTTGGTAAAATATATTTTTAGATTTTTTAATACACATCTATTTTTCATTAAACTCTCTCAAAAAATAGGGCATAATTTTTTTTTTGGCATTTAAGTAAATGTGATTAAGGCAAGTCAAAATTTTAAATTTATCAATTACTTTTTTCATTAATGCTTAAGATAAATTTCTAATACATTTTTATAATAAGCTGTGTTATAAAAGTTAATGGACATTATCTAAACAAAATAATAAGAAACTTCCCATAGTTTTTGTTTGTGTTCATTTTGGTTGAAATCGAATAATAAAAATTAAAAAAGTTCATTGTATTTATCTTTAAATTTGCTTCTTAATTTAAAAACTAAGGTTAAATACTTAAGTTACTTTCTAACTTGGCCTAAAACGTTTAATTGTTTTATACAGTTCAATAAAATAAAAATGTTTGATGAAGTGAGGTTCTAACAAATTAGGGAATATCAAAAGGCCTAATGTGTTTTTGCTTAGCTTATTTTTTTTAATAAATAAAAATTTTAAACATAGTATACATACATTAATTTTAAAAGAAAATAAGTTTTTATATAATATAGAATTAGTAATAAAAACTAATTTTGTTAATTTAATTTAATAAATATAAACTTTGTTTTACTGACATTTATAGTGTCAACTGAAACATTTCATCAAATGAATTTAAAAAAAATTGTACAAAAACATAAACTTCTGTTAACAATTTTAAAACTGTTATTTTAACATTACTTAACTATCAGATAACCTTTAAGTTCAAAATTTTTGAGAAGCAAAAAAGATACTGGCGTAGTTCTTATTTTTTATTAAAAAAAAGTGTAAATTTTTGTGCAGAAAGTAAATATAAGGAAAATAAATTATGTAATATGTTGTTTTAGGTACAGAAATAGTAAATTATTTGATATATTTTGCTCCTTATTTATTTTTAATTTTGACCTCCATATGATTCCTTAATTTTCAAAGTACTTCAATAGTGCAAATTTAATTAGTGTACCGTTAAAAATATTAACGAGCTGTATAAGTTTTTTAAATTGTTCTCATCAGAAATTTTAATACCAAATTCCCAAGAGCTACGACTTTTTTTAATTCTCTTCTGTAAATGACACTTTTACATCTTTTAAAATCATGAAAAGCAGAACAGATCGGAAAACTTTGATGAAAGTCGCAAAATAATTGTTAAAATTTGAAGTTTAGTTTTTTGATTAATTTAAAAGTTACTTCTTTTTGTCGTAAAAGTTTTACATTGGCGGTTGAACTTAATCAACCTTTGGATTTGATCTTTTCGTTTGATTTGCTATAAAATAAATCAGCTAAATAAATTTAAGCCGGAGCTGAATCTAAAACAGAATTTTTTTCCTTTTTTTGAAAAATTTGCTTTAAATCACCTATGATTTTATTTTTAGTAAATTCTAATTAGCTTAAACTCGTTTATTATCAAAAAGTATTAACTTTAACACAGTTTGAAACTTTTCAATTGAAACGTACTGTTTTATCATAAACTATAAGTTGATTGCATTAAATTATTTTCAAATAAAATTTTATAAACTAACTATAAAGTTATATTATTTGTTACTATAAAAATTTATTGACTATGTTTATAAACGACGTACTAAAGTTTAGCTCTTCGGGTTTCTTTTGGGTTTTGTAAATTAAAAGTTTTGCTTGTGTTAAACGTGCAACAAAAATATTCTATTTAAACGCTTTAGAAACTGGTAGATTGATGAAAATTTTTTAAACATTATAATCATCAAAAATTACATAATAGTTTGTAATAAAACAGGCTTTAAATTGATAAAAATACGCCATGTTTCATAAGGAAAACATTTCTATAACTTTTGAAGTTTTTAACTAAAAATATAACTTAGTTAAAAAGTTTATATAAATTAAAAATTAATGATAGCATACTGATTTACTTCCGTTACGAAGTTTTTCATAGTGCTTAATTTAGGCATTAAAGTTTTTTGTTAAGTAGTAAAACACATTGTTTATATGAGTTAAATCAATGTTCATTTTCTCATGTTGCTTCATTGTTGTTTGTTATCTGATGTTTTAAATTTTAGAAAAACATGCTAGAATTAAATAAGAACGAAGTTAGTTATTTTTTGACATTTAAAAAACATTATATGTGGTGCAACATTTATTTAAATTATTGTTTTGTAGTTATATTCTATTGTAAATAAATAATCTATAAACTTTAAATCTAAACTACTTATCAAAAATAAAATTTAACAAATAAGCAGAACAGTAAACTGAGTATTTTAAGTGATGTCATTTAAACGAAAAGGATATAATCCTATGAAAAAGTTTGATTTTGAATGTGTGGAAAAAACTGTTTCTTCAGAATCAAGATCATCTTTTGAAGGTTAGCATGTGATACAAAATTATTACTAAGTTTGATCGTTTTTTAATACGTAAGCACAATTTAAGTTAAATAAAAACATACACTAGAAGTTCTTAACAAAGATTTAATAACAATTAATAATAAATATATTAACAAACTCAACAAAAACCTCTTAATTTAAACTTTTTATCTTAAAATTTTACTAAACATGAGTATTATATTTTTGAAAATGTGTTAGTCAAGTGTTATTACAATGTTAAATATTATTAGTTTTTAGTAAAAAAAATTACGTTATAGAAAACATTTTTACTTATATTTTTAACTCTAAAAAAACTGTTTATAAAGCAAAGTGTATCTTGTTAAGAAAAAAAGTTAAAGCGTAATTAAATACACTAATTTATGGGATTATACTAGTTTGCTATGTCTTAAAACTGTATTTACGCGCTATATCTACAAAGTTGTACATTTTAAAGGTCATGTTTATTATTTTAAGTATTTGTATCAAGTACAGACTTTAATATAACAACCATTATAAAAAATATATAAATCTTGTAGTAAATATAAACTAATTGCAGTTTAAAGTTGAAACAAAAAGCACAATTAAATAAAATTAATACAAATTTTATATTTTTTTTAATGATTTCATTTAGTTTAAAATTTATATACTTTTTTAATCTTTTGAAACTTATAGCAGTTTAAACAATGTTATAGATCTTATAGAAACAGGAAACATATTTACTAATTATAAACTTTTTATTGTTTACTTTAAGTTTTTACTAGTTTTAGAAAACATTTTAAAAACATCAAACATATCTGTATAACAGTTTTTTTTAACTCTAGACGACAATTCAAACTCAAGTTTAGAAATAGACGAAAGCTATGTTGGTGAAAGTAATCTTGAACCCGTAACTAATAAAGGTGATAGATTATTTAGATTATTTAAACTTACAAGATTTTTATAATTCAAAAAAAATATAAAAGCTTTAACTAAAACATAAGGTTGTAATTATTCTTTGTTATTACACTTTTGTAAGCTAAATGTCTAAAAAAGTAATATAAAAAGCTATAATTTAATTGGAAGCTGAACTGTTAATATAACCTGTAAACTAAACAGCTAGTTAACTTTAAAAAAAAATTCAATAAAAAACAGCTATTAATAAATATAACATGCGTTTAGGAAATAACTTTACGGAAAAGTTTCTTATCGATCACACTTCAAGAGAAAACTTAGAAAAACTTAAATGTATGCGTGTAAACGATAAAACGACTGAAGGTTAGTTTGTAATCCCTTGTACAAATAAAATAAACGCTTTTTTAGATTAAAAACTCTTTTAATAACAAAACTTAAATGTTTTAATACAAAACAACAAAGTTATTTGCTTTTTTGCGTGTATTACAGTTGCACAAGTTAAAGTTCCACTTACTTTAGTTAGTATGTTAGTTACATGACAACTTTAGACAACGGTATTGAAATTAGATTTAGTTTAATCAGTTTATCACTTATTTTTCTTTAATCAATATTAACTAATGGAAATAATATTGGTACAATTATACTTAAAGATGTTAGCAAAAATCAACCGAAGTATATTGTAAAAAACACTTCTAAATATTTATTATAGACTTTTTGTATTAGAATCTTATTTTCCTTACAGATGAAAACAGAAAAAAGTTGACGAATCACAACAACTTTAACATAACAGATAAAAGCTTTAACGTCAAACAAAAGTTCGAAAAGTAAGTACATCTTTATTATTTGTAAAGTTCTTAAGCTTTAAATAAATGAGTGTTTTTTTTTATGTTTTAAATAAACAGTACTTTTAATGGTTATCTGATCGCTTTTGGTGGACAAAAATGTTCACTGAAAATAATACTACAGGTTCAAGAAGTTATTGACTTTAATGGCAGCAAATAATGACGTTAACAAAGCGTTACAAGAATCGGGGGTTACGTCACAAGAATTTGTCGAGTTCAAAAACAAATTTAATAAAACCACTTTTGTAAGTTAAGCTCGTAATTTATGATTTTGTTTACATTTTTGTTGGTTATCGTTTAAAATGTATTGACATAATATCTATATTGATTGTTTATGTAATTTTCTATAATAATAATCATTTTTTCAGTTAAACATAAAACTTTAAGGTTTATCATAGTTTCTTTACTACCGCATAAGCAAACGATTTAAATAGTGAAAATGCTTTTTTAAATATAGCAAGCAATTAAATTAAGTTTACGTTTAATTCGCATGGCAATTACCTGAATGTTTTAATAGCTGTGACTTATTATAACAGCTGATCTTTTAAGTAAATATACAAGCTTTATGGTAATAATTACTAATAATCTAACAAACTACTTGGCATTTACTCTGCTCGGTAATCATCAGTCATTGATACTGTTAAATTTCTACATGCACTTTTTAAATTTCATTAATTAAATTTATTAGATTCTTTTTTAAATCAAATACTTGAAAAAAAGAAGTTAGTTTTAAAGTTTTGAAATACTACATAACTTGCTTCAGCAAAAATGTAAACCAATTCTTAATCTATATTTTTTAACAAAAGTTTTATTTAACTTATAACTAAAGTTTTTTAGATAGTTACAATAGTATTTTCTAACATAACCACTTAACTATATAAGATATTCGCGACTTAAATATTTTTATTTATATTGTTTTTTAGCCAATAAACTGCAAATGGAATTCTATAGCAGAAAACTCAAAGTGAGTTTCCTTTTTAACTTTTATACTGATTAAAATATGTAGTTTAATATCTTAATCAAACTTTGTTAGAAAACCAGTAGACAAGACGATTACAATTCTAGAAAATAAAGAGTCAGATACAAAATTAAACGAAAATAGTATGATACCATCATACAAATTCGACTATCAAAATCAAGTTTGTTCGGTTTTTAGATATTTATATATTTTTTACATGGAAATAATAAAAACATTTCAAAATAATATTAACAGCCTTCAAGGAAATCACCACAAACTACAAATTTTATACAAAACAAACAACCACTTTTGAACGGTATTTTCAACTCTTCGTTAACTGACTATTCAACTGCTCTTATGCTTGCTTTGAAGAATTTTAAAGGTCAGTTGTTTGTAAAATGAAGTTAAAAAAATAAGCATAATACCTGTTTGTTTTAGTTTAAACTTTCTATGTTATATTTGATATAAAATAAAAACTAGCATTACATTTAGATCTAAATTCACCGTCAAATAGTACCACTACCAAACAAGTGTACAATCAGTTCTTCAGCACAAGTATCAACTCGGTAAGCAATTTTCAATTACTAAGTAAGAAAATTTTTATTCTGTCAGTTCTTTTAAAATTTTTTTCAAAAATAAGTATTTTACAATACATAAGTACAGGTATGATTATTGATAGAATAATTAAGGTTACTCGCTGTTATTTTATATTGGAGTTAACAAAATGAATAAGTTAATAGGTAATACTCTTATCTTTATGTTTTTTTGTCTTCAATAGCAACTAAAATATAAAGTTAAAGTTTTATAAAAAAGGTATTTTTAGTCTTTTTTACTCCAACTTTTATAATATTGTTGAAACCTAGTTATTTTAATAACCGGTTTAAAAAATAACTACTTTATATTAACATTTATATAGTTAAACTAATGTCACTTAAAAAAAAATAATTTGGATTTAAACTAAAATAACTAATCAACAGGTTCAACCAAAAGCGTGTGACTTTAAATCAGTGTTGAATTCTAAATATATTCGAAAACAAAATGATACAGCGAAACAGAGTTTGGATTATCAGCAAGAAGCTGAAAACGAAGTTGATTCAATAACTGCTGGAACTGTTTCTAGTGGCGTCGGGTTTGATAACAATAACAAACTTTAATTAAATAAAAATTACTAAAAATTCAAATTAGAAAGCTAAGCAAAAATTTATGTTTGATGATGATATCTTAATTTATAATAATAAATACTTAAGTAAGATTTCTACCGTCTATATCTACTGTGGGTAATTTTTAAATTGGTAGTTTTTTGCTATAAAAGCTTAACATTTTTAAATAATATACTTTAGTTTTAGTTTAATGACAAAAAAACATTTTACTTTTGTAGATAAATACATTTTGAAATCTAAATTAAAAAAGCGTTTAATATCCAATTTATAAGTATAAATTTATTTTGTCATTATTTGCTACAAGTTAAAAAATTTAAACGTATAGCTTTTTATTTTTACCCATAAAGCTAGTAACTTTTTTATATATATTTTTTTTTTTTCAACTAATTAAATTTTTAAAGGAAACTTTCAAGTTATTTCAAAACAATGAAAAATTTAACGTTTTTTTTTCGTTTAATTCAAATCAATTTTATAAGCTAAAAGCCGGAAAAAAGAACTCGTTAAAATTTTCACTTCCTTTTTTTTCATAACCCCATTTATTTAATTTTATTCCCAACGGAAAAAACTAAATGATAATGGCATTGATTTTTTGTTGTCATGTAAAATTTTCAACAACAAATTTGTGGTAGACCAAATACAAAAAAAAGACTCAAAGCTCGGAGACTGCATTCAAAATTTTTAGGGAAAAAAACGATTAATTTTAGTTACCATAAAATATTTTACCCGTTCGAAAACGACGACGTAACTTAAAATGTTTCTTAAATTGATTTTAGCTCGCTTTTCTAGAAAAATGCTGATAAAAATTTATTGATTCCCCAAACAAAATTACTTTTCTCTTTGTTACAACAAAGCAAAAGCGCTTTAAGGGAAAATAAAGTTGTCACAAAAATATAAAGATGACATCGCTGTAAATAAAATAAAACATTTTAAGTTTGTTGTCAAAATACAAGATTTTCTTCAAAATTAAAGTTTTGGCAAATACTACTTTATTACGTCAGCTATTCGTTAAACATTCATTTTAAAATATTTATTAGCGCCAATATGTATACTAAATGATTTTTTTACTAATTACTATCTTATTATTCTTTTTATTAAGATTTAAAGTAAAAGATTTATTATTTAAATTTTTTTGATTTTTTTTTTAGTTTTATATTAGTAAACATATTTTTGTTTGATCAAAATCTAAAGTTCGACAGTTTTTGCAACTATAGCTTTAAAATCCTTTAGATTTAAAAAACAAGTTATATTCTAGAAAATAATTAAAAAAAAAAACTTCAGCTGAATCATAGTTACAGAAATTTCCAATCCAAAATAAAAAAATGGAAATCTAACAAAAGTAACACCTATTTTTTTATTATAGATCTATTAAAAGAGGTACACTACCACCCACAAGCTTTCGGTCTGACGTATACGACAAGTACATTCAAAAGTAAGATTTTCGTATTATGAAATATTTATTGTATTGAAATGTTAAAATTTTTATCAGGTTTTCAGTCAGCAATCCTTGCAGCCAACAGTTGTGCCCACACAGAAGCAGAGACCACTACCATTGCCTTGATTCTGATTGCAACTATAAGGTACATTCTTAGTAATATTAATAGCGTCAAAATGCATTCCAATTATTTATTTTAAGATATTTGGATTTTCAATTTCCGTTAAGTTTAATTAATAACGCAAACTTTTGTTAAACGACATTAATATTTTTGATTCTCTTTTTGTAAACCTACAACTTAACTGAAAACTTAATCGTTCTTTTGATTTATTGTAAAAAAAAATTTTTTTAACAAATTATGTCTTTTAAGTTTTTATAAAAATGTTTTACTTGTTACAGAGATTCACGAACAAATCAGATGTGAAAAGACATTACAACATGCATAAGAAGCGTGACAATTCACTTTTACACGGGTTCATGCGATTCGCCCCAAATGACGATTGCAGACATCATTTCAAGGGTCCATGCATTTACAATGGTAAAAGCACTCACTACCACTGTTTGCACGTATGTTTATCAGTTATTTTAAGTTACAAGAATGAAAGTAATAAACAAACACTAGTTTTATGTTGCTAAATATTCATCTGTAAAGTTAGAGATTAAAAAGTGGCTTAAAACGTGAATAAAAATACCTTGTTTTAATTGTTAGTTATAAAAACAATATAAAAAAAAATGAAACACTCTCTAAAAGTTTAAAACAACTTACTTTTACTTATTTGCAAAACAGTCTGGATGTACGAAAGTTTACACGTCAACATCTGACGTCATGACTCACAAAAAGTTTCATGTAAAAGACGAAGAGTTGGCTAAAAATGGGTTTCAACGATACCGAGCAAACGAAAGGTGCAATTACAAAGATTGTCCTTTTAACGACATGAAGACGACACACTTCCATTGCACGTTAGTTAAATTACATAGCTCCAAATAAATTTCAACCCAGTTTAAAGTATATATTCTGAATATTGTAGTTTAAGTACGAAATTATAAACAAACTAAAGTATTTTATCACTTTATATACAGTTTTAAAATCAAACTTGTTTTCTTAATCTATAGATGAGTATCGTGTTGTGACAGATTAAAAAAAGTATATTAGTCAAAATGGAGCCATAATTAAAAATAATTTTTATTTTACTTTTGTAGTTTTTTAACTTTTTAGGGTCAAGTCAAAAAGTTTCGAATACTCAAAATTTAACGAAATGTAAATAATAAAAGTAACAGTTTTAGTTTTTTATAAGCATGAAAAATTTTTATTTATAAATTCTTATTTTCGATTTTTCTTTTAATTCACAGCTATAATTAAATGCCTAATTTTTTAGAATTAAACTTGTTGTAGTGCTTTATGCCAACATATAACAAAAAATGCATGTTCTATCATTGCATTTCATATAGTTCTAAAGGATTAACTTTACAAAAAAGTATGAAGTTAACTTTTTTTAGTAATTGCACACTTTAAATCTAACTAATTACTTTACAGTGTATGTTTCAAAAAATGGTAACCGTTTAAAAAAGTTACAACAGATTAACCTTTACATTGCTAAAGTATCTTTATATTCTCATTTATATTTATTCCAAAAATAAAGACTTCTGTTGTATTTTAGCCAGAGAAAACTTATTAAACTATTCTTGTTAAAACTAAAAAGTTTATTAAAAACGTTTATAACAGTCGTGACGGCTGTAATTTTCAATTCAAGCACAAGTCAGAGATGGAAAAACATAAATCTTATCATGTGAAAGATGACAATTATAAAAGGCAAGGATTTAAAAAGTATTATAAAACCGAAAACTGCAGGTACTTTAATCTTTAGTTTATTTCTTTAAACATAAAATAGCTCAAATAACTTGGGCTTTAAGTTTATAATGTTTTGTTTAGAAAAACTAGAATATAACTCTTAAAAAGTTTACATAGTTTATTGAAATTTTTTAAATTACATTAAACTTCCACTATTATCAGGTTAGTAAAAAAATAGCTATACATAAATTTCATTAAAAAAAAAAATACAACTTAAATTTTTGCACAACTCGTAAACTTAAAATAATTTTATATATGAATGAATGAATCAAGGTTTCCCAATTGTCAGTGGAACGAGAAAACAAATCACTTCCACTGCTTGCAACCAAACTGTTTTGAAAGTTTCAATTCTACTAATCAAGCAATTTCCCACAAACGTAAGCACGAAAAGGAACTAAACTGTAAGTACAAAAAAAAAAGTTTCTTTAAACTGATATATATATAATTTTCAATAAACGTATACCTGTTTTAAACAATGCGTAGTTTTTACAGCAGAGTATTTTCAATAAAGGCTTGATAGTTTATAAATATATTACTATGTACGTACACCAAACGATGTTTTAGTTTTAATTTAATGAAACTTTTTTAATCATTTAAACATTACTGAACATTTCATTTTTTACCGACGTTTCAGCAATCTTATAATACGCAAATAACGTATTAACGATTCGTTTTATCATAGTTTTTGATTAAATTTTAATATTCGGAAGTCCAGTACACATTTTTAAGCTAAAATCGCTTCAAAAAATTTTGCTATATACAGGTAAAAACCAAAACAAAGTCTTCAACGGACCGTACATGCGCGCAAGAAATCAGTTTGTGAACAACTTTAACATTTTCCATAAAATCCAAAGCGCCAATTTATTTACTAAAAACAAATACCTCCCTTCGAATGAGTTTACAGATGGTAGAGAAGCTCGTTGCTTAAAAGATGACTTGAACTTCAAACCGAGTTAGACTTTGTTTGCACTAACTTAGTTACCTTAAATATTTTCGACAGACTATTGGATTTTTTTTCAATTATTTATACCTTTTTTGTAAGTTTTCAATACATTTTTTTGTAAGCAGTGCTTAAACTTAGATTGATATATATTTTGTTTTAGCTTCACAATTTTTAAAAAAATATTGTTTGTTCTTGCCGTAACTTAAATTATCTTTAGTAGAAGAAAATTACTGTTGTACAACCGTCTTAAGCTTAAATTAAAGAAAAAATCATACTCTAATTAGATATTTTATCAAATTATATATATATTTAAGCTTTTTTAAAGTAGTTTACTTCTGAAAAGTTTAAATTTAGCGCGTGTATTGTGCGAATTACAAAGTAAAAAGATAAACAATACTAACAAAATAAATAATTACAAATACTAAACAATTACTTTATGTAAATAGAATCGTCGAAGTTTAATCAGTTTTCAGATGCATTCAGTTTATCTTCGCAAGAAAAAATAAACAATTCAATTATCAATGAATCAATAAATTCCACAATTTCTAAACAACATAAGTTAGTTAAAATATACAATTTTAATAACACAAATATTATGAAATAATTTTAAACATAAAATTTATTTTCAGTTTACTACAACAGCCCTTTATCAACGGTAGCAATGAAAACGCAGATGATGTAAGTTTGAAATTTTTATTTATTTATTTCGACTTGTGTAAACATCTTGTGTTTTCAGGTTAAAGTAAAAGAACATCAGTCTTCTGAATATGAAAATTGCAACAGTAAGTTATACTTTCAGTTTCATATTACTTAAATTACCCGGCCTTCAAAATAGTTAACACAAAAATCCTTAACTCTTCATAAGCAACACTTTACATTAATTTTTTACACATTTTTTATTTACAAACTAACAAAGGGTAATAATTTTTTTTAAATATATAAATCTATAAAAGAAAAAAACAGTTATACGCTTTTAATTATCACTTTTAGCCAATAAGATAAAATATCTAAAGAATTTAAGCTAGTTTGCAGGATTTTTATTGAGCTCTTAAATTTTTCAATAAGTAAAATTATCGTGTTCGTCTATTAGATTTTAAATCTGTTTTACTTTTGATATTACAGTGTGTAGTTTTTCTCTTAACACAATAAAAAAATCTACGAACCACTTTTAAACTAATAATTTTGAATAAAGATAAAAAACTATCAGCACAGTTGTCAAAGCAAAGTGAAGAAAAAGAAATTTTAATAAAAAACATTTCCGAAATACCGCCCGCATTCAAGGTGAAGTTTTTATAAATTCGTTTTTATTTTAAGCTGGTATAAGTAAGAATTATTTTGTTTTTAAAACAACTTTTATGAAATGTCAACGAAATATAATATGTGTGAGTTTCAGCAAATGGAGAGTAATAATATTTATTAAAATTTATGCTTGTTTGAATTTTCATTATTCGGCAGAAAGAAATTTTGTCTAACAACCGAATGAATAAAAGTTATAACTTCTTCGTCTTTAAGGAAAGTGTCGATAAATTTTTCCTCGGGTGAGATTTTAGCAGATAATTTTTATTCCACAATATGTCTTAATCTTTCTGTGTTATTAAAGCTAATGTTTTAAATTTAATATTTTGCGCATGTTCGAGCTTAAAAACTGTTAAAAGTAAACATACTTATTCTTTAATAACTTTTACGTTTAGTTTATACTGAGTTCACTTATTTTTACAGTATATTTTTAGTTTATGATTTTACATGATTTAAAGATAGTTTGCATTATATTCATCTAAAACCTATTTAACATCTTGTTCATAGTTTATATAAACAATAACTTTTTAATTTTTTAGCTTTTAGTTTTATGCTAATATACTATTCAACATAACAAAGTTGTAAACAATATTTCAGATATGAGCCAGGTGAATGTCATTTAGATTTTTGCTCTTTCGCTAATTGCAGGCATTACCACTGCACCATTGAGGGTTGCTACGCGGTGTTCAGTGATTTCAGACTTGTGATTAGCCATGCAAAGTCTGTTTATTATAATTATAATTATAATTATATAACTTACACTTAATATTCTATATCTTAGAACATTAAATAATTTTTGTCACTGCAAACTTCTTTGCATATACTTTAACATTGTAACAAACTAAACTCTGTTTTTGAACTAATCTTATGTTAAAGTAATTTTTTTTTAATGCAATTAAAATGTACTTCATGTAAAAGTATAATGTATGTATGTTATAAACTGTTATTTTTCCTGCTCTTTTATATCCGTGTCCAACAACGTCTTATACAAACCCTGTCGACAAGTACTGAACTAATAAATAGAAAGTATTTGTACAAACTTTCTTCTTACATTTTCGTTTACAAATTTCTCACAGGTACCATCAGCAGCTTAAACTTAAAGGAGTCAACGAAAAAAGTTCGCTTAAATATACAATGAAATCAGAATTAGTTTCACAAAATATGCGTAAAACTCCAGAGGAAAACAAAAAAGCTGAAAACAAAATAGATTCAAAAATAGCAAGCAATATGGTTCAGCTCGGCAAGATAAATATAAACGGCTCAAATGAAGATGAAGAATGTAAAAGCAAACAGTATTTCAATGATGAACAATTAGACGAGTCTGTCTGTGTAAAACTCGGTACTTCTGAACAAAACTGCTACAACAACACTGATGAAAAAACACACAACTATCTTCAGCAACCAACTTTTTCATTTTATACAACAGAAAATGTTCAAGATACTAGGTTTGTATGTCCATTTAATAAAAAAAAAAGCTTTTTTCCAAGCTCTTAAAAAATTTTTAGTCTGATAAATCAACAATTTATTTTTAATTATGTGTGTTTAACATCATGAAAGTCATGATGTTAGTCACGCATCTTATAAATCAAAAATCTTATAACTTTAATTTTAAAACCTTAAAAATAAACTTTTAGAAAACGTCAACATGTAAATGTTTTGAACAATAAAAGTTGCAAAAGATTGAAACAAAATGAAGGTTTTAGAGAATCGTTGAGTGGAGGAAACTATGGTATATATCATTTTGATTGATAGAAAACTTGTTTTTAACTTTATCTAAAACTAAACTTAATCCTATTATGATAATTTTATAAAAACTTTAGTATATCAGTATATTTTTATGTACAAAAGTGTAAACAAATAGAAAACTACCTCATTGATTTATTTTAGCTGTAGAAAACTAAACGTTTTATACTAAAAAGTTGATTAAAGTTTTTAAATTTGTACTAATGCATAATTGTAACTATACAGTTTAAACTTTAAGTTGGTTTAAAACTGAAAACTTAAGGCAAATGTAATTTACTTTAACACAATTCAAAACAGATTTGAATTTAAATCATGTTTTATTAAACACTGTTTCATTTGTTTGCATTATCAAGGTTATAATGTTGCTTGTTTCTTATATCTCAATGTAACATAACTATAATCTATTTGGACTTAAAAATATGTTTACTTAATAATTCTAAAACAGATAGTAAATTACAACTGGACTTATCTAAAATTACTCACATTGAAGATACAAGTATAAAGCAAGAAATAGAAACAGCATCTGACGTTTTTACCAAAACGTTGTGCAGTAACTCAGCTTTGAAAAATCCTTTCTTGGCCAAATATTTAAAAAGTTTCTACGATTGTTTTAGTTTACAAAGTTCATTAGTATAACTAAGAATTATAAGTCTAGGAATTACGTTCTAAGTGAATTTTTTTCAGTGTCATTTTTTATAAAGCAGTTTAAAAGTTAGCAATAATAAAGTTTTACTGTTTAGTAGTACAATTTACAGCATGTTTAAGTTTCAGCATAAAAATTTAAAACATACGTAGTATTGGATTATTTAGAAATTAAACTTACTTATATGCAACATTTTTAGCTCGTTATAACATACAAATTAATTACAGCTAGTTCAAACATTGAGGGACAATATCCGGTAGATTTGAGCAAACAAAATTTAAAATATGCGAACGAAATAATTTCGAATGGTGAAACTAAAATGCAACTTAGCTCAGGCTAGTTGAAGTATTTTTTATTTTTGTTAAAAACTTAATTGAATTGGATTAAAAAACATAACAAGTACTTACAATTTTGTGACTATATAAATCAAATACCAATTTTTTTGTTTAGCAAACGAAGAAACTTCAAAAACTCCAGACGTTTACGAAGTGAGAACAACAGAAGCCCAAATGTAAGTGGTCATTTTATTTGAAATTAATAATTATACAATTTTGTTATTGTTTTATTAAAATTTATTCTTTTCTTTTATAAAAACATACAGGGTATATAACTTTTTTTTACGCTGTTTACTCTGAATTTTAACTGAAACAATCGGTTTTCAAACAGTGATAAGAACAACAACTTGGAAAACAAAAAAACTTTGAACGAAGCAGGAGCTTTCAAAGACAAATACGCACAAATGTTTACAAGCTTGCAAGCGTGTAATACGGCAGTTAAATCAGTCAACTCACCGTTCGCGTGACGACTCCTGCACGAATAAATACATTCGACATTTCAAACTTTGTCAATGGTGATAAGAAAACACAAATGTGAAAAGTAGTTTTTAGCGGTGTTCATAACTTTTTCTGAGAGTTAAACTTTATTGATAAAATTTCAGCTTTTGATTTGTTTTTATTTAAATTTTTTCACATCGTGAAATACTAAATACTTTCTGTTTAAAAAAAAGCATTATAGTTGAAAACTTATTAGTAATTTAATGCATTATTAAAGCTTAAAAAGTAAATAAACTCTTACAGTTATCAATTAACACTAATAACTTGATCTTAAATAAATTGTTTCGAGTTGTTTTATTTAAAGTCGTTTATATACTATTTGCATGGTTTTATATTTAGAATCTTAAAATTACAGCTATATATAACTTCACTATTACTAAATAACATTTGTTGTTTTACATCGAAAATTTGTTTATGCTATTAGTGTTCTTTATAGAGTTTATGGTTTTTGATCAGTGCTTAAAAAACTTAAGTTCGTTTATAATTATGTTTATTAATACTTTATTTATTATTTGTGCTAACATTATTTATTTTTAATTTATGTAAGTTAATATTTTTAGAACTTTCTACCTCAATTCTACCTTATAACTTTGTTTTTTAACTACTTTGCTGTATTTCAATAAAAAAAAAATATAAAAAAATTTTAACTTTATTGGTATGTAATCTTACTGTATAATACAGTTATCTATTTTTGTTTTAAGTTTTGTTTTATGTGTGTTTGTTTATTTATTATACATATGTTTAACTTAAATAAAGATCTTCATTTTTTTTTAATTTCTAATATGATAATATAACCATTCTAATATATAAATACTTGTTTTTATTGCAGATTAAATTTAAAACAGAATACTAAAATAAGTATTTACTAATTAAAAAGGAAATGTTTAACTTTAAAATTGTTGTTCAGGCCACATTTGTTGTATAATTCTTACAGGAAGCCTTTCAATAATACAATTTTTATAATTTACTAAAATAATGTTAATTTATAATAAGTTTCCAAGCTTCTTAAATAAACTCACTTATTATTAAAGTCTTTAATATACTAAAAACCTAACATTGTTTTGTTATTTTCTCTAAAATACGAATAAAATGTAAATTATAAAACTTTACGGAATTATTCGTAACAGTATGTTGAAATTATATGTTTTAAAAAAATTTTCAGTTATATAATTTCAACAAAAGAATTAAGTATTTCATTAGATAACGTTAGTTCAAAATAGTTTAAATGAATTTAAGCTCAAAGTTAAATGTATATCAATTGTATAGCTAAGTTTTCCATACAATATAGTAATTTTTCCTAATTAACATAATTACAAATATCAGGCTCAAAAATTTAAGCTTAAAATTGAATTTTTTATGTCATATGTATCTAAAACTCTAAAACTATCATGTAATTAATTAAGTCCCGCTTATAAACCAACTTGTATACTAAAGATTAATTTCTTTTTCAAAATAACATTTATATGATTAGAAAATAAAAACTAATTAAAATGCTAGTTTAAATGCTTAGTTTTAAATGTCTAAAGGAGTTATTTCAAAAGAACGATGTGCACAATAACATCATTTAAAATGCTACCTAATTACAGATTTTTTTCTTAAATACATTTTGAAAAGTTGAAAAGTTAACGAATCAAGAAAGTTTAGCACACACAAAAATAACACATATATCCTCTTTTAAGTGGTTTTATTAACCAGAAAACTTTCTGTTGCCATTAAAATTAATTTTGTTTACACATTTAGAAACACTAGCCTTAATTATATTTTGACTAATTAACAATTTAAATTGTTAATATGTTTTTAACACTTGGACATGTACATTTTTTAAGTAAAATTTTACTACATTCTACTGAAAACTAAATTACTGTAATATCTGACAGGTAGTAATAACTTTTTATAAAACTGTGAGATCAGAATAAGTAAATCTAATTAGGTATATTTATAACGCTTTTTAAATTATTAAAAACAAGTAGTTTAAACTTAAGAGTGAAATTTTTGTTAAAGATCAAATTTATTTTTTTTTGAAAAAATAGTTTTACATGATTTAAAAAAAAGTTAAACTCAAATACATTCTTTTAATACTTTGTTAATTTAAGTTATGACTAATTAACTTTAAAACTTTAAATTTATTCTTTGATTTATTGAAAAATATACTAAACTTTAAATAGTTAAACTTAAAGTTTCAAAGTCCAAATACAGTCGTTTGTATACTATAAAATTTCATAGACGTTAATAATTACACTTCTAATATTTCTATTTTTTGTATTATTAGTTTAAAGAAAGTAGTAAATTTTGCAACAATTAACGTAGCTACTAAATAAAGCAAATTTATATCGAATCTTTTTGGTCATGTTTCCTTATTATTTTGTTTTATAGAGGTTTCGGTATAATTTTTATAGTTTTTGTAAGTTTGTTAAGCATTGTTAACATTACTATTCCTATCTAAAATTGTAAACTCTATCAGAAATTTCGAAAAAAAAGCTAATTAAATACTTTAGAATACAACTTTATCACTGTTTCTTTCTTAAAAAGATAAACAAACATATCACTGTAGTTTTCATATCTGTAAAGTGACGTTTAGAAACAAATGATAGTTATTATTATTTGAGACAAAAGATAAAAAACATGCTTTAATTGACATCAAGTTTAGTGGATTTCGTTATCGTCAATGTTTTGGGAAATAAGATAATAACTATCTTTAGGGAAGTGCAGATATGAAAAGTTGATACAATTGTTGCTCAGCTCTCCGATTTAAAAAATCATCTAAAAATGAGAACAATAAATAGAAACATTGTTTAAGTTTAATTAAGTAATACTAGTATATAAAGAGATAGTTATTGTCGCAATCAGTTATTATTTTCAATATAAAAATTATGTTTTAAGGATATTACAACATAACTTAGATAAAATTTTACAGTTAATACACTTTTTTTTTGTACGTCTAAAAATATTGTTTTCAATTTGCTTATAAGCACATTTAAAACAATGTGTAGTTTTACACCTTACAGATTCTTAACTTATTCATTTTCTTAAGCCCTATGTAATATACATTTTGTTACTATTTCTACGTTAAGTTATACTTCGAAAAAAAGATAAAATCGTTCTTAAAATCATTTTTATGTACTTAAGCTAATAAAATGCTCATAAACTTTACCTTTATTTGTTGTTATGTTTTATTAAACTTTAATATTTTTAACTTGTTAGTACAAATTTAAGCTATTTCTTACCTATGCATGAAGTAAGTAGGTTACATTTTATAATAAAGTTTGAAAAGTGCAGATTTAAAAGAAAATTAAAAATACTTTTCTTCAAAATTTCAAACCATTACTTTATTTTTAATTGAAGCAGTTCAAAATTTTTACATACACAAAATACAAAAGATGATCGTTTAACGAAACTTTTTGGTTATTGTGAACGAGAAAGCTTTGTTTTCGATTAAAGCTATTGACATTTTGGGTTAGTTCAGTAAAAATAACATTAGTTTAACTTTGTTTTCTTTTTAAACAGTTTCTTTAGTTTAGTTGTAAGAACAATAAATCTGGAATAAAAAGGTTGTAACTTTTTAAGCAAATAAAATATTATTTGTGTGTTTAACAAAAACAACTTAATTTTATTCTGCTTGTTTTGTAAGTTCAAAAACTAGGTGAGTTTTTATTAATTTGAAGTGTTATCAAGTTAAAGTTTTTGATCAGATTTTTCAGTGTTTTTCATATCGTATAAGTTTTTATTGTCTATTTACAATACAAATAGATAAAAAAATAGTATATTAAATTTAGACAAAAGTTTTCGTTTAAAAAAATTTTGCAGTCCTAAGTTCCCTGAAACTACTTATTTCTTTACAAATGTTATGTTTCTTTTTAGTAACTAGTTTTAACTAAGTAAGCAACAAGTACATACAGTTTTTAAGATCATTGTGTTTATATTTTCATAAGAATTTAGGTAGAATTTTTAGATCTAAGTTGTAAAGTATTTTGTTGTTATCTATTTTATTTTTTAAAACTATGTGCTTTGTATAAAATTTAAGTAGCAAAACTGTTATTCAAATTTCATATTTGAAGACAAAACAATGCAGTATTGACAATGTAAATTTCACAATTGATATATTAATTTACAACTTGTTAAGATTGTATTCCATATTGTATAGTAAGATTTATATACTTTTTCGTTGTAGAAAAAAATAATTAAAACGGTAAAAACGTTTTTTATTCTAAATTAGAATTAGTTTATAGACTAGGCTAATAGTTTTTATTATTATATAATTAAATATCAAGTATAAAGTTCAAATGTAAACTTTTTATTGTTTACTTCAGAGAAATAACCAACTTTTTTATTTATATCAAAAAAATTAGAAGCTTTTTGTTATGTGTAAAACAAACAACAATTTTTAGTGATTTAAACTATAACTTATAGTTTTTTATTCGTAAAGTAAGAAAAAACTACTTTAAAAATAAATTTTAAGTTTATAAATAGCTTTACTAGCTAAAACAGTTTAATTTTAAGCGTGTTTAAAAGAATAGACAAAACGAAATTCGTGCTAATTATTTTAATAGTTGAAAATTAGTCTAACAACTTCACGACAGTTATTTTAGTGGTTGTAATTTTCAACAACCACATAGTAGCGTGGTTTTAAAACAAATATTATTTTAGGGTCACTCATGATTTACTAGTATTACGAAAGTAAAGTTTTAATTTTGTAGTTCAATAAAAACTTTTAATTGGTTCTTTTGTAACATTTAAGCAAAAATATCATAACCTGTGAATATTAAACTTAATTCAATTAAATATAAAAACACTAAGAATTACAGATATCTTCTTAGTAACAGCAAGTAATGTTGAGTTTTCAAAACTATACTTTTTTTCTAATCCCTAAAAATAGAGCTCCATTGTATTTATCAAAAAATGTGCTTAAATTTTTTTATAATAGCTTTGCTACTTAAAGATTTTGGAAGTTTAAATGAAAAATTATATTTAATTATGTACAACCTTTTACGCTCACCTAAAACTTTCTCTAATCTACCAAATTGTCAATTTTCGCTTATAAAAAAAAACAAAAGCTTTCAGTTATACAAACAAACATTCGCCAGAATTTTTCTTTTTATTGAATCAGCGCGATTCTTAATTGTGCATCGCGATCGTCGAAGCTGTTAAATGGCTTGTTAAGTAATACATTTTGGTCCGTCTTAATTTTAATTGTCTCCCAACTTTTCCTTCAAACGCCCTTTTCAAAGACAATTACATTTCGATTGGGTTGTGAAAATGCGCGTCGTAGTATTTACATGAAAAAGCTTTAATTGCTTTTCGATTGGACTTAAAATGTGCTGCGTATATGGGCTTTTGATAATTTTTATCGCCCAATTTAAAACAGATGTCAACAGACCAAAATTTTGTTTGCGTTTGAAACAGTGATAAGGACTCCAATAATTAAACTTTTAAATTGTTGCTTTTGGTTAAGAAATTTGATATCAACATAAATAGAATTTTAGCAACTACCAAAAATTAATAAAATTAATAGTTTACCAACGATACTTTTCTTACATTCTTTTAATCTATATCTGTTAACATATAATTAAATTTCATGTTTATATACTTTTAATTTCGTATGATAAGTTTTTTACCTAAAGGTATCCGTAACAAAGGTTTTATTGTAATAAAAAATTAAAACTAAAATTAAAACTAAATATATTTTTAACTTAAAAGTACGATTTTCAATGACAAATACATCAGTTTGTTTTATACAATACTCTATTTGTTATTGAATAAGCATTAAAACTTAATAGAGAACAAAATAATTTTGCTTTTAACTTTGTTAGCATTCCAATAATTTTATTAGCTAGCATGTAGTGACGTAATTGTACAACATTTTGTAGATGCAATATTACTTGAAGTAATTGTCATTTGTTCTTTAATAACTATTCTTATAAACTATTTAATCAAAGCTTTGTTTAATTTAAACATTAGTTTTATTTTACTCTTAATTTTAATTTTCACTTGGGGTTTTATTTTAGTTGCAAAAAAAACATTTTTTGTTAAATTTTAAAATAAGTTCTTATGCTTATGTTTTTTATGTTTTAATTTTATAAATATATTCGTAAATTATATTTGAAAAATTATTTTATAAAACATTGTACATTTAAGCTTTTTGTCTGAATAACTTTTAAATTCAAAAATTATAATATTTTCATCATAGTTTTAAACTTAGTACCAAAAAATTAATCTTTCCTAAAAATTTTTATCATGAAATTTCAAAGCTTTTTATTTATGCATTGTTATGTTTTAAACTTGAATGTTTTGTTAAAATTTAATATGCATAAGTTACTTAGTAAAACTCTATCCTCGCAGAGAAGCATTATCTCTCAAAGTAAACTTTTTCGTAACTTATTTGACCTCTCTTTTATAAAAGTCTTTACTATTGAATTTTTCTGCCATTTTTATATACCCTCTATATATATATAGATAGATATATACTGACATTGATTCAAAAAATTTTAGTTATTGTTTTATGTACTATAATACTTTTTACAGATTTAGTCAATAAAAAAAATGACTATTATAAATTTTAAAAATTTTAAATACAGTTTTTATTTGTACTTTAAATAAGTTGTAGAATTGCTTGATGATATAACTGAAACGAAATGATGTGTAAATAAAAGGAATTAGTATTTTTTATTATTACTTGCAATTTTTTTTTTGACACAGACTAGCTTATTTGTTTTAAAAATTTAATTAACCAAATATATAATTTATTCCTTTTAATAAACTTCATCAAGTAAAGAGTTTATAGGTTAAACAAAATGTTAATTGATTTGTTGATAAAGTATTAGTTAACTTATTTTTATCTATCATTAACTATAACCTTTTTTTTAAGTAATGTGCTTATTTTTAGGGTTTTTAGAACAACAATAACCAACGTTTGTTTTTAGTTGATTCGTACACAATTGGATTTTAAAAGGTAGTTTTATGTTTAGAATTTCAAATATCAAAATCCATGTTAGCCAAACTAATTGACTTGCACATTATTAATTTAATTTTATTTAAGATAATATTTGTAAAAAAAAGTTAGTTTGAAAACCAGAAAAAAGCTCCTTTTAAAAAAATTACACAAAACATTTTTATAACCGAGATATCAACAAACTTTTTAACTAGTTAAGTTTTGTTTTTTTAATTAGTCAGCTTTTTTTTTGATGACATTACAAAGTTAAAACATCTACAGAGAACATAGCGCATAAAGATCAATTTTCAAGTAGGTAGTACTAAGTTAAACTATTTCTGCTAAAATTTAACTACTACTTAAATTTAGTAAGGTTTTAAAAAGCATCTTTGGTCGACATTATGTTTTTATTCAGTTTGTTGAGCTCTGCGTTAATTTTATGCCGAAAAAGTACGTTGGAAACAAAAAATTGAAATACTGTCAAAAATTATTTTCCTTAAATTTTTTCATACTTAATACACACGGCCTATCGATCTCGACAAAATGCTAATTTTTCACAAACCGCATCTGCTGTTTTCTAACTTTTAAATTTTTACATATTTTTTTTCCAATCTGCTTATCAAAAATTTATAAACAATTTCTACCCACCACAGAAAACCAATTTACTTCGGAGTAATGATTTTATTTTGATTTATTTTTATCCAATTTATTCAACAGTTTTATATAGTCTCTATGTTTAAGTAGTAAAAATTATTTAAACTATCTCACCTATAATTCTACTTATTTGTCTAGATTTTTTTGATGAGAGTATTAAAGTATTTGCTTTGTAACAACCTTTTCAGCTTTGGTGGTTAATAAATTAAGTAAAATCAAAGCTTTTATGATTTTTCGCTTCTACCCTCTTAGTTTCTTGTTAGATGTTTAATTTTTAAGCTTTTGTTTTTGATTATTTTCATACAGCTTTTTTGTTTTGTGTACTGAGATGAAGACAAACTTTAAAGAAAAAAAATACAGTTTAGCAACCACAGTTACAAATTTATTTCGAGTGCTTTAAAATCAGTGAAATTAAACAGTTCAAAAGTACTTAAAAACTTTGGAAATTTATAGAAAACTCATAGAAAATACCATACAAGTTCAAATATTTTATTTTTTTTTTACAAGTAAGTATACCTTTTTGTATCTATCTGCATTTTTTTATAAAAACTGTGAAAAAAATTGATTAAATTCTTTTGAAATCATTGATGATTTTATTTCTTCACTTCCAAATTCCCTAAAGAATTACACATAAGCTTCGATTAGTATGTCGTTAGTCTGACACAAATACATAAAACTAGTAAAAATGTGTGTAAATTAAAGTTTTAAAAAAGTATCTTTTTTTTTTAGTTACGACTTTTTTATAAGTATGCCAACATTTATTTATGATTAATAATTTTTCATGCTACCATCCAAAAATTATTTTCCTCTAAAATGCTTGCTTTATAAATATATACGAAAAAAATTCAAAGCATACACAAACTTTGTATTAAAAGTAATAATAATAAAAAGATAATTCAGTAAAATCGATAAATTCACCAAAAATTTTAAAAATATTACAGTATAGTGCACAATTTCCTTCAAAGTTTTTTTTTGTTTTTCAATATTAAAGCAAAGAAAGGGCAAAAAAAGTTGGAATCTTTACCGATAAAGATTACTTTTATTATGTTTTTCTTGCTACCTTTAGATAAATTAAAGATAAAAAGCGAGCTTCGACTAAAAAAAAAACATTTTATTATGCTTCAACTTCTAAGATTTTAAATTGCAAAATTTATAAACAAATTTAATAACAGAGTTTTTAATAACGTGATAGTCGTCAGAAACGTTTTAGATTAATTCAAAGTTTTTATTTTTGAAAGCTTTTAAAACGCTTAATTTGTTGTAAACTGACTTGAATTAGACTTCTAATTATGTTAAATGTTATTGTTTAAGGTAAATGCTTTCTTATAATAGCACCTGTGCAATATATATTACCTTCTATCACGTTTTTTGTGTATTTTGTTTTACTATCACGACTATTTAGCTAAAGTATGTTTGATTAAATCTTTCAATAAACACATTATGAAATGTTGACTTCAAAAATATTCAAAAGTTTAGATGCGTTAAAGTATTTTAATTTTTAAGCTACTAGTATGTTTTCACTTTAAACAGTTTATGTGTTTATGTAAACTTTTACTTGGAATATGTGTTTGAAGTATTTTTTACAAAAGAATTTGTTTTTCAGCAAAAAATTGTTTGAACTTGTTGTTTTTTTTACAGCTTAAAAATATTTTAATTAACTTTTTATATGCGGAAATCTACAAAACTACTTATTTTTATTTTTTTATAAAAATTACTCAAACTAGTTTCGATTGAAATTAAAGTATTATTTCATACTTATGCAGCATTGATAGTTTTAAGAAGTATTTACTTGTTTTTGTCCACATTATTTTTTAAACTTAAAAATAAAACAAAAGTCACGAGAAGTATTTTTATAAACTAAAAACATTTGTTGAGCAGTCTTAATAACAAAGTTTGTATTTATTATTAAAAGTTACTTTAGTTCAATGCATAAATAACAAGTTTTCAAAAAGGTTTATTTTTAATTTAGTTTTGTTGTATTAACTTACTAATAAAAGTTTATATTTTTGTTATTACTTAATTACATTGAGAAAATAAAAATACACCTCTTAGCATTTAAGCTAATTTGTACAACTGAACCGAATTAGAAAAGCTTGAATTGTGCATATTCTTAATGGCTTCCAGACGAAAAGGAAATAAACCAATTAGAAAGTTAGAATCAGAAGACAGAGAGAAGCAAAACATAAACATTTTAGCAGGTTGGTTAAAAGCTTTACTTTGAAAATTAAACTGTTTTTTGTATATAAAAATAAGGAAAATAAAAATTAATTTATTTTTTACTGTTAAACTATTATTTTTATATGCACTGTATTTTTGTTTATTTTTTTACTTGTTTTCACTAAAGTTGGCTATTTAAATTTATCAAAAAAAATGCTTTCAAAACAGTTTCGATTGTCGAACTTTTATAAAGTGTTCAGTAAGGTTTCATTTGATTTTGTGGAAAGCTTTGATTCTTTGTTGTTCCTTAAAAAGCGTTTAAGTTTGATTTTTCCTGCAGCTTAAGAACCGCTTAGTCGATTATAAGCAGTATTGGCAAGGTTCAGCTTGCTTAATTATTGATAAATTTTAGGGCTATAAAAGCTGTTATGGTCGGGTGGTAGTTACGAAAAATGCACGCCTTAAGTTTATATTAGTTTTGCTAATAATAAAACCATGAGAAATTTAAAATATTTTTTGAGATATTCGCGCAAAAAAGAGCTTGCGGCATACATCAAATATAAGTTGTTAGTGGAAGTAATTAGAAGCAGGTTGAAACTTTTACTTGTCATTTGAAGCTTCTCTGTCGAATAACAGAAGTTAATATTGTCTTTTAACAGTATTAATAAATTTCAAATTAATAAAAACTTGAAAAAACTTTGAGTTGTTTTTAAATAGTTAGTCTATTTCCTAACAGTTTATATAAAAGCAATGTAAACTGCTGTTTGAGGTTTTTTTTTGTTTAGAGTTGTTTGAATACTTAATATTTTGTTTTCAGATAATAGTTTCAATACACATCCAAATAACAATGAAAGTGTAGATAATGAAATGGATGACAATCATAACTTTGATTCTTATGTTAAAGGTTCAGTTTTTGTTTCTTTGTAAATAAATAGTGTATAGATGCTAACTATCAATTTATAATATTAAGTTGTTTGTATGAACTACTTAAAATTTCAAACCAAGTATAAAATAAACAAATCATACTTTGAAATATTTATTTTATGTTTTTATTTACTTGCTTGATTCTTAAAGATTAATAAAAAACAATACAAATTGTAGATTTATTAAAATTTTTCATTTAAATACTACACATCTCTCTTTAACACACAACATAAAATTAAAAGAACAGTTCTTAGCTCAAAATTATTTAATGCAATACATAAAAACACAAATAGTTTAAGCATATTTAATAAAAATAAGTTTGTACTTGAAAGTTAATTTTTAGCATTTGGATGTTACAGCTGTCTAAATGAAGCGACAAAAATGTGATTAAACTTAATTTTTTACAATACTGTATTATTTTATGCCATAAAGCTTTAGCAGTTTGTCGAACTATTAACCTTAAGTAATTTGCCTTTTAAGGCTAGTTTATAAAAATTAAAAGCTTAAACTTATACACTAATAATTTTAAATTTAAACTGAAATAAGTAAAAAAAACTTGCACTGTTAATAGTATATTTACTAAAATTTATAAATTTGTACTTAAAAAATAAGCAATCATTTAACAACACCTGCTTTTGAATTCGGTTTTTATCTGTTTAACACTAAACAAGAGTAAAAAAACAGTTTTTATTTATATTCATAAAAGTTTTTGCTTTATAAAGCATTAATTACTTATGAATACTTTTATTCTTTTCTTAATAGTTAGGTAATTTGAAGTACTTTTTATTTTGTAGGCAAGAAAGTATATACATATAATTTTAACTAATGATGTTCTAAAAAACAAAATCTATACAAGTTTATTTTTGTTTGGTGTACTTAAAAGCAAAAAAGCTGCTAAATATTGAACAAATTATTTTTTTTAAACGTTACTTAATATTAATTAACAAACCTAGAAAACCTTTTTGAAAAATATTTTAACAAAAAACTTTGTTTATAAATTAATTGTAGTCTATACTTTTAATACTTTATTACCTTGTTGTAACTTAGTACGTTTAATCTAGTATCTAAGACTTTAAATCGTTAATTTTTCTAAGTTTGTTCTTTATAAGAACAATTGTTAAAATATAACAAGTCAACAATAAAGTCATTCAGTGTGAACATTATTTATTTTGTGTTTTTACAAATATTGCTTTAATTGGCAATGGCGTTGCTTCAAACTTTTATTAGAATGAGTAATTTAATTTCGTGTTTACACCCTTCCCTGACAAAAAAAATCTCTTGAAATTGATTTCTTGTCTTCCGGTTTCTAGGGAAGCGGCAGCTAATTGTTTCACTTTTTATTCTGATTGTCGTAAATAACGAATTCGAAATAAAAAAAAACTTCTTTATTTTGATTGACATCGCTACTAGGATTTAAAAGTTTTAATAGTTAATTTTATTGAAAATCGAAGTAAGATTTAAATCGATTTTGGCTTAAAGTTTTATTTGCCATTATGTAGACTAATTTTAAGATTAATTTACCTATTTTTGTTACTATACCAATTTCAAGCAATTAGAGTTGTCCATTTATTTAAATCTCATGCATTAAAGTTATAACTTACTTTACCCATTCTTCTAAATTCTACCGTTTTTTTTTTTGAATCAATAATTTGAAATATTATATTTTCTAAAGTGGAATCAGATTTGAACGAACAAAGTCCAGACAAGCCCGAACTAACGCTACCAACAAGCTCGAGTGAAAGTTTTGTCAAATGTACAACATCTGAAAGTTAGTTGAACGTTAGCTTTTTATTTAACAAAGTAAATAATTATTTTTTTCTGAAGATTTTATCTTGAAGTGGAAATATTACTTATAAACGATTTATTGATTTAAAACAACAAAACATCCTATCGACGACAAAATTTAAGTAGCATATGTTTAAAAAATTAAACGTTTTTGTTTAAATGATAACTGAGAGTTTTCTCGAAACAATGGTAACTACTTTAAAGCATTTTTATTATTGGACAATATAGATAAATTTATTTTATCAGGTTTACCAAGCTCTGATCCAACCAACGAAAGTAGTAATGGTAAAAGCAATGATGGGTTGAACAATGCTGTGTTCGAAAAATTCACCAGGTACAGAATAATTTTTTATAACATAAATAAATGCTTGAATTTTTTTGCAAATTGTTAGTTCGTAAGTTATATAATAGCATTGTATAAGATTCAAAAAGTTGATGACACTTATGGCGAGTAAGCCAGCTAACGAAGCCATGTTGGAATCAGGAGTTACAATGCAGGAATTTCTATACTTTCAAAACATGCTCAACAAAAATCCTGCCATTAACTACAACTTAAACTTAGTAAGTTGTGTTAATAAATTCATTATAAATAGAAAAAAATTATAAATAAAACAAAAGTTTTTCATTAAACACTATTCAACCTGATAAGGTTGTTTAAAATAAATTGTGGTGTAATAAACCATTTTTTGGTTTGTAAATATTTTTGAAACTTGTCTCAATTTACCTTGTTATATTTACAACAGCCTGAACAACCAAGGACGCTACCGTTGGTGAACAACTTAAGGTTTGTTGTTAATTAAAAAGTTAAACAAGTCTTTAAAAGTTCAAATATTCAATAAAGTATACTTATTTTTCTTTACAGTTTTTTTTGTCATTTAATAGTAAATACTTAGACAATGAAATGTTTAGGCCAGAACTACCAACATCATGTGGCGAAAAACAACAACCCACATACAAAGTTGGATACATAAATCCTGTGAATCAGGTGAAAGTTTGGTTTTGTTATCATTTTTCATTTAAATATACTATTTTTGTCATAAAAATTTAATTAAAGCTGTATTTAGCCATTTTGTTATAATAATCTTCGTATATGAGTGTTTTGTTCGTTTCAATACAATTGATGTTTGAGAGTCTCAAAGTATAGAATTTTTTTAGCATGTTTATTTTTCTTAAATCATAAGTGTCAGGATCACTTTACAAATATTCTAAAAAAAATTCCAGGCGACCCCTAACAAGTTTGATACCAATTTGTATCAAAATAACAAACTGAAGTTTCCAGTTAACAGGTTGATAAACCCGCAACAGCACAGAAGCAACACTGCTGCTGCAGCTTTCATGCTGGCTCTATCGAAAATGAATGGTAATTTGTAAACTATAAAATTAATTTTTAAGTACTAAAACTCTTATACCGAAAACTTGGCTATACAGAACAAAAATAACTAAAATTATGTGATTTATAAATGAATCTTTTTATTTAAAACTTATAACTTAAATATTAAAAGCAGCCAATTTTTATTCAGAAAGCTTTATTTAATTTAAAAAGAATAAGCTAAAAGTTTTATCAAAACTATAAACTTTAGTCTATATTTTTGCTTACAAGATGCCCTTATATATATTTCCTACGTATTTATTTAATTAAAAAAATAAGACAAAAATATTTTAGGTAACGGAATCGGAAACCCAAACATCCGATTTAATCCCCTTATGAACAACGAAATGACAAATGTAAGTTTTATTTATACCTTAACTCAAAATTTATAAATGTTTATTTCATAAACGTGTACACACTTCATAAAATGTTAATGTTTTAATAAAATCATAGACTTTTATTAAATTTCTATAGCCACATATAAGAGGTTTGAATTACAACCAACCGTCATTTAATCCACTACATCAGCAGCAACAAAATGATACAGCAAAACAAAGTTTAGATTACCAGCAAGAAGCTGAAAATGAAGTTGACTCAATAACTGCTGGAACTGTATCTAGTGGCGTCGGGTTTGATAACAATAACAAACTTTAACTAAATAAGAATTACTAAAATTTCAAACTAGTTATATTATAATAACTATAAACGTGTTATAATATTATTAACACTGTTATTTTTTGAAATATAAATCTATTAATGTTTAATTTTAAACGATATATAAAACTATTTGAAGTTTGTAAACTAGATCTAATACTTTTCAGGTCAATCAAAAGAGGAACCTTGCCACCCACTAGCTTCCATGTCGAAATCTATGACAAGTACATTCAAAAGTTAGTGTTTGTAAAATTTATCTATGAATTCGGTATGTAAGTAATATGTTACAAACAGGTTTTCTGCGAGTAACCCTTGCAACCAGCAGCTTTGCCCACACAGAAACAGAGAACATTATCACTGCATTGACTCTGACTGCAACTATCAAGTATGTCTGCAATTATCAAGTATTTATTTGAATGTTAAAACATCGTTTAATACTATATACATTCCAAAAAAAACTGTAAAAATCTTATCAGAAGTAAAATAGTAACTATTTTCTAAAAATTAAGTAGTTAGTATAATTTTAAAACTTTGTTTTTTAGTTTACTAACAACATATTAAGAACTTTTTTTTGAACTTGATGTTTACTTAAAATAACAATGTTTGCTTAAAAACTAATTGTCTTTTGTATTTATGTGAAATAATATATTTTTATCAAAGTATAAAACAATGTGCTAAAAATAGTAACATGCACTGTACTATATTTAAACATAAAGTTTTTAGGTAATTTATATTTTTTATCACTTAAGTTTTTAAAACTAATTACAATTTTTTGTTCATGGTTTTATCTAAAAATAAACTTATACGAGCTACAAAACACATATTTATATTGAAAGTTAAATTTTATAATTTTCTATAAACTGTATAAGAAATACGTTAATTTTATATGCAATAAAAAAAAAATTGTTGGTCGTTTTAAACCTTATAGTATAGAAACTTATAAAAACAAAAACTTTAATTAATGTTAAAAAGTAAAAGGTTATCCGATCTTTCATCGAATTGATTACAGTTTTAAGAAAAAAGTTATTAAATCAAAAATTAAAGAAAGTATGGAAAATCATTATAAAATACCGTCTGTTTAATTATAATTTGGTATTTTTTATCACAAAACAGAGATTCACGAACAAATCAGATGTGAAAAGACATTACAACATGCATAAGAAGCGTGACAATTCACTTTTACACGGGTTCATGCGATTCGCCCCAAATGACGATTGCAGACATCATTTCAAGGGTCCATGCATTTACAATGGTAAAAGCACTCACTACCATTGCTTGCACGTATGTTTACAATCATAATAAACTATTTTAATCAAATTAAAAATACAAACTGTAAAGCGTAACAACATATTAAAAACTTTAACTTCAAAAAGATGAATTTTGTTTCAAGTTTTACATATTGTGAGTAAAGTTTGAGTTAGTCTAGATTGTAAAAACAGTGAATAACAGATAGAACACTATAAAAATCTTGTTTTAATTGACTCTAAATCTTTAACAAACAGTTTTACAATAGTATTTTTTGTTTAAGAGTTCTAAGAAATAATCTATTAAACTTTACACGGTTTTTTAGGTATGTTTTATTAAGTTTATCGATAAGAAATAAGTTAGTTCTAAACTAAATGCGAAAAGAACTGTTCTTAAACATTATTGTACATCTGTTAAGTTTAAATATTTTTACTAATTTGTATTAGTATGTTTTGAATTAATGTTTTCAAATTAAAGCTGTTGTTTAAAAAATTTTTAAAGTTATTTAATGAGGTGATTAAAATAACCTAGGTTGTAATATATATTTTTTGTTAATAAATAATTCTATTTATAATTTCGTTTAAAATATAAATGTATTGTACTAAACAAAAGCTTTATTTATTAGAAAGTATACTAACTATTGACAAAAAACTTATAGTTTTAGTACACGTTACGAAGTATCAAAGTTATTGTGGGATGTTTTAGTTTAATTACGAAATCCGCTGTGTAGTCTTTTTATTACGTTCAAAAGTAAATATCTTAATTCTCTTTGCTTTTTCTATGCAGTCATTGCTTACGTATTTGCTATATTATATAATAAAAAGCTAGTTTTAAAGTTTAAAAAAGTAAAATGTTTTAATAAAACTCGAAAAATAACTTTCAAGTTTGACTTAAAATAATGATAAATGCTGACAAACGTATAAGTTTTATAAACTTGTACAAAAAAATCTTGAACTTAAAAAAACTTCTATTTTTTTCTGAAATTAGCAAACTAAGTTTGTTTTTATATATAAATTTAAACTCTAAAATATGCTTAATTTTTTAAAACACATGCTTTAACATTAATTAAATAGATTTTCTAAGAAAAATCTACGCTAAAGTAATTACTTATTTTTTAACTAGACAAAAACCGATGAGCGAATTTAGAAAAGTTTTATCCGTTTAGGATATTTAATTGTTTTTGTCGTCGTACGTTGACAAAAATTAAATTTTATTTGAGCTGAGAAGAGATTTTTTATCACTTACTGACTTAATACTAATTACTTGCGGAAATCGCTTAGAAATAATTGAAAACTTTCGACAATTATTTTTTTACAAATTTGTTAGAATAAAGATATTTATCTTTTATATCCGTTCTTTTTAAACGCATTGAATTAATTAATTTTTAATTGGATTTATTTATCACAATAGTTCAAGTTATAGCTTTTTGAACAAAATTTCACATTTGGTTTTAAAACTAGTATAAAAAGTATATAGCTTAAGTTTTAAGTGCTAATGTTTAACCTTTTAGGTTAAAGTGTAAAGTAAGCTGTAAACACTACAGTGCAAGGTAAAATAAGTTCAACTACTGCTAGCATAAACTCAAAGCATTATAAATTTCTAAGGTTTAAAAAGTGTTTTAAGAATAAAGAATATAAACTAAGTAAAACAAACTAAAAATTTTTGTAATTTTTAGTTTAGTATTAATCTTTAAAACATTTAAAAAAATTCTAAACTTTATTCAACTAGTTATCAAAGTAATAAAATGTTTAAATTGTTATAGTCAAGTCATTAGAAATATTCAGTCTTTTACAAACAAGTTATACCGAAAGTCGTTTACTAGTGAATTCAGACTTAAAAGATAAAAGTTACAAAACACATTTTGTTTAATAAAATAACTTGAGTATATTCAATATGATTTTATTTTTCATTTAAATAAATAAATTTGGAAAACAGTCGGGATGTACGAAAGTTTACACGTCAACATCTGACGTCATGACTCACAAAAAGTTTCATGTGAAAGACGAAGAGTTGGCTAAAAACGGGTTTCAACGATACCGAGCAAACGAAAGGTGCAATTACAAAGATTGTCCTTTCAACGACATGAAGACGACTCATTTCCATTGCACGTTAGTCAAATTTTCATAAAATATATTGTAGTTATATAAAGAAAAATCTTTTATCTTAATTTACTTTTATCGATTTTTTTATACAAAAAAATGTTTTTATTTTTTGTGCCTGGTTTAAGCTAACTTTTTTTTATTTAAAGTTGATATTATTGTTGCATTTTGTAAACTTGTTATACTTAAATAAATAATATGTGCTAAATTTTTTTATGTAGTGTAATAAAGTAGGTAACTTAAAACTTCTAAACAGACGAGAAGGGTGCAATTTTCGATTCAAAAACAAGAGTGAGATGGAAAAACACAAGTCTTACCACATTAAAGACGACAATTACACAAGGCAGGGATTTAAAAAGTTTTACAAAAACGAAGACTGTAGGTATGTATTTATATCTATAACCTTTTTATAATATTTTTGCTAAACTTCTGTTATAATTTGATAAACAATTTTACGCGCATTTTTTATAGTTCAGTTAGATACTAGTTCTTTAACGAACAGTTAATTTAACTTTAATTTAATATAGAAATATACTTCTTTAGAAATTTGCGGATTATAAATTTAATATAAAACTTTATAACTATTTATAAAGCAATATGCTTTTTTGAAAGCTATATAGATTTGTTTAAAACTTTAAATTATTTTTTACTACAAATTTCATCTATTGTACAGCATTAAGACTAAATTAAATATTCTTATATAGCTTTTTATAATATCAAATACATTAAAACTGTGGTTTATAACAGTTTTAGCAATTTTAAAGTAAACCGTTTTATTTTCATATTTTTTTGTTAAGTCAATGTTTTTGGTATCAAAAAAGTATACAATCAAGTGGGTATGAACACTATGTGAAACCCTGAGAGGTGAAAATTACCAAGGCTCCTTGAAAACAAACTTTTAATAAATTTAACTTTATTTCCACTGACGTGTTGCCTACTGAGATTAGAAATTATCACATAGTCACTAAAGTTCGAGTTCAAGACTCGTCAAATTGTCTAATCTTATTCGGCAGTTAACTACGCGTCAGTAGAAAAAACTTCATTTCTTTCTATTTTACTCCAGTTTGTTATTCATTTCTAGTAAATATTTTTGTACTGTGTAGTAGTAATAAAAAGCCCACATTTTGTGTTTTTAATGATAAAATTTGTTACCTGTTTATTTATTTTAGGTATACAAATTGTCAGTGGAATGGCAGGACTAATCATTTCCACTGCTTGCGACCAAACTGCAATGAGAGTTTCAGTTCCACCAACCAAGCTATCTCCCACAAACGCAAGCATGAAAGAGAAGTTGAAATAAACCATAATACAGGTTTAATAATATTATCTTTTAATGTACTAAAAAAACAAGCTTTTCTTTCTTCTTTTTTTACTTTTTTTTTACTTTATCCTTCTTCGTCAGTTACAAGTAAAAGTAACCACTCGAGTAGTCCACCAGTTCACGATTTACAAAAATTGAAAGTTGCCAAGTTCGCCCCTCAAGTCAGCAAAGTGGATGTCAAGCGTCGCTTGGTGAAACTTAGTTTTAACAAGGCGAAAAAAATACCTTCCTGCTTTCTTGCTAACTTTTCTCGTGAGATTTTCTTCTTTGTATATAAACAGAACCTTCATTTGTTTTTTTCTTTTGTTTTTCTACATACTTTAAGCTTTTTAATCTTTACCTTTACAATACTCTAAAATACTCAATATAGCTTTCACTATAAACCTGCTAAATTCTTAGTAGACTTCGCTTTTTTTTTTGTTAATTATCTAAAAATTTAGGACTTTCTATAAAGTTACTGTCTATTGGTTAAATGAAAAAAACCAAACTTAAAAAAAAGAATTATTACTAAGATTATTTAAACTTTTTTCTTAAAAATATTCGATTGTTTGTAAAGCATTTTTTGATATTTCATCAATTTATTGAACATTTTTATTTATATAACAAAGGTGAGAATCACAACATTCTCAAGCTGAAATCTCAAGCCCATCTTCAAAACCAAAACTTATACCAGAAAAAAGTTAAATTAAACTTCCATCCATTTAATCATGAGCAAATAAAATCTATAAAAAGTCTTTCGACGTCTTCTGGAAGTGGTGAGTGATTTAAACTACTGTTATGATTTTATAAATAATTAAGTTCCAGAGATTAAATTTTAACAACTAAACTTTTTGAAAGCTTATTTTTCGTTTATTCTTTTTTGACAACGCAAAATAATTAAAATTATTTAACGTATAAAACCTAAAAGTTGCTTATAAACTAAAGCTTTTTTTTTAATTAAAGCAGCTTTTATTAAGTTGTAAACCGTTTTATTTTCTAAAAATATTTTTTTTTTAAGTTATTGTTTTTTGTACCAAAAAAGTTTACAGTCAAGTGGGTATAAACACTTTTTAAAACCCTTAGAGATGCAAGTTACATTGTAAAAAAGCAACAGTGAAAATATTATCTGATAAATGAAAAAATTTTCAGACCTGAGACAGCCTGGTTCTTACATGGATCCAGTGAGCATGAGTGAAAATTTAAACAAAAAGTTCCATGTTTACAGCCAGAACCCCAACAAACTCATTCAAAAGCATTTAGAAAAGTAAGAAAATTTTTAAAATGGAATTTTACATATCTAAGAACTTATAATGGTACTTTTTAATTATTAAGGTCCTTCAAAACTGCAACAAATGGTGACTTTAAAGACCACAATTCAACTTCTGTAAGTTACTAGCTTCTTTAAATAATTTTCGTAAGGAAAATCACTTAACTTGTATTTACTTTTTTATAGATCGAAAACAAAATTCCACCAAAACTAAATGGAAGTGGATCTACTAACGGCGGTAAGATTTTAAGTACAAAATTTGTACTACTTAGTTAAAACAGTTGTTGTATTTAGATACTTGTTTAGTTTTCTAAATACTCAACAAAAAAGTTGTAAGAATAATATTGTTTAAATAATCAAAAATAACTACTGTTAAAAAAAATTACTGTCTATACAAAAAAATTGACCTTTCATAATGTTTTTTTTGTTATATTTCTAATACATGAAAATAATTTTTTAAATTCTGTGTTACAGTTGGAGCAAATGACAACATTCCAATCAATTTATCAGTGCATAAGGAAGAAAAACAATCTTTGAAAAAGAACATTAATGAAATAAAATCAAAGGTTGTAACTTATTAAACGATTCATCATATTTTTAGTTTATTTTTTTTTATTTATGATTACTTGTTACACTTGTTCTTTTTATACAGGCTTAATGTTAACTTCATCTGAATTTTCAAACTAAACCTTTTTTAGACTGGAATCGAGCTTTTTCCTACCAATGGAATGTTTAAAAATCCATATTTTGCAACAAGCTCTGTCACTCAAGGAATTTCTAGATATTTTCGAGGGTAAGAACATTTAGTTGACTTATAAGTATGCTTAGTTAAACTTCCTTTAAAAAAACAAGATGCTTCCTAGTTATTAGTTAACTGAACGACAAAAAAAAACGCTAAAAATATTTGGTCCTAGCACATGGTCAATAAGCTACTTATTTTTGTAATAAAGTATTAATACTTTAAATTATTTGTATCAAAGTATTTTTACTAAAAATATTTTTTTGACTTCAAACAAATATCTTTTTTTAATATGTTTAATTTATTTTATAAACTTACCTAGGTACGAACCAGGGGAGTGTAGTTCAGATTACTGTTCATTTGTGAAGTTGAGGCACTACCATTGCACAGTAGAAGGATGTTGTGCCGTATTCGCTGACATAAGACTTGTTGTCAACCATGCAAAGTTTGTTTGTTTTTCAGATTAAATTGCTTAAAAAAATTCTTAAGTTAAAGATATACTAATAGTTAATAACCCTAGAGTTTTTTTTTCATTACAAAGCTTTACAGTACATCTAAAAAACAGTTTAATAAGATTAAATAAGTTATACTTTTAATATGTAAAAATAAAATCATAAGTTGTGATTGTTTTTGTTTTTTAAACTTTGAAAGTTTTTCTATTTAAAAAAAGTCATTCCTTTTAGAATATTCAGCACCAATGGAGTAACATTGCTAATTTTAAACGTAATCTTTATAACTTGGCTAATTAAATGAATTATATTGAGATAAAAACTGTAATATTTATTTTAATCAATGTAAGGTTTGAATAATTTTAACAATTTACTTAATCAATTAAAAAAGTAGCTAATTTCATACAGACTAAACGCTTTGTTTGTAATTTTTATTAATAGATATAGTTTCAAGATAATTCGACTATTTAAACAACCAATTAATCATATTGACTTAAAAGTTTGTTTTTGTCTGTAAAGTACTAAACTTTAAATAAACTATATTTGTTTTAAAAATTTTATAGTTTTAAACTCTTATAAAATAAAAGAAAAAATGAATTTATCAACAAATATATTTTTACTTATAACATTTTCAACAAATACTCATACTATTAAGGTATACTTATTTTCAACCAAACATGTAAATTCTTGATAATTTATTTCAATGAAAGGTAGTAATAAGTATTAATTTGCATTTGACCTGGTAATTCCTCATTTTTTCAGTTCTTAATTGTTTTGGTTTTATCTCAACTTAGTTATTTAACCTTTATATAAATGTTCGTTTAAGTCGTTTCAGTGAATGAAGCAGTTGTATTTAAAAAGAAACTTTTAAAGTTATACACGTTTTTTTCAAAACTACCAAGTTTTTGAGCAATACTCAACTGTTAAACATTAAAGAACTTTAAACAAATACAGAAGTTAAGTTGTAGAAAAATTTTTTAAGTGTTTTTATAATTGTGATATATACTATTTTAGCCTACAAACATGATGTTAACTTTAAAATATTTTCAAGTATGATCGTTGAAACATATTTATATTCAAGTTAATTTTCTTTTTTAGCTACCATGAACAATTGAGACTAAAAGGTGTTGTGCAAATGAAACTTCCAATTTTTCTCGAAAACAATATTGTCACTTCTAAACCCGCATTATCCCCTTACACTAACTACAATCACAAACTGGAAAACAACTTAAGCTCAAATAGAAGCAGCAAAAACCTGGAAGAAAAACTAACAATAGACGACGAAAGTTCGGAAACAAACGAAAACAAAAATGAAACTGAAAGTGAAGTCACGAACAACAAAAATCTGCTCGAAAGTCAGCTCACCAAAAGTGGTGAGAACAAATCTGCTAATGACGCAATTTATATGGAGACGAATAGCGTTAATGAAAACAAAGACTTGATGCACAGCAACATACAAGACTTGACGAAAGCGAGCAACTCGCAAAACTCAAGCACAAACTCCGCCATATTCACCAACAGTAACAGGTAGTTTGTTGTTGTGTGAAAAAGTCGTTAAAAATTGTTTACTGAGAAAAAAAGTATTTTTCAGAAAGCGAACTTACGACGCTATATCGATGAACGAGAGTTTAAATGGCTCTTTTGCTGGCAAACCCGACCTCAGCTTTCAAAGTTTCAAGATTCACAACCAAGGTTTGTTTCCAATTTATTGTTTGTATATAGCTTTTTTAACTATATACTAATTTGTCTATTATCTTTTAATATTTGTACAAGATTTTTTTTGAAAGTTTCATCTACTTACAATAATCAAAGTTTTTAAGAATCAATGACAGCTGCAGATTATAATTGACTTTGCTCGTTTAATATATTAGCTACCGGGTTTATCATATGTTGTCAATAAAATTAAACTCTTTTAAAGTTAGGTAGAAGTTTAAAAGCTTAAGTTTATGCCAATTTTACTTGTTGCATTGTATGCACGAAATAAGTGAATTAGCTCTGTATAATTAACTAGTCTGAAGTAAAACTTTTAAATTAAAACTCCTATAAGGATTGCTTTACTTTTAGACACGTTTTAAACTTAAAAGGTAATAATGGTCATCACTACTTTATTCTTTTTTAAAAACATTAGAAATTATTTTCATACGAGAAACTAACAATGCGTTTTACACCAAAGTATCAAGTAAAAACTTAAAAACTTTTTAGATATCTGTAACGGTTTTGATAAACTGAAAAAAACTTTCACTTCCGCTGCTATGAACTACGAAAACAACGTTGAAGAAAACAAAGTTGCTGCATCTTTTAACTACAACAGCAACAATGGTCATCATTTTAAAAACGACTCTACCAAGGTTTCGTCTATATTTAAACGAGGTAACTACTTTTTTTAAGCGACAAGTTTTACTAAAACGTTATAATATTTAACTGTATTATGTATAATCCAGCTATTTACTAGTAATAACTTTTAGCTGTCTAAAATTTAGCAAGATAATGGTAACAAAGACTCAAAGCCATTGTATGACTTTTAAGTTTACATAAGCCTGCCGAGTGTTTTTCGCATCTTGATCTTAATTCAAAAATGTGAAAATACAAGGCAGGTACAAAGAACCATGGTATTCTAAATTATGGTATTTTTGTACTTGAGCTTTTAACTGATGTATGTTAAGTTTAAATATTTGTCATTTATTTTATTTTCAGTACATCTACAGTTAGTAGAAGTTTTTAATCAAATCAGCTCTTTTGTAAATTAATGAATAATATCTTTAATCAAACATTTTCAATAATAACATTATAAAAAAGTTTCCAAAACGTTTTTTACGTAATTAATAAATCTATTTTTGTTTTAAATAATCTTAAACGTTTTTAAAGTTTTTTTAGCTAGAAATAACTAAATAGCAAAATAGATCTTTAAAAGTTTATTATAAAACACTGTTTATTTTTTAAGAGCTAGATTTCAATAAATTTGAATAGTGTTTGAAAATTTGTTAAAATTACATAAATATGAGTTACTATTACTATTATGTTAGTGTTTGATTTTTTCTCAGGCTACATATATTTTGAAATTTCAATAAACTATTCTGTAATTTTATCTTGAAGGTATTATAAAAAGTTTAAAGTAAATAAACTGATTTAAAAAGTTTTTTTTGGATACAAAGTTATTCAAAAAATTTACTTTGTTTATACTAATATAAAAACGAAAAAAAAAACTTAAAATTAGTTTAAAAATCTCTGGGTAACGTCAAAAATAACTTTAATGCAACATTGTTTGCAACAAATGATCTGGATACTTTATTTGTACGATATAGATTAAAGTTAGCGCTATAAAATTTCGATTAAATCTAATAAATATTCTAAAAATTCGCTATTTTAATGATAGATTGTTAAGAAAATTTGATTAATATATGAAAATATGTTTTGCGAATTTGATTGTTTGCTGATTATAATACTACTCTTTGATAAATTGCGGAGGACTTATTTTTATAAAACCCTTCGTTCAATACTATCAATATAATTATTTTTGTAATATTTCTTGTTTCAATATTTAAATAAGTTAATTTTATACTTTATTACAAGCTAAAATTTTCAAGTTGTTTTCTAAATATCAGACAATGTTATAATTTTTTACGTTTTTGATATAAAGCATAAAACTTTGTATTCTAAAAATGCATTCTTTTAGGTCTTTGTTGTTCAAATTTATGCTTTTAATATAAAAAAACGGAAATAATAGATCTGTAACTTAAGTTACTTAAAATTTAAGTTAGCTTTCTTCTTATAGTTAGTAATATTGGTTCAAACTTACTGTTTTCTTTAACTTATGTTTATATTGTATTTGTTTAAGCACACATGAATGATGATGAAGAAGAGCACTTTCCCGTGGATTTGAGCAAAACAAGTTTAGATAACAATGAGGAAACAACAACTGCATTTAAAAGTAGTCAGTCTACAATATAAATTGTTTTTAGTGCCTATCTGATATTTTAAAACTAAAAATTAAATGTAAATACAACAATAATTTTTTTGTAAATTATTTGAAATGAAAGTTTTAATCAGATAAATTACATAAAACATTAAATTATTTAATTTAGTACTTTTTACATCACAACAGTTTAACTAATATGATAATTAATAAATATTTTAAAAATAGGTGTCCAGCTACACAATTCATCTTGCCTAAACTCAAGTTCTCAGGAAGAAATTGATTTTTTTTCTCCATCAAAGTATAAAAATGCAAGGTAATAGTTTTATTGTAAACATTTTTTAAATTGATTTCATACAAAATACATTTACACTTATACTTTAATTAATTATTTGTATAGTCAGCTGTAAGACATGTTTAAGACTACAGTCAAGTTTCAAAAATATAATTCCAAATATCTTAATAAGTCTATATTTTAGTAAAAACGATCGAACTGAAGTGACAAACGAGGGGCACATGTTCACTTCGTACAAATTAAACTCAAAAACCAAGCTTCCGGATGGGTTTGAAAAGTTTGATCATTGCCAAGACTGCCAAGATGTTGATTGCCAGTTCAGAAATAAGGTGAATAATTACTTTTTATACTTCTGTCTATCTTAATTTTTTTTTTTGGAACTTTAACTGTCTTAGTAAACGTATAAATAAATTAAAGAAAATATGGTTCAGAAGCAATGTAGATGCTTACTTTTAAATACTGTGATATTCTATGTAAAGCTTATCATAAAAACTTTGAAACTTAAACCGCATTAATAGATATGAAAGGGTGTGTAAAAAACCGTTTTTATAAAATTTAATTAAAATTATGTCACCTAAGCACAACATTATTAATTGATTATCATTATCTATTAAAAATAACAAACTTATAAAAATATGAAAATTATATATTCTTTCTCAAATATATTCAACAATATTTCTCAACAATCAGGCACCGCACTACCACTGCACCCACGAAGGATGTGGGTACAGGTTTCTGGGGAGGTCCCACATCAACAAGCACCGGCTGCACCATCAGAGGGTGGCCATGCTGGAGAAGAACGACTTCAAGAGGTACAAGATGTCGCAGGACTGCAGGGATGAGGAGTGCGATTTCAAGCTGAAGAGCACCCACTTCCACTGTCTTCGCTGCGATTTTAAGTTGGTTAAAATAAATGTTTTATTGTTTTATTAAACATGTATATTTTATGACATATTTTTTTAATATTTATAAAAGTAGTTGTAACCAGTTAAAACTCAAAATTAGTTGAAATTTCTAAACAATACTTTTTTTGTTCTTTTTTTGAGGTAATTAAACAGTTAGTGGACTTTATAAACTTAACTAAGTTATAGTTTTAAAAGATTACTTGTTTAAAGCTCCTCGAACATATTGTGCATATGTTAACATTTACTAAAGTCATGTTTTAGATGTAGATTTTTATTTTTAGTATTAAAGAAAATTAGTTTTTTCTTAAAAATAATTTAATTTATAATAATTTTAGGAAATACAAAGGAAAGTAAAATTATTTTAAATAAGCATATTTTAAATTCATAAGTTTTAAGCAACAACTTTAATCAGTAAAAACAAGAATTTAAAAACTTAAACTTACAGAAATAAGCTTACGTAGACAAAAAATAAAACCAATATCAATTTTATAATGCTAACTCAACATTTTGAAAATTTACATAGCTGTTTAAGTTAATTTTTCTCAATGATTGCAACATTTCGGTATTCATCTGTTTATGCAAAGTTTTAAGCTTAAACTGCAATTTAATTATTGTATTCTACAAAAGTTATAATTTTTTGTATCATATTTACTACTAACATTTTTAAGGACTAATGTTGTTTAGATGCTTATTAGAGTCAGGTTAAATGCTCTAACAACTACTACTTTTTTTATCTATAACAAATAACTAAAACTATTAGACTTTTTTAACTCCATCATTCTTTTTGTAAAAATTTTACTGATTATTTTATTTTAATAAACAGATGCACAGACAGTGCAAAAGTCCAAACTCACAGAAAATCTCACGACCGTCAAACTGAGTTACAACAATTTAACTTTGAGAGGTTCAGGGGTTCCGATGATTGTGGACGAAATGACTGCAAGTACAGGTTTCTATATAAACCTTTTTTAAAGTAGGTTGTGTATAGTTTTTTAAATAGTTCTTTAATAAATTAGTTTATTTAGCATTTTTAGTACAAATTAAGTAGTGAAACGTAAAATTAGTTTTACTAAAGATTAATAAGGCTTAAAACCCATTTTAAGTTTAAAACATTGTGCAGTTTGTTATTACTAAAACAGGTATTAATAAACAGTTTGTTTTTTCAGAACCAAGCAAATATCTCACTACCACTGCACCGATTGCGAGTACACGGTAGTAGGAGTGAGCTCAATCGCTTCACATTACCAAAAACACAACGAGAACATGCTACGAAACCCAACTTCTTTCAGGTAATTTCACACCTACTTAACAAGCTTTAACAGCTAAAACATCTACAAGTTTCAAAAAGTACTAACAATGATAAAAAATACAGTGACGACAACAGAATTTCCCTTTCTCCTCCGACAATAGTTTCGAGAAACGGTGACGTCAACCGCCTGATACCGTCATCACTTGACGTCACAAACAACTTCCTCTACCCTCGGCAAATGGTGTCCAGCGCACCCCCTGTGATCCCACCTTACTCGGGTTTCGTCAGTTCTCTGATACCGGTCGTCGTGCACCGAATGGCGCCACCTAGCGGCTTGTGCCCCGTAAAAACCGAGAACGACCTTCCGGTGATCAGCGACGAAAGTTCTAGCAAACTTTAATTAAATTTTGACGATTTTTTCTGAAAAATCAGCACTTGTACCAACTTACTGCATGAGTCTTCACAGTTTTTTGTTTTCTAAACTTTTCTATTTTATAACAAACTTGTATTTATTTTCTCAGTCTTCCAAAATCTTATACATAACTTATACGTGTGGCCTTTGCAAAGCTCTATGGTAAATTTTTATAGCTTGTTTCATTTTGTTTGTGTTTTGAGTATAATTAAAACATTAATACCTCAAATGTGTCCTTTTTGTAGTTAAAATTATATATTTGCTGAAAGTAACAGAAATAAAGTAGTATAAAGTATATTATTTTTTAACTTATAAGAAATAGAAAATTATAGCAGAGCTAAAAAATTAAAAACTTGATTAATTATATACTGCTTTAGATTTTTTATGCTTAAACATTTAAACATGCTTTAGTTAAATATGCAAAAAGTGTCATAATACTGAAAGAGATCCATTTGTAACAAACAGACATGGTTTTTTTTCATTAGTTTATTAAGCGACGCGTTTTGACTTTCATAATTTCAAAGTTTAAAAAAAAACTCTACATAGTCTAAAATATATAATATTATATAATATTTAGTTTCTGACATTAGTTTTACTTTATTTATTACAATACTTGATAACAATTAATATTTGTTTTCAGTTTAGCGAAACTTAAACTGTTTTTACAAATTAAACAGCAGACTTATATTCTTAATGGTTTACCACAAGTTCCTATCAAATATGTACAGTAAATGTTATTTCGCTAGAAAATTTACTACCTTACTGTATGTGTACAACAGTTCTGATTGAAAAATTTAATTTTTGAAATAGAACATAATGAAAAGCAAAAGTTTTACCAAGCATAATATTAGCTGATTTAAAGATTTAAATGACGTTTAATAAATTGTGTTTGTTTAAATTTTTTTTTACTTGATTATGTTTTATTAAAATAAATTAAGTTTTAGGTATAAGATTTTCAAATTATCAAGTTTTAACTACTATAAGTTTGAAAAATACTTAATATTATTAGATAAATTCAGTTACAAGTACAATAAAAAGTTTGTATAAATCTAAATATCTTATCAGTAGCAAAAGAATTAGTAACTATTTTTAATTAATTAATAAAAAATTGACATTTATGTATAAGTGTATTATGTTTTTTTTTTAATTAAATTTATTACCTTTTTACTTAACATAAATAATCAAACAAAACAAAAAATAACGAAAACTAAAAATAAAACAAAACTTTTTTAATTAATTGTTGCTTTAAAGTAGCTTTTTTTAAGTTTTTCCTAGTAAAAAAGATATAGTTGTATTTATTTTTATAAATTTTAGTTTTTTATTAAATTTTACTATATTTTGTTTTATAAAATACTAAAAAATTATTCTGTAGATATATACATTTTAATTTTAAAAAGGTAAATTAAAAAAAAAACTCAAAAAAGTTGTAATTTTAATTAAAATTAAATAAAAACTGTGAACATAACAAAAAGAAAATTTTTATAGCAATCATTTGAAAAAAACTTATGTCCTTTTTTTTAATCAAAATAATAACTATTCACTTTTTTGGTGATTTTGTTTAAAAATTAAAAAAGTATCCAATTTTTTTCCTAAAAAACTTACTTTAAAGTTTTTTCTTTACAAATTAAAATTATTTTTGAAAAACTCGTGAAGGTTTTAATACGCAACTGTAAAATTTCAGACAAAAAACTACTACTGTGTTGTCATATACTTTTTAATAAACCTTTTTAATTGGAAATTATACCCAATCACAAATTAATACTTTCAGTTCAAATAAACCGTTGCCGTTTTAAGTTGTGCGCAATTTTTAATTTAAATCGTGTCTTCAGGGAATTGAAGTTTTCAAATTGAAGTTTTAGCCGTTGAATACTTGGTTAATAAGTAGAGGATTTGAATTAGCAAAATTTCGTTGTAGCGTCATACTTATGTAAAATTTGTTTTGTCACTTTAATTGGAAAAATGTTTCTTGTTAAGTATACAAACACATAAAAAAGTTGCATTATAAATTCAAGTTTGTTGTCTTACACCACTACTCAACTACCGTATTAAGAGTACTTCAAATATTTTATGATAATTTTTTGTTGTTTATTTAAATAAAAAACATAGTATACAACTTTTTTTAATTCAATTTTTTTTATTAAGTTTTGAGCTGTAAAAGTTAATAGTTACAAATTTATTGGTTGACGAACTTATTTATAAAACAATGTTAAACCCAAATAATAAGGTTATGAGATTCTCAGTTATAATAAATATCGTATTCAAATAGAATAAAGAATTTAAAAGTTTCAAGTAGTTTTCATGCTGACAAAAAGTTAAAATGAATAACAATCTGTTATAAAATTTTTGTTTAAAATTATAAATTTAAAGCTAAGCAGCAATTTTAACAAGTATGGTTGTAATATTAAATGAAAAAAAAATTAACTTCACTTTAAATAAAAATGATCCGTTTAAACTTTATAAAATCTTACATAAAAAATACAACTTTTTCTGATGTATTTTCGTGTCTTTTATTATATTTTTTAAGTATGCTTTTGTTAAAAACTATATCTTATAAACAAAACTTGTGTTTTAACTTTTTAATACAGTTCGTAAAAATATTTTATTTGTGTAAACAGAATTATTTATTTAAAACAGGATCTTTTTATGAACTATTTTTTGCAATTTCTAACCTTTTCGGCCTTAGTGCGTATTTCTTGTTGAATTTTCGTAAAAACCGGACTTAACTTTCGCTATATGCATACCTTTAAAAATATTTGTTTCTACACTTTAATAGTTTAATTTGTTTTGATTAAAAAACTGTTTTTGAAGGTTAAGTTTTAAAAGCTGCTAATTTTTTTCCTTGTAAGTTTTTATTACTTATATTGTATTAATTGTTGTGTTTTGTTGATTTAAACAAGTTATTTAACTTAATTCTGTATTAAGTTAACTTTTCAATTAAGAATTCTGCTTTAAAACTATGTTTTTTTTTAAATGCTTAACTTAATAAGCACTTTATGTTACAATTTAATTTAATGTTAAATTATGTAACTTGTGTTATTTAAATTTGGAAGAATTTAGAAAAGAGGAAAGGATAAAAGTTTTAAAGTTTTCATTCGTTTGCCGCGCACACAAAATAATTTTTAAGCTAACGAGTCAGCTGGTATGGAAATAATTAGATCATGAGTATTTTTAGACAAACAGATTGTTGTGCGATTTTATTTGGTGATATATCTACAAATATAGTCTGCTTTGAATTATTTTCATAAATGCTTATTCATGACAGTTTACTTATACAAAAATTATAATTTTAAATAGCTTAAGCTACTATAAAAACAATTTTCTGCATAAAAGTAGTTCCTAAATGAAAAATTTAATGTACGACGAAAGCAAAGAGGTACTGAAATAGCAAATACATAAAATAACAAAATTAGGGGAAAACGAAAAGAGTTTGAATAAATTTTAATGAGTTCATTTTTTAAATTCGATTTTAATTTGTCGATATTAAATTTGTGATGGAAATTTTAAACACAAGCTTCTAAAACACTAACTTTTTTATCGTATTTGAAAGCAAAAGACTTTAATAATTCAGCAGATCACAAAATAACAAAACAAAAACAAAGTAAGTTCTCAACTAAAAAGGAAATCAAATTGATAGACAGTTTTGCTTTAAAAGCTAAAAGCTATATTAGAATCGATTGCTTTTTTATTTTTTAAGTAGTTTTTATTTTAAAAGAAAACTTAATATTAGTATACGACTACTAATCTTTTTACATGCCTGCCCTTAACCTTATGAAACTAAAAATTTTAGCCCTCTGAATTTACTGAGTATTTTGTACTAGATGTTTTATGTTCAATAAGTAGTCAGAATTATAACTCATTAAAAATATTATTTAAATAAACAAGTAGCTTTTTGTTCAAAAAATGTTTAATTTGCAGTACTTCACAGTAATAGATGAGAAACAATTCTGAAAGCCTTAAGTAATAGAAAAAATTATTAAAACTAATACTTTTAAAATAATAAAAAATATAATGGTTTTATGATGCAAATAGTATCAAAATACAACATAATGCCTTCCGACAATCGAACAGATAAAACATTTTTTACTTCAAGCTATTTGATTCGAAACGCCTTAGTTTTACTGATTTTAAAAGCTTGCAATCATTAAGTTTTGTTTTATTTAACACATGCAAAACAAAATAAAACTATACTAGTGTTTGATAATGATCTGTTAGGGTCGTAAGTTTAATTTATAATTACTTTATAAAGTAGAAAAACATTGAACACTTTTCATTACTTTTTGGAAAGTTTGCAGTGCACATTTAACATTTTTTTCAAAAAAAATGTAGTTAGTTTTTCATAAAAAAGCATTATGTTAAACTAAACTAATAGTTCCTTATATTAATCAATAACAGTTTTATTTACTTTTACTTTTAAATATATTTTGAATAGTTGTACTAAAAATTTCCATTAGTTTTTGTTCAAGTTAGTTTGGTCAATGACTCCAGTTTTTAAGAAGTAAAAATAATTACCCCTGGCCACTTATAATTAAAAAAACCAATAATAAAGTTATTGATAAGAATGATAAAAAACCGACCAAGGGTAAAGGTCAGGGGTAATAGTTAAAATAATATAAAAACATATAAATCATTTAATTAACATAATAGAATGAAAAAGAGTTACTGACCATTGGTAAAGGTTAGGGGTGACAGTGATAGTTAAAAACAAAGAAAAAAAAGATATTAAATTTAAAAATAACCGACCAAGATTAAGGGTTAAGGATAAAAATGATAAGAAAAAAACACAAAAAGATATAAAGAAATAAAAAAATTAATTAAAAAACTAAAGTAACAAAACAAAAAGGCTTAAACCCGTGCAAAAAAAAAAAGATTAATAAAAATTTTAAAACTTAACTGGTAAAATTTTCTAGCAAACGTTTGACTTAATAACCTGACCAAGTAAAAAAATGACCTCAAAAGTTTAAACAAGTTAAAAATTACCCAAAAAGTTTAAACAAATAAAAAAGTGTCCCCAAAAAAATTTGGATCAATGAAAAACATGACCCCAGTTTTTGATAAGTAAAAACAATGACCTAGAGGTCATTTTTTATTTGATCTAAATATACTGTAAGTCCTGAACAAGACCTTAAAAGTTATCTAAGAGGTGTGAGACTCGATAACCGAAAGGTTTTTTCGTGCACCAGGTCCTAGGACAAAAAATATTTTGTAGCGTTATTCTTTTGTCGTTCAATAAACTATACTAACTTTATTCTGTAATATTTTTTTTTATTAATTTTACTTTTATTTCTATTATTATCTGTGTTTCTTATACTTTTCATCTCCTTCGTGGATTTTTTTAATCATTATGTTATACCTCAAACTTTTACCATTTAAAAATGTTTAGCTTTAACTTATAAAACTCTTCATAAGAAAATAAGAAATGAAAACTATACACTTTTCCTCTGAATAAAAATTAAGTATTTTAAACTTTTTCTTATATCAAGTTTATTCTTAAGTATTGTTTTCCTAATTAAAAAACTAAAGTACTGTAAATATATATATATATTATATAAATTAACAACTAAAAAATATTTTTAGAAACCTCATACTATTTTTATTTTTAATCAACTTTGATATGTTTATCCCTTATTTTATCAATTTGTCTTAAGGTTTGTAAATAATTATAAAAAAACTAGACTTTAAGAAAGTATAAATACTCTAAAACTAACAAAAAAGTTCTACCAAACGCTTCTCAACTACTTTTTTAATAATTTTATGTTTTTTTAGGTAAATATTAAAAATTTAACTATTTCAGCTTGCGACTACCCATACAAAGCATAATGAAAAATTGAACAGTGTATTGTATTCATAAGAAAAAAGGATGAAATCAAAAATTATATTTTAACTTCAAAGTGAAGCCTTTTTAACTCGCAAGCAAAATTATCTTTAAAAAATATAATACAAAGTTTACGTTTTATTAAGTTAATCACAATGTGCATCAGGGTTGTTATGTTAGAATTTCGCAAGTATTATTTGTAACTTATTTGCTTGCTTACACTATCAATGATGTGCACACTTCGGTTATATAGATTTGACATAATACTTAGAAATAAATAAACTTTTCTATAATCTCAACATAGCTACTACAAACTAAAAGTATGACGATATTATTGCTATATTTACTGTTCTTGTTAAGATAACAAGCTACTTATGTTAAAGCACTGCTATAGACTAAGATTAAAATTACTAATCTAGTGTTTATTTTATTTAATAAAATATTAATTAAAACACACTGTTCTTAAAATAAATTAATTTTTTGTTAAGTTAGAAAGTTTATATCCGACAGACATACTGAAAACATTTGGATATTTTAAGTCATCAAAAACCATAGTTAGAAAGACCCAGTTAGTAACTATGAAGCTTTATTTTTTGTATAACGCAATACTTGTTTTACTTTTTTGAATTTACTTTCATTAAAAAAAATACAATTTATTTGTTTGTTTGAGCTACAACTTGTGAATTAATTCTTAAATATAAACTTACAATTACCAAAAATGTTTTTTAAGAATAGTTTTTAATCTGTAATTGTTATTACTAAAAGAATACTTATATCTCGTACATATAGTTTTGAAACATGCTTATTATTCAAAATTTTTATTTTATTCTCCTTTGTCCGAACCTTTTTTCTGCGTTTTTGATAAATATTCATCAACAACAATAGGTCTTTTTTAGAATTTAAATTGTATAATTTACATTATACTGTTTTCGCATTTTTTGATTGTTAAACACTACTTGGCTCTTCATTAATTGATATGAAAGTTGCCAGAAAGCTAAACCTTTCTTAAAGTATAGCCGTTATAAATGAAGCGAAATGGAATTCAGTTGTTCTAAATCGGGTTTCATAGAGAGGGCCATATGGTTCTCATGGGGTTCATAAGCTGCAAAGGGGCTAAAAGGAGAGCCATAAGTTGTCAATTGGAGATGAAGCCATAATTTGAAACCTACACTACATAATCTTGAGTTGATGATGAAAAGCAAAAAAAAGTCTTAGGTGTATTTAAGTGTAGTTTTTTGATAAGTTTTGTAGGAGCGAGCCATAGCTCTTTTTGTTTCTTTAAAGGGGGCCTTATGGAATAAAAATAGGAAAACCTGTTCTTAATTATTCATTTATTGTACTTTTCTTTCATGATTAGATGCCGGACGGTCTAAATATAAAATACTACAGAATTTACAGTTGCTTGATTTACAAAACCACAAATTATGCTTGGTTAAACGAGTACGAGCTCTTCGACAGTTTGCTGTAGCGTTAGTTTTTGTCTGAGTAACCAAAGAAGCTGTTTAGGTATTTAAGTCACAACGCTTGAAATATAGAATGGTTTTTATTCTGTTTTGTTGTCATTTTCCTTTTTCTTTTTCAACTACCTTAAAATTACTCTTTGTTGTTGTAACATAGCTAAAACTTCAAGAAATATCTTGCTGTTTTTTAAAAAATGTTTACTTTTAGATACTGTTATCTTCTTTTCCTTAACTGGACTTTGATTTACGTTGAAATTATTGAAGTGACTGTTTATTGAAAGACAATACCAGAAAAATATTGTGGCGAGTCTCTTCAATTCGTTGTTAATAAAATTTCAAATGTACAACCTCTTCTTTTTTGGTTAGTAGGTGCTGTAATATACTATATCAGGGAGACCACTGGTTTTTAGAAAATTTTCTCCAGGTTTAAAAAATTTCATCTAGGTTTTCCAGAATTTCTTCCAGATTTTTCAGTTATACTTCCAGATTTTTGAAAGTATATCTTATTTGACCATTTTTAGTGGCAAATTAATCTTAAGTTAAAAAAGGTGCTTTTGATACATTTAAATTATTTAAACGATACATTAATAATATCATTTAACCTTTGTTTTATTTTCTATTGCAACCTGTACTATTATTTTAAATCAATTTCTTTAAAGTTTTTCGCAGATGATTATTCAAAAGTCTTTATGTTGATAAATAACATAAATAGTCATAAAATCTAGGTAAAATTTGTTGTTAGTTTTAATTTCTTATTTTTATCATTATTTATCAACTTAATTGATAAAATAATATTTTAAAGTTTGCAACAACTACAAACTTAAGATTTATTATAGCTACTATAAACATATTAGGCATAAAACATTGCATCAGACATTTTTACTTGCTTCAGCTCTTGCTTTTGATTTTTTCTTGCTAATATAAACTATATTAAGTCGCAACAGTCAGAAATAAGACTGTTTTTGATGACTGACCGTACATGGTATTCAAAACGATTGAAATACAAGTAAAAAAGCATTTAGATTAATTAAAGTTATCATGTTTCAATTACTAATATCAAGACTTTAATTAGCAAAATAAGTTTCGGTCAAAGACCTCGTCTTTGTTTAATTGTTTTTAATACTTTTTTCCATGATTGTTAAATATATTTTTCTAGATTTAATATAATCACTGACGAGATCTTTAATTGAAACTTAGTTTGTTAACTAAAGTCTTGAAGGAATAAACTATACAATAATGTCATTCAGCTTTATAAAGAAACGTACTTATTTTTTAATATTACAAACTAAAGACTTTGATAACAAGAAAGTTTATTTTTTACTTATTTGTTATTTACTTAATATAAAGTGATGTTGAAACGGTAGTTAAGTTAGGTTCGTTTTTTAATTTATGGACCTAAAGTTTAAAGCTATAAACTTATAATAAATTTTTATTTAAGTAATAAACAAATGTAGTTCAAGTACTGTAAAGATAGTTACCTAATATTGTTTCCATCAAAGTACTTTTGTTAATAACACCATAGGTATTTAATAAAAAAAACATCTTCTAGTACTTTTATAGTATTATAATATATATTAACTATACTTCAAAATTTAAACAAAGCTATATTGTACTTAGTATGTGTAACTTTACTCAATTATTTCAAACAAAACTATTTTTTCAAAACAATTATTTTCTTATAAAAAATAATCTCCAATCAGTGTAAAAAACTGTAATTATATGTTTATTTTACTCTTTAAGGATAAAATCTAGCCTAAGTAACCTACAATGTAGAGCTTGAACTTATGGGTGAAGCATTTAATAAGCTAAGAGCATAGGAAGGTCCAGAATTTTTATTTTACAAAAATTTACATTAGACCTTATATAAAAGCACCAATTATATACTATAAGGTACTTTTCGTAGATAAAAATATCTATTAACTTTTGAAATGTAGTCAGTTGTGTATAAAGCTTCCTATATAAACTTATTAAAGAAAAATTTTTCATTTCCAGTTTACTTGGAACTTTGAAAAACTCACTAAAAATATACCTTCTTCAATTCTTGGTCAATTAAACTCATACTTTTATGAAATATTTCTTGCATTAAAAGAAAAAAATCCTGTTGTAAGAATTAAAAAAGAATTTAAGTTTAAGAATTCTATTACTAAAATACTACAAATAATGTTTTTTTTATCTTTTTTTAAATTTTAAAAAACCTACAATAGAAATGTATATTATTTGGTTAAGATTAAAGTCAAAAAGTTTTAGAAAGATTGTTTAAAAACCAAATAAGAAGAAAGGTTTATAACGAAATAGTCTTTTTTTTTTTGCCTTTTTACTTTTGTCCTTCCATAAGGAACCTTTCCGACTTTGTACCCTCATATCTCAAAAGCTAATTTAAACTTTACAAAACAGTAAAAACAACCGTTAACTAAGTAAAAGATCTTTTAAGTAAGATCAACTCGTAGCAAAATTTGTTTTACCCCTTCTATTCCCTTAAATCCTCCAGTGAACTTCACTTTTTTTCAGTAGTTATGTTAAAAATTGCACAACGCCTTGTAGTTAAACGCAGAAACATCAATATTCATAATGCTTACAGACTAAACATGCTTAATTTACGAAACAGATAAAATATCAGAAAGCGGCAAACTCACAATTTAACAAAAAAAAGTAGATATGTGTGTAAACTGCACATTAATATAAAAAAATTTGTATTTACTTTAAAAGTTTTCGATGTTTACTTCTTATTGACACATTTGCAATATTTATACCCTAACTTAATAAAAATTTCATTAAGGATGTAAATATAGAATCCAGCGTGAACTATTTAACACATTTTTAAATTCATTTTTAGTAATAACTTTAGGGCAAAAAATATTTGCTTAATAATTAAACCTACAGCAGAAGATTCTATGTTATTTAAAAATCAGACAACAATTTCAAATCAAGGCAAAATTTGCATCGTTCAAGGAAAAATTTAGTTGATTTCAGAAAAAATTAAACTAGCTTGGATCTTGCTATGTCTATAAACAAAAGTTCAAATAAACTTGTAACATTCAAGCCCTTTTTTTGAAAATTTTCAAACTCTATTCCAAAAGTACCGTATAAAACCCCGTATCAAAATGTTTTTATTTTGAGATTAGAAAAGAAGATGTTACAGAAAAAAATAATTGTGTAATTAAAAAATATTAAGTTTTTTTTTAAGAGACAAAACACCAAAAAAAATTAAAAACATAATGTTTTTTTCATAGGTTAATTTTTATTAAAAAGTTTTGTAAAATTTGATAAGAAATAAGATAAATAAACTATGTTTAGGACAAACTTAGTTTTTTCTAAACTTCTTTATTATTCTTTTCAATTGAAAAATAATTAAAAACTAATTAGTAAGCTTAAATTATTTTTTTGTTTATTTTTAATTTGCAGCTTTTGTACAACAAACGACGGACAACTTTAACAGTAACAGCTTTTAAAAACTATTAACTTTATGAGCAAATGAAAAATGTTGGTGTCTCAAAAAAAAAAAGTAGATACGACAGCTGGAAAGACAAGCTTTCAATTTTTAATGACTTTTCATGATTGTTTGAGAAAGAAATAGAATTGTAAACTTTATCTTACGGCATTTACATCGTTTTCTCATAACAGTTTATGCAAGTTGAATCAGTGATAAGTGAATACATACACGTAATATAATGTTATAAGTATTCATAAATGCGTGCTTTAAGGGAATATTGGTCAAAATGAAATAACTTTTTTGGCAGTGTGACTTTTTTTGTTTAACCGAAAAACAGTTAATTTTTTTTTTAGGAAATATTTCAGAAGCTGTGACAAGCAGAATCGACAAATGTAGTGATCACATGATCACGGAACGTTCCAGTTAAGTGATCACGGAAGCACGTTCCAGTTGAGAGCCATTTTGTCCCATCCGCACGTGATCAGCGATGCGTGACATGATGCGTCACGTGATTTGACGAAGCACGTGGACGTGACCACTCGAGCGTGACTCATTCGCTCGTTCCTAGGCAACCTGGACACCCTGATGCCATCCAGAGTGTACACTCTCACCTTTTTGTTAATAACAAATAGAGAATAAATAAATTACAAATAAATAAAGAGCAAATTAAAATCATAAAGCTAACGGTTTAAAACTTTTCGTAAAACATTTTTCTACAACACAGTTTTAAGAAAAGCATTAAAGACTGAAACCAGGTTGGAAAAAATTTAAAACGTAAATAAACTTGGAAGCATATTTATTTATTTTGAATTTCACTTTAAATATTTCAAAAGTGAAAACAAATACTGTAAACTAACGTGTCGGTTATCGAAGGGTAAGGCCACCATGTTCTTATGGGTGCTCATCCTGTTCACCCCGCTGTCAAAGTTCAGCACACAAGTGGGCGCCCTCATGCTTCTCAGCTCCCACACCTTCACCGTTCGATCCTCCGATGATGTCACTATCTGCGTTTGTTTGATTTTCTCAATTCATTTAATCAATTCATTTTTTTGTCAATTTTATTTGGCTTCTCATGCAGTTTACAGCACAATAAACTTAGTAGTTCAAAACTAGATTTTTTTAACTAGATGCATAATCTTCTAACCTTTGAAATAAAGTACATTATAATCATGGTTTGTTATCAAGTAATTAACAGCATAAGTTTAATTTTAATAAACTTTAGTAAAAAACAAACAAAACATTTTGCTTAAAACTTGAAAATCAAACTTTCTCATTGTTGGCGAATATGGCCGAGGTGACGGACCGGGAGTGTCCCTGGCCCACGGTGACGGTGTGCACGCTCGGCACCCTCAAGTCGCACACCCTGAACGTCGCGTCCTGCGATGACGTCACAATCAACTTTTCGGTCGAGTGAGCGCTAAAGTGGTTTGTATGATTGATTGTTGCTTTGAACAAAACTACTCAAAAATATAACACCGCTATAAGGCTGTAAAATACCTGACAAAGGTGAGTGGCAGGTCGTGTCCGGTCAACGTGTGGAACGTCTTGTTCAGCGCGGCGTCCACGATGCAGGCCGTCCTGTCCCAGCTGGCAGTGACGAACTGGTCACCTGAGGGCAGCCACGAGCAGCCGACCACCGGTCCACTGTGCACCTTGGTCACCATCAGCGTGTTTTCGACCTGGCAGCCCTGGTGGGTGGGCGACTCGTGCTGCGCTGTTGGGATTCAATTATTTTGATGCAGTGAAAAACTAAACTTTACATGCGCTTCGTAAGTAGTTGTTGTATTGTTTAGAGCGTGTATGTAATTTGTGTTTACAAAAAAGGCTTTAAATCATGCAGTTACAGGTGGTGTCATAAACGAGGTTTTGAAATTTTCATCGGAAAAAAATAGACGAAAGTGTGTTGATGATTCATTGAAATGCACAAATTAAAATTGGTCATTCATTCAAAAGTAGGTTCATTTTTGACTTAACAAATTGCAGATCCACATGTTTTTTATTTTTGATTTAGAAATAATAAACTGCAGTGCAAAAACAAAATTAATATAATTTGTTAAACGCTGCATATCACACAATGCTTTTAATGAGATAAAATTATAACATAAATCTAAAAAATTACGTTTAGATTCAGTTGAATAGTTGAATAGTCTTATTATTAAGTTCTTGACTAAATATTAAGAAGAATAAACAATTTAAGTTTTTTAATTTTATTAACAAAACTATGTTTTAGTTGTTTGAAATAAATCAAACGAGATCATCAGTTGAATATAAAATCTTATTCAAATAAACCTTAATATTCAAACTTCAAATAGTTGTCAACTAACAGCTTTCCAGATGTTCATAACTCCACAGATGCAAGCTCTTATCCCCGCTCGAGGTGATTGCAATTTTTTTGTTCGGATGAAAACTCACTGAGTTGACCGAACCTTGATGGCCACCGTAAGTGGCAACACATTCGCCCGATTCTATACTCCTAAAAAAATAAAAATAGCTTATAGCTTTGTAATTATTTCAGGGTTGCAAGTCTTCGGTACAAAAAACGGTCCTAAGTAACCTTTAACTGTTCTTAATCATTAACCATCAAATGGTGGCCTTAGTCATCCTTAGTTTAAAAAAAAATCAAACTAGCTCGATTTTTCTTGAGTATACTAAGTATCCTGAGTGAGTGACAAACCTGCTTTCATAAAAATTTAAATAAATATTTTTGGCAAAACAAAATATTGTGTGAAAAAGACGAAGATCACCTTCATACTTACCAAAGTTTAGCAGTTTGGTCAGCTGAAGCAGTTGCGATGAGGTCAGTGTCAACCGGACTCGAGTCAACTTCCAAAACTCCGTCTACGTGGCCCACAAACGACTGCAAAAATATATATATAATCTTTCACTTTATATTAAACTCTTTACAAAATATATAATGGTTCAAAAAGTTTAAAGTAGTAAGTATCATTAGTGCTCTGTAAAACGGTAGTCTACATTGTGAGTACCTACTTACAACACAACTCTAAAATACGTACTTGGCGGAAAGTGCATACTTAAGGCCTGGTCTAAAAAATTTTTCAAGCTAAAAATATACTTTGAAAAGCTGCACAAAAGCGAGCCTAAATGGATATCTAAACATGTTGGAAAATGTTCAATGATTATTTTAGTCCTGAGGTACGAGAGAAGATTTGTCTTTTACTTATAGACAATGCTTCAGGAGATTTTTAATAATTTCAAATGTAAGATGATCGAAATAGCCATACAAATTGGGAACTACTTTGTGAGGTGAAAAAGACATACAAGATTTTGCGTTCAAAGATTTTCTGTCGTTTTATGAGCTTAGCAATGAAAACAAACAGCTTTCAAAAGAAGAAAGTTTTGTTTTCAAAGGTTTTGTTGGTGTATTACAAAAGAACTGCATATGTGATACTAATATGAAATAAGTAAATAAATATTTTCATATGAAAAATCTTTTTACAACAATTTTTTATTTGTGTATTTTAAGTGTAACCGCACCACTCTGATTTCATTAAAATTTGGGAATCTACTGCGTTTTTATTAGCATTTATTGTAAGTTATTTTCATTTTATTGTTTAATTTTATTAAAAATTGGAAAAACTTGAAATATTTTTTTTAACATTTATTTATAAAAAAGATATTTCTATATGTAAAAACAATACAGTTTGAGTTTTGAACAAAACGTTTTTTGAGTAACAAAACGCAATTTACAACAAGAATAAAATTAAGGCCATAGGGGGGGGGGGGGTCCACTTTGTTTTTTACAACTTGATCTTATTTTGTAGAATTTAATCTGAGCTATCAGACACTTTTAAGCGCTTAAAAAAACTCAAAGTAACTTTTGAGATATAAGCGATCAAAGAAAGGGCGTTCAATAGGTTCCTTATGGAAGGCAAAAACTAAAAATGCGAAAAAAGACTATTTCACTAAAAATCTATCTCCTCCTTTATTTTTTGAGTAATCTTTCTAAAATTTTTACAGAATGTGTATCATTAAACTTTAAAGAGATCTATTGTAAGATTTCTTTTAATTTTGAGTAAAAAAAAAATTATTGTCAAAAAACTACCCTTTTTTTAGTTTTTTGTGGATAAAATTTTTATTTTTCAAAATTTCAAAAATTCCAACATTCAGATTCTTCAAAATATTAAAAGGAACAATTCCTGAAAATTTGAAGTCTCTAGGTCAAAAAATGAAGGAGGAGATAGATTTTTAGTGAGTTTTAAAATTTCCAAGAAAATTGACCCCGAAAAATTTGCGGTCCATACTTTTGTATCGGAAACTTTTTACAAAAAATAAAATATCTCAAAAGTTAAATGATATTTTTAAATTCTATAAAAACAGGCTTGTAGTTTGTATTTAAAGCTTTCATATAAAAGCCAAAGTTATTTTTTGTAAAAAAAAAGTTGGACCCCCCCCCCCTATGGCCTTAATGTACCAGAATTACCAGAGTTTTTTTGAAAATTTTTCGCAGGGAAGTACATCTTTTTTGACCATTTTTGGTAGTAAGTTAATCTTATTTTAAAAATTTGTCTGTAAATAGATTTCATTTCTTAAAATTACTGTGTTTTAAATTTTATTTTATTCTATTGAAGCCTGTACCAACAACTTAGACCAATGTCTTTAAAGTTATTCTTATATGACTGTTCAAAAACCTTATGTTGGTTAAACAGAAATAGCCATAAAATCTAGTTAAAAGTTGTTATTAGTTTTAATTAGTTATATTTTATGATACTTATAAACTAATAGCAAATTATTTAACTAAAATTTATCAAAAACTAAAAAAACATTTGTTAGTTATTTATACTTTATTACATTAAGATTATGACTAATATGACTAAAATAACTTTTTAGTAAATTTTCAAAAACAAAAAAAAATTATGTAACAAAAATTATAAAGAATCATCTAGTGCAAATTTAGAAATTTAGAAGAAATCCAATGTTTAATTTAATATTTTGTTGTTAATAAAGAAACATAATTGCTTGTTATAATCCAGTGAAAACTTAATTTTAGTATTATAATGATGAAAAGAATTAAGTTTTAACTTTTTTATGTGTTGACTATGTATTAGTGTGTTTAAGGATCTACATGTAACATATAAGTAAATTCTTTCCGCAGCCTAGTGGTTATTAGTTGTGCAAGCCCTAAAACAACAGTTTAATATCTACAGGGTGGCCACTGGTTTTCAGCGAATTTTCTTTAGGTTTTCAAAGTTTCTTCAATGTTTTCAAAAAATTTTCCAGGTTTTTCAGAACTGATTTCAAGTTTTTGAAAAACTATGTACTTTAAAAAGTGTTTAATCTGTGTAGAGTTGATTACAAAATTTACTTTAAAGTATCTAAATTAGATATTACAAGTTCAACTATCGAAAAACGACAAAACTCATTAAGATTTATAAGCTAATTTATATTTACTGTATAAAAGTTTATGAATTAAAAAAATTTATATAACTTTTTTTTTAAATACTTTTATTAGCAAAAAAATAAGTACCTGCATTAGTTTTGAAACAACATTATTATTTGGTTTAAAGCTGGATACCAGTTTACTTGTTCCTGTTTTGTAAGTTGTTTTCAGCTTTTGAGAAATTTGACTTGAACTTAGACCCCCTTTGCTTTTGAAACTAGACTGAAAATTAGATTATTATACACTTAGCGTATTTTTATGCATCAAATTATGTAATATACTAATTATATTCTAAATTACATTATTGTAAACTAATATAAATTAATATATACTTTATATAAAGCGTAATGTTACACCAACAGTTTGTTTGAAGTCATTTTGTATATTGAAAACCATATTATTTAACTCAAACTGTTTTCCAAAATAAACAACACAAAAATTAAGTACCAGATACATTAAAACAAAGAGCTTGTTCTAGCTTTTAATAATATTTTATAACATTTTTTCTTCCAAATACCATAATAATTAATCATATATACTATCAAACCTTATGAGTAAGACTTTCATTATTTCCGTTGGTTTGATCTAAAGCATCACAACTATTTTTCATTTTACTAATCTTCTTGCGCAACTTGTAGTTTTCAGTGTACAGCTGGTTGAACTCTTGTTCAATTTGACTCAGCAAGCTTGAAATTTTGCTCTTGCGATCACTTCGTGCAGGGATATCATTATTAGAGTATTCATCTGTTTATATTTTAGATTTATCCTAGTTAATATTTTTTTAAACAATAACCAAAAATATTTTACAATTTTACTTAAGAATTTTAAAAAGAATTCTACTTTGCACTTCATGGGTTTCTCTTATTTAACTACAAAAAAATTAAAATATTATTAAATGCTAAAAACAACAAAACAGGACATAGTTTAACATTAAACTTTAATAAAATGTGAAACATATAAAGCAATTTATTCATTTTATCAAATGTATTAAGGGCATAGGGGGGAGGGGTCTATCTTGATTTTTACAAGTTGATCTTGGTTTTTGGAGTTTTATCTAAGCTATCAGATATTTTTAACCGTTTGAAAAAATTTAAAGTTTTTTTTTGAGATATAAGCAATCAAAGTTGGTGACCTCAATAGCTTCCTAATGGAAGACTAAACTAAAAACGCAAAAAAAAATCATTTCACTAAAAATCTGTCTCCTCCTTCATTTTTTAAGCAATCTAGTTAAATTATCACAGAAAGTGCATTATTAAATTTTAAAAAGATTGAATGCAGAAATATTTTAATTTTGAAAAAAAAAAAAATTTTTTCAAAAAAACAACCTATTTTTTTGCCTTTTTATCTTAAGTTTTTATTTTTTAATATCTTTAAAACTCCAACATTCAAAGTTTTAAAAACTATAAAAGCAACGTTTCCAAAAAGTTTCAGATCTCTAGCTCAAAAAATGAAGGAAAAGATAGGATTTTAATATTTTTTTAAATTTCCAAGAAAATTGACCCTGAAAAATTTATGGTCCAAACGTTTGTAAAGAAAACTTTTTATAAAAATTACAATACCTCAAAAGTTAAACAAGATTTTTTTAATTCTATAAAAACTTGATTATAGTTTGTGCTTTAAGCTTTCATATAAGACCCAATGTTACTTTTAGTAGAAAAAAATGTCAGACCCCTCCCCCTTATGCCCTTAATTTAATAATAAATTTACCTGCAGAGTCATCTTTACTTTTGCTGAACCAATGCTCTTTTTTAGTTTCCATGTTACCTTATCAAGCAAATCTGTTGAGAAGCAAAAATTATTTTAAAATTAATGTTATTTTTTAATAATATTTCAAGCATCTATTATTTAGTTTGTGAAAAAAATCACTTAAAAACTTAGTTTTCTATTTTTTTAAAGCACTAATATACATGAAGAGTTTTATATAACTTTTATAGAAAGTATTGTAAATATAGTTTAACACAGAAAATAACTAGGATAAAAGTAAACTTTTTTAATAACAATACAGAATACAGGGGAATTGTAGAAAACAAGGAGTCAAAGATGGTTTGTTCAGAAGGTTTTAAAAAAAGGCCGAGATTTAAAGATAAAAAAAGATTATTTTATCCAAAGTCTTTTTTCTCAAACTCAAAATTTTAATTTTGTATAAAGTTATTTTATACTATATTAAGAATTTTTTTATTTTCTGTAAAACAGTTTTGCCACTAGATTTTGTTTTTAATAAATTTTTTGAAAGTACAAGTATTTCTGCTCTGCAGACTTTTGCCAATGTTTTTGTTGACCGTACTAAAACAAGGGTACCAGATATTTTGCCTAGTGGACAATGTTTTAAACGTTGCACGGAAAGGACAATGAGGACGTCACTGATCATTGCCAGCAAGTTGTTGCTTCATGTGAAAGCATGATAAACCGTTTGTAGATTGACAATTGCAAGTTTTTTGGTTGTGACTGACTGATGAGTCTTAATAAAGACAAAACCGGTCTCAGTCTACTGAAACTTGTGGTCTGATGATTAAATTTGCATGATCAACCCTAAAATTTTATTGACTTAATTTAATAGAAGTTTAAATTTTAAAAACTTTATAAGCACAAACTTACTGTAAAAATACAGTAACACTACTTAAGATTTATTTCATAACAACATCTGAACAACATATAGTTTCTTGTTGTATGTAGTTCTTATGTCATCTAAATTTCATGACATGTGTTCAAAAATTGATAACAGGTCAAAATTGCACTAGAAAAAAATTGCACAAGGGGACTAAATTGCACAAAGACAAAATTGCACAACCGCAAAAAATTGCACAAAGATACTTTTGAACAAAAGCAAATTTGCACAAGGGGACAAAATTGCTTTTGTCAACAACTTTGCACCAAGGGTCAATTTTGCACAACTTATAATTTTGCACTGAGGGTTATTTTTAAACAAAGAGTAAAAAAACAGAATAAAAAAACATAAAAAAAAGCAGAGAAACAAAACTAAAGGATAAATTAATAAAAAACCATAAATTAAAAAAAACTACTGACCCAGAGTAAGGGTTAGGGGTAACAGTGGTAGTAAAAAGAAATAAAAAACAATAACTAATAAAAATATTTAAAACAATAATGATAATAAACAAAATCAATTAATTAAAAAGAAGAAAAAAGCTACCAACTGAGGATAAGGGTTAGGGGTAAAAACGATAGTAAAAAAATAGAAAGAAAAAATAAGTTACTGACCAAGAGTAAGGGTTTAGGGTAACAGTTGTAGAAAAAAAAAATTAATAAATTAAAAAAAAATTTCACCTGTGCAAAATTGTCTCCATGCAAAATTGTCTGCTTGTGCAAAAGTATCTTCGTGCAATTTTGTTCCCATGTACAATTTTATCCTATTTTGCAAATTGTGCCCTCGTGCAATTTTGTACACTTGTACAAATTTGACAGCTACCCATAAAAATTAAATGAATTCTTTAAAGAGGCCCTTTAAAAAATTTTTGGAAAACCCTAATTTAAAGAAGGGCTAAGACACCTAAATTATAAAGAGCAAAGTCATAAAGTTAAATAGGCTCTTTAATTATTTACACTAACTGGAAATGAAAAAATCTCAATTATACTAAAAATCTATCTTCTTCTACATTCTTAAATCTTAGATTTTAAATAAATAAAAAAAATATATATTTTAAACTTAAACACAAACAACAAAACTAGAGTATTAAAGATTTTTCAAAAATAAAATTTGTCCTTTTAGAAAGTTTTATAATTACTAACTAAACTAATAGTTTCTAACAGTTATAACTAAAACAAAAAAGTTTAAAGTTTTAATCTTTAAAATATCTTTGACTATTCATCTATTCATGAAAGAATTTTGGAACAGAAAATATTCTTAAAACAATAATCTAAAAAAAAGAAGTGTATTAAAGTTAAAAAATTGTTTTTTATATGTCTTTCACTAAACACAAACACAGTTTGGATTCATAGATGGTCATTCAACTACCCTAGCTTTATCAAAGTTCAAAGAAAGTACATTGTCCTCTTTTGAGAAGGTAATGCTGTTTGTGCAGTTTTATTAGATCTGAGTAGAAATTTGACTGTGTAGACAGAAAAATATTGTCAAAAAAGTTAGAGTATTATGGAATAAGAGGGAAAATGCTTAAACTATTGGAATTATACCTATCTGAAAGAAAACAGCTTGTAGATTTTGCTGGGTACATATCAACTTGTAAAAGTATAGACATAGGAGTGCCACAAAACTCTGTTTTAGGTTCCTTATTGTTTTTTGTTTATATCAAAAATTTACAAAACAATACAAACCTAAAAGTCTTGAACTTTGCAGATGACACCCTGTTATATAGTACCCTGAAGAAAAGCACTTATCAACGAGATAATATATACTTGAACTCACAGTTGGAAAATGTATCAAAATGATTAATCAACAACAGGCTTAAACTTAACTTAAATAAAACAAGGAACATGCTCTTTCACCCTGGTAAATCAGAAGTATGGAAAAAAACTAATTTAGATATAAAAGTTTGTAATTCATCTATATTAAAGGTAAAAAATTATAAGTTTCTTGGTGTTACAGTTGATAGTAACCTCAATTGGTCTGACCATATTGAAGTAGTAAAAACTAAGTTATTGAAGACAATAGGTATATTATACAAAACTAGTTACTTTTTAAATCAAAATTAATTGTATTATATCTTTAATTCACTTCTGATTATTCATATAAGATATCGTTTGTTGTGTTGGGGTAGGGCGAGTAAACTTAAATTACTGAGATTGATAAACTTATAAATAGAGCATTAAGGTGCATTCATTTTAACGGTTGGAATGAAAGTATTAACAGTATAAAAATAATAAACAATGAACTTTACCGCAAGATCAACAACAACAGCATCCGAGACAATCCTACGACCAGTTTCGTCCTTATTAGGACTCATCAGGCAGGAATAGTCGCGAGAAACCGCTATTGTGATCTTAAACAAGCGGGCTTAAGTACGAAGTACTGAAGCGATCGTTTGTGGGTAAAGTTGAAAAAATGACTTTACCCATTTTGTTTTTAACTTTACCCACAAACGATCGCTTCAGTACTTTGTACTTAAGCCCGCTTGTTTAAGATCACAATAGCGGTTTTTCGCGACTATTCCTGCCTGATGAGTCCTAATAAGGACGAAACTGGTTGTAGGATTGTCTCGGATGCTGTTGTTGTTGATCTTGCGGTAAAGTTCATTGTTTATTATCGATTGCATAAAACATCTCAACTTCGTTGATGATGGCCGAAATAAATACTGGCAGTATAAAAATAGAATGGAAAATATTAGATATTGAAAATATTTTAAAGTATGAGTTAGGATTTTTTATTCACAAATTTAAAAGAAATACTTTGCCAGTTAACTTTAAGCCTTACTTTACCAAAGTAAATAAAATTCACAATCATTCAATAAGATTTTCAGAGACAAAATATTACATCCCTAGAGTAAATAGTCTTTATGGTTCTAAAACCTTATCCTATCTTGGATGTAAAGTATGGGAAAATTCCAAGAAGCCTAAAAGATCAGAGCTACCTTGGACTCTTCAATCTGGACTGAAAATTGTTTTACTTAAAAATCAATCAGATAGAAGTCAAACTTAATTTTCTCTATACTTTTTAACAACTAAGATAAATTTGTGGTATTGTTATATATGTAATCTATTTTTGGGCTGATTGATGGTGGTTTGACTGGGTATGAGCAGAGATGGTTTGGTTTTGGTTTTATAAACTTGGGATTCATTGTTATTGTTTAGTCTCCATTGACAATATGGCTAAAGATAAGTTTGTTTAGTTTTTATTTTACTTAACTTAATTTTTATATCAATTCATGAGTTAGATCAGGGGTTAGCAGGTCAAAAAAGGAACGATTTTTATGTGCTTTCAAAAACATACTTAAGGATAATTCTTTGGTAATTTCCTAGGATGATTTTGCACCAATATCAAAGCAAAAATATTTTACACTTTACAATTTTACATTTTGATAAGACAAGTATAGAGTTTAAAAGCTCTATATTTAAACTATACCTTAATCATTGAGACCTTAAGGTAAATAAAATGAATTTTTGATTAAATAAAGCTACCGATCGAGGGTAAGGGTTAGAGGTAACAGTGATAGTAAAGATAAAAATAACTAATAGAAATTACTTAAAAAAATAAAACTGAAAGGTAAATTAATTAAAATCAAAACAAACTACCAATCGAGAATAAGGGTTAGGGGTAGCAGAGATAGTAAAATAATAAACTAATAAAAAATATTATGAAAAAAAAAATAGAAAATAAATTAATAAAAAAAAAAGTTACCAATCAGAAGTAAGGGTTAAGGGTAACAGTGATAATAAAAAAAAACAAATGATAAAAACTATTAAACAAAAGTTTATTGTCCAAATTTGAGTTATTGTGTTCCCTATTTTTCAATTTTATACTTGTTTTGACAGAATGTAAAATTAGAAAATTGATTTTGGTGCGAAATCATCCTAGGAAAATACCAATTTTTTTACAAAAAAAAAGGCTATAGATTATCCTTTGAAGATAACACTAAAACTTTATTTTTGTATTTTGAGAATAATAAATATTAATCAAGATGAAAAAAAAAAATTTGGTGCGGCCCACAGGCCGCAGTTTGCCAACCCCTGAGTTAGATGAATAAAGATTTTTTTTAGAGGTACAATATTATATTTAGCTATTGTTAATATTTTAAAATACATTCACTTGTTAGATTATTAATATTATTATTTAGAAAAAAAATACAGCTGATGAGTCCACTATAGAAGTAATATATTTCTCAAGTATGTAGAGTATTATCAATTTGATAGTATTTATGTTTTTTTGTGATTTTTTTTTGACTAATATAAAAAAAAATCCTTCATCCATTATCAAGTTTACTCTAAAAATGTAAAAACTTGTGATGTCCCAACTACCAAGTTAAAAGAAACTATTTATTTTAATTGCCACCTTAAATTAAATAATCTTAAGTTTACCACAGATGTTCTTGTGCTAAAACTTTATTTCAACTAACGGCGTTTCACTGCTCTCAAATAAATTTAAGAACAGATCTACGGAGTCTATAAAATGTTAACACACATTAGAAAAAAAAAGCAGAAAAAGCATGTATAATTATGTATAGTGTTTATCTAGGTAGTAACTATAAATCTCTGAGGAATGCTGAATCCTAAGAAAAAAAGCATATTTGAAGTACTTGAGTTCGATGGTTCCCTTAAAAACATCCCTTTGGCGAACAAGCACACTTATCAGGTTAACCATAAAGTCCATTTATAGTTACTACCTAGATAAATACTATACATAATTATACATGCTTTTTTCTGCTTTTTTTCTAATGTGTGTTAACATTTTATAGACTCCGTAGATCTGTTCTTAAATTTATTTGAGAGCAGTGAAACGCCGTTAGTTGAAATAAAGTTTTAGCACAAGAACATCTGTGGTATACATTCCGATAAGCTTAGCTTATCAGGATCTCCAGGATTTAACGCCTTATAACGTTACATCTTATAATCTTAAGTTTAATATGTTAAGTTATTATAAAATCTTTACACGAGATTACATATAAATTATAAGTTCAAACTTTAATTATGTTAAATTCTTTTTTTCACTTTATTTTTAGGGTGGTAAAATTAAACAGTTTAGCATAACATATGGAACAAAAATACTTTAAGGTGTCTCCCCTTTTATAGTTTTTTATAACTTATTTAAGAGACGACTGTAATAAGGTTTTAGTTTTAAACATAGTTTTTAGTGTTTTCTATTAAGTTCACCGCAAATAACGTTAATAAAAACATGTAAATGTTTTACAAATGTATTAAAAAATTCTATTGCTCTTATAAAAGTTTAACTTAGTCGAAATATGAAGATGAAAGTAAATGAAATATTTAAATTGATTTCTTTAAAAGCAGGTAAATTTATAATTAATAAATATTAAAAAACCGATAACTTTAAGAGCTTATTTTAGCTTGGATTTTTTTTTTTTATAAGATCAGCACAATTTATTATTAAATTGAACAGTCTGTTTTTAATTATATTAATTTAAGTTAAATAAAAGTGAGAAATGATATAACCTTTTTTTTTTTTTTGAGTAAATCTAGTCCGATCTGATTAAACGATTGGTGACCAATAAAGTTTACAGTGGTGTAAACGTTAAGTATAAATATTAGTTGAAATTTTAAAAATAATGAAAAATTCTTGGAAAATCTAACAAGAACTACATTTAGGATACTATTGTGAATTAGCAAAGTTTTCTTTGATTTAAAACGCTAACGCACTAAAAATTTCTTTAAAGTTTTTAACAAATATTGCTGCAAAGTTTTATTTTTTAGTATTTATATTTACTACTTGTAAATATTTATTTAACATTTTCTACTATTATTTAGGGAACATGCTTACCAGAGCTTCCAGATTTTAGTATAATTTCTTAATTAGATACACTTCAGGAAAAACGTAAGTTGTTCTTGTAATTACGCAAATAAACGAAAAAAATAATACTCTATTAGTACTAAATCCTATACACAATAAAAATTTTTGAGTTTTTTGCAGTCGAAAACACAGGTTAATTTTAAAAAGATAAAACTAATATATATTAATATTAATACAATGCGTTACACTTAAAGTATAAGTACAGAGTGACTTTAAGTCAATTGCCAAAAAAAAACTTATGTATTGTATAATTGAAACCGCTTTTACGACCAGGTATGGTAAAATTTGAAAACCACTAATTACAGCTGTTTTATCGCTATAACCAGAAAGCTTAAGTCACAAACATAGCTATTTTTATTTCTCATACTTTACATTGGATAAAATTACATAATTTAATTTTTATTAATTTTGTTGTTATAAACTTACTATAATATTAACTTACTTAAGTTTCAATTTACAATGTACTAAAACAATTTTAACACCTTGATTGTAAAACTAAAACAGTTTTTAATAACATTTTTACATATTACCTTATTTTTTTTTTTCATTAACAAAAAGTGAAGTTCTTCTTAAATTATTTTTAGCTTAAAGTTTTGAAAAAACAATAGAAAAACTTTTAAATATTTTGAACTTAGTTTCCAGTACACAAGAACAAGATTCCCAAATCCCAATAATTGGTATGATCAATCCTTTTGTTAAACTTGAGCTTTGTCTCACAGCATACAAGAGTCAAGGTTTCTGCTCTGCAGACTTTCGCCGATGTTTTTGTTGATTGAAAATTCCCAACATAATCATTCATCATCAAAATCACAAATACTGTCCGGAGTTGGTTTCTGTTTGATTTAATTAGTCTTTTGAGCTCCTTCGAATGAATTTCTACTTTTGATTAATTCTCGCTTTTCCGCCCAATATCAGTTTTAGGTTTAAAAAGTATAAAAATTTAAATTAGATTTCTGTTTTATTATGAACAAGATCAAAAATTTAACAAAATAAAAAAACATAAGACTATTATAATAACAAACTTATAAATCAGTAAAGTGGTGTATTACAACTGCCGAGACTTTTTTTTATAAAGTTAAAGCCAGTATTGAGACTTTACTTTAAAAAAACTTTGAATAAAATAAAAAATACTGTACAGATATTAATAAGGTACGCTCCTTGAACTAAAGCATAAGTTTGTACTTTTCGAGAGTATATATCAATTTTTAGACAAATTTTACTCTTTTTACACAAAACAAAAGCTAATATATAGGTTTTTAAACAAGTTTTTACCAGTTTATATATAGTTTTTTCTTTACCAGCATGTTTTTTCTCACTATACTATTTCAAATAATAAATGTCATATATTTGCATTAATCATACTAAGATAGTTTTTTGTTTATGAAACTTAATTGTTTTTAAAAAATGTTACAAAAAGTTTTAAAAAGAATATTTTACTCACCTCTTTTTCGATTCTCAATGCGTACTTTACGCTTATGCATAACTTATTTAAGTAAGTGCTAAGAATATCGATCGAATAAATAAAACATGTGCTACCTCATCAAAAAAAAGCCTAGACACGACTTTGGAGACTAAAATGTCGTGCAATAAAAGCAAGTTTTTTTTAATTTTAATTTTTTTCAATTTTTTTTGTTTAGTTTAAGACTTGTTAATTAAAATTATAATAAATTTTGTCAAATTTATCAACTGTATTAAGTTCAGACTTCACAGCATATCTTTCAACCAACAAATTCACCATTTCTGCTAAAAAAATCATTTTAACTATGGTCGATGTAAACAATTAATTTTAAATAACTAGACATAAAATGGAAATTATTGTTTTTTTTTAAACATGATCAAATTTAAAATTAAACTCGATTTTTTAAAGTTTTTTAAAGTTAAAATAAACTTAAAAAACCATTTTATTTTAAGCCTTATTTACTGAACCTTATTTATTTTTAATCTTATCATTAAAAACATATTTAATTTTTGTCAAAGTTAATACAGATGTTAAAATATATCCAATAAAAGTGTAGTGCGACTCGAAAACCGAATTCTTCGTGCACTAGGTCCAAGAACAATACATGTTGAGCGTTTTTTTATCGTTCAATAAACAATGAGTAAAATATTGAACTTTACTTTGTTTAAGTTTTACAAAAAAAAGATCTTCCATAAATATTTTTATAAAATAATTTTCTTAAGTGTGATAAGTGTTATTAGTGGAGTAGCTTAGTTCCAATTCGTGCTCAATCCGAACAAATCCTTTTATCAAACCTTATCTGTATTTATAAATAAACCTACATTTGTAAACATTACTTTGTTATAGTTCATTGTTTTCAAAACGTATCCATTGTCTTGTTGTAGTTTAATAAGTATATTATTTTTATTGTAAATCTTTTTTTGGAAAGTATTTTTAAAGTTAATTTACTTTTATTTTATTTAATTCAAATTTAAATTCAAATTCAGTTGTTTTATACAGTTTGAAAATTTTATAAGTATTTTAAAATTGCTTGAGGAGTTTTGATAAAATGTTTAAAATTTAAGTATTACTTTACCTTAGTCTAACAACACATTCAAAAACAAGTTTAAACAACTACATTGAAGGAATTTGTAAATACAGTTCTTAAATGCATTTAAATTTCTTCAGTCTAGTTTTATAATATAAAAAGCTTTTAGTAAACTATAAAACCACAAAAATTGCTGTTTGAAAAAAATAATTTTAATTTAAAAAAGAAATATTAAAACGTTTTCAAAAATGTGATCAAGTTAACTCTATCTTTTATTTTAACAAATTTATAACTTTATTTCAAAAAAGTTACTAAACAAAGTTTCTATTTATAGCAAAGTTTCAGTTTTTTAAATCAGTTTTTAGTTTAACGTTTTGTCATGTCTTGGATAAGATGTTATCTGCGGTGTGCGATTTAATAACCGAAAGGATTTCTTGTGCACCAGGTAACATGTTAAATATTTTTGACGTTTTTATTTTTGTCGTTTAATAAACTATAGTTACGGTACCCAATACTAAATAAAATGTTTTCGTAAAATATATACTTTTCAATCATTAGTAAGATTCATCTTTTTTTAGTTAAGCATTAAAACACAGTAACTATATACTATTTTATATAAGTTTTTATATAGTGTTATACTACAATATTACTATAACTTGAGTTTAATTCGACTTTAGCATTTGTACTAAAATGGATTATTTTATAGTGATATCGCGCCAAAACTATTAGAGCTATTGAATATGATGCTAGAAATTTACAATGGAACTTCAACAAGCTGAAAATCCTTGTGCAGAATTACATACAAACTATCTTTATTTTGTTGTCATTTTACAAATTGATAGCTTTTAAAACAATTGTTAATCTTGTTTTATGTTTACATATATTTTAATTTCAATAATAATTTGTTTATAGAAGCAGTTTGAGTTTCTGTTCAAATTTTAAGTTTTTAAGCAAAAAGGTTTCTTGTAGTGACTTACTTTCTGAAAAATTTTATATGCTTATAATTTAAATTTAAATTCTTTGTTGCTTGTTGTGTAAGAATATATTATTAATTTTCTTTTTAAAGTATTTTTTAATTTAGCTTCTGGTAGTTAAAAAAATTGAACTATAGATATCTATGCTGAAAAATTGATAAATTATCACTGTAAAGCTTATAAGTCTTTTTAACGAAGTAAATTCATTTTTATTAGAGTTTTCTGATTCAATTAAATGAGTTCTCAAGATATACCAGCATCTTCACCATTGGTGGATTCATCTCCTGTTCAGTACGATGAGAGTTCTGAAAGACCTCAACAAAGTTTTGATGTCACTTCTCCACCATTAGGTTGTTATATTTTTTGTGTTTATATTAGAGTACCAGTATTATAACAAAGATTAAGGGCATAGGGATAATAGGGCATAAACACCCTTTTTTGGTTTTTGATCATATTTTGTATTGTTTTTACTAAGCTACATTTACATAGCTACATACAAGTTATATTAAAAAAAATTAAAAAATAAAAATCTTATAAAAAAATTACTTAAAAAAAAACTTATTTTTTGTTTATTTTTTTTATAGAATTTTTTTTTTTTAATTTTTTTAAATTCTGTTTTAACATAATTTTCTAAATATATCAAGGAACATTTCCTAAAAATTTGAGGTAGTTATCTCAAAAAACGTAGGAGGAGTAGATTTTTAGTGAAATAGTCTATTTTTGCTGTTTTAGTTTGCGCCTCCCATAAGAAACCTATTGTTGCCCCCGACTTTAACTGGTTATATCTCAAAAATTATTTTGAATTTTAAAAATCTGTAAAAAGCAACTTGTAGCTTAGTAAAAACTATATAAAATAAGATCAAAAACCAAAAAAAGGGTGTTTACCTCCCCCCTATGCCCTTAAAGTACATTCTTTACAAATAAGTTTTTCACAACAAACCAATTAAAAAAACAAATTTTGAAATAAGTTTTTTATAATGAAAAAAAAGTTTCAAGCTCAACCCTATATTATGGTAAAAAAAAACTGTTGCAACTTATTAGGAATAATTAATTTTATTAAAATTAAAACTAAGTGAAAATTTGGTAATTAATGCACCAAATCAAGCTGAAATTTTATTATATACAATGTCTTTTTAAACCACAATTATAGGTTAAAATTTTGTATTTTCAGGGTTCGTGCGCATCAGGCTAAATCAGTTTTTTTGAAAAAAGTTGAAAAACGTCAGGCTAAATCAGTTTTTTATTTAAAAATTTGAGAATATCAGTTTTTCTCAGTTCAAGTGCTTGAAAAATTTTGATTAAAAAAATTTGAGAAATCTTTTTAAGATCAAATGAGATGTGAATTTATTTCTAAATAAAGATTTAGTTATTAAAGACAAATCAGTTAGTATTTGTAAAAAAAAAACGCTTAAAACATTTGTTGAATCTTTAAAAATTTCTAAGAGTCTTCATAATTTTGTTTTGAGTAGATTATATACGTCATAATTATGAAAATTTATTAAACTAATACAGTTTAAACATTACAGTTTAGTTCAACAACTTAGCTGTTTGTTTGAATTTTAATACTCCTGTAAGCGTTTCATTTTGAATTTAAATAAAACACGACATTTCACTTCGTTTTAATGTAAATCTTCTGGTTATAATGTTTTTACTTAGTGATTAATTAAATTAAACAATTGTAAACAATTAAGTTATATCTAAAACTAATTTTAAAACTTATTACTGAATTTGTTATGTTAAGAGCATAGGGAGGGGTCAATCACCTTTTTGACAATTTAGTCTTATTTTATTGAGTTATAACTAAGCTATGAGTTGCTTTTTGCAGATTTTTAAAGCTCAAAATATTTTTGAGATAAAGCTGGTTGAAGTCGGAGACTATAATAGTACTAATCAAGACCCCCCAATACCTAAAATTACTTCTAAAGGGGATTTTTTTACTTTGAAAAAATGTCAGGCTAAATTGGTCTCAGTCAGGCTAAATGAAAAAAATTTCGCGCACGAACCCTGATTTTATAGATACATATATAAAATTAAAATTATTCATTGTAAATTAATAAAACTTAAATATTTAATCACTTTCATTTTACTATATAAAGTTTATAATTGATTATATCAATAGTTTACATTGATTACAATATTGAGAAATAAAATAAATAAGATAATTCAGTTTATAAAAATAAATTTAATTCTTATTATGTATTCATATAGCTTGTTTAAAACAAAGTATTGTTTTAGATTGAACATATTACCCTTAAAACATTTATTTTTAGCCCAAAACTATGGTTAAAAAAGACATTAAATACAATATAATTTCAGCTTGATATTGGTGCAACATCATCCTAGGTAATTAATGACAATTTTACTAAAAGTCTATATTTTCTTTCAGTTTTTAAGCAATTGTTTTATAAATTTTTTAGTTTATTATTTAATAAATTTTTAACAACTTTTAAGAACAGGTTTTTGAAGCTTTTCTTACTAAAATAAATTTAAACAAACAAATTTTATTTATTGATTTTAATTTTGGTCATAACATTTTTAAAGCTTTAATTTCAAAAATACTCTTCCTAGAAGATGTTTGTAATATTAAAAAGATAATTTTCTGAAAACTATAGTAAATTGCTATAAAAGTGAAGACAAAGATAGAATTTTAATTTTTTTTTTTTAATTCTGAAAAAATTGGTTGTCAAAGTTACAGTTGTATATATTTTTTTTACTCAACTGGTTGCATTTATAATTTATTTGTTCTATAAAAATTTTCTTATATTATATACTCTATGCTTCAAGAGAAAAAATCAATATTAATTTCTGTTAAAAAAATGTTTGTACCAGGCATTGTTAGCTCATAGTAAAATATTTCAAAAGACAAAAGATATTTGACAATATTTTATTTGTTAAGTATATATTTAAGGTTATAAGTTTATTGAGATAAGGTAATAATTCTTTACTTAACACTGATGAAATTAGGTCTTACTTTACTTATTTTCTTACCCCTATAAGTTGTATGTGAATTTTACTTGCAATGAGGCAAGCTAAGTTAAATTAGATTATTAATTTGGAACGTTTTACAAAGTACAAGTAAAGTTTATCAAGAACAATGTTATTATATATTTTTTTGCTACCATTAGAACTCTGCTTAGCTTTAGAGAGTGGTTTATACTTGTTGTATACTTAATTAAAAGCTAATAATGTTTGAAGTATTAGTAAGTGTGTTAAATTAATAAATTTAAATGAAATATATTTAAAGTTTAAGGTGACTCAAAAAAGAAAAATTAATAATGTTATTTAATAAAAAGCAATGTAGAAATTAACTTTTTTTGTTGTAATATTGTTACTTATTTATAGAGAATGTTCCATCCAATCAACAGCCAACAAGTATGGATATGAGTTCACCTATCCTGTACAACAGTCAGACTCCATCCAGTTTAAGAACTCCAGGAGCTAGAACCCCTCCATCAAGCAGAGGTGTTACTACTCCAGTAAGATAATTTTTATTACTATTGCTTTTTTTTATTTCTATTGGTAGTAATTTTTTATTCACCGCAGTAATTTTAAACTAGTTTATCAATTCATACTTAAGCGATGATTGTATATAAAATAGTTATTTTCTCTGTAAAATAGATTAAAAATTTATTGCTCCATATACACATTTAAAAAGTAAAAATAAAAATACTTCACCAAAAAGTAACCTCAAAACTATTATTAAATATTTAACTACAATTTAATTTAAGTTTTTATATGAACTTTAATTAAAAAAACATAGTAATCAATATAAGATTACTTTATTTTTTACAACAAAATTAAAAATTAGAATTGTGTGGTTTAGTTAAGTAAAATTGCATGGTTTAAAAAAATTAAGTCTGCAAATACTTTTGCAGCAAACCAGTATCATTGTCTTTTTATGCACTTAATATTTTGCATAAACTTCTAATGCACTTTGATTTTTATATAATACAATGATTTGAGTTTTAATTCAAGTAAAAAGCTATCTGTTCGAGCATACATGTCTACTATGAATGTGATTTGTTTAGATGAGGAGGCGTGTTGATTTGGGGATGAACGAGAACACGAGGACGATCCGTGTGGAGCAGGACAATGATGACAGCGACTCGGACACTGAGCAGGGCAACGACCCCAATTTGGTGATATGGGGCACCAATGTGGTGGTCAGCAAGTGCAAAAAGGAGTTTGTTAAATTCATTCAGAGGTTAGCTAGTTTAAATTAATATTCTATTTCCAAATGTTAAATATTTAGTTACTAAAATACTTAATGAGAAGTTGTATTTAAACTTTTACAAATAAAATTTTTGATAAACATTTTTTGTGATAGCTTTATTTGTTTTAGTATTCAATTGAAATAAACTAGTTATTTTTTTGTTTTAATTACTGATTTCTATATTTTCAAGACTACAAATATTCTGTATAACACTTAAAAGTTGAATGAAAAGCGTGCAAAAAAGCACAAAAAGATAATTTTTTTTATGAAATTTCATATATTGTTCTAATTAAAATTAGCATACTCTATAAATGAATATTATTGTATTGACATAGGTTCTAAGTGAGATGGTATGTTGAGTATAAATGAAATAATTGAATATTTTTTAAGTTTATTAAAATATTTGCCATTAAAGATTTTGAATACTAGTTGTGTTTTTTATTAGTATTGTTTAAATTGGTTTATACTTTCAATAGTTTATAATTATAATTTAAGTCCAAAGGTTTTAGTATTTAAAGCAAAAATAAATAATTTTCTAAAATAAAAGGAGTATATTTTTTATCACTAATTAAAAAAAATTGTACTAAAACTTACAACGCATATGTCACATAGTTTAAAAAGTAAAATATCTATGTTTCTTTTTAACTGCTATATAACTTTTTAATAGCTTAAATAAAACTAGATAGTTTTTGTGTATAAGTTTGGAATTTTTGTATATAAATAAATATTTATGTAAGAAGATGTTTTCTATATTTGAACAAACAAGATACCAAGCCAGAAGAAACATTTTACAAAAAACACACAGGTTCAAACTGAATAGTGATGACGAGCTTCCTTACTACATGAAGAAACTGGACGAGGTGGCCCTGACTGAAATTCCGTACTTGGATCTCGACTGCGGTCACCTGAGAAACCATTCATCTGATTTGTACAGAAAACTCATCTGCTATCCCCAGGCATGATTTATTTTTTACAGCACTATATCTATTGTTTATGAATATATGACTGACTTTGTAGTTTTAGAATATTGAAGAAAAGTATTGAAAATATTTTGAGTTTCACACTCTCATTTTTGTTTAACTTGCATTACTAAATTTTCAAAAAAGAAAAAGAAGTTTTAAATTTAAGTTTTTTATTTACTATAATTATTAATTATGAATATGACTCACTTTGTAGTTATAAAATATTTAGAAAAAGTTGAAAACATTTTAAATTCTAAACTGTCATTTTCGTTTGACTATTATTACTAATTTTTCAGAATAGAATGAAGTTTTCAATTTTTAAGTTTTTAAACGTTTAGAACCGTTTTGATGCGTGTATAATATATTATTTTAATGTAATAATTTATATATTTTATCGAGAGTAGTATTTTTTTTAGTTAGTAAATGTAAACTATTTAGTTATTTTTTTGTGTAAACTTGTTATTTTCACAGGAAGTTGTACCAACTTTTGACTTGGCTGTCAACACAATATTCACAAAAAAATATGAAAAAGTTGTCCTAAATCACCAGATACAGGTTACCATTAGTTTTGAATATTTACTGGTTTATATTTTTCTGTAAAAATACACTAGATATAATAGAATATATAAATAAAAATACATTACATCTAAAACAGAGCAGAGCTTCTTAATCATAAGTCAGAATTTTTCTACCAGTTTTTTTTAAGGACTTTGAAAGCTACCTAGTTCATATTTAATTTATTTTCAAGTTTTAATTGCACATATTCGAAAAACAAAAAACTGGATCAATTTATCTATCAATCTATTTTAAATAAGAAAAACAACATACCGTAAGTGTAGGATGTACAGTCTGATAAATAATCCAACTGAGTTTTTATTTTTCCATTTTGAAGTGAAAATTCTAAACGATATTCTTTTATCATTAAAAGCGTTTGTGTGAGCTTATATAACTTTAAGTTGTTTAAATAAACTTTTTAAATAAAGCACAATTACCTGTAAAAACACATGCGAGAACTCTCAATATTTACTCTGATTATCACTAATACAGGTGAAGCAGTTTTTAACTCTATTAATATTATTTAACACTATTTATAGTATAAAAAGCATTATTAAAAGTTTTAGCGTATTATTTCAATTATATTAGGATTCTTCATAGTATATGTTATCACAGGTGAAGCCGTTCAACGCGCAACGAACGAAGAACATGAGAAGTTTGAATCCGCAGGACATCGATCAGATGATCACAATTAAGGGGATGGTCATCAGAACTTCCACCCTCATACCTGAAATGAGGGAAGGATTCTTCAGGTTGGTGTTCAAAAATTTTGAAGTTTTTTGATTGTTTATTTTCATAAATTCTGTTGCAAATGTCGAAAGGTTTTCTCAGATAGTTATACTTTGGTATTAATAATTAATTTGAAAATAAAGTCTAATTTTTCTATAAAGTTTGTTGTAATGGTTGGATAGAGAAAAAAAATCTAAAAAGTAAATAAAACAAACAATTTAAATACTAAAAGGAATTGTTTAACCTTTCAATAGGGCGTATTACGCGAATTGTGTCTCATGTTGATATATCATATAAGAACCAGTATTCAACATTATTTTTATAGATAGTAGCAATTTTAATGCAGCATTTTAACATAAACTTAAAATTTTCAATCACACGAAACAGGTGTAGCGTGTGCCAGTATGAGATGAGTGTTGAAATAGAAAGAGGTCGCATAAATGAACCCAACTGCTGCCCGAAGTGCAAAACTCAATTTTCTATGATGCTCATCCACAACAGATGCTTCTTCACTGATCGGTTAGTGTTACTTGAATTATACATTCATACAGTTATATTGTTGAATGTTATGAATCATAATTATAATTATATTGTTGAAACTACTTTATTGAAGTTTATTTTATTGATTTTTTTTTTGAATATTTGAATACATATTTTTGATTTCCAAAGTAATGCATAAAGTACTGTATAATTCAATGATATATGTTAGGTAGTTATTATATTTTATATTAACTCTGCCTTAATTAATATTGCAACCATTTAGTCATAATTTTTTATAATGGTCCATATATTGATAAAATATGAATTTTCTTTACTTAATTAAACTAAGTTTAACTAAGTTGTTTCTGTGTGATTGTTAAAAAAGGTTAAATTTTGCACTCTAAGAGAGTCTTATTACAAGTTTTAAAATATTATTTCCTACAGTTTTTTGACATTTAGTATTCATTATTTATTTAAGTTATATAAATAAAAATGTTTAGCAATTGATAAGGTAAGTATAAATAAAATTTCAGATGCAGCTCACTCTCAAGTAAAAAACCTCGTTTATTTTATTAACACAGTTTTCTAGAACCATGATTGTAAAAAGTTATCAAAATCCGTGTAGGATTTGTTATATAAACAATCTTATAAACTTCACATCTCATATTATTTTAAAAGAAAAGTAGCAAATTTGAAAGAACTAAATACTCTCAAATAAATAAGTGTTAAACTGCACTGTATGTAATTTATTGATTTTTTTGATCATGACTTATCTAAAATTGTTTGTATATCATTTTTCATCATTAACATTTGCATCTCATTCACAATCGAGCAATGACAAAGTTTTTCATAACTCTTTTGTTTGACAACAGTCACCGTACGGTTAAGCTATAAAATGTATTTAAAATTGTTCGTACTTATCATTAATAACAGTTGCATCCTATATATCTCACATCCGTGTAATACTTGTTGTAACAAACTACCAAATACAAATTTATCGAGAAAATTAATCAACGTCATAGACAAGTCTATTATTACGTCACAGGCAAGTGGTGAAGCTGCAGGAGTCGCCTGACGACATGCCGGCCGGTCAGACTCCCCACTCGCTTCCCCTGCACATCTACGGGGACTTGGTGGACCACGTCTCCCCCGGCGACAGGGTGGAGGTGACCGGCATATACAGGGCGCAACCATTGAGGGTCACTTCAATACAGCGGTCGGTGAAGTCGGTGTACAGGACGCACATTGATGTCTTGCACTTCGAGAAGAAGGAGGACCGGAGGAGCAAGATGATGGAGCAGGCCGGAACTAGCGATGAACACGTTAGTTGGTTGAATTGATTGGAAAAATTCCTGTTTGGATTAACTTTCATATATGTTTTATCAGTTTTGCAATGTAAAACTCTACACTAGAATTTTATTTGAAATGAAATTTCAAAATTATGCGGAAATTCAAACCAATAAGTTCAAACTCAAACCACAACACAAACTTATAAACATTGTAGTTCCGCATCGATCGAAAGAGACTGGATCAGATCAAGGAGCTTTCAGAGAAGCCGGGAATATACGAAATGCTGGCTAACTCTGTAGCTCCAAGCGTCTACGAACACGAGGACATCAAGAAGGGACTCCTCTTGCAGGTTTCAAAAATAATTGATACTGTTTAATATTTTAAATACAATCTGATTGTTTTTTCAACTTTTAAAATACGTATACTTAACTATTAGTAAAAGTTTCCGTGGTTTATATTTATTTATGTATGTAATAATTTTTACCATTGCTTTTAAAATCACATATTTAAAGTTAGTTATTGTTTCAAACGGTTTTTCACCAGTTTTTATTATTTATGTATTTATTTAGTTTTTATGTTTTTATTTATTTAACTAATTAACTTTTTTTTTTATTTTTACTAAGATATGTATTGTAGTTAATATGTTAAAAAACTTTAAAAACTACTTTTTGTGTTTTTAAATCAGTAAAACTCTTCCAAAACGATTTTTTTATTTACATAAAACAACAACACTAGTATATACTTTTATTTATTTATTTTTAAAAAAGTAACTGAAGTTATCAAGCAAATTACAAACAGTTGTTCGGAGGATGCAGGAAGGAGCTGCGGAAGGAGAAGGAGAGAGGGGAGGAGCAGCACGACACGAAGGAGGGGCTGCGGGCGGACATCCACGTTTTATTGTGCGGCGACCCGGGCACCAGCAAGTCCCAGCTGTTGAGGTACGTCCACGAGAAGCTCGCGCCCAGGGGACAGTACACCAGCGGGAAGGTAGAATTGATTAAGTAGAATAAGTATAAGTATAAGTAATAACTACTGTATAAGTAGAATTGATTTATATAGAACTTATTATGAAATATAACATTATTATAATTAGTCTGAAAGTGTAATTAAAATTAGCATTGTCATAAGTTTAAAGGTGTCTAAGTTTTTTTGACGTCTAAAAAGTTAAGACAGTTGTTATTAAGAGTAAAGGTTGTTTTTTATATAAAATAGACATTAGTTATTCTTAATTAGCTTTATTTTCAATATCAAATAAAGGGATCATCAGCTGTGGGTTTGACGGCGTACATCACAAAGGACACTGAAACGAAACAGTTAGTAATGCAGGCTGGTGCCCTGGTTCTTTCTGATAACGGAATTTGCTGCATTGATGAGTTCGATAAAATGAGCGATAATACAAGGTAAGTCAACAAAAAATAAATTACTTAACATAACTTGAGTATGAAGTTTTTTAAATTATAATAAAATTTATGATTAAGTTTTATTAATCATGGATGTACAACTACATTTAAATGTTAGAAGTAAAATTTTTCATTACTATTAATCCAAAACTGAAATGCACTTTATATTATACACACATTTTCCTAAAAGATCTAGTTTTGTTTAAATTTATATACTAACTTGATATTGAAAGCAAATTGAAATAACGATTTGCATAGTTAAGAAAACTATTTTTTCCAAACAATGTACAGTGCAAACCAAAAAAGCTCAACTAACTCAAATTCAAAATTTTAGGAGTTATTGATTTTATATTTTAAAATAAAAAGAACTGTACAATTAAAGACAAATATTATTCAAACTAATTATTCTACAGATCAATCTTGCACGAAGTTATGGAACAGCAAACGCTCAGCATAGCAAAAGCGGGTATAATCTGCCAACTTAACGCCAGAACGTCGGTGTTGGCAGCAGCTAATCCGCTGGAGTCGCAGTGGAACCACAAGAAGACCACCATCGAAAATATTCAACTTCCCCACACCCTCATGTCCAGATTCGATCTCATATTTCTCATGCTCGATCCGCAGGTTTTTGATTGTCATGTGTTCTCAATAAATATTTTGAACTTGATATCATTTTGTTATCTTTTTACGAAAATGTATGTTTTAAAATAGAATTTTCTTTTGAAAAAACTTAATACTCCTTTTTGAATAATTGTGGTTACTATCAATTTAAATTTTTTACAAATTACTGTCAATTCTCTTATAAGTGAATGTATTTGCAGGTATATAACTAACTAAATATTTTAACTTGTTTTTTTATCAAACATACAACTGAACTGTGTAATAACATTATGTTATACTTAATCTTTCTTAAGTCTAAGTTTTACTACTTAAATAGACCTAAATTGTTTTTATAGTTCTTTATATAAACAATAGACCATAAACAATTCTTGAACGATGGCTTAAAAAAGTAGTTTAAACTTTCAAACAAGTCCAATATATGAGATTAATTTAACTTGTTTTAATGAATCACTCAAATAAAAAAGTTTTCTCAATTTAATCTCAATGCTTTTTTAATACTATTATAAACAGTCCATTTAATACTACACCAAAACTTTAATTTAAAACAAAAAACTTCATCATAACTTTGAACTAAATTTAAGACAAAAATACTTACAAAAAGACAAAGTTATCAACAAATTATACAGTTATCTTCCTTTATTGTACCAACATATGTTTCTGTGTGTCAACGAATCAACACATTTCAACTGCGTTCTGTAAAAAATAATTAATAATAATAGAAGCATAGAATAAAGTAGGTGTATACATGTTTCATAAAGATAAAAATAAAATAATTTCTACAGATTTTTACAGGTTAATAGTTAATAATAGGTAAAATACTTTATATTAAATACGACTGTTTACTTAACCTATTATAAAGTGTTAACCTGTAAAAATCTAGAAATTATTTAATTTTTATGAAAACATGTATACACCTACTTTATTTATATTCCAGTAAACTTGTTTCACAAGGATCTTTTGTTAGCAAACGATTAAATCTATATTTTGAACAGTTATTCTAACTTATCTAAATACAAATATAGTAAAAGTGATTTTTTTCTTAAATACCAAATTTAAATAAAACTGATTTTAAATAAAACAATAGTTCCTGAATAAACTTAAAGACTCTCAGTGAGAAGTACTACAGGAGATATATATTTATGTATATATTTATATAAAAAAAAACAACTAATTTTCGAATCGTTTACTTAGTTTCAATGCTTTGTGCATATCTTCAGAATTATTTATTTATGTATATATATAATAATAAGCATTTAATCTCCATTTTATTGAATACTATGATTAAACGCTCTAACTAATAAAAACAAAAAAAAACCTTCATCACAAATTTTTTTTAAAATATTCAGAATGAGGAGTACGACAGGAGGTTGGCCAGCCACTTGGTGTCGCTCTACCACACCGACAAGAAGAGCGAGGAGAAAGACTTCGTGAGCGCGGAAATACTGAAGGACTACGTCGGATACGCGAGGTCGTGCATCAAACCCAAGTTGAGCGAGAAAGCTGGCCAGGAACTCATTCATGTGAGTTTAATATTATTAAATTAAAAAATAAATCAAATAACTAGGAACTCATTCACGTTAGTCTATTATTGTTTATCTTATATAAATTAAAATAGAATAAAGCGTCAAATAAAATAGACTATGGAATTTATGTAAGTTTTTTATTTTGAAATAATTACTTAATTGAAATAAATATTTTTGTGAACACACTGTGTACATAAATTCAACTTCAAAATGGCTCTTGCTTTTGTTTCTTCACTTAAATTTATTTTATTCGAAGTTTAAAAAATGCTATTTATTATATCATATGCTTACATACCTATAAAAAATTATACCTTTTTTTAAAAGAAAACCATCTGTTAAAAAACATCGTATAATTTAATTTTTTGAAATATTCTGAATCAGTCTTTAGTACTATCATTTTTGTAATCGAAATAGTTATAACTTTCAGTATGAGTATTAATTTTGACTTAATTTATTAGCACTAAACCAAAGAAACGAAAAAATCTAAAAAATAAGTATTTGTATAGAAGCTTTTAAGGTTTTTTAGCAGTAGTTATAGGCCTTAATTTCGAACTAAGTTTAAGAATTTTTTGAGTTACTTCTAAACTAGTAATAGGAGTTAAACATTGTTCTGTTGATAATAAACTGTAAAAATAGATAATAGAATAATCTCCTTGAAGCTGTTTAAGTCGAGAACTTTGAATTGTTTGATTTAACACAAAATACAATATTATATATTACTTTTAAACTTCAAATAAGCAAAAGTTTTCAACGTTTAACCTGATGTAACGTTTAATATACTGGAAGCAGAATAAAAATTAAGAAAAAAATTCAGCTTTAAACAATTTTTGGTCAATGCCAGCCCACTGTTGAAAGCTCTTGTATTCGGAGTTGTCGAAAATAATTTCAAAATAATAATAATAAACTAAGTTTTATAGTAAAATTAATTTTCAAGTAAAAACGAAACTTTTCAGTCCGATTATAAATCCTGTTGAAAATTTCAATTAAATAAAAATAAATGTATGACAGTTTTAAAAACTTTGTGTTTAACATTTAAAATTTGTATACAGGCGTACATGGACATGCGAAAAGTGGGGGGAGACGTCGGTGGTCGCAGGGGTCGCGTGTCGGCGTATCCAAGGCAACTGGAATCTTTGATAAGGTTGTCGGAGGCGAGGGCGAAGGTGCGCTTCTCTTCACTGGTGGAGGATTGTGACGTCAGAGAGGCGAAGAGGCTGTACAACGAGGCGCTGAAGCAGTCGGCCACCGACCCGAGGACCGGAATCATCGACATCAGCATCATAACTACTGGTTTGTAATATTTACAAAACATTATAATTAAATTTAATTGGTTAGAAAATATTAAGACATCAGCATCATAACTACTGGTTTGTAATATTAACATAGTTTTATAATTAAATTTAATTGGTTAGAAAATATTAAGACATCAGTATCATAACTACTGGTTTGTAAAATTAACAAAAATGTTATAATTAAATTTAGTTAATTAGAAAAAATAGTATTATATTATTAAAATATTAAAATAAATATTATCCGTACTATAACTACTAGTGAATTACATATTAACAATTTTTTTTGTTAAATTTGTATCAAATTTGGTTTGTAATGTTAACAAAATTTTATAATGAAATTTAATAATATTACATACCAATATTTACCAATTGTAATTAACAAATTTAATAATGTAATATTTATTTAAATGTAATATTAACAAAACTTAATAATTAAATTTGATTAATTAGAATATATTAATAAATATTATGAGTATCATCACTACTGGTATGTAAAATTAATAATTTTTATCTTAAAATTTAATAAATTTGAAAATATTAAGGGCATAGGGGGGGGTCCGACATTTTTTTTTACTAAAAATGTAATTAGATGTTATATGAAAGCATAAAGTACAAACTACAAGCCAGTTTTTATTAAAAAAATTTGATACAAACGTGTGGACTGCAAATTTATCCGGGTCATTTTTATTGGAAATTTAAAAAACCACTAAAAACCTATCTTCTCCTTCATCTTTTTGAGTTAGAGACCGCAAACTTTTAGGAAACGTTCCTTTTATATTTTATAAGACTTTGAATTTTGGAATTTTGAACATATTAAAATATAAAAATTTTAGAAAAAAAAAACAAAAAAAAAAGGTGTTTTTTTTATAAAATAAAAATTTTATTTTTCAATATTGAAAAATTCCTGCATTCAATCTTTTTAAAATTTAATAATACACGTTCTGTGAAAATTTAAAAAAGATTGCTAAAAGAATGAAGGAGAAAATAAATTTGTTAATGAAATATTTGTTTTCGCGATTTTGGTTTGCGCTTTCCATTAGGAACCTATTGAGGTCACCGATTTTAATCACTCATATCTCAAAAAATACTTTGAGTTTTTTCAAGCGGTTAAAAATGTCTTATAGCTCAGATAAAACTCTATTATATAAGATAAACTTGTAAAAATCAAGGTGGACCCCCTATGCCCTTAATATAAAAGTGTTATCAGTATCATCACCACTGGTATGTGAATTAAATGTTAGCATTAAAAAAAATAAATTAATTATTAAAAAATCTTAATTCTTAAATGCTATCGGTATCATAACTACAGGTTTGATGTTTTATTTTAGCTTTTTTTCAAAGTAATTAATATACTTATTTAAGAATTAAATTTATTAAATTTAAGTTATTGAATTATTTTGGTTTGAACATATTTTTGCGTCTTTAACAGTTTTACTTGAAAAGTTAATACACTTCAGGCTTCATACACTTCAGGGTTCATACACTTCAGGCTTAATATTTTTTTTTAAGTATGCAAAATTTCAAATTGAATTTCTAAAAGAAATTTTCTAAATATTTTTTTATTATGAGTATATATTATTAAATTTCTAACCAGTTATGTTCTTTTCAATTGTTTAAGGAATATTTGTACTGTAATGTGTCAGTGCTTAAAAACTTATATTTTCAATCAAGCTCGGTATTTTCCAGGGGCCGTGTGTACTGATAAAATATTTTGAAATTAAAAAAAAAGTTATAAGTAATTAATAACCGAAGCCTGAGTCAACTAATGTAAACCAGCTTCTACAAACTATTTTAATTTATATATAACACAGGAGTGAGCGCCACGTCGAGGAAGCGTCAGTTGGAGCTGAAGAAAGCGCTGAAGCAGCTGATCGAGGGCGAAAAGGGGGCTTCCCCCACCATGAGCTGCAAGAAGCTGGTTCAAAAGTGGCGGGAACAGTCGGACCAGCCCGTCACCCTGTCCATGTTCGACGAGGCCGTCCGCGGACTCCAGGACGACGACTTCCTCGTCAAGACCGGTGACGTCATCAGGCTGTGCTGATCATGACGTCGTGATGTTGAGTGACGTCACAATGTGAGGTCACAATTAATGTGAAGTTGAAAATAGTGATTCGTGGTAAATGTGAATAATTACAATATTTTGAAAGTTGTATTTGGTTACTTTTTGTAAAACTTTTAGTTAAATTTTTAAATAGTGTTCATTAGTTTGAAAAAAAATCTATAAATTAAATTTCAAATTTATAGAAAATTGTATTTTAGTTGCAACTTTTAGATTCTTATTTTCTCTTGTAATAATGCTTAGAAGTTTAGTTTTTATGCTTAAACTAACTAAATTTTGTTGGTTTATTTCGTTTTAATAAAGCTTAATAGGATACATGTTATTAAATTGAGAAAAAAAAAAATAGACTTGAGAGTTTGACAATTTTTTTTTCTTAAACATAGTGTCTAAGAGTCTTGAAATTTTAGTTTGCAAAAAATAATAGGGTTGTAAATTTATTGAACTATTTTTAAAATATTTTTTATAATTGTTTTTGCTTCTTAGTAATAAAATTTGTATGGTTTTTAAAGTGTTGCAATTTTGTGACTTGTAAGTATTACATAAAAAATACACTTTAATAAGTAAGTTTTTAATAGTTGTAAAAATCAGGCAAGATATTGTTTGTTAAGTTAGTTGTCAAAATAAAATCTAAAATACATGGTAATAACACTTTTAAGTTTTTCAAAACTGTTATAAAAAGGTAAATGTTGTATAGGTGTTTATCTACTGCAGCAATTTTGTTCTGAAGTAAAATCAGTTATTTATAGAAATAATATACAAGTAAAGAAAAAACGTAAAAATGTTTTTAAAATTTTGAAATAAAACTGAGTTTTCAACTATTTTTACATGTAAAATAACAAAACTTGCACTAGATATGAAAAGTTCAACAACAAAAAAAACTTGAAACATTTGAATTTTTTTATTGAAAAACACATTTTAAGTAGCATACAGTATCTTTTATATATTTTTTACAACACTTACATTATGTTTAATTTTATGCGAAAGATTTATTTAAAATATTGTACTTTTAAAAATGTGTAACATATTTAGAAAAAATGGGGACACATGTTAAAAATTTAAATATCTCTATTTACCCAGTTGTAAGAATATTTCAAAAATATATAATTAAACTAACACATGTTTCTGTGTGTTAACGGGTTAACAAACTTCAACGAAGCTGTGTAAAATAATACTGTAAGGAAAGAATGGAAGCTAAGTAGGTGTATATTAGGGTGATTACTTTTATAGTTAATTTTCAAGCTGAAAAAAAATTGTGTTTCGGAAATATCATAAAAACACTTTGTGCGAAATTTTAGATGGTTTAAAGAAGATTTCACCTTGGCACCAACCGATTTTCTAAAAACCACCCAGTGCAAAATGTTTGGGATTCGAAAATTGCAACCTTGGGGTTTTATGCTGGAATTTTTTTTTACATGTCGCTAATTGTCACACAAACACATTGAACAATTTATTTGATTTTGTGTAATTTTATCACTTTTTGTAACTTTTTTAGAATTTCCAGTTTTTTTCTATCAACAAGAAATTCCACCATAAAACTTTCTTTAACTCGTTTTAAATTGTTCACAGTGTGTTTGTGTGACAATTTGACTTATGTAGAAAAAAATTTCCAGCATAAAACTCCAAGGTCGTAATTTTGCATTGGGGTGGTTTATAGAAAATCGATTGCTGCCAAGGTGAAAGTTTCTTAAAACTATCTAGAATTTTGTACAGAGTGTTTTTATGATATTTCTGAAACATAAAGTTTTTTCCAGCCGGAAAATCAAAAATAGCTGTAAAAATAAACACCAAAATAAACACAAAATTCGATTGGGGCTGACTTTTGGTGTGGGGCTCCTTAGAAAAAAAGAGTTTTTTAATCAATTTTTACTTAGCTAAAATTAAAAAAAAAAAAAAATATATTTTTTTTATTTAATATTCATTTGTATTAGCAATTAAATTTTATATAACACTTTTTTTTTCCAGCTGTTAATATTTTGTACTATTTAGCCTTATTCTAGAATTCCTAATTCCGGAATAAGGCCTTGTTATAAAATCGATAACAAAACTCATATTTCGTACTGTTTGGCCTTATTCCTGAATTAGGAATTCTAAATTAAGGTACCCTTTTCATTTTACTTATAACACTAATTAAATATAGATTGAAAAATATCTATAATCTATGGGAACGTGTCAAATTGCACGAGGTTACTAAACTGCATGAGGGTACTAAATTGCACGAAGAAAATTTTGCACCAAGGGTTAATTTTGTACGAGTTTCATTTTTGCACGTGAGTAAAAAATATAAACAGAAAAAAAATACTCAAAGATAAATTAATAAATAAACAAAAAAGGTTACTTACTGAGGGTAAGGGTTATGGGTAACAGTGATTGTGAAAGAAACTAATAGAGCTATCTATTATTGATAAAGATAAAAAAAAACATTATTAACAAAGCTACCGACCGAGGGTAAGGTTTAGAGGTAATAAAGATAGTAAAAAAACATAAATAAAATTTAAAAAAAGAAAAAATTACCGACCTAAGGGTTAGGGTTAACAGTGATAGTAAAAAAAAAACAAAAAAATGTTTAAAAATGTTTAATCCGTGAAAAGTTGTCTGCTCGTTTAAAACTGTCTTTGTGCAATTTTAGCCCCTCGTGCAAAAGTGTCTTCTTTGCGCAATTTTATGCACTCGTGCAATTTTGTACGCTGGTGCAAATTTGACAGCTACCCATATATTATATGCTTAATTACACAATAAAATAAAAGACACAATAAAAATAGTTACGCAAGGTTTACTACTTTAGAAGACTTCATGTACTTAACGATTCTAGTTGTTCCGTAAGAAATGGTCACTTGTACATTTTACTGGTTAAGAACGTAGAGACTTATACTTCCTCGTTGACACCGGATGTAAAGCGCGCGAGTTTAAACAATGTTGAAGTAAAAAATGAAAGATAAAAGTATTAATTTATGCCACCGAATGCTTGGGCTTACGTTGAGTTCAATGTACGAATTGACCTAAACTGGAAGTTATTGCTACAGCTTGAATGCCATTGTATGCGTGGGATTATGGGTATGGCACATTTATAACTTAAATCTAGTTGAACGCCTGAGAAATATAGTACTAGATAATTTGCTGTCGCGTAAGTTATGTACTTTATGGCACTCAAATCGAGTTGTACGCCTCGTCGACATTACTAAAGTAGTTATATAAAATGTATATAGAATAAGATATAAAAACTACGAAGTTATGAAGTGAATTACAAAGTAAATGTTTTAGACAAAACAAACAGATATTTGAATAAGAAGGTTTTGCCGGATATCAGCTAGCTTTTCCAAGATGGCGGCTTACGCTCAAAGCGCCAAGTGACGTGGAGCTGTTTTCTTCTTGACATGAAGTCGGTAAGACTTGCTCCTCGTTCTCTAGACTGCGTAACATTTTCCACGTGATCAAAGCAAGATTCATTATCATTACATTCTGGTTGAAGCATGATACCCGGCGCGATTGGTAGTCAATTTTTACATGGCATTAATCAAAATGCGTCAATTAGCGGTTGTTATTATTTGTTCGAAACAAAGTATTTTAAAACCAAAGTGTTTTTATCAATTTAAGAGTAATTAATAAAAGAAAACGACTTTAAAATGAAATCTTGTAAAATTCGTTATTTGGACTATTAAAGCGAAAATAATAAAACTTTTGATGCCCAACGTGTGCGTGCTTTAAATTAAAAAAAAATTGATAGGTTTGATAATTTGCTCGATTAACTTTACAAATTTAAGTTTCATTTATACAAGTTTAGCAATACCTTTAACTCGTAATTTTTAAATAACAATGTTATATAAGTAAAAAAATGTTACAAACTTTTCAATTAATGTGCTAATTTTATACAAATAAATCTACATAACATTTGGTAGCTACATCAAAACAAAACCATCAAAACTCTTAAAAATATTGCTTTTTATAGCATAAAGTTGATAAAAACTGCTTGAATTTATAGCATTTGTAATAAAGTCTGTTTTAGTAAATAGACCACTTTTATATTTTGCAAAAAGAACTAACATTATTCTTAAGTTGTTTTTAGTAAAAGCTTCAGCGACACTATTTAAGAAGAGCAGGAGTCAAATATGCACGAAAGGATTTTTTTTACACAAAGTCACTTTTGCACGAGGAGTAGTTTTTTCACGAGGATACTTTTGAACGAAGGGTCACTTTTGCACGAAGGCACCGGTTGAACTTTTTTATTTGTTTGTTTAATTTTTTTAGTTATTTTAATATTACTATTCTTTTAGTTTTTACTATCAGTAATTCCCTTAACTCTTACCCTCGGTCGGTAACTTCTTTTTCTTCTTTTGTTTTTATATGGTTTGAAATTTTCTTATTTTTTTTTACCTTCATGCAAAAATTACCCATCAAGCAAAAGTGACCCTCCGTGCAAAAGTGTCTTCGTGCATATTTGACCCGTTCCCATTTTAGACTACTAATTATTTTTTTTTGCTTTTAAACTAAAATATTCTAACAAGTTTGATTTTTTTTGTTTTATTTGGATTAAATTAGATTTTTGTAAATATTTAAAGTTTCTATCTAAAAAATTTTTTTAAACAACTAACACTTTTAAATACTTAAGTAATTTCACTTTAAACATATTAAATTAAATAATGTACTTTTGAATAAAATAAACTTTTTATAAAATCTAGTCGAGACTTACAATTGACAAAAGAAACCAAAACATGTATTATTTTAAAAGAGGTAATGAAATGTAAATTTGGCAAAACATAGACGTCCTAAATTTAATAACTTTAAATATAAATGAAAAATTAGTTTCATGTTTACAATCAGAAACAATCGCCGTCAATTTTTTTTAATCGTGGTTGTAAAACTTAAATTTTAGCCAATTAATTACTTCTTTAACGTTTTTCCACAAAATTTTTCACTTCAGGCGATGACCACAAATATAAACTTCAGACTAAATTAAGCTATATATCCACTTGAAAATTTAATTCACTATTAACAAAAAAAAGAAATTCCAAATGTCGGAAATTTCAAAAACTTTAGTAAACGCTATTTAAAAATTTGTTAAAATGTATAAAAAATTTTTAATCCTTATTTAATCTATGTCTTTCGTTACAGTAATACATGTATCATTTATATACAGTTTTGATTTTTACAGTATGTTAGATTTGTTTAATTTCTGTATACACTGATAGTTAAGTTATTTAGTGTAACTTAAAATTATTTAAGTATTTAATATTTTATTATACACCAAGGGTCGACAGCAAACTTTTCATAATTTTTTTTAACTTTTTGCAGTTTTTCAATCGCTGTGCCACTCTCATTATAGTGAATAAAAGAAAACTTTACCTTTTTTACTTATTTTATTTTTGCTTTAATGACTTAATTTTAGCTTGATACTTAAGAATAGATTAACTTTTCAAAAAAGTCCTCTTTGCTAGGATATTAAAACAATACTTAACAAAATTGGTTTTAACAAGTAAGGTCGGCAGCCATAAGTTGGAGAACAATTTTTTATAAAAGTTGCTCGAGGACCGCACTGAATATAAAAAAGTCTTCAGCGGGCCGCAGTTTTTAGAAATAATTGTGGTATACAATAAAATAAAGTTTTAATTCAAAATGTAATTAAGCAAGCAATACCAAAGCCCTAGTAATTACTAATATCATTTTAGTATGATCTAACTCAAAAAACTTATTTTTTAAGTCTAGTGAACTTTCTTATAGTTCGAAGTAACTTTTTTATATTACTATGCAAAATATTTGTAAGGATAAGTTTTAGAAGTAATAACAAAAGGATACATTTTTAACTTTTCTAATTTTAGTTTAATTAGAGAACTATTCTTTTCCTGTATTTTTATAAAACAAGAAAATAATATTCTGAGTTCATGCTGATAAAAATTGTAGTTAGTTGAAGTTTTAATTTTTTTAAAGGTTAATAGATTAATCTATTTACTTTATGGCATTTAAGTTTGATGTATGTTAATGAATAACTTTTATTTTTTTAACTTAAATTAAACCTACAGACTTTGAATGTAAAACCACAAAACTAAAAACTATTAAGATTAGAAGTTTAGAACCAATATGATAAAAGATTGACTTGGATAAAATTTTTTTTTTTTATAAGTTTTTATTCTATAATTAAAGACCTAAAGTTACATAAAGCTAACAGTATTAAGTCAGTTTTAGTTTTTAAATAAGTGCTAGTGCCTTCCATATGGTGTTATTAAGCTATAAACTTACGATTTTACATGAATCACACTAAAACTTCTATCTTACTTATGTTCAAGTTTAGGTATAAATAAAAAGGTACTGCATTGTAATTTTTTTTTATTATCAAGTTCTACATTTGTTACATTCAAACCGAATAGAAAAATCAATTTTCAAACTTGTGTCTACAGGTGGGACACGTTTTGTGATTGGAGAACCATGTGTAAGTGCATTCTTTACACAGCACATGTCTGCCCTCACAGCTCAGTTCCACCAACTGTGAACCAACTTCGAAATCACTCAAGCATACCGGGCATCTGTCTCCCACACTAGATTGGGTGGCTTTGAAGTGTTTGAACTTTTCAATTCTACTCTTTGTGAGGCGTTTTTGCGACGAACCTTTCCGCTTGTAGATCCCGTAATAACGCCGGTCAGTGAACTAAATAAGTAAGTTGTTAGAAAAAAATAAATATTTTGAAGTATTTTAAACTTTAATTCTAACTTAAAAAGTTTTGTTTAGTAGATTTCAGTAGAAACACAAGTATTGTGTAAAAAGTTACACAATACTTGTGTATTAAGCTAGTTTCAAGCTAATTTTGACTTGGTTAACTATTTTGTGTTGTATACTTTTGTCAGGGTTGCCACTTTTTCGATACAAAAGAAATAGCCTGAGTTTTTTTAGAAACCTAATAAAATCACTGTCCGTATAGTTTATGCTTGTTTGCAGGGAAAATATTTGAGGTAAAAAAAAAATATTAAAAATCAGCCTCGATTTAATTTCATACTTATTACTAAGTTTTAATTTTTCTCGAAACATAAAGACAACTAAAGTAATAAAAAAAAACATTTTCATGCGTTGAAAAGTTTAAATTATTAAAAAAAAATTGCTAGTGATTTTTGTGCTGTGATGATGTGAACCCTTTTGTTTATATCAGTGACCTACCGCATTCAAGATCCGGATACGACCGAAACTAGCTGTTTTAAGTTTTGATCCGGATCCAGCCAGATCCTAGAATTAAAAATAGATCGGATCCATTTTATTGGAAAAACTTAGGTTTTTACTATCAGCTTCTTTCAGTATTGTTTTTTTGCATAGAAACCTTTTTTTTTGATATCTTTACTGCTCAATAGCGTCTTTTAAATTTGTAACTAATAAATTATGATTGTTGTTTTTGACAGTTTCAGAATTAGCTACTTAAGCTTTTACTCAAAGAAGAATGTCTATATTAAAATAAATTATTTTAAAGATTTGTGTAAATAAAAAAAGAATGTAAAGTATTAAGAATTTAAGAACTGTAAAACTTGTGAAAGTTTTTAAATTACTGATTTTATTAAAAAAAAAAAAAAAAAATTTTTTAATTAAAGTATCTAATCAAAAACATAAATTTGATTTTAAAGTTTTCGCTTTGAAAAGACTAGAAAAATCAAAGGAAAAGTCCAGTACTATGTGGTATCGATTTAATTGATTCCAATTATATAGTTACACCTGAATAATGGCAACTTTTAGCCACATTATTGAACTGTTTGAACTTTTTAAACATAGTATAGCAGCAGTATAGTTGAAACAACACATTTTTAAGAGTTTTTACAGGTTGAAATTTTTATTGTTTTAAAGCGAATAGTTTACCAGGTCTAAGTTATTATACAACCTTAGCAAAGTTGGCAGAATTCCCAGAAGCTTTTGAAAGAAGGTTGTTTAATACAAATTAGAGCTCAAACTTCATGATAACAACTTGTTAGTTAAAACAGCTATTGAACCACGATATCGACTTTATTTTTTTTCCTCCTAATCTCAAACAGAAGGTTGTGAGGCTGCTGAAATTAAAAGTAAGAAAGCATAGTTGTCGTGAGTCTGGTCAAAGTAGTCACTTTCCTCTATTACCACCTAACAATCCTTAATTAAACTATCTACAAATGATGTTTCAGATAACTTTCTATCTTTCTTATCCACGTTTAAAACATAAACAAGTACAGCCACTCAAGAAAGCGAGCACCAAGATTCAGTCGATCATGAGTTTGAGACAGAAATTAAGTTTATTTGCTAAAGAAAGTTTACTTGAACAAATTAAAGCAGCTAAAAGCTTATTTTAGTGGAAGTCAAAAAAGGTATCCACATCTCGCCAGTTTTGTAGAGAAGTATCTTTCGGCATCTCTATCTCTTTTTTATTCTGAAAGGCCATTTTCTGAAGCTGGCAACTTGTACAATTTTAAAGCAAAGTTGATCGCATCAAAGACCGGCAAAAAACTTCCATCTCTTTATCACACCTTTAAAAAGCTAGAACAGGTTTCTTTGCAGCTTGATAGCGTGGATTTAAGTGAATACTATACTAACAAGTAATTTACACACTTTTATATACCTTAAGAGTTGCTTTAGAAGTAAACCTTCATATTGTGAAGCAATCTTTTGTATATAAGAGTTTAAGTTAGGCTTGCACAAAACCAACTAATTAAAGTTGTTTATTTTTCAAACATTTTAACATTTAATTTATTCTTTTTACATCATACAAGTAAAAAGTTAAAGTTCATTCGTACAAGAAATCTTAAAGTTTAAACTTAGATTTCGAATAGATACCGGCTGGGTCTTAAATAAGTTATAAAAAGATTTTTTTCGTAAATAAGAGTTTTACGTATTTCGAAAAAATAAAGGTAAAGAAAAAAAACCTTGTAGTAAATCTTACTTGTTTAATACTGCTCTTATATTATTTTAACAAAATTTATTAACTATCTTAAAATTGTAATTTCAAGCTACCTACTTACTTTTTTTTTGTAAGGTTTACATGCTTAAAAGCTACCTAATTCAAAACGCAAAACACTAAAAGTTTTTATATACTTTTAAATTTACTAAAAACTCACTTCCGGTCCTACGCATACTGTAACACCTGCCAATCGGAGTTCTCTCAAAGTCCATCTCTCATCTTCCATGTCTGCTATCTCAAACTATTAATGTAATGTAAACTAAAACAAATTAATCAAACCTGTTTTATAAAATACGCTAAATCACTACTTTTAGTTTTTAACTAAAGCGAAACATTGCCAATTTTTATCAGAACTAAATTTTTTATCAGTTTTGAAATAATTAGGAATAATAAAATAGGATTTTTTTTCCAAAAATTAAAATGTTTAATTTACTTTCAAAAAGTTACATGTGAGATTAACTATTCATTCTATAGTTTTATCTCATAAAAAAAGCAGATACAATATAGTTAATTATCTTTACAACATAGTTGTCCTGGACAAGACGTTAAAAGGTATCGGTGTGCGACCCGATAACCGAAAGGTTTTTTTGTGCACCACGTCCTAGGACCTAATATATTGAGCGTATTTTTTATCGTTCAAGAAACTGTATTCTTTAATCAAATTTACACCTTTAGCAATAAAATAAATGACTAAAGTATTGATTGTTTTTACACTTAAACGTAGCAAATGATTGTTTCAAGTATTGGAAAAAAATTGAGTTTATTTATCCTTAAAGCCGGTGACCATGGTCAAAAATACTACGAAGCTGTAAAAACTTAAATTTTACTAATATAAGAAAATAAAGAAAAGGGAGAGTTAACTTAATAAAAAAAAACAAATGAGAAGAAATCAAGCTTGTAAATAATTTATGAATAAAAAATATGCACCATGCAAGTTATCATGATATTTGTTTTTTAAACCGCATAATTCGTTCATATGTTTATTAGCGTTTTTATCATAAAATTCTATATATTAGTTTATTTTAATTATTTTCATCTTTTTTACATTTCCTTTTTGTTAAGTTTAATTTTAATGTTCAGTATAAGACTTCTTACTTATTTGGATAAAGTAAGTCAATGAAAAGGGTTTAGCTAATGGAATGAGGACATAAGAAACTTTGCTCGGTTTAATTTGAAAAAGGGAACTCCAACAGAAATTTTCCTGATTAAAGTTTACTCCTGAACAAGACGTTAAAAGGTATCCAAGTGGTATGCGACTCAATAACCGAAAGTTTTTTCGTTCACCAGGTCCTAGGAATAAATACTTTGAGTTTTGTTGGCTATTAAAAAAACAATACCAGTTAGTTACAATATATGAATATTAAAAATTTTAATAATATTATTCATTTTATTGTTCTTATAACGTTACATCATTTCTGTTTTAAAAAAATGAATATCTTAGTTTTTTCTAACAAGTGTTAACCAAGCTTAAAAACTGAAAAAAAAAGAACAAAAACAAAAAGAGTTTTTAAAACTTGCATAAGGTTTAAAATAATATCAAATATAGTTTTGCATGAAAAATGCAATCCAACTTTTTAAAATAACCTAAAAGAGTTTTAACTGGCAAGCATAGATAATAAAGTTTTAAAGTTTATCCAAAGTATCTAGACTTTTTCTGTTTAGAATGAGCAGAGCACATTAAATACTTCCTATTTAATATTAATATTACATTTTTTACGCAGAAGGACGTACAGGCCATTGTTATGTTTTTTAATAGATAATTTCAAATATTAAACTTAGCTGACTTGATGAAAAAGCTTTTTTTAAATTTAAATGAAAACACCCAACAAGCAATAATTTACCAGAAAAAAACTTTTGAAATATCAGTTGTTTTCTAATTTAAAACTATCAGTAGATCCTTTATTGAGCTTATTTTACCATACTTACTTATAAAAATTCAAATTAAAAGTATCAATGCAACATATTTAGAATCTATACTTGTAAGAAGTTATTTTAAACTTAGTCTTTTTTACATCCTGATACTCTTAGTATGTTGAATTAGAGTTTTATTTTTGAAACAGACCTGATTAAAGTTCTATTTATTACCATATAATAAATATTTAAAATAATTCGATGCTAGTTATTATGTTTAATATTATTTTAATTAAACTTTGTCAAAATAATTGTCATTATTTGGAGCAAAACCTTGTTTGAAACGGAACAAGCTCAGTTTGAACTCGCGCACAATTCCCACCCGGTTAATTCAAAGTTAAAAAGTAAAACAAATGAAAAAAAAAAAAGTACCGACCAAGGGTAAGGCTGCGTGGCCACTTTTCTTTTTGAGAAATTTTTTCTAGGTTTTCTAAATTTTTCCAGGTTTTAATTGTACACGTTTTTCAGTCTATTTTTATTTCAAAAATAAGGCTTAAAACTCGGTTAAATAGTAGAAAAACATTAAGAACATACTGTAAAGCAATATTATATTTGTTTTTTAACAAAAAAGTTGATTTGAAAACAACTTTTCATGATAACAAATTTTTTTAGTCTATTTGATAGATTTTTTGTGTCAAATTAAAACTTTACTACTTAACATGTAAAAGTTGTTTAAAATTCCAGGTTTTGTGGCCACATTGGTAAGGGTTGGGTAACAATGATAGTAAAAAGTAAACAATATTAAATAAATGAAAAGTATAAAGTTTCGGATGGGATTTGATCAGGTGGGATTTTATTCGGGTGAGAGTTGTGTGTACAGTCTAAATTAGATCAAAATTGCCAATGTCTATTATATTTTTTAGAAAAACTAAAAAAATAGTAAGAGACAAAAACTAAAAAAAAATTCCTTAAACTAAATTTGAATACCTTATAATTTCATAATAATAATAGGATTTAGTATTTAGAACAGGGTTACCAAAACTAATATTCATAGATTTACATGGTATTTAGTGAACCATAAAAATCAAACTTTAAAAACTAAAATTAATAATTATTATTTCTATGAAAATTTCATAATAAAAGACTTAGGGATTTGCTTTATAAAACCAAATTTTCAACTGCTATATAAATAAAATTAACAAAAGTTTGCTTCATATAAATTTATTTTCTGCAAGCAACTAAGTTTACTAAATGAAAATTTTAAAAATAAAGTTTACCCTTTTAGTTCAGAAAAAAAAAAGCACAACTATCATTTATTACTTATTTTAGAACTTACAATTGAAAACTTTATGCAACTTTAAAAAAAGTCTTTTTTGAAAAAATGCAACTTTTAAATATGAATTTAAGATGACATAATGCAAGGTTACCACTTACTTTTGTCAAGTTTTCTCCAGGTTTTCAGAATTTCTTCCAGTTTTTTTAAATACTCGTTTTTGGGTTTATTTTTAGTATAAACTTAAGTTTAAGGTAAAAAAACTGTGTTAAGTAGTATAAAGACAATGAAAAGATACTGTAAAGCTACTTCAAGTGTGTTTTTAATAAAAGTTTTTGACGATGACAATAAATTTTATCTATACGATAGATTTTTTGTGTCAAATCAAAACTTTTTTACTTATCATGTAAAAATTTTCAAAAAATTAATTTTTTAAAAGGTTTTTTCTTGCCTAAATTGTAAAGTTCTAGGTTTCCAAGTAAAGTGGCAACCCTGATAATAATAAATTTTAGTTTTTCTTTCAGTGACGTTTAATACTTAAAAGTGCACAATCAAACTGTGAAACTTTCTTAATCTTTTAATTTTCTAAATTCAGCATTCATCATTTTGCAAGTAAGCAAAGTATTATGGGATTTTTTAAACATTTTTAAGCTTGCTCAAAACATTTTTCCCTATTTCCAGAACAAAATTGTTTGTTCGAAGGATTTAATTTCTTTCCAATGAGTGCGTAAGAAAAAGAGATTTTATTTTCTTTTTATATAAAATAAACAAAATTTTGAAAGTTTTTGGAACTCGGCAGTAGTTGGTGTGCTATAAACACGCTAGATTTAAGAATTAAATACTTCTTTTATTTAAGTTCTTAAGATGCTTTTTAGTATTTCTTTGACAATTCGTGTTCAACTATTTTTTTAATTTCGTATGATGAAGTTATTATGTATCTCTGTGCTTTTTTAGTTCTTGTAAATAAAAAATAAACTTTCATTCGATTCGTATATTAAAATATGTGTTTATATACCCTTTGTATTACCCATAAGCAGCCGCTATATTGAGATAGTACCATACATTTAAGCTACCTTTAATCTAGCGTTTCTAAAACTTACGTTTTTTTCACTTTATTGTTGAAATATAGCATTAAGTATACAAAAGTACGACATTTACAACCTCTAAAATTGTAGCCAAAAAACTCAAACTGAAGCATCTCTGCCTGAAATCTATATTTGTTGTCTAGTCTAGTCTAAAAGGGTGTCTTCATAAATTACCAGAATGTTATTATGTGTTATGCTGCAAATAATTTCACCAACTTTTAATTGTAGTTTAAAGAGAAAAGTGAATTTGATAAGAACTTTGTCTCACCGTGCACACGACACTTGTTTCTCAGGATTGTTTTCAATTATGTTAAATAAGAATTAGTTGTTATCAAAAAAATAAAACTAAATCAACAAGACTTGGTAACAAAAAAAATATGTTAAAACAATTGATAAAAGAAAGACATTATGGGATTTAAAAATGTGTAGTGACTTTAAAACTTCCGAATTTAAATAAAAGCTAACAAATTATAGAGAAAAAAATTAAAATAAATGATTAGAACAACTTATTATGCAGCATATCCAAGGATTATCTTAAGTCCAAACCACTAATAACACAAGGAGGCTAAAATCAGGTATCCAACTTTATCAAAAATATGGTATTTTGCCAATTCAGCTGCTTTTGTAAAGCAAGCTATATCAGATTGACAGCAAGACAATTAAGAAGAAGTATAAAAGAGTATGTCCCAACGAACATAGAGAGTTTTTGCTATTCGGAATACAAGAATAAAATACCGGTTAAAGTTTAAAATGCTTCAAAATGTTTATTACAGAAAATCTACTTAATAAAATAAAGTGTGAAAAGTATTTATAATGCAAATAAAACTTAAATTGACAAAAACTTGTAGCAACATTTTGGAATTAATTAAACTGAAAGCTGTTTGTGTTTTACTAACGAAACTTGTTTTATGCTAGCAAAAGTGTTTTGGTTATGTTGCTCCTTTTTTTCGTTATACTTTGAATTTTATAAATCAAGTTATTTTCATTGTATAAATCTGTAGTTTTATTATAGGTTAAGTAATTGTTAGTAAGTATAACTAGTTTTAGTTATTGCTAATTGTTTTTGTCTGTTATCAACTTTTTCAATACATTTTTTTTATACAAATTCAAAAAATCTTATCTCTACATCTTAGCTTTGTGTTCTACTGATGAGAATTACTCGAAATATATTAAGTTTAGTGAATAGTGTGTCATGTTTTTCTTTTTGTATAGTCAATAGTCTTAAATATTTCAATCTATATTTAGATGGTAAATTATTTGTTTTAAGTTGTTTATAAAACAAAAAAAGTATAACTAGCTTGAAATATAAAATGCTTTTAGGTAAATTTATTTCTAAATTGTTCACTGCGTTTTTTACAGTTTATAGTTTTCAACTGATTAAATTTTCTATGTTGGTTTATGTTGGTCTAATTAAAATTTACGTTATTAAATAAAACACTTTCAGAACAACTTTTTTTATCATTGTTTATTCATACTAGCATGAAAGATACTTAATGTATATTATTACAACACCACTAACTTGTGTATATGTTTTTTTTCTAAGTTTATAAAAGTTTTTAGATAAGAACAAAAGTCTTGGTCAAGTTTACAGCTTTAACTTGATAAAATAATGAAGTATTTTTTACAGTTGATAATTTAATCTTGGAACTTTTTGCACAAGTAACAAGCAATAAATATACTCAATTTTTTTAATCAATAGCAGTTAGTCTAATAACTCTTTCAATTCCAATACTTTCTAGTTTTATTCAGTTTTAAAAATAATTAAGTATAGCCTACAATTTTGTGCTATGTTTGCTTACCATGTTAAATCATATAAAAAAAGTTTTTGGTTGATTTTATCCATATTGTCCTTGGTGAAACGTGTTTACTCTTAAGTTAATGAAAGTTGAATGTCACTAATAGATTTTTTTGCTTATTTAAGTAAGGATAAGACTTAAGTACTAGTGTTATAAAAGTAAAATGAATTATAAAAACTCTAAAGCAAGATTAACTTAAACTTTTTGCGTATTATTAAATATTGTATAAACAAAAATCAAAGGTTTTCAAAACTATATTTATTAAATGAAAATTTAAAACACACGACATAGTGGTAAAATAATTGACTACCAAACACGAAACGCATGACTTAATAAAAATAAGTAAAAAATTAGATAATTTAAAACAGTGCTTCTGAATAGGGTTCCGCGAAGCCTTCCAAAATTTAAAAAAGAAATTTGAAAGAAAAAAAAACATAAATCATAAAACTTCAAAAAAAAAATGGAACACGTAAAATGAAAAACATATACAAATGAAGTATTCATTGATCTGCTTAGTGTGTATCTAGCGGTAGGACTTTTAATGGGTAATCATTATTAATAGATGTCCTGGTTGCGCAAATTTTTGCAAATTTTTTGAATTTCTATTTTTAGTGAAGTCATGAAAATACTGGTATTATCACTAAAGCAAGCAATGTAGGAGCAATCAAAACAAATTCTAAATGTTTACACAATAAAACTAAATAAAAAATCTTTATCAGAAACTTATTTCTGGTATATTATATTGTTTCAAATGCTGTAAAAATTTTTATAAAGATGTCTATTAGCTTGGTTTTAAATTTTATAAGTATAAAAACTTATTTTTTACTTTAAAAATGCTACTATAATTTAAAAAAAAATCTGGCCAGGCCTATAAAATTTTAACAGAAATTGAATTTGAAATAGTTTTTTTATAGAATTACATGATCAAAAATAATACTCTAATTTTTAAAAGTTGTGGCCAGGTCTTTAAAATTTTAACAGAAAATAATTTTTTACAGAAAGTTTAGATGCTGACCATCTGCGACTTCTTTATCACAACGAAGTTCGCTGGCTGTCGAAGGGGCGGACACTGGTTCGTCTCGTTGAATTAAAGAAGCAGGTGTTCACATTTCTTAAAGATGAAGGCTCAGAATTAGTGAAGTTCTTTGAAGATGATGTTTTTTTGGCGAGGCTAGCTTATCTCACCGATGTTTTCGAAGAATTGAACGCTTTGAACTTTAGCATGCAAGGGAAGCAAAATTCCATTTTTGTCATGACAGACAAGATTGAGGCGTTTAAAAATAGAGTTAACTTTTGGAAGAAAAAGGTTAGCAATGGTAATTTTGCAATGTTTCACCGGTTTGATGAATCCCATGAAAAATGCATAGAATTCAACTTCTCTTACAAAATATACAACCACCTTTATCTTTTGTCTATAATATTTCAACATTATTTTCCTGAAGATGTTCGCATCGGAAAATTATGGATTTTGAATCCGTTAATGTGTGATATTGCTTCAGAAGAAGTGAAGCTTCCTACAGATACAGAAAACGAATTGCTGCAACTATCTGAAGATAGCAATTTAAAATTGAATTTCAAAGGGAAGGAACTTTTAGATTTTTGGATATGTGAAATTTCAGAGTACCCCGTCTTAGCAAAGCGTGCAGTAAAATTTATTTTACCATTCACCACCACTTATCTTTGCGAGTCCGACTTTTCGCAAGTAACAAACATTAAAACGAAGCAAAGAAACTGTATGCTGACTCCAACCTTATCTGCCTGTCTCCGTCTCAGTCTATCCAAAATCCAGCCAAGCATTGACATGCTTGTTGCTAAGAGACAAGTTAAAGTTTTGCACTAAATTTTTTTTATTTATTTTTCGTTAGGCATCTTACCCGTTTATTACAGTAATCTGTGAATTCGATTAGGCTCATGTTCATTTCGTTATTGTTTGTAGCTCTCATTTTTGTTTTTATTATGCAAGGAAAGATTTTTATGACGTTGCGATTAATCATGTTTGTTTTCGTTTATTTATTATAGAATCATAAAATACCTATTGCCTCTGGCGCACCTTGAGTTTGACTCGACTTAATACTATTACAATTTGTATGATTTCTAACAATGATATAGTTTTGCTAAAAAGTTCGTTTTTCACTGAAATTCTTTAGTTTTTTGCAAAAAATATTATATTAAACATTTTATGTAAAATTAAATTAGGGGTTCCGCGGAAAAGTTGAACTTTGGAAAAGGGTTCAGCCACTAAAAAAAGGTTCAGAAGCACTGATTTAAAACACTCACGGTAAGAAGCTGGATCAGTTTAAAAAACTTTAGACGGGTGATTTTCAACACCTAATTGTTAGTTTTTTAAAGTTAAAAGAAAAGTATGAGAAGTTTAGCTTATCAACTAACATAAAAAAGTCATAAATAATAAAAAATTGTTTAAAAACGTGTTGCGTGCTTGTTTTGAAAAAAAACTAATAATAGTATATTAAACAATTGAGAGTATAAGTCTTGTTGACCGTATAATTTAAAAACAATGGACAAAAAAATTAAATATGTTTTTAAATTTAATTTAGGCGTATTTCAAAAACTATTTAAAGTTCTCCAAATAAAAAATCGACGCTAAAAATTTTTTGGTTAAATGACCTGGTGTATAGAAAAGTCATGCTGCCTTTTGTTAGAAGCTGCACACTACACAATATTAAATTTTCAAATACGAACAAATCCTTAGTTTTGTTAAAAGTAAACGGAAAAGGTTTTTTTTTTCAGTCATAACTTAAATTAATATTTTAAAAAGCGTAGAACTTTATAAGTAGAAAATACTAATTGTAAACTTTAGTATAAGAAATAGTTACGGTATTTACCAAACTTCATAAAAATAATAAATTACAAGTTACTACTAGCCCAGTTGTACGCCCCAGTCCAAGAAATTATAATGACAGCAGCAAATGCCACAATCAACTTAGCTATATTAAAGTTGTTAGAATCCAAAGTCCCAGTCAATTAATTAAAAGTCGATTAGAAAAAGAGCAAGTTACGATTGTTTAGGGCAGTGGTCTTTAAAATTTGTACACTATTGTGCATAGAAGTTGTTTTACTCTGCATAGAACAAATAGTAACGTGAAAACATGTTTATTACTAACGTTTGTTTTGTCAATTTCTATGGGAATATAACAATTTTTAAACCGTCATTAATATACTAAGGCACTCAAAACATAAAAAAAATTCTCTTTAATAATATTTTAACATTTTATATAGTCTAGCGCAGTGCTTCTGAAATGGGGTTCCGCGGAACCCTAGGGTTCCGCGACGCCTCGGGGTTCCGCGAAGCCTTTCGAAATTTAAAAAAGAACATTTATTTAATTAAACATTTATTGTAAAATTGAAATTAGGGGTTCCGCGGAAAAGTTGAACTTTGGAAAAGGGTTCCGCCACTAGAAAAAGGTTCAGAAGCACTGGTCTAGCGTGCACAGAATATATTATCGGATAAATTACTTAAATAATAAAGACCAATGGTTTAGAGAACAAATGATGAGCCTCATGCTTAAGGCCAAAATCAGCCAGAGAGACTTGAATTAGAAGTAAACAGTAAGAGAAACAAAAATGAGTGTTGCCGGTTATCCGAGACAGACTTTACAAAAATTTTCATGTGTGCTTTTTTGTGTACAATTTAAGATATGTAAATTAAGATTCTTGCTTTTAAATTTGCTATGATAACTTCATATTTAATTGGTCTTAATCTAGCTTCTAGTTGTGTTTTAAACGACTTTTTTTACCCCATTTAAAGAGTAATGTAACTCATTGTAATTAATAATTAATTCAGATCTTTCACCATTAAAAATATAAAAAACTTAATAAATTTAAATTTAGAGTTAATTTTCACTTAAATAGCATATGTGAGTAGCGTCTCTACAACGTTTTTATTCTTTTTTTTAATGCTCTATTGACATTCAACTTCTAAACTTGTATATATTTGGTAATGTTGTTAAATAATGCTAAAATAAATGCATAAGCTATCAGTAAAATAGAAAACATCATTTTTGTATCCATAAGCTTTATTGATGTAAAGTTGGATAAATTTAAATGAGTTGATTTTATTCACTCTAAAAGCAAGCAAAAATTACACAAACAAGCATACAAAATAATTTGAAAAAGAATAATTATGCAAATAATAAAACATATACGTTATAAAGTTGATTGGTAAAACTTTTAAATATATACTGCGTGAAAATACAGAAAATCAAGTAAATACTAACCACTTTATGTACAACATCTAAAAAACTATTTTTCACACAACTCATTATTTTTCTAGATAACTGTTTATATTACAATTAGATACGTTAGTTTGTTGCTTTACGTCTAGACTTGTTTAAAATCAAATAAATAGAATTGAATTCATCAAAATCTTATAAACAAAACTACTTTTATAAAGTTAAAAAATATAAATTTATAGAATGTAAATAAAACTAATGTGAATTCAAAAAATATATAAACTTAATCAGTGACTTATTTTTAGTAGATCAAATTAAATCATATCAGTTGTTCTTTTCTTTTTAATTTGGATTTAAAATTTTTTTCTTTAATTATTTCACTCTTTTTTTATTATTATTGAGCTTTAAACAAATTTCTCAACTGTCACAAGTTTAAGTAAAGTTGTACAAAATACATAATGTTATTAATAAGGTTATTAAATTTTTATTGATTTGAGTGTACACATTGATCAAAAATATACCTTTTGTATCAGTTAAGATTTTAAAAAAATTTTTGTTTGATAACGTCAATGTATGATTTTAAAATATTTTAAATCAATTTTAAATAATTATTACGTTAAAAACAAATATAATTTAAAAGTAAACTTTAAAAGTATCTTTATCGAAAAACACTCTTTACTAATTTATATCTTCGAACAGTTGAACTTTAATACTCGACAAGGACTTTTCAAACAAATGATTATTTTAAGCCCTCTAAAAATGTATATTGAAGAAACATGGGCATACAAACGATCAATGTAATGTAATGTAACATACAAAAATGCTTCTTTAAATCTACTTAGTTTGGGAACTAATGGTCTATTAAAAAAAAACTGTGTCTATGTTAAAATATATAGTGTAATAATATAGCAATAGAATGTATGATTTTCTAAAACTTTCAACTATGGAAATAGTTAGAGCTCAAGATAAAATTGACTGTTAAAAACATTAATCACTTTATCTGAAGAAAATTAAGAACTATCAAATACAAAATTACTTTTAAAGACTGCATATAAAACATAAAAAAATATTACATACTAAAAAAATACATGAGGATAGTTGAAAAACTATTTTGAAGCTTAAAGTAAATAGTAGTAATAAAAAAAAGAAGAAGATTAACAGAGCTTATAGCAGTTTTAATTTTGATTTCAAAATTGATTAGAATTGTAGAAGCCTTACTATAAACGTAACAAAAAGTATGTTGATTAATTTTATAGAGTAATAACAAAATTATATTCTTAACAAAAAACATACTCGTATAAATGATCAACTAATAGAAAGCGGCAATAATGTGAAATACTACTTTATAGTGCACGAAAATAGGACATCATGGAGTAAAGATGAACAGGTAAAAATGCATAAGTTGTGTATAGAGACATGGTTACCAAGATAAGCAGCCCAAAATCTGAAAAATATACATAAAGTAATTACTACTTTAAAGTATGAGTATGGTTTGAGTGAAACAAACATAATATTAACGGTTTGTTTGAGCAACATGATATTATTCTTTTAAATGGTTTTAAAAAGCTACAAAATTATCAGCTTTTTGTTAAACTACGAAAGTTGTTTTTTTGTAACTAAGTAAATTTTTCAGGTATCTTGCATTTAGCAAAATGTATCAAAAGCTTAATAAAAAAAAATACTATTAAATTTTCTGGTATGAAAAAATAACTTTGTTCTTCTAACAATAAATATAGATTTAAATTTAAAATATACAAAATAAGATAGAGTAATGTACATAGTTAAGAATAGAATTATGTACATTATATTCTTATTAAAAAAAAACTAAAATGTTACTAATTACTATAAATAATAAAACACAATTTTCATAAACTTATGGTTTTAAACATATTTTCTTTTGTTATCAACTTTGTTTGAGAAAGGTTAAATACTTTTTTTCACCTGTGTATTAAAAATAAACTAATGCTTTCAAAAAACGTTAAAATAATTATACTACAATCAATAAAGCAAAATACTAAAAACATCAACAAAAACTTTTACTACACTAAATTTGTTAAATTTCAAAAATGGCACTCAAAATCTAGAAACAACTATAATAGCAAAGTATTTTATAAAATGTTTACTTTTACAAATTATAAAAAGACATTAAAAGTGTCATTGCAAAATTAATTTAGTTTGTACTTTTATAAACTACTTCATGCCTATGAAACTGGAATTGATAAAAAAATAGTTTTTAGTTTTAAAAAATAAAAAAAATGAAAAGCAGCTTTGGCTATTGTATTTTTAATAGATATGTGAAACTTGCAAAAATTATTGTTAAAAAATTAAAAAACTTACTGAAGATTAGTCTTTCCCATGGATCGAGCATATAGAGACCGAGGTTCACACAGTAGACAAGGTACATCCACTGCAGATACTCAAGACCATAATGTTTAGGTTTGTTTCCTTGAATGCTCCAACCAAAACTTTGCAGCATTTTGTTTGACTTATTAATCTGCAAAACTACAAAGTAGTTAAAAATGGGCTAAAGAAATAAGCATCTAAAAATTTTATTGGTCAGTAAAATAGAAATATTTCTAGATACTTTTTTTGGGTAGCTGTTAAATTTGCACAAGAGCACAAAGATACTTTTGCACAAAGACACTTTTGCACGGGTTGAATTTTTCTTTATTGTTTTTCATAATTTTTTTTACTATTACTTTTACCCCAAACCCTTACCCTCAGACAGTAACTTATTATTATTTTGTTAATTATTATATATACTTTTTTAATATCACTGTTACCCCTAACCCTTATCCTTGGTCGGTAGCTTTTTTTTTTAGTTATAATATTTTTATTTTTTAAAATTTTACTATCACTGTTATCCCTAACCCATACCCTCGGACAGTAACTTTTTATTTTTTATTAGTTTATCTGTTAGTTTTTTAATTTATTTGTTTTTTGTTTTTTTTTTACTCTTGTACAAAAATAACCCTCTGTGCAAATTAGTATTTGTGCAATTTTGTTCTTGTGCAATTAGTAACCTTTTGCAATTCTGTCTTGCAATTTTGACCCGTTCCCACTTTTTTTACTTAATCTTATAGATTATTACAACAGTTAGTTCTAATAGTATAACAAGTATCAAACATTCTTAACTATTTCAATAGTGTTTTTAAATCATCAATGAAAATTAAGTTATCATTTTTAAATGTTCTAATATACACAGGGTTCCCACTGGATTTTTTAAAACAATTAGATATCTATGTAAGATAAATAAAGTTCTGTGTTGTTATATAGAGTCAAGTATAGGGAGGTACTTCTTGATTTTTTTGAAAATTCAAGAAAACTTGTAAAAGTGATAAAAGTTACATAAAATCAAGAAGCGCCTTTATAAAATTTTAAATATCTTAATGTGCAAACAATGTGTTTTTTCAGGGTTGCCAAATGTTTTTAGCAAATTTTCTCCAGGTTTTCAAAATTGTCTTTAGGTTTTTTATAGTACACATTTTTGGGTCTATTTTTAGTTTAAAGGTAAATTTAAGTTAAAAAACTGTGTTAAATTGTATTAAAACATTAAAAAAATGCTGTAAAGCTACTTTAAATGTGTTTTTTAATAAAAAAAAATGTTTGATGATGACAAAAAAATGTTATTGTTATTTTTGTGTTAAATCGAAATTTTACTACTGAAATGTTAAAATTATTAAAAATTCTAGGTTTTTTTATCGCTAGGTTTTTCCAGGTTTTTTTTTTAATATCTCAAATTCCAGATTTTTCCAGGTTACTTTTGCCTAAGTTGTTGAATTTCAGGTTTTTCCAGGTAAAGTGGCAACCCTGATGGACAGCATTTTAGTAGATAAATGTTATAAATTAAGATACACCTTCTGAATGTTTTTAAAGATTTAATTTCATTTTTGTTCACTCAAAAATTTCAATCTACTGTAAATAAAACTGCAAGCTGCTAAATTGTAGTTACAAATGGTAAAGTAGTACATAAGTAGTACAAATAGTAAAGGGTTGTTACTTTTTGCAGAACAAAAATATAGAAGCTTTTTTTTATTATTAGTTTTTAATTTTGAGCAATCAAAAACTAGCTTGAGTTTATGGGAAAATTGCAAGAACAGAGTAGAAAAAGCCTAAAGTTAACAAAATTTAGTGTTGATCAAGCTTAAGTACTTTAAAATCTCATAAAAATAAACACCCTTAACATAAAATAAAAAAAAACACTTAATCAACTCGATTAAGCACCACAAAATAGTAAAAAACTGTTAAAACTAAAAAATACAACTTAACTTAGCCTTGATTAGGATTTTTTCTAATTAAAAAAAAATGCCCAAACTTTGGATCCAATTATATTTCTTATCTTAGAGCTAACTAAGATTTTTTTCAATTCTAGAGAACGCTTCTTAGCCTTAAATTAAGAAAAAATCCATTGGATTGAGGTTTAAATTTTTGAATGGACCCCTTGGAATTTTTTTTTGGAATTTTTACTCTAACGGATGTTTTAGCAAAAAAAATACTTTATTTATTTTAATATTCTAACTTTGCTATGTTCTCAAGAATTGTTGTTTTTTTTTAAGATTTCTAACAGTTTAATATTATAAAAAAATGTGTCTGATTTTAAATTTCAAAAACCTTCAATTTTCTAACAATCACTATGGCAGAAATTTTTTTATATAACTTTAATTAATACACTTAATTATGACTGTTTTAAAAGGTTCACACTTTTTTTCTACTAAACTATTTTTATGTAAGACATTACTCATGTACGTTTTACTAAAATTATCATTAATTAAACATGAAATCCCTCATAAAAGAAATATGAAACTGATATTATAAAATTGAAGAAACTTAACATACAATAAGTATGGAAGGATTTGAGCAAATACATTAGTATTCAAATAGAAAATAATTGCTTGCTCATTCAAGCAAAACAAACAAGCAGTGTATTCAACTCAAGCGTTCAAACAAATATGTCGTCAGGAACCACAAACAAAACTAAAACTAATCAGTATTAAGTTTCTTTTTCATAATATATCAAAGCATAACACAAAATTTTCAAATCTAAGAAACTAAACCTAATAAGCTTGTTATTTTTACAACGAAGTACTTTTACTTATTTCAAATATTCGTACATTGATGAAAGCTGGTCGCTTTCTTATCTAGCTACAAAGAGGATTAAATAGTGACGCATCACTAAAAAATAACGACAAAAAATGTCACTGTGTCAAAAAACAAAAATTCATATAGCAGGTAATAAGTTTATTCAAACAAACTGATAGTTAAAATTTACTTTTTACTTTTAATTGTAATCATTATAATCTATATGAGTAATGTAAAAGTGTCATTAACAAAGTAAAATAAAAGTACAAGTTTTCTAAGTTTATAAATAACGGTGGGTATAGGTGTCGTAGATGCAAAAAGGAACATTTTTTCATGAAGAGTCACTTTTCACAAAGACATTTTTGCACGAAGACACTTTTGCATGAAGGGTTACTTTGGCACAAAAAGTCATTTTGCACGAAGGCAATTTTGCACGAAAGCACTTTTGCAAAAGTTTTTTTGTTTATTATTTTTATAACCATCACAGTAACCTCTTAACCTTAGTCGGTTTTTTTTTTCTTCTTATTCTTTTTTTATAATATTTTCTTCAATAAACACTGTTACTTAATTACTTGGTCGGTAACTTTTTATTTGTTACTTGTTTTATTTTATTTATACTTTTTTTTACTACCACTGTTACCCCTAAGCCTAACCCTTAACCTTGGTCGGTATTAAAATAAAAATTAAATATTTTTCAATTTTTTTCGTGATTTTATCTTTTTTTTTTTGTGCAATAATGTCACTCACACATTATTGATTTTTCTTACAAAAATATCTCCGTTTAAAAGTGACTCTTCGTGAAAAAATTTTCTGTCGTACAAAAGTGTCTTTACACATGTTTGAACTGTCCCCATAAATCTAGAAGTGAACTTAATTTGATATAATGATAAGATTTATTTTTTTACCTACTTCTGTGTTGTATATTACTTGATTATGAATAAATTTTTGTAATCTTTTTTTAAGTTATAAAAGACACTACGAGGATTATTTTAGTTCGAATAGTTTTTTTTGCAATTTTTAAAAATTGTTAAAATTTAGATCCATTTATTTTCCTTATTTTTAAAGCTAACAGAAATTTTTTTAAATTCTATAAAACCTTCTTTGTCTTTTATTTAAAAAAATCCATTGGATTGGGGTTTGAATTTAGTAGTGGGTCCCTTTGAAAGTTAAACGTTTTTTTTATATTTTTTACTTATTTTACATTTCTCAAAAAACAAAGTAAGAATTAATTTTCTAACTTACTTATTAAACTAAGTTTATAATGATGGAAATATTTTTTCGTTAAAACTTTTTTTGTAAGATATCCCCAAATGTCCCAAAATAAAATTTTTAAAATATTTAAATTTATAATGGCTTTAAGCAAAAATATAATATTTTACAAATTATTTTGTAATCAATATTCTTAATAAACTAAGTTTTATATTAAAAAAATGTTAATTTTTCCAATTATTTTTTTATTATACGACCTATTCAAGTTTTACATAAATTAATAGCACTTGAGTCAAAAATTATGTAACAGATAAGGAAAGTAATTGGATTAAAGTTTTGACATTTTTTACCAATGATAAATTGAATAAAAATTAAATAAAATAATATTAATATTAAAATAAATAAATTTTATATTAAACCAATGATAAACAATTATTGATATTCAGTTGTTTTAAAAGTTTTTACTTCTTAAGTAACTATTGTTCGTATTATATTTTTTTATTTGATGTTATAGTTGCTTTACAGTAAGTAACTCTATGTCAACAGTAAAATAAAAAAAAAAGTATAACTTAATCCTGTAAGTATAAAATGCTCTATGAAGAGTGCTAATAAATTAAAAAAATATTTATACAATGCTTTTAAACAATTTTTATTTTTTTTAACTGTGTATAGTAAACTTAGTTTTTTTTTGTAAAAAACAAAAAAAAAAGTAAAATTGATATTCTTTTATACTAATTATTGATAGTTTGTTTTTCACTAAGAATATTAAACTAAATGTTTGTATAAAATTAAACCGCTTACGATATTTTTACTTAGTTTATACACGCGGGCCTGGCGATTATTGACTATAACGCGTTACTATAACAATATCCTAGATTAGTGGTTCCCAACCTTTTTGATGCCCCGCACCCCTATAATGTTTTTATTTGCTCTTGCACCCCTTGCAGTACATGTAATGATTTATTTAAGAACAATTTTATAGAAAACGATAAAGATTTGTTTATCAATTTTTTTAACAGTAGTCTATATTAACAAGAATGAAATATACTGAAATTAAAAAATACAACAAACTGCATAAGTTTTTTTTTTCTAAGGTAAATTACAGCAGAAATCACACTCCTTCTGCAACGATAAACGTTTTCTGAAGGTCAAGCAAGTGAGTTTTAAGCTCATCACTCGTTATTCTACCTACCCTATCTTTAAATAAGTTAAAAAACAACTTACTTTTAATCAAACGAAATAAATTTAATTAAGGAAAGTGGAAACAAAAAAATAATCCTATTTCTTCAATAAAACTCCTATTGACACGTCGTTTGGCAAACACTCACAACGTATTTAACGGAAAATAAGTTTTTATTTATGCTAGATTTTCTTGAAAAGATTTAGAATTCAATAAAAGATCCACTTAAAATTAATGACCATTTTTTCCTATTTATTATTTAACTATAAATAAATGTTATGTATTATTACTAAATTAGTACTAAATTTGAAAGCTTAGGTTAAAATTATTCAATTACAATATGGCGTAATTATCAATTTTTCTTAATGATTAGAATTGCTTGTTAGCTTTAAAAATCGATAGTTATGTTTAGTGAACGAAGTTTTAGCTGACATTCACCCTATTTAAAGAAAAATTTCCTTATCTGTAAAATAAAATTTAAAAGCCATCTTTCACCCCCTTGAATGCTGCCTCGCACCACCAAGGGGTGCGAGCACCCCTGGTTGGGAAACCCTGTCTTAGTTTCTTAAGCTAACGTTTAGAATGACATAGTTAATTAATAAAATCGATTTATAAAATTCAGATTAAACTTATTGTTCTAATACATTATAAGTGTTGATTGAATCTAAGCTGTTATTTATTGAATTAGATTTATAAGCATTTCGATACTTAAACTTAAGTATTTGTTAAATAGAAATCTAGTCTAAAGTATGAAATTGTATTTATAATAAAATTGCTAAACGAAAAGATAATAAAATACTATACAACATAAAATACCAATTAATCGAATTATCAGTTGTACAATACAATAAATACATGAATCAAGAAGCTGAAAACTAAGTTTTTGTAAAATAAAAACTTATGAAACAAAATAAAAGCAAACTAATCGTTTGCTTAAACAAGATCAAAACCATTCACAAACTAAATGCAGCGAAAAGCCGCAACGGCTTAAAGCTAACTGCAAAGCAGCAAAAACTAAAAAGCCAAACTCAAGCGTAGCCTGATCTTATATCCAAAATATGCTCACTTAAAAGGTAAAAAATGCAAATAACATTACAAAATAATACTTTAAATTTGTAAATATTTTAATGGATATATTAATAGATATAACTATAAAAACCGTTGGTTTTGGGAGTCGGCAACGTTTTCATTCAGCGAGCCAAATGTTGAAATTTAAATCCATGGCGGGCATTTTAAATTTATCTTATTTACGAAAATTATTTACATAAAAGCATGAATTTCGACAAAAAACTAATATTTTTTTTTAGTATGTCGATTGTAAGTAATTATAATAAAGTAAAATCTTTAAATGTTTTGTAAATTGCAAGTAAGACTTTTTTTTTTGCTTTTCATTTAAGTTAAGAGAAATAGTATGAATCTAAAAGTTTTCTTTAGCGGTTTACGTGCTTGCGGGCCAGATTCCACTTAAATTTTGAAAACATAGACGGGTCAGTTATTTTCACTTCGCGGGCCATACGTTACCAACCCTTATTCTAATACCTACTAAAAATTGTATACTCTTTTTTTTATTATTTAAGATTTTTTGTTGTTCATACATAGTATAGTACTATCTCAAAGTAACTTCAGAACGTTCATATTTAGTTTTATGTATTAGTTGAGGTAGAACAAGTGTTTTTTTTTTCAAATTAAAAAAAAAAAAACTTAAGTTCATTTAGATTTTTAGAAAGTTAAAAGCTTTTAGTCTAAAAGCTTTTGTTTTTCAAATAAGTTTTTTATTCAATTTGAAAAAAAGTTCTGCGTTTTATAAATACCTTAGGCTACATTAAAATATAATTTTTAGAAATATTCACAAACGAAAAAAATAATTCGAGCTTTATCTATATCAGCGCAAATTGGGTCAATGTAGCTCAATTAAGACAGCTTTTTTTACAATTTAATTTGTACAGGTGCACATTTAGGAATTAACTGGTTTACTTTAGATTTTGCATTAATTACTTTTATTTAAATTATCAGGAAGATATATAAATACTCTTATATAAATAGTAATTTCATTTCTAGAAATATTTTACATATTTTTGTTTACACTGATTATGTGTGCGGTTTTAGTATGTGCGATTACTTTTTGTATTTCTGCTTGTTAAATTTATCAAGATATTTCTAGACCTTTTTTCAATGTACTTTTAAGTCGTAAGCATTTTATGCACAACCCTAGGAAAATTTCGTTTATGATTTATTTAATTTTCTAAAATTGATTCATTAGTTTTTCGTGTAAATTTTTGTTGCATGTAATTGTTTAGTAGTGTGTGTAGAAAGTGCAAAAGTATTGTAGATCTAAATGCTTGCTTCAAAATTTTCTAACTTATTTGTAAATAAAACTTAACTTAAATATTTTGCATTGCACTACTTTTATTAAATTATTAAGAGTAGAAAAAACTTTTTATCTTAATTTGTACTATTATTTTGCTAACGATAATTAATTACCTTTTTGTTTGTGAAGTACTTGTATATGCACAGTAAATAAAAAATAATAAAAAATAAATATTTATTAGGTTTTGTAACTTTACATAAATTCATTTAGTAAATGTTAAACTTGTTCATATTTTATAAAAAAGCAAAAACAGTCAAATTACATTTTAGTTTAAAAAATTAAGTTAAGCTATACTTAAAACATAATACTAGTGATCTACCAAATAAAAAATAGTTTCTAGCCGAAACTGAATCCGAATCTTATCTTGAATTCAGAATCCGAACTCTAGTTTTATTTTAAAACTTGGATCTGGTCAGATCCTATAGGTCTTTCAAATTTTTTTGCAATAACAATTATAAGTTTCATAACGACGCTATAATATGCTTAAAAACTATTACATGTGCTCGTTGTCATGAAATCCATAATATAGACATATAATGTAAGTTTCACATTTTTTTGTAATATCTGGTACAACTTTCAAAAATTATCCAGCAGTAACTAATTTAATTTTCAAAACTACTCTCAAATACGCTTAAGATCTTTTTTTTGTCTTTTATTATTAAGTCCAGATTCAAGAATATCTAGTGTAAGTCATGTTTTTTTTTCTAATATTTAGAACGCGTTTCAAAAATTTTCTCGAAATATCTAGAATTTTTATCTAAATACTAAAACGGATAAGTATACCTAATAGATCCATTACATAAGGGTTTAGCCGGATCAGTATTACATTTCAAAATATGATTTTGGCCGGATCCTAGTGATCTACCGGATCTAAAAATTTAGTATCCTTTCAGATCCGAATCCAAGTCTTATTTTAATATTAGGATTCGGCCGGATCTGGATCTTATTTAGAAACTAGGATCCGGCCGGATCCGAATGAAAAAGGCATTATCCGGCTGAATAACAATACTATAACCCTTAAATAACTAAAAAATACTTAACAAAAGTTTTTAATTTTAAAAAGTTGACTTTAATTTTTTTGTTTCTAAATTTAAGGTTTTTTTAAATTGTTTTATGTAAGTAATAAAGAAATAAGTTTATTGAGAGACCAAACTGTTAGCTTACTTTTTGTTTATTTTAACAGCCTTAAAAAAAACTCAAATTTATGATTTTTTAAGCGTAAGTTAAATAAATCAAACAACTACTTATTTATATTTATTTAAAATGGGAATTTACTTTTTGGTTTTTTAAACTTAGAAAAATTGTTATGATTTTGACTCATATTTGTACAATAGTAAAAAAAAAATTATTTGTAAAAAGTGTTTATCTATACATCGAAACTTCTTATTTCAATTTTTGCCATACTGTTTATTGTTGTCTTACTTTTAAATTTTACTAAAGATAAATAAACAATCTATTAGATAAAGCTTAAACGGAAAAAACTTTAAGCCAAACATTTTTTTGATAGTTCGATTAAAAGTAACTGCGGTTACTGTGATTCATTATGTGAGTTAATTTTGTAACTTAATGTAAAACTATAACAACAAAAAGATTATGTTAGTTTATTAAAAATTAACTCTTCTTGTAATACTTTAGTCATATAACTAATACTGTACAGCTTTTTAGTTAACATTTTTAACATAACATCAGACAATATTTGTTTAGCATTGGTGCGAAAAATTATTACATGAAATTTTGAACATTCTGTGTGGAAATAGAGTGCTGCATACACTACACCTAAAAAACTTGGTGTTTACAAAACATAAATTAAAAGAAAACGAGCATAAAATTAATTTTATAGGCAAATTTATTAATTTTAATTATTAAATAATTCTTATTAATTCTAAATTAATTTTAATTTAAAAAATTAATAAGAATGTGAATTACAACAAATTTAATTAAACTAAAATAATAACATTAAATTTGTTGTAATTCATATTCTTATTAATTTTTTTTCCTTCTATCAATTTTTTATCTAGGAAATGGCCAAGGCAAATGATAGTGTAATATACATCATTTTGCTTTGGGTCCAAATCGTAAAAGATATAAACATTATTTATAAAATAAACATTTAAGAGTTTAAATAACATGCAAAATAAGGGGAAGATTTAAAAAAATTAAGAAAAAATATTTATTTTTGGTTCTTAAACAATAATAAAGAAAAAAAAACAAAAAAAAACCTTTATTTTTGGAGGGACCCCATGAAATAATTCCAACCCAAAATCAATTTTTTTTTAATTAAAGACAAAGGTGCGTTCTCTCAAAAAAAAAAATTAAGATAGCTTTTAAGATAAGGAAAATCGACATTAAATTTTTATGTTTTTTCAAAAATTGATAAATTTGCCTATAAAATTAACCTTATGCTTGTTAAAAAAATGTAAATAAAGGTAGTTTTTTAATTGCATAAAATAAAAATTTTTAAAAACTTTTCTAAGTAGTAATTTTACAAAAATGTTATATGTTATAAGCTTATAGTGAGTTTTTTGTAATAAGATCTTGGGTGTTATTGATTTTTTACTTTGATACTTAGTCTAAACTTTCAAGTTTTAAGATAAAACATACTTAAAACCTTACCTTGCTCTAAAATGATGAATAAAAGAACAAGTATAAGAATATAACTTCCCTTTTAAAATTAAAACTTGAGATAGTGTTAAACAGGTATACTATCAAAATCCACTCGCGTTTAAAATCCACCCAATTTTTTTTCATATTTACTTTGTTTTCTAATTTATTTTCTAATTTAATTTGTATTTTTTTTCAATTTTTTTATTTATTTTTTATCTATTTTTCACTATCACTGTTACCCCTAACCCTTACCCTGTAAGCATTTGGCTGGGTGGATTTTGAGATTGTGGGTGGATTTTGAACGTGTCCCAAAACAGTGAAATAAAACTTTAGTAAATGGTGAATTAAAATCTATTTCAAAACTAACTTAATTAAATAGATATACAAACTAAGTTGAAAAATAGGGATTCAACCATAAAACCTTTTCTATATATAAAAAAAAACTTGATGAAAATAATGAAGCTCAAGCTTTTGAACAAAAATTAGCTATGCTAAAACAAAAATATGTTTTAATATACCTTATGATGTACTACAATCTATTTAGTATTTTTTACTTTTTATACCAAAGTGTACCAGAAACAAAATGTTATAAACACATAGGTTGAGCAGATTTTAACTCAAAGACAACAATTAATAATTTTCTTCAAAAAAAAAGACTTAAAGCATTACAATAAAAGTAAAGTTCTTTCAAAGGACAGTTAAGGGGCCATTTTAAATAAAAACCTTATTTTTGGCAAAATACTGCGCATACATTTATAATGTTTTGTGTTTAGTCTAATAAAGAGTTTTTTAGACCAGTCTTTAAATTTAACTTTATCCATTCTGTAATTATGACATGCATAAAATTGTTTATTAATAAATATCTTACCACTAGCAAAGATACTGCATACATAGTTATGAAAATACCTTTACATACTATTGGAAACCTGCTTAAAATAAATTTACAGTTTTAAGTCAATCCATTCTGTGCTTTTAGCTTTTTAAGAGCAGTAATTAAATTTTTAAACTTGTTACAAAGGTGATAAATAATAAATCAGCTTGTTTTTAAAAAGGGTTTAAGTTGTAACTGGAGACCTAATTATGCAGCATTGGTTTATGAAAGAATTCTTGAAACAAAATAGTTTGTATATCCATTCAGTAATTACAATATGACATTTGTAATTCAAACTGTTTTTTTTTTCTGTTTAATTTGAACTTTCTTAATGGACCCTTTTTACTGTCCTACTTTTATCACCTGTTTGCTATTTTTTAATTTAAACAACAACTCAAAATCATGTTACTTTTGTCTAAAAATGACTTTCAAAACCTACACAAGACTACTTTAAGTTCTTAGCTATAAACTTAACTACAATATGCAATTCTAATGGAATAATGAGATAACCTGTTAAAAGTTTTAGAATTTTTTTCTATCCTAAGTTTGGTATAAAAAATGTATCATGCTTCGAGTTATTGCTTTCTTAGTCCTTTGAAAAAAAGTTTCTTCTTAAAAATTAATTTTTGTGTAACTATTTTTAGCGTTCCTATTATAAGACTTCAGTCTGGAAAACGTTAGATGATGGATAACTTCTAAAAGTACTATTAAATTTGGAAAAATATTTAAAGATGGTATCTTTGAGTATGACTACGAACAGTTTATGATACGACATAAAGGAAAAAAAACAGCCTTAGTTGTAAGTTAAAAAAAAAACAATCTTTTACATAAATACAAATGTAAAAAGTTTTAAAACTTATCATAAGCTCATATTGAGATTCAAAGTTTTATTACAAAAACTTACCTTAACTCTTGAATAAAAGCTTTAAGTATGAACTATTAGTCTGTTTTTATATGATACAACAATGTCATTTAACTTATGAGTGTGGTTATTTTTGTAAAAAGTTTCTAGTAAAAATCTATGAGCCCAAATTTCTTTAATTTCCATTTTCTTTAAATCAAAACTTCTTTGCATTATTTTATAGCGTCAAAACAAATTGAAAAAAAGTTAAAGATAGTATGTTATTACCAAAAATAGAAAAATTAACTTTGAAATACTTAACAGTTTAAAAAACTTTTTCCATTACATATTTCTAAACTTTATATACATTACACTAAAAACATTTTGGTAGGAGGCCAAATTTAAGTCAGATTGTTTTTTGTCTTTTTTATTTATGCCTTTAAAACTGTTAAAATTTGAACATTTGTATCTCCAAAATTACTTTAATTTAATTTTAAAAAATTTACAAAGTAAACGGTAGGTTATTTTTGTAAAATAAGTTGATCTACCCCCTTTGCTCTTGATCAAATATACAATTTGACTAATGTATTTGTCTAACTTAACGAATTCTGTTAATAAGATTAAAGACTTTTTTAAAAGTTCTCATCATTTAGGGCATTTTGGGTTAGGCACTTTTTTACTTATTGATCTTATGTTAAAGATCTTCAACTTAGCTTGCAGTTGCTTTTTGCCGTTTCTTATAAAAATAATGTTTTGAGATATGAGGGGACAAAGTCAGATAACCAATTGGATCTTTATGGAAGTGCAAAGTTAATAAGACAAAAAATGACTGTTTCATAAAAACATGTTTTCTCTTACAGTTTTATAGCAAGTTTTTTAAACTTTTTTAGTTTAATCTTAACTTAAATTAAAATAATTCTGTTGAAGAAATTTAAAAAAATGAAATAAAATTATTTTTTTCTTTAAAAAAGTATTGATTTTTTTTCTTATTTTTGTCATAAATTTTTTATTTTATACTGTTTTTTATATAGTTTAAATTGTTACAAAAATATTTTTTATAATGCACAGAACAAGAAAAAATTAAGGTTAATAGCATAAAAAATAAAGGAGGAGATAGATATTTAGTGAGTTTTTTAAAATTTCAAGAAAAACAGCTTTGAAAATTTTTGACTCCATATAGTTGTATCAGATTTTTTCTTCAAAACTAGTTATATCTTAAAAATTAATTGAATTTAAATAAATTATTCTAAAAATTGCATCTTATAATATAAACTCTAAGCTTCAAAAAACAACCAATGTATCCTCTTAATGCCCTTAAGTATTAAATATTGAGTATAGTCAGTTTTGTAAAAATATTTTAATTATATGTTTAAAGGCTAAATTTTTCATTGGGAATTTCTTGCAACTTCAAATGTTTTCAAAAAAATAATACTCTTTTTTTCAAGGCAGGTACCTCTTATTTTTATGAAGTTTTCATGATTATATAAATATTTTAATGACTATAATATAAATAAAAAGTTTCATAGTTTTGCTGATGATTAAAAAATTGTGTTTAGAATTGTAAATTAATTTATAAAAAAAAAGGCTGTAAAACCTTGAAAACAATTGTGTAAAAGTGTAGATTAATTATTATTAATTCAAATTTTAGTTTTTAGTTTGCTATATTAATTAGGTACATAGTGAGCTCAAAAACTTAAATTGGTTGAAAAAAAGTTAACTTGAAAAAAATTGAGTTAAAGAGAGTTAACAACTGGTGATACATTTGCAAAATAAGATCAAGTTATAAAATAAAACTAACTCAATCTCGTTATAGTCTCCCATAGAATGGCAAATAAATGCATACTTATAAAAACTTTTTTTTTTGTTACTATAAAGTTTTCGAATTGTATACATAATATCAGTTTCAATTGTGTTTACAACTATAGCCAATCAATTAAAATAATTTAACTAAAATATACTCTAAAATTTTTAAAATATTTTTATTATTTAATAAATGAGATTTATATTAGTTATATTGACATTAAAAGTTTGAGAAAAAAGTTTTTAACCAGAGAAAATTAAAATAAATAAAAATAATTTAAAATATTTTTTACAGAATTAAAAGCATTAAACAATCTGAATTGTAAAGTTAAAAATTTAAAACTTGAACAATTATTTTAGCTAGTTAATAAATTAAACATAAAAAAAAATGTCGGAGAGGCCTACAGATGCAGGCCACTACAAAGGGTGGTTGTGGAAATGGACAAATTATATAAAAGGTTATCAAAGAAGATGGTTTGTGCTCTCAGATGGTCTTCTATCATACTACAGGTAAATAAGGTTGTGTATAAATCATATGTAATAGAAAGTTGTTTTTGTTGAAGCATGTATTTTATGTTTGATATAGTAATATTTGATAAATGTACCATTTAAAAAAATATTTCTGTCTGTTCTTTATTAAAATATCAAATTCACTTTTAATTAGTTTTTATTTTTAGTGTTTTTATTATTTTATACTTTTAACAATTACTTTAAAATTGTTGTTAGATGTTAAATTAATTTTACTAAAATTTACACTTAACACAATATGTAATTATTTGTTGATCTTTAATAAAAATAAAGGAGTGTGTACAATGGAATACTTAAATTTGTTGTAGTGTTATCATCATAACTGAAAAATATTGTTTACAATAAGTAAATATGTTTTTTTTTATTAGTTATATTTTAAACTGAAGTAACAAAACTGTTTTGTTTGTTTTAGAATAAAAATATTCTAAACCATTAAAGTTTAAGTATTTTTAGTTTGAAAAATTGGTTTTATAACTATGTTATTTTTTAATGGTATCTTAAAACAATTCAAGTTTTTTCTGTACCAAAAACACTTATCTTTAATTAATCCTTTATTATTATTTTAAGTTCATGTTATACTTAAGGTATTTCTTACTTTTTATTTATTTTGTACTTTCAGTGCTGTCTTATCCTATCTGTATTTGTTTTAGAAGTTTTCATTCACACAATTCTTTAAAGTTTTTTTACAAAAGTATTTTTAAGTTTTTATTTGAATCAATCTTATTCATATTAAAGATTTGTCTAAGTTTCGTTGTTTGTTTTGTTGAAAAGTTTTGTTGTTTGTTAATTATAAAAGTTTTATAATTATGAAAACAACTTTGTAGGTCACAAGCTGAAATGTCTCATACTTGCCGAGGAACTATAAATTTAGCTGGAGCATTTATTGTAACTGAGGAGTCTACTAACTTCACAGTCTCAAATGGAGGAACTCAAACTTTTCATTTGAAAGCTAATCATGAGGTTGAAAGGCAAAGGTAAATAAAATAGTTTCTTTTAAATATCAAGTAAATAAGCTTTTTTTTGAATATAAGTCTAAGAACTATATTTTTATTATGATATTTAATTGTATTTTAAGGGCATAGGGAGGTAAAACTCTTTTTTTACAATTTGATCATATTTTATATAGTTTTTAATAAGCTACAAGATGCTTTTTACAGATAAAAAAAAATTAAAATCATTTTTGAGATATAGCCGGTCAAAGTCTGAGGCAACAATATGTTCCTTATGGAAGGCTCAAACTAAAATCTATCTTCTCCTACATTTTTTGAGATAACTACCTCAAACTTTCAGGAAATGTTCCTTGCAATATTCAAAAAATTCTGTCGCAAAAAACAAATATATATATATAAAAAAACTAACATAAAAAACAGTTTTTTTATTTTTTTTGCTTTAAAATTAAAAAATTTTAATTATTATAATTTTCTTTCGACAGAATTTTGTAATTATTGCAAGGAACATTTCCTGAAAATTTGAGGTAGTTATCTCAAAAAAATAGATTTTGAGGAGAAAATAGATTTTTAGTGATTTCTAGTTATTTGCCATTTTAGTTTGCGCCTTCCGTAAGGAACCTATTGTTGCCTTGAACTTCATAGGCTATATCTCACAAATTATATTGAGTTTTTAAAATCTGTAAAAAGCATCTTGTAGCTTAGTAAAAACTATATAAAATAAGATCAAATCGTGAAAAAGTGTTTTTACCACCCTATGCCCTTAATTAAATTTAAAAAAAATGTTTGAAAAAACACACAACACAATAAAACTAGATATAATTAATACTGAGTTCATCAGTAGTTACATAGCAATAAATATAATATAATTTTTCATATAGTAATAGTAATAATCACAATACTTATTTATATGGTTTTCATAGATTAAAATTTTTAAGTTTTATTTACTGTGTTAAATATACTAAATGTTTTACCCACCCTTAGTATAAAAATGTTTTATTTCTATAAAAAAATGTTGTTAAAGGTTACTATAATTTTTTTTTTAATTTTATGATTTTCTTAGTGATAGTTTTTACTGTTTTTCTAACGTTTGAATTCTCTCTACATTAATTTAATTTTGATCAAAGTCCTATGTTTCTGCTTAAAATACCACTTTAGTTTAAAACATTACAAGCAAGTATAAACATAAATAAAACAATACTGCCTTTTTATAGATTTGAGCAAACTTATAAAACCAACAATTTTACAATAACCAATTTTTAATAGGATAGTTTCACTAAGAATAATTTTTGTTTCAGAATAGTTTTTAATCGTTTGTTTATTTGATAAAATGTTTACTTTAATAACAATATTTTAGGAAAAATAACTTGCTGATAAAACAATTTAATTTAATTCTTTATTTAATTTTTGTATTTTTGTTTTACTTAGGTTTTGTTTAAAAATAGTTATTTTTATTCATCAATAATACTATTTCTTTAAGATAAGAAGTTTGTAAGATACAGTTACTTATTAATATAGGTTTTTGTTTTTACTTTAAGTATTGTTTGGGAAAAGTTTTTATTATTATTTTGCCGATAGCAGTAATTATTTATTAACAAATACTTACATCAAACAATTTCTTCCTAAGATAGTTTTTAATTTAAAGTTTATATCAATAAAGTGCTTGTTTTTGTATTCATTTCGTTTGGATTTAATTTTACACACAAAAATATCATTATAATGTAAAAAATCGTCTAGCTTTTAAAAATTTGGTTTTACACACAGTTTTGAACTATTACGTCATAACATAATTTTTATTTTTATTTACTTAGTTGCATGAATGTGTTTTAGTTCTGCTAGTTTAAAGTTCACTAATGAAGGACTGTTGTCCGAAATCGATTTGAACTCGTATGCAATAAACTTGTAGATTTTAAAATATCGTTTATTTATTCTTTTGTAGTTTTAAAAAATAAGCTTTTTGAAATTAAAACCTTTTTATTCTAAATAGTAATACAATTCTAAACTTAACCATAACAACTTAATCAGTAAACAATATATAACAAATTTTGATTTGAATATATACTTTATTAATTCCAACTCACATATACATATTCATTTTTAGTTTCTGTACAAAAACCTAATTAAGCATTATTTAGTATTTAAAACTTGTACAATATGCTTTTCCATATATTTTATTTGTAAATTTATATATATATATATATTTTGTAATGTTTATGTAATGTACATGTAAATTATTATTAAATTATGCTTGAACTATAAGAATCGTGAGACTTTGTTATTATTAAAAGTCACTTTTATTTTTGACAGATGGATAACAGCTCTGGAATTGGCAAAAGCAAAATTAGTATCTTGGGACAACGAAGACTCATCAGATGACGAAGGCAGTTATGAAACCAACATTGAGCACACTTCTCCATCGAACATCGATGAAAACGAAATTGTTGCCTCCCTGAAAATGTTGAGTGTAAAGCTGGAAGACTTGCAAACGTGCCACGACTTGATTTCAAAGCATGGAAATGCGCTTCAAAAAGCAGTGACTGAATCAGAACTCACTTCTCAGGGAAATGAACCAGTGCTTTCCAAAACAATCACTGAGCGAGCCGCACTGTTTAAGATAACTTCCAACGCGTTCATAACCACCAGCTCAGACTTTTTGCAACTGGCTCAAGATCAAAAGAAGCGCTGGCAAAAGGCAATCTTGCATGAAAGATCGCAGAGGCTAAAAATGGAGGAAACAGTGGAATCTCTTGCAAAGCAGCAGAACAAGTTGGAGAGAGCAATCAGGGATGAGATACAATCTGACGAGGATGGCATGAGAGGTGATGACAGCGACTCGGAAGAGTGGACAGACGCTCCAGATGCTCTTGATAGTCAAATCAATGGCACCTTTGGAAACATCCCCCCTGTATCTGCACTGCCAGAAGACAAAGCTAGCAGTTCTGTTAAAAAGAGCGCAGCTACTAATAATAACAATACGAAATCTAGCAAACCTCCTCTGAGAACGTCTATACCTTACAGACCGAATATCAGTTTGAGCTTGTGGAGCATCATGAAAAGCTGCATAGGCAAGGACCTTTCAAAAATTCCCATGCCCGTCAACTTCAGCGAACCCCTGTCAATGTTGCAAAGGTTGGGGGAGGACATGGAGTACTGTGACCTGCTTCACAAGGCTTCCAAAACTAAATCTTCCTTTGAGCAGATGGCTTACGTTGTGGCCTTCTCAATATCCGGTTACGCTTCAACAGTGTTCAGGATAGGCAAGCCGTTCAACCCGCTGCTTGGTGAAACGTTTGAGCTGGACAGAACGGATGACATGGGTTTCAGAATGATATGCGAGCAAGTGGGTCACCACCCTCCCTGCGCTGCCATCCACGTCGAGTCAAAAGACTGCTCGGAGAACTCAGGGTGGACCTACTGGACCGACATAACTGTTTCTAGCAAATTCAGAGGCAAGTACCTGAGTGTCACTCCGCAGGGGACAATGAATATCAAGTTTCATTCCACTGGTAACCATTACAGCTGGAAGAAAGTAACAACCACTGTGAATAATATAATTGTTGGAAAACTTTGGGTAGATCAGTCAGGTGAGTGTGAAATTAGGAATCACAAAACTGGTGATGTTTGTCGCCACAAGTATCACCCGTACAGCTATTTTTCGCGTGACTTGCGCAAAGTTACTGGTTCAATTGATGACAAGCATGGTAAAACCCATTTGAAAATATTTGGAGCATGGGACAAGTTTATGGAGTATTCTAAACCAACAAGTCAACCTAATGACAGCGACAGAAGTTCTTCGGGTACAACTGTTTGGACTACAAATCCTGCAATTCCTCAAGCAGACAAGATGTATCACTTCTCAAAGCTTGCAATGACTCTCAACCAGCCATTAGAAGGAGTGGCTCCCACCGACTGTAGAAACAGGCCGGACCAGAGACTCATGGAGCAAGGAAAGTGGGATCAAGCAAATGAGATGAAGTCGAAGCTGGAGCAAGCGCAAAGAGTGAGAAGGGCGGAGCGCAAAACCGCGTTTGCTGCAAAATCAAATGGTAAATACAAGGACGCTTCTTCGATACCTCACGACTGCTGGACGCCAGTTTGGTTTGAAAAGAGCAAAAGTGAAATAACCGGTGACACCTACTACAAGTACCTCGACCAGTACTGGGATTGCAAACAAAATAGCGCTTGGCAGAAGTGCACTAGAATATACGATTTGGAGTTGTCGAAAACTTCTATTAAAAACAATAGTAGCTCTGCAGGAAGCGTTATCAAATCTCAAAAACTAAAACCAAAATCGAAAAAAGTTGCTTCCTGACCAAATATTTGTTTATGACATGTTTTTATCTGTGTTATGTGCATTATGAATAATATAAAATTCCAACGCTGTTTCATCTGTGTGTTTATGTTTATGGTGTGGTAAGAAGCATCTTTTTAAGGTTATAACAAACATTTAATACGGTGTTATATTTTTTAACTAATTTAAATTAACCTTGTTTTCAAAACTATACTAAATTTAATTTTAATTTTCTTGAGTATTCCTAGTATTGTAAACAAATTGCCTTTCTATCAAAACTGCTACTGCTTTTATGTTATATAAAACTTTTTAAAGATTTCTAAACATATGAAGATCTAATCGAATTGTTTCGATACATATGATCAGATGTAAATTAATGTAGAGTAAAATGTGCATTTTTATGAATAAGTTATTAATAAGAAAAAGGAAAAGTTTATTATACTTTTTGAATCTCATTTAAATTAGACTTTAGGTACTTGGGTTTACTTTAAAACAAATGCATTTTTCCATCCTAATGGTAACTAAAACTTTCTTCAAATAGTATTTCTATGACATAGATTTAAGCTTTAATTAAATTTTTGTTTTTATATTTAACTTATTAGTTCGAAAAAACTTTAATATACTTTTTGCCATGTAAATTAACATAAACGCTACTAATTTTTATAATATATTATATGAAACTTTAAAGAAAAGTTTTGATATACAGCAGCTAATAGTTAACTGAAAGAGCAAGTTTTGTTTTTTGTCTTTTTTTAAGTGGTTAATTTATATTTTATGTCATATTTTAAATTTTTGTTTTCTGGGTTTTTTAATAAATTTTTATTATTAAAATTATTACTATTTTAGCTTAACTTTAAAATATTTTTACTAACATGTAAACTAAACTGATTATTTTTTGACTGTCAACATCTAATTTCAATTAGAACAGTCGTATATAAAGAATTTGTTTTTATTAGTTTTATACTTTTTCTTACAAAATATTTAAGTAACTTCTTAATTTTTACAAAAATAAAGATTAGAAAGAAAAGTATAAAACTAATCTGTGTTATGATTGGTGAACAAATATAATTTATTAGCATAAATTAAAAATAGATTACATTAAGTTGAATTCTTTATTACAATCACTTTCTTTAAACTTTTACAATAAAAATTTTATTACAAAATGATTATTAGGCGGAAATTATCAAACTAATTAAAAACAAGTAATAAAGCATCGTTGTAGACAAATATGATTAAGAACATAAAAAACAGTTTAACAGACTTTATTAAATTTTCGATTTTACTCTTAACTATTAACTTTACTGTGGGTTTTATTTATAATGACATGAGTGTAACCAATTTAATATTTATTATCTTATATAACCGCACTTATTCTATGCTTATATTCAATTATTTGCTTTATAAATTATATTAGTTTTGCATTTTTATTTAAGTGCTTGTTTTCTAAGCGCCGTAAATATTCAAACAGAAAACTACAAGTGTTAAAATGACTGAAAATATATCGGTTTTTAAATGTTCTTTTTAAAACATCAAACTTGTTACGAAGTTTTATATTTAGTTATTGCTTCGAGAGAAATTTGTAGTCATTATAAGAAGTGACCAAAGTGTTGTTAGTTATTTTGTTTTGAAAATTGTTGATGTTTTTGATTTTCTAGTGGTTTTACTTTTAGAATGTCTTAAAACAAATAATAATGGACCCTACAAAACAAGGTTGGCTCAAAGTCAACGACCTAACTAAGTCAGGTACGTTTTGTTTTTATCGTTTTAATTATAATTAAAAAAAATATCCGAAAGGTTATTATAAAAAACGAATAATTTTATGTTTTATAAACTATTTAAAGCATTATATAATGTGTAAGTTAACCACATTGTTTTGCTTCTTTAAAATGTTCCTTGTAATTCACTCATAAATTAAACAGCTTTAAAATTAAATGATACTATTCATTTTAAATTCCTATGCATTGATCAGCTACGTTTCATTGAAATTTAAATCTACAGTTAACTCACCTTTTATTAAATCGCAAATCTCTAAGAACTTTAGTTTGATTTTTAAGTTTTTAGCCACCCTTTACACGCTTTTGCTGTAAACTCGCTTATTGATTTTTCTAACAGCTTTTTACCAAACTTCATTATAAAAGATGTTAAAACGTTCAGGTAGCCTGCTGAGTTTCAAAAAGCACCAGAAAGTGTGGGTCGTTCTCGACAAGCGGCTCGGTGGGCTGCTGGGGTTTTCCAGCGACAAGACGAAGAACCCCGATCAGTTCAAGATAAAAGTCGACGACGCGACGCTGCTCTCCAACTTCAACAAGGACGAAAATCAATTCGAAGTTTCCACCGACGAGTTAGCGTCGTTTTTAAATTTTAAATTGTGTTTAAACATGGTTTAAATGAGGCTAATTATTGTAGTTGGCTTCTTTTAAGTTAACTTGTGTTTTTAAAGTAATGTGTGTATTTGATTATATTTTATAAGTTACTTATCAAAAACGAGTACTTTATCAATCATATTTAAATAGATTTTTTTTAGTATTTTTAACAATTTTTACAATTTTAGTAAATATATTTTTTAATAAACATTTAATGTATTTAAAATTTTAGAAACTTTAAAGAGTAAGTATACAATAAAAGTTTTTTATTTTGTGCTATTTTCAGATGTACTTATATTTCCTGATAACTAGTTTTGGTACTTGATTTTGCTAGTGTTTAATACTAAAGCACAACTACATTTTCTAGACAAACTAGTTTTAAATATTTTTAGCCTAATAATTAATTATGGTTTTAATTAATTTAATTTAAATTATTTATGTACAGAACTTTCTAAAACTCTTTAACTTTGTTGTAAAAAAAGTTTTACTTTTAATATTTTTGATTTTGGTTAATAAACAAAAAGTTTACGTTATTATTAGCTCAATGTGAGTAAAAAAAAATTCAAATTGTTTGTGTGAATTTTTGCTGTGCTTATACGTTAATGAAATATTTTTTAGTCATTACAATCATAACAAACTTATTTTTTATTTAATGATAATTTGTACAATTTAAGTAATGCCTTTAAATTGTAATTAAGTATTTATTACTTTAAGATAGGAGGGTCTTACATTAAGTTCTTGTTGCTAACTGTCGATAGAGATTACTGTTATTTTGATAAATAATCCTTGCACTACTTTTTAAGTTACAGCTGATTTGTAAACATCTTTTTCGCCATAACTAATTATCACAACGATAACGATCAACTAAAAATAATTGTAGTGTCCAAGTAAATATATAAAATGTATAATTAATATATAATAATTGCAGGTACCGTCTGCTCATGATAGCACCCAGTGGTGAGGAAGCTCTTAGCTGGTTGACTTCCATACAGATGTGCAGAAAAGACTACATTCCAACATCGCCTTCCACCAACAATAATATAATGGTTTCATTCTTTTTTCTTTAAGTAGAAGTCTTATTTGAAAAAAAAAACATTATAAAAATAAGTAACAAAGCAATAGTCGGCTTTTATGATTTAATTTAATGATTTATAAACGACAAAAAAACTATTTAATTAAACTTTTTTTAAATGACGGATTCTTTTTAATAAAACTAAACAAACCATTTTTTAAAGGTGCAAAGTATAGGCTTTAAAACCAAAGAAAGAAGTTCTGTCGCCGGTGAGTTTTTAATCTGTAGATTTACTAAATTTTTTATTATAATTCAAGTTTACGATATTAAATATTTACATTGCATTTTAAATTCCTTATTTAAATTTAATTTAGTTTTATCCGCTTTATCTTGTAGTTTTTTTTTGGATAAAGAAATGTTAAACCGTGTTTTTACTCCTTTTGTAGAGGAAAAGTTTTTGTTATTTAATAATACCTTGAAATAATTTATAGTCCATCGCTATATTTAAATTATTTTCTTAAAACCCTTCAAATAGTAAATTTCAATTAATTTACAGTGAATCTAACAAGCAACGGAGACGACAAGACTTCGAAGCGGGAGAAAGTGTTCGACGACCCGCTCCGAGTATCAGTTGACCCGCTGTCCAACTTCAGATTGCAGAGGTCACCCGCGTCGTCGAAGAACCAACCCAGTAGCGACAAATCTGCTGATCCGTGGATTAAAAATGACGATTTGGACGAGAATAGTGACGTGTACCAGCTCACCAAAGTATTTTGTTAAAAATTAATAAAGTGGTGTTTGATGAAAAATGTTGTAACACGAGTGCTTGATAAAATTTTAAAGAAACGACTATAATATAACTTTATACTTGTACAACTTTTAAATCAGATAAAGACGAATTTATGAAAAAACATGGTTTAAGTAAACAATATTATACAAAACTGATAAAAATGTAAATCTAGTTTGAGCTTGGAAATCAAACTATGTATATAAATACGTAGGAATTATCGAATGAGCAGAAGAAATATGCGAAGTTGCGAGATGAGTACGGCGCGTTGCAAGAAACGCTTGCTGCCAAAAACAAACAATTGTTCGACATGCATGAGAGCGTCAACGATCAAAACAAGTTTGTTTGATTAATTTTAATGTTTCAGATTGTTTATTTGGATTAAAATGTGCTAATAATTCCGTAACTTCAATGTTGTACCAAAGCGTTTTAGAGAAAAAAGTAAATGTGGTCTTTTTATTTGTTCTACCTTCATTTTGATTGAAAAATACTTATTTTCTGTGAAATGTGTAAGCCAGTTTAAATGTTTTTGTTTTTGATTCGTTAGCGAATCTAACATTTAATGTTTTTCTTCATAGTTTTTTGTATATAAATTTGTGATTATTGTGCCCACTTCAATAAAAAAATAATGTTTAAAGTATAAATGCAGCTCTGTCTGGAAAGTTCAAACTTTTGTTATGAAAGAAACGTTACAAAATTAAATGAAATGACGTTAGTCATCTTCAATATAAATAATTTACCAGTTTGTTTAGGTAGACTACAAAAGCAGTTTCTATTGAAAAGCTTACTTTTTGAATAATTATTGTCAAAGCCAACTATTTTATAAGACTGTAAGCTAAAATGTTCTTTTTATTTAAATTAATAATTTAAATAAATAACTAGAATTACATAGTGTAATCTGTGATTTCAAACTTTCTCAAAGTTTGAAGTACTTTTGTGAAACTTCAAAAGTAAATATTAAATTCCTTTTATCTCTGAATTAATTTTATGTACTTAAAATTAATTTAATATTTCATGTCATATTTTGTTTTTTTGTTGGTTTTACCTTAATTGATTTTTGATTTTTTTTAGAATATAAATTTCTTTTGACAATTTTTTAAAATATTCTTTTATAAAATGCACTTTGTAATTTTTAAAGTTACCTTTAGACTTTAAAACTTAAATTAATTTTTAAATAAAAAAACTTTTCCTTGAAATATACTTTTTGTTAAAATATTAAATATTTATTAGTAATACAATTAAGCATACTTTTATCTTAACTTTAGTTTTTTTTAACAGAATTTGTCATTGTTTTAATTGTCAAGAGTATAGCAATAATTAAAAATTAATTTAATAAAATAATAACATAGTTTAATTATTCATGCATGATATTTATTTTAGAAAGTTAAATTAATTAAAAAAAAAAAACTTTTCCTTGAAGTATACTTTTTGTTAAAACACTAAATATTTATTAGTAATACAATTAAGCATACTTTTATCTTAACTTTAGTTTTTTTTAACAGAATTTGTCATTGTTTCAATTGCCAAGAGTATAGCAATAATTCAAAATTAATTTAATAAAATAATAACATAGTTTAATTATTCATGCATGATATTTATTTTAGAAAGTTAAATTAATTAAAAAAAAAAAAAACTTTTCCTTGAAATATATTTTTTGTTAAAACACTAAATATTTATTAGTAATACAATTAAGCATACTTTTATTTTACCTTTAGTTTTTAATAAAAATTTAAACCGAATTCGTCATAGTTTCAATTGTTCAAGATTGTACTAATATTTTATAAGTATTTTGATTAGTACAAATATCACACATATTTCAATTAATCAAGCATGATAATTAACAGTGACGCGATACTGAGGAGTGATTTGTACAGGGAGCAAGTTACGAGGGTGAAAACATTGGAAACAACAAACTTGTTTCTGAACAACGAACTTCGAAAACAGAACAAAGATCTCGGCGAAACTCGTAAGCTCGCCACTCATTACAAAAGGTATATTGATAAAAGTGTTTGAAAATTTTAAAAGGCTTTTATAAAAAGTTTGTTTTTATTCGCATACAGTTGTCCTAATGTAAAAAACAGTCCCAAAATGATATTATACATTTATTTAAAATTAAAAATAAGTTTAACTAAACTTCGATAATTTTTAACTTAATATTATCAAAATAAATTTTTCTTAATTTTCTTTTAAAGTATTATCAACCTTTTTTACAACAGTAATAATCCATATAATTTTTAAAAATTTACTAATGTACAAGTAGAAGCTTTTTAATTTTTTTTTTATGCTGCAACAAATAAGAAATCATTTGGTATTGATTTATCAAAAAAAAAAAAATTATAACTACAACATTTTTGATAACTATAAAAACAACACATAAGAAATTATTTGGTATAATTGTTGTTTGAAATTATCGATTTTTATTTATAACTAAACTGTATATATTGTAAAATGTTATTAATTGTAAAACATTACACAGAAACATGGAGGAGAATTACAACGATGCTGTTTATTACCAGAGAGATTACGTTGAACTCATTGGCGAGCTCGTCTACAGACCACTTGCTGATCCGCTCAGTGGCGCTGTTATCCGATCGTCGGATAATCGAAAACACATCAAGAACATCAGCGATTTGAACGAGCGCATTAAGAAGATGAAGCACAATGTTCCATTAGTGACATTAGGTAATTTTGCATTTCAACTTAAAATTAGTTTGTTTTGATGTTTTTTGTCTACTTAGGTATTTTTCAAGTTAAAATAAGTTTCATGCATACAATATTTATGCATAAATAATTTTTTATTAATTAATTGATCTGAAATAATATATTTAAGTTTTTTTAGAATAAACTGCTGCAACTTTAATAGTCAGCAGCTGCATACAGTGAACAATGCATACAGTATGTTTAATTAAACTGTTTTGTCGTAAATCCATCAAAATTTTATTGCGCCTTGTTTTTCTTTTAGTTTTAATTTTTACGTAATTAGATTATGATTTTATCTTAATAATTTTGCTGCACAATAATGTAATTTGCTTTTGTCTCAATTAAGTTGTGACGTTTTTAATATGAAAAAATAACTAATTAGTATAGTTGCAAGTATAGAAGTATATTTTTATTAATAAAAAACTCCAGGTATATTCGATTATATCTCAAGCGAACAACATATCAAATTAAACTTAAAGCCTGACTTAAATTTTCTTAATTTAATTTCACAGCCTTTATATTAAATATCTAGTTTCGAAGTACTATTATCACTTTATTACATTAAATCTGTAAACACGAAATAAACAACTAAATAATCATCTTACCTTATTTTCAACACTTTAAACACTCATAGCTTATGAAGATTATTTTTTTAAAATAAAATATAGAACAGGTAGCATAGAACAAAATACTCATTTAACCATATTTCAAAAACTAAAAAGTTGTAACTTATAAATACTTGTATGCGAATCAAGATAAAATATTTGCCACAAGTAATTATCCAACAGGTAGTATAAATACTTACACCAATTCAACAGGTAGTAAGGAATTTGTGGACAAGTACAGGTTTGTGCACAGCGTACCAAACATGGCCACGCGCGTTCACTACTGCAGCAGGCAGCTCGTAAAAGCGTTGGATGAAATGTCCGATTACGGCCCCGACAGCAGTAAAAACTGCAAGATATGGGAAAACGTCATATTTGATAACAGCCCTGATAGCGTGAGTTTTTATTTCAATGCTTGTTTATTGTAAAAGTTCATATAAATACTTTCTGAATAATTTTTTTTTTGATGTAAATTATATGCTAAAAGTAGATTTAGTTACCGTATAGCTGATGACATCGTCTAATGATGAAGTCACACGGAAGTCCAGGCTCAGGCTCTGTAGACTTCCAAAGCTATTTATTGTAAACACACATATTTTGAATAGAATGTTCTTTATGAGTTGATGTACTAACTAAAATTATAAAAAAATAAACTTAAGTATTTGATTATGTATAAATAAAAACGAATATACTAAGTAGAAACTAACCAAATTACACCAGCAATTTATTAAAACAGCAATTTAATATTTTACAGATAAGTTTGTTACAGTTTCAGATAACTGAGAAACTGAAGAAGATGGTGCTGGACGACGTGCCGGACCGGTACCGGGGCTTCGTGTGGAAGCGGCTGGTCCACCAGCTGGTCATGAGAACGCACGAGACCACGCTGAAGGGGCCGGACGGGCAGCTGTTGAGCTACTTCTACGAGAAGCTCGCGTTGAAAGACGAACGCTTGGAAAACAGCAAGGTACATAAACTAGTGTAGTTTGTTAATCGTTTACTACTTTCAATTCACGTTTGGTACGATTTGTACGATGATCAGTAAGATGATTTAGGTCAGTTTTATATCAATGGCTTGTTTAGTTTGGTGTGAGTAGGGTCGTAGTTTCAAATTTTTACGATGTTTATTAAAACAAGTATGTAATCTTTAAAAAAAAAACATATTGAAAATTTCATAAAATATTGAAAAACTCGATATGAAATGTTCGCATAAGTAAATACAAGTATTGTTTCAATTTTTTGTAAAATGTTTTAATTGTTTGTGGATTTGTATTTCAAAATAAATGAATTGTTTTTTTTTACTGACAGTACTAGTTTTTATAGTAACTTTTTATGAAAAAGTATTCTAAAATATATAAAAGCGTTGCGCACAACTTGTAATAAGAAGTCTTAATTGTAATTTGAAGCAAATTATTTCCCAGGAATTTGCCAAATACATGAAGCAGATAATAATGGACGTGCCGCGCACAATGCCCAGAAACCGCAGGTTCGCCGTGGAGGACCCGAAACTGAGGAGAAACTTGGAGCGGGTTCTCACCGCCTTCTGCATTCACGCCCCCGACATCGGCTACTGCCAGGGCTTCAACTTCCTCGCTGGTGGCGCCCTTCTGTATTTGGACGAAGAAGACGCTTTCTGGTGAGAGAATTATTTTGGAACTAGTTTTCAATATCAAATGATTTCTGGTTCTTGTAGCCTTGTTCATTAAAAAAGATAATACTAGTTTTACTGAGAAAATTTAAAGTGTATTTCTTAGTTTTTATGTTTTTTAAAACTATTTTTCTTCAAGAAAGTTTTTAAATTAGTTTTAAATAAAAAACAATTAACTAAGAAATAAAAGTAAAAATGTAATTAAAAAAAGTCAACAACAGGTTTCTGGTGTGCGCAGTTCAGGTTCTGTTTCCGCCCGAATATTTTCTCAACGACCTGGCTGGGTTGAGGGCCGACCAGGAGGTTCTCACCCAGGTTGTTAGGGAGGAGTGCCCGTTGCTATGCGACCACCTGAACAGGTTCCTGAAGCACTTCGAAATCAGCGTGGTGACCACCAGTTGGTTCCTCGGACTTTTCTTCGACAGCATGGATTTCGAGGTTTTTATACATCTACTAAGTTTATCTATTAAATTAACTTGTTGAATTATTTTGATATACTTATATTATATTATTGTACGGCACTAATTAGGTATAAATTATCTTATATTAGGTATAGCAGGATGATGTGTATTATAAAAAGTTTAAATATCAGCTTTATGAAGTTAATCTTAGGTTTGTAAAACTTACAAAAATAAAAAATAAAGTTTTAGAATTCAAGATTTTAAAATATTCACAAATATAATATTAAAGTAAAATTTGTCTTTGATATCAGTAAGTTAAAGTTTTAGTTTTAAAATAATATAATAAATTTTTAATAAGACGGCTTTATTTTTATTAATTTTATAATAAAATTTTTTATGTAATAGTATTGATTTATTCTGTTGTAATAATGTTTCTGTTTCAATTTTGATTGTAAATGCGGTAAATAGCTCATGAACCAATAATAACTAATTATTTGTTTGCATTATTTTAGTTGATTTTTGTACTTTGACCTGGTTACATTTTAAATTTGTTTATGGCACTTAGTGCTATGCGAATAATGTAGTTTTTTTTTTAACTTCTAGTGCTACGGCTTTAAAGCTATCTAATGAATGTTGATTGAAAATTATTTAAAATTTGAATCCAAACATTTTTAGAAAATTAATAGATTTTTAGTATGTAAACAAAAGTTGAAGTTTTTTAAAGTAATGAGATTGTTTATTTTACCACCAAATAAATGTTGTTATGTGAGTATTGGTAAAAGCATGAAAAATACTGTTTACTGCAGTGCAGTAACATTAAATATATTTGCATTTAAAAAAATAACAATAGAAATAAAGAAGAATGTAATTTGCATTTAAGTTAAGTCTCACAGAAAAAAAGTTTTTTTTCATTAATAATTATCATAGTAAATATCTTAGAGTGAATTTTAAAAATCATTGTGGTTAAAAAAAATTTAGATAGCAAAATTTAATATCTTAAGAAAAAAACTGTTTAATTTAAATGTAAAGTTTTTATTAGCTTAAATTTTTGGCCTTTTAAAAATCAGATCATAATATTAAAAAAGTTTTAAGTTTACTTAACAATTTTATTAATTTTTGTGCGGATGTTCAGTTTTGCGCTACTATTTATTTAACTAAATAAATTAGGATCAGAAAAGGTTAAAATTATTAATTAATTGTTATTAATTTTGCTTAACTTATAATCATATGTTATGTTTCGAGTTTAAATAAGTTCATTTCTTGAACACTCAAATTAGGAAAATAGGCATTTAAAAGTTAAGTTCTTCTTTAAAAATAAAAAAAATTAATTTTTTTACTAAAAATTAAGGTCAATAACGTTTAATATGGTAACTTATAATTTTGTTTAAATTATAATCATTAGTTCAAACTTAAATGAGTTCATTTCGTGTAACACTAATTTAAAACAAGTATTTATGTTAAAAAGTATAAACTTTAATTAATAGCTTTAACATATATACTTTAATTGCTAAACAACAAATTTAGCTATTGATTTTTTTTTCAGAAACCTAGCAATAGATTTTGAAACCTTCTAAACTTCGTAATATATTAACAAAGCTAAAGTAGAACAAATATTTTCATTATGTAAGACATTTTTTTTATGTTTCAGGTCCTGGTACGAGTGTGGGACTGTCTACTTGTGTTCGGACACGAAGCGTTGTTTCGAATATCCGTAGCGATATTCAGTATTTTCCAGGGTCGGATATTAGAGGTGACCGAACCTTCGCAGCTTCTTCACGCCATCAAGAACCTTCCTCGGGTCATCGGCAACCCTGATCAGCTTATAAGGGTAAGTTTATTTTAAGTATTTCAAAAAATGTCTCCAACAGGGTTTCCCAAAGTGGGTCATTTCAGAAAATCAGGGGGCCATAACCTGCAAAACAGCCACAGGGGGGGGGGCGTGAGGTCATAATTTAAAACTTACCTTTAAACAAGGTTTTCTTAAGGTCCACTTTTTTTATTTTATGGGAGCCTTATAAAAATAGTTTGGGTTAGTTAGTCTATAAAAACAACAACTTTATTGTCTTTAATAATAAGTAGCGTTATGTAAAAATTGTAGTGAGAACTATGTTTATTTATGATAGGAAGCGTTCACCGGGTTGAAGAAATTTCCATCGTGGGATCAACTGATGGCAGACAGAAATGAAGTTGAGTCGAAATTTGTTGAAGAATACAACATCAGGCAACAGCAACGTAATAACTACAAAGCCACACTCACCAAGGTTTCTAATTTGTTTTAAGTTTTAGAGATTATTAAAAAACACAAAATGGAGAGTTTGAGTTTTATTGAAAAATTTGCGCAAACATTTTATACTTGGTTTGAGCATATATTAGTTTAGGTTTAACGTCATTTAATTTGTTTTGAATACTTCATATACATTCCTCTTTGTTTAAACAAGTTTGTTCAAAGTTCTGAAAAATTTCTAATATTGTTTTTGGATTAATATAAAAATTGTTTATATTTTTATATTAACATATCTGTTGAAGAAGGTCAAATATTAAATTTATAAATAAAATAGTTAATATAAAAATCATTAAAAATGTTAAAAATGTGTTTTGTGTGTTTAATATAATCATTAAAATAGTTATATAAAATCGCTAGGAAAACAGTAAAGATGATGAGATAAATGAAAAACTAGTGTTTGACAAATCAACTGCTGGATTCGACAACATGCTACTGTGTGCTAGCTGTAAACTATCAGAATATTCGCAAATATACCAACTCAATATTGACCGCAATGAACTGTATGACTTATCTCTACCAGTTAGTTGGATGACAATTTATTTTAAAAATGTTTTATGTTATAGTTTTTTAAAGGTTTTCAATATCAGGGTGGCCACTAAACCTAGAATCCTAGAAAAACCTGGAATTTGAGAAATTTTGAAAATAAAACCTGGAAAAACTTGAAATTTTGAATAATTTTTACATGTTATTAAGTAGTAGAATTTTTATTTGACACAAAAATATTTCATACAGATAGAATTTTTTTGTCATCATCAAATAATCTTTTATTAAAAACACATTTGTAGTAGCTTTAGAGTATCTTTTCAATGTTTATATACTATTTAACACATTTTTTTTACCTTAAACTTAATTTAAACTAAAAATAGACCTAAAAATGTGTACTTTCAAAAACCTGGAAAAAGTTTAGCAAAAACCAGTTGACATTTTATATTATGATTTGAAATTTAAATTAGAATTGTTATTTGTATAAATACACAAAACAGATAAACAATCATGTAACTTGTATGGCAATTAGCGGAGAAGATGAAGTTGTTGTTGGTTTGGTAACTGGTCAGCTTCAAGCTTACTCTTTATCCAAATGGTTTGTATTTTTTCTTTCTCAAAGTGTGCACAGTAGTTTATTTTTGAAAACTTTGTTGTTAGTAAGGAGTTTAAAAGTCTATTACATTCTAGCTACCATTTTTTTAAACCCTTTTTAGTTTTGAATTGGTATAATAAGAAAGAACGTTCATGCAATAGTTGTTAAATTTTCAGTACATACGGTAACTTTTGTTGAAAATGTTACAAATAAATTTTAGTTCATTATTAACAGCGCACCTTATTTAAAAGATAAAAAAAAATACTTGTTTAAAATTTATGACGGAAAGCTGTGTGTTTCTAATGTTTATAAAGGTTAATGAATTGTCTCATCTAAGTATTAAATCATTGGAAAATATTTCAAACTTTAAAACTTGATTGGCTATGTCATTAGCCTCGTAACTATAAATTAGTACTTGCTATTTAAGTTAAACAAGTTAAGTAACATAATGTTTACTTCAGTTCATGTTAAAGTGAGTAAATAAAGTTCATCATATATGAACGAATTTCTAAAGTAAAATAAATACATAATTTTATAAGTTTTTATTATGAAAATGTTACAAGCTCAGTATATATGTTAGTAAACAGTCGTTTTAATGATCTTACTCTGCTTCTTATCTTATGTGGTTTAAAAGGTTTGAAAACTTATTGAAAACAAGTTTTATGTCAATCAACACATGTTTTGTACTGACGCACTTTTTAATAATGAAACTATTCAGTTTTGTTCGTTGGAGTATGTGGCTTCCTAACGTTGTGTTATCAGTTGAAGTTACAATTAATAACTTGTACGTTGGAACCGCTAACAGTATGCTACATGTTCTAAAGGTATAACAATAATAACAAATAGTTAATATACTATAAAAGACTATAGTTAATAGTCTACAATTTTCAAAATGTATATTCAATATTTTTGAATTTCGAATTTATTTTGAAAATTTATGTCGTTGGTTTTTTTATCTTAAATGTATACAGTTTAACATGCAAAAAATAATCAAAAAATAATGTATAAAAAACAAAATTTATACAAGTAAAATATTGCTAACAGTTTTTGTATAAACTTTTAAAGTTTTTAAGCTTACAAGTAACTTTCTTAAAACTTATTGAAAGCAACACTATTTTTCAAAAACGTTATTCAAGTGTTACTTCCTTTTTCTTAAAAAGATATATTTGAAATACCCGCAGTAATTACCAGCTGTATTTTAAACTTAGAAATATTCGTTACTCAAGTAAACAAATTAATACATAAAAATTTTAAGTCAACCACGAGTTTATATCATAACATTTTTTCTCCCTCTTGGGTATAGTCAATTAAAATATTTTCTAAATATTATCTTCCTGTTTGGCAATTTATAAACATTTTAAACAATAAACAAATAGAGAACAGAAGGTAAGCCGATACTGGTTGACACGGTTGAACTTTCCAACCCACCATGCTGCATGTGTTTGGTGTCCGACAACCATTTGTGGGTCGGATGTGATGCTGGCGTTTACGTCATCGACATTCTGTTAGTTTGTATATTTTTTGTTGGTTTTTCACTTTAAACTTTTTGTTTTAACATCCTACAGTAAAATTTATGACTTTAAATAGTTCTTTATTTTGAGTTAAAATTGTCAAAAAAAAAAATAAATTTTACTTACAACTTTTTCGCTTCACTTTATTTATACAGCTTCAAATATTTATTAACTAAAAATGTATATATCAAAATTATAAGTTGTGTAATAATGAAACTATAGTTTTAATATTTACTAGTTTCGTAAATAAAAAACTTAATTTTTACTAACCTGCCTAAGTTCACAAGCTTAAATTTAGTTTACAAAATTTATAGTCAGCGAGCCTGATTTTTATCAAATTAAAACCACAATTCAAACTATTTGTTACTAAATTTCTAAATTTTATTTTTACATACTTAGCACATCTGAAACGGAAGGATTTTTCTTGGTTTCACTTCAAAAAGATCACATTTCTTCGATGCATTACTGGCACGAAATGAACGACATGCCACTTGTGTGGATTAGTTTAGAGAATTCCCCCGTCGTGCAACTGTTCGACTCATCAAAGTTCAAAGCAGGTCCGATCATGGTTTTTGACATTAACACGAATGAAAGCTTGTCGTTGCGCCAACCAATGATGGTTTGTTTTGTTAAATAATTAAAAAAATTGAATTTTAACTATATTTTACAATAAAATATTTTTTTTTGGTTGAAAAATAGAACGTTTTCAAAATTACAATTTAGATATACTCTTTTACAGAAAAACAATTTGAATACTAACAATACCGATGATGGTATGTACATAACTCAAATATCATCCATAAATAATGATGAAGTGTGGTTATCAACTGAAAACGGAATTGTTCTTAAATACAAAGTTGTTCAAATTGACAATGTATCTGAAAATCAACAACAAGAACAGGTTTTTTATTGAATTTATATTAAAAAAATATTATTTAGTTAAAAAAGTTTTTTTTAATTGTAAGTATTACTTGTTTTACAGTAAAAATAATAATAAGTTTTTTGAATGTTTAACTTTAAATAATATAGTTTTCTTCAATTCGACATTGTTATGATATTCTAACAAATTGTTTTTATAAAGTAACTGTGACGGAGTTTTATTAAAACTGTACTTAATAATTTAAAATAAAAGTTAACTTAGTTTTATACATATTTAATCTTGTAATTGAGTACAGCTTTGTTAGAAAGTGTTACATAGAAAGTATCAAGGTTTAGTTTCATTAATTATTAATCAGTACTTTCATCAATACTTTTGAATTAAACACACTCTGCTGCTTTTGAATTGAATTAGGGTTAAAATATTTATACATCAAGTTTGTTTAAGATATGGATAGATTTGTTATATCATTTATGTCGTATTATACATTAATTTTGATTACGATATTGATGTGTTTTTTAGATTTCATTAAGTAATTAATCCGATAATTTATTTTAGATTTAAACAACCTGTGTTTTCACAAACTTTTGTTTTCTATTTAGATTTTTCTATACTATGTTATATCTGTTTCATTCTAGCTTTAAATTAAACTATTTTTTCCTTTAAATATGCCAAACTATGTTTTTAAATATATTTGGTGAGTTTTTGTTACCAAACTCAATTTATATCATGGAGTATGTCAAATTTAACCAGATAAAGATGATGATATCGTTAATATACAAATCTAAGAATTAGACTTATGCAAAAATAAAAGTTTTATAAAATATACCCGTTATAAACTTTATTATATGATTACAGTATTGAATAAATTTAAGTTAAAACAATGCTACAATTAAAAATCAGAAAGTGGAAACGGAAGAAGAGTTTCCAGTAGTTATACCAGATGATGATCCGAAATATACCATGTCGCTTATCAGCCGGGTGCAAGTTTCAAAAGAAAATAACAAAATTTCTTGCATCTTACCACACGCAGAAAAGTTTGTTATTTAAACAATATTTGTTTAAATAATTACAGTTTATAAAGACTAAATATAAGTGTTACTACTAATTCAAACATTTTTTTTTTAATTTAAAGTTAAATATAAATTGTTTCGACTTGTATTGGTATACTTTAAAATTGTAAAGCTCAATCAGGCTTTGGCTTTCAAAGACTTTTGCCGATATTTAATTTAAAACTTATATTTTACTGCATAAACATCAAAATATTCAAAATGCAGGAATGTCATGGTATCAGTTAGTGGGTACTTTGGTGAGGAAAATTCGGTGGTTAAAATAAAAGGGGACGAATTGGTCAACGTACTGGTTGCTACCAAGTCACAAGATGCCACTTCAGTAACCAGCAATGATGAACAAATGTTTGTTATTTTGAATTATCTGACAATTGTAACAATGTTAAAAGAGCTGTCATAATTTGAATTTTTAAATTAAAAAATGCTTACTTACATGTCAAGTTTATTAGTTGTCAAGATAGTTTTATAGTTTCTTATAAAGATACGAATAAAAACTATATACTAATACCAAAATGCAAAAATGAAAACATTTCAACAAAATGAGTGTTCTAAAATTTTGAATTAGTAATTTTTTTGAACAGTAAATATTTAATACATGTGTGTACTTATTAGTTTACTTCGTATTCTAGTTCTTGATAGTCTGTTTACAAAATTTCAGCCAACCAGATGAACCGACCAATGAGAGAGAAGAACTTCCGCGCGAATCCGACGTTCACCCAACTCTTCGCACCCAATCAGCGTTGAGCACCAGCATGCCCCAAATAGCGCCACCTGACGACAATCACCCAGTCGTCATGCGGCAGAAATCAGCGGCGCATGACAAAACCCACCGCGCTTCCATGACAACCGACCTGCATGTATCCAAATCGTACGGACGGTTGAACGGGGACGCCCCGAACCAGCAACAATCGTGGACGTCGCTGAGGAGCGCCGCGCAAAACGCCGTGACGTCATACAAGGAGAAAAGCGCGGGAAAGTTCGGCAAGATGTTCAAAATGTGGAAGAGCTGATTTGAGTTGGTTTTAGTGAAACTAAAAAGTTGGTTATTTTATCAGTTTTTGTCTGATATACAATGTTTGTACTATAACAGTAAATTTAAATCCTTTATTTTAAGATTAAACCAACCTGTAACGTGCAATTTTTATAATCTTGGTGCTTTGAAAAATACTGTATCATATATACTTTTTATACAAGTTTTAAAATTGTACTTCTTTTTTTAATAGAAACTTTAATAACGTAAAACAAATTTTTTTGACCACATGACCAAAACTAAAAGTTAATTAAAAATCTTTCGAAAAAAGTTTGATAAAATATTATAAAGTTATAACTTATTATTACATTAGTGCCTTAAATGGTTTCTGAAGTTTATCAAAATGTTTAATTAAAAAAAAATCTAAAGTAGAATACATTTTTCTTTTAATAGTTTTCAAGAAGCTTTTTAATTCATTCTTTTATCTGTAGCAAACTATCTGAGACTTTTAATAGTTTTCAAAATATAGTTTTAGACGTTTAACATTTATTTGTACAAATTTTCGTAGTTGTTTGAATATTTTTGCATATTGTGTTTTTTTGACTTTATTCTTTCCAAATTGTGTTTTAGTTAAACTTTTCAAATCAAGTTTCACATTTTTTATTGAATATTCTTTTATGATCTTGACCAATTTCAATTGTACTTATGCCACGATTTTAAAGTTTTATATTTGTTACACTAAATTTTTGTTTTTTGATTGTTTAAATTGTTCTGTTGAATGATTTAAATTTGCTGCTTAGCTATTTTTTTATAAAACAAAGTTAAACAAAACGTAAAAAACAAACTATACCATTTTATTGTCAAACATGCAAATTTTCAAACTAGCAAGTTAAAAGTTTAAGATAAACTAGGTACATTTATTAGTACATACGTTCCTAATATATTTGTTACAAAATTTTTAAACTATAATCATTTCGCTTTTTCATGACTGTTGTTATTTGTTTAATAAAATCTATATGTAGTAATTAAATTCCATTTAGATTTGTCATTGAATTATTAAATATTTGAATACACTTTTAAGTTTTTAAACAATAAAATTTTTAACTTAAAGTGTTATACTTTATTAACTCAAACTAAATCATTTTTCTAAAATATTTACTTAAAGGAAGGTTTCATGATTATAACACTTTGAAAAAATTTATAATTTTTTATAGAACTTAAGCTAACTTTATGTTAAGCCAATAACAATTTTCTTTTAACTTATTTTCTTACTTTTTAATTTGAAAAAACTGATCAGATACTTTTCTTAAAAAATTATTAAATAGTAAAGTTTTAATTATTGCTTTTTTATAAGTTGTTTATTGTTTTTACTAACTTAAGAAAATATTATAATTTTGCAATTATGTAGGTGGTTTTAAAATAAACTTCATTTAGCATACAATTTTGTTGATAAACTTTTATTCAACTTAAAAACCTTTATTAATTAAAAGGCGATAGTTTTATTTGTCTCATAAACAAGTTTGCTCCAATAATAAGGCTAAACTTAGACATTGACAACTTAAAATATAAATTTAAAAAAAAAAGTAAATTTATCTGAAATGGTAGAAACTAAAAATAATAATACTTGACAAAATGTTGTATTATGTTTTTAGTTGAAAATTAAATTGTTTTTAAACGTTTTCTACTTACAGCAAAAATTAATTAAGTTTTTACAAAAATGTATTTCAAAGTAAAATAATTTGTAAAGGAAAAAGTTAAAGGTAAAAACGGTAAAAACTAGATTTTTTATTTTTAATTTCACGTATTAAACTGAGAGCTATACACATAAAAATTCATCTTGTTTAAAATAAATTGGAAAGTTTTTATTTATTGCACTTTGCTGCTTAACAGTTTGTTTGAATTCATTTAATAAACAGATTGAATAAAACACCGTGGTTGAATGCAGTGATACTTTTACAGTTTTAAATATTAATGAAATTTTGTAGTATATAAATCTGAAGTTTAAAATCAAGTTGAAAATTGAATGTTAAAAAGTAACGAAGGAGGGGTTTCCCCACCCGAGCTTGCTCTGCAGCTGTTCGATTTCGTTCAAAAGTTTTTCGTCGCTCAAACCGAGCTTGGTGGCGAACTTGAAGCACTGCTCGGCCTCCAGCTTTCGGTGCGTTCTCATGGTGACCAGCGCGAGGAAGCCCCAAACAACGGGGTTCGTGTTGTTGAGGACGTTGGCTTCCGACAGCGCCTCCTCCGCTTCGTCCAGTTCGCCCAACCGGTAGCAGGACACGCCCACCCCGAGCCAGGTGCGGCAGGTGAAGGCGTACTTGCTCGCCATCAGGTACGTCTGCTTCGCCTTCAGGTGCTTCTCTTCCTCCAGGTAGACCGCCGCCAGCCGCAGCAGGATGGTGTGCATGCGGGGCGCGTCGGTGACGAAGGCGATGGTCCGCTCGTAGCAGTCGCGCATCGTGTTCACGTTTCCGCTAGAGTGCGCCAGGTGGCCGCTGATCGCCCACGATTCCGCGTTCTCTATGTCCAAAGCGATCGCCTTGCTGATGGCCTCGCTGGCTAACTGGTGGTTGCCCTGCCTGGCGTGAAGTCTCGACAGCAACGTGTAGTAGTCGACGCTGCCGCCGAAGGTCACCAGCTCTCTCGACAGCAGGCACTCGGCGTAGTTCAAAGCGTGACGCTTGATCAGCCAATCAGCGGCGAGCAAGTACATTCCGGGCTCGCTGCTCGCTTCTTCGCTTTTCTCTCCCGCGTGCTGGTCTTGAGTCTCGTGCTTGTTGCTGAGCACGCTGGGGGTGGGTTTCGAGCTCATGAAGTTGGTTTTCACTTTCAGCGGGCCGCCGTGGTGGTTGGGGAACGAAAGCGCGGAGTTTGACTTCATCGGCTTGTTCACCACGTCGACCTCTTCTTTTTTAGAGTAGGTGTCGTCGCGCGTCTCCTTGATGTTCAAACCGGCGGCAATTTTGCTGCCTTCGCGGAACGCGTGCTCGGCGAGGAACTGGTTGTCCGAAAACTCGTAGAACACGCTCAGCACGAGCCACGGCAGGTAGGGCGCCACCTCAGGCGCTTCGTGCTCGGCGTTGATCAAGTTGGTGCTCCTCTCCAACACCAGCTCCGCTTCCTCGAACTTGGTTTCGAGCGTGCTGACGATGCCGTGCATGATGAGCCCCTCGGTGAAGTTCTGGTCGAGGGCTATCGACTCTTTGAAACACTCCTTGGCCTTGATCACGTCTCCCATGCGCAAGTGGTATATGCCGAAGTCGAGCCAGCAAGTCGCGTCTCTGTCGTTTTTGACGATGCGCTGCTTGAAGTAAGCGCTGGCCTGCTTGAAGTTGCCTTCGTCGAAAGCTTCCTCGGCGAACTGCTTGAGCTGCGAGCTGGTTATCTCCGGGTTCGTTATCTGCGGGTTGTCTTCGTTGAGCGACAGGAACTTGCCGAGGCAAACGTGCATTTGATCGATGAGGTAGACGTAAAGTTCCGAGAGAAACTGCTGCAAGTCTTCGGGGGAGGAGAACACCGACGTTTTCATGAACTTTTCGCGCACGATTTTAACGATGGAGTGCTTCAGCTGCTCCTTGTACGCGAAATACTTGCCCGACGTGTTCAGCTCGTAGTAGAGCTCGCGCTTGCGTTTTATCTGCTCCTCCGGGTTGAAGTCCAGCTCGTCTTTCGATATCTGCTCGCCGTACATCTTGCGAAAGTCGTCCAGTATCATGTGCGCCACCGACGTCAGCTGCGAGTGGTAGTCCTTCAACGCCTTTTCCGCGCCTCCCACCTGCAGCTTGACTATGGGCCGCGGCGGTATCATCTGGGAAATGGCTTGAGAGAGCTCGTCGACCTTGCGCTTCGGAATGAGCGGTCGCGACAAGCTGAGTTCCAAGTAGACGAACGAGTTGAATTCTTGATACTCTTTGGCGTCGGGAGCCACGTTGTTGTCAACTTCAGCGATGCTTCCGTTGCTGTCCGCTCCACGCACCATCACCGACATCCTCTTCGAAGCCGCCTGGTTCTTGTTCCTGTTGTGAACTGGCGAGACGCTGACGCCTTTCTGGTGCATCTTGAAAACCTCTTCCTGAGCCAACGTGGACCTTCGCCCGGTCTTCTTTTCCAGCTCCGTTTCGTTGTACGGGTGGACTTTGAAAGCTCCGGCGATCTTGCACATTCCGGGGTAGAGCAAGGGACCCATGTCAACGTAGCACACCCCGTGGTACAGGAGGTGACCGTGGTCCTCCGTATCATAAACTGCTGCCGCCATTTTCTCCTTTTTCGTGACGGCCATTTTGTCTTTTGGCTTTTCGTTGACTATTCTGAAAATGTCAACAGGAAGAATTCTCTTGTGAGTAATCATTGACCTGAACATCGACTTGGCGTCAACGTCCAAAAACAACCGTTTTTCAATATCCCAAGTCACTCTTGGCTTTTCGTTTTCCGCCTCATACCGGAACTCTTCATTCTGGTTGGTGTTGGAAAAATCTCCGTTTTCGTCTTCGCGCGGAACTTTCTCGTACGTCAGACCGGAAATGTACTGGGAGCCGGGCGCGGTTGTGTTGACGTTGTACCACTTGAGTCGCCTGCTTCTGGGTTCTTTTTCGTGCGACAGTTTCGCAGATCCGCCCTGAAAGTACAAGTAAGTTTCTTTTGAGCTTGAGGTTACGGGGAATCCGATTCCGTAAGTGTAGTTGTTGCTGTTAGCTAAAAAGCCGTCGGGCAGTGAGTACGCAGAGCCTGCTCTCACGGTAAACAGGTTCGTGTTTTTTATCATTTCTTCGTCTAACAGAGGAGTCACTACAGATATTTTTATTTCCGCTTCCGGCTTGGATATGTCGCCTTCGCTGTGTCCCTGACTGGTGATCGTGGGCCTTTCAACCGGAGGGGCTATGACGCTGCCGCTCGTTTTGTTCCCGTCGAGCAAAGCAACGGGAAATATGAACTGGCAGTCGGATATTTCAGTTTTGCAGCTGCGAACCAGCGGCAGCATGTCAACGGTGCACTGGCCGAGCAGCTGAGTTTTCTCTTCTTTCTGCTTCTTTTCCTTCGGAAGAACTTCGATGAAGGACACGAGCAGAGGTTTGGACGCGATGTCGTCCAAAGTAATTTTGGCAGAAATGTCGTCGGACAGGCAGCATTCCATGGTGCACGTGTAGCTGAAAGAAGCTTCTTTGTCAACCGCTTCGACCTTTGGAGTTTCACCGATGACTTTACCATCGAACTCGATTTTGGCGAACAAAGTGTACGACTCTCCCTTGCTTCCGCGCAAATTCCGCATCTCCGAAACGTCGATTGTGATTGTTTCAAACGGATTTCTTCCGTTTAGTGCTTCCATTGTTTTGAAAGTTTTTTTATTAATTGAAAGTGTAGTTAAAACTGCCTGAATAAAAAAACATTTATAAAATATTTAAATAGAAAGACAACAGTTTTTTTTAATTGTTATAGATTACTTAATTAATATTATTAGTAATAACTATTCAAAAATATGGATTAAAGCGTTTGTTAGAAAGAGATCCTAGCGAAACAAGTTCACTGGAATATATAATAATAACAAGTTATACAGTACTTTTTTTTATTACACTATGTTTCAGTGTGTTAGTGTAATAAAAAAGGATACTGTATAATTTGTTATTCTTATTATTAGTGTAAGTAATTAATTAACATTTAAATTTTAAAATTACTAGTCAAGGCTTAGCTATCAATCTCTACAACTAAACTAATTTAATTACTATAAGTAAACTTAACTCGTTATAAAAAGATAAAGTAAAACTTCAAAAAACTGAATTTAAAAAATATACTTTGAAAATAAAATTTAGAAGGTTTTGAAGCTGGTAGTATAGAACATTGTAAGCTTTGATCAATACTTTGTGTTTTCTATATGATCAACATATATAAACAATATTCTTTTTATAATGCAGATCCTAACAGCTTTTACTTCTTGGACTGCACATTTAGAAAAATGAAAAGATCAATAGATTTAATCACCAAAGTGCAATATTGCAATAAAGATAAATAAACTATACATGATAAGAATAAGCTTTAAAATTCACAGCTCTGATGCAAACTATCATCTTGTACACATCTGTTTTAATTCTTGGAATATGATTAAAACATTTTGGAAAGACGAAGTATAACAACAAATACTGGTTTGAAGAAATAATAAATGTTTTGCTTCCTATCACAAAGATTATCAAAATGAGCCAAGTAGTTTTAATATGCTACATGAAAGTAGAAACGATTTTTGAACTGATTAATTTTAATTATAAACTAATGCTAATGTATAAGCTACTGCTGACCGAGGCAACATCAAATAAGTTTATGAAGGAATCTGAGAAGTAGTTGGACCTTTGAAAAATTTAACTTACCATTGCTATCTGAAACTGGAAAGATCTAACTCAGTAAGTTTAAAAGTTAGGTACAATGACATCTCGCTAACCTATGCACTGCACATTGCATCCACAGCAAAAGCTAGCAATTAAATGAGAGGTAGCAAATATACTTAATATATTGGATTAAGTTTTTTGGTAATGCATTTGATTAAAAAATTCTATTGTTTATAAAATTTTTATTTTAAGATTTTAAAAATAAAACAAGATACGTTTTTTATTACATTTTTTTTTCAAAAAAGTTATTTCTTTTTCAATTCTTTGAAAAAAAAATTAATCAAAAAAAATATACCAAGTCCTTTTTTTTGAAATGTGTAACAAAACGAGTGTGTAGATTTGCAAAAGGTTTTACACTTTTTTTTTTGTTTATTTTAAACAGGATACTGTTACTGACGATGCTTTTAACTACATGATTAGTCTGTCAACATTGGATGACCAGCAAATTAGTTATTGGAGAACTTAGTTATGCTATTACTTCTTGGAAAGTACCAGGCAGTGACAGCATACCAACTTGCTCAGCCCAACTTATTATCTCATCTACATAACATTATAGTTCATTTTTGAAGGGAAATTATACAAAGATTATAATCTTGTACAAAAAAAATTTTTTTAATTACTCATCTTAATAACAATATGCAAGCAACCATTGACTTTTTGGTGACTAGAAAATCAAACCAAGAACTATGCACAGTTGGGTTAAACTTTTTTGCTTTCAAAACTGGTTTTGTTTTTGATTCTGCTAAATATTTTTTAGAAGTGATGTAAATCAAAGAGGTTCCGGTTTATTCAAATTTAAAATTACTCAAAAGTATTGCAAAAGTTAACCTCAAATCTAGTACTTGATTTAACTACACTAAGTACCTTAGTTACATATAGCTACTTTTCTAACATTTTTTTAAATATAGTAAAGTATCCAAAAACAAGTATATTATCTAAAACCTAAAATTTTTAGACAAATTTCTTTCAATTTTTTTTTGAAAACTCAACAGTGATTTTAAAGAAAGTTTAAAATACATTAAAGGTTATACAAGTATAAAAGTTTGTGAGAAACCTCCCCTCTTTTCCCAGTATAGGCACAAACAATAATTAGGCTAAAAAAAAGTTTTACAAAACATTGTGTTTCTGGAGACAAAACTTTTTTTGACGTTTTTGAAATATTTTGAAGCCTATTCATTTTTATTTTATTTGATAGCAAATTTAGAAAATAAAATAAAGTTCAAAAATTTCAAGTTTTTAACAACTTATCCTGTTTTTGTGATAAACATTATACCATGTTTGATAAAAATGGTAAAAAGAATAGTTACATATAGGTCTTTCAGGTATTTTGTGTGGGTATATGTCAAAAATGCACAAAGGAACACTTTTGCAGCAGTTTTTTTTTTGAATGTTTATTTATTATTAATATCTTTTTATTTTTTTACTATCACTGTTACCCCTAATTCTTACCCTTTATTGGTAACTTTTTTTTTCTATCAATTTTATTATTTTTATTTTACCATCACTACTACCCCCAACCTTTACCTTAAGTCGGTATATTTTATTATTATCATTTTTCTATCACTGTTACCCCTAACTTTGGTTTGATTTTATTAGTATTTTATTTTTTTTTACTGTCTCTGTTACCGCTAACCCTTATCTTTAGTTAGTTTTCTATTTTTATTTTTTACTTTTGGGCATAATTAACCCTATGTGCAAAAGTGACCCCTCGTGCATAAATTACCCTTTGTGCCAAAGTGTCTTCATGCAAAAATGTCCCTTAAACCAAAATTGTAACAAATCATTTTTGACAAAATATAAAGCAATTTGAGTAATTTATTTTTTGAAAAACAGCAAAAACTGGTTGGATTTTTACTTACATAAGTTCTAAAATACAGAGAAGAATAGGGTGGCAACTTAATATAAGAATTTTTGCAAGTTTTTTTAGAGTAAAAGTTTATTGATACCTTTTCAGCAAAAAGTTAAACTTATAAAAAGATTATCATAGCATAACATTACTGAAAAGATACTTTAATGCTTCTTTAAATATGTTTATAAACAACAAAAATCTTTGAACATTATAATAGTTTATTTTAATATTTAACTTAATTTTTGTTTTTAAGTAATGGTTATTTTCATCTTATTTGAAGTTTATCATTTATATGTGAAAATTGATTAGAATATTAGGTTTTTTAAAGTATTCCAGGAAAAAAACAGGTTTTTTTAGCTTTTTTTCCAATGAATTTTTAAGTTTTAAGCAATTTAAGGTAAAAAGCCACCCTGAAAGAAACAAAACCAGTTTTGAAAACAAGAAATCCTGTTCTATCAAACTATGTAAAAACACTTGGTTGAGTTTTATGTTCACTATATAAATCAACTGTAATTTTAACCCCCTTCTCCTTTTTTAGTCCATTGTTTATAAAGTATAAAAATGTACACCTTGTTAAGTTTTAAGGAGAAAAAATAAACTTTTTCCATTTACAATGCATCAGTTTTTTCCTAATCTTAACAGTACTTTATCCTCATCCATTACAGGTCATGTTCTGAGAACAGGTGACAAGCAATTAAAATAGTGTCTGTTGTGTGGAAAATTAGGTTTTGAAAATCACAATTGGTGAACATTACATTTTAAGGATGTGTTAAAAGCCGAAAGAGCTTGTATGTCAGCACTGATGATATTTATAACAAGGTTGCAACGCTTTGAATTAAAAATATACATTTTAAGTAACCAAAGTAACTGATAAGTCCATACAGGAGGTCTAAAACTAAAAAACACATTGGATCTTAAAATAAAATAAAATATTTAAACTGTAAGTTTTCTTTATAATGAAAATATTTTAATAACTTTTGAAAAATAACTACTAAGAAAAAAATTCAAAAAAACACTGAGAACAAATTGAAAAATATTTTTCAGAAATATACAAACTCATTAAAAAACTACCAATTATTTGAGTTGAGACCTCAAACTTTTAAGAAATGTTCCTTGCAATGTTATGTGAAAATTTCAACTTGCTAGTAGAACTTAAATACTATTACAGTGAACTGTTTTAAATATTTAAACTTTATTTATGATAGAAACAAAAAAGTGTTATACTAAAACAAAGTTTGTTTTTAAATCTCACTCAGTAAGTTAATTTTCTTAGCGAGTTAAAGTTAATTAGTTTTTGATTTACTGTAAATAGGTTACATGACAATTTAAGTTCAGACTATTCAAATTACTATATATGTTTAAAGGGCCACAACTCAAAAAGTGTTAAAAATTTTGAATAAATAAGAATTTATTTGAAGGCCGAATTAATACCTGCCAACACTTTTTTTTAATTTTTTCAGAAAAAATATTTACTAAAAAAGAGTTTGATTTATTACTAAAAATTACTATATTTTATAACTTTTTTTATTAATTTCTAAAAAATGATTTAAATTATCTGAAAAAAAAGTGTCAGTAGATATTAATTAAACCTTCATAAGATGTAACGTTAAAAGGCATTAAATCCTGGAGATAAAGTTTGTTTATAGTTACTACTCACATAAATACTATACATAATTATACATGCTTTTTTTCTAATGTGTGTTAACATTTTATAGACTCCGTAGATTATTCTTAAATTTATTTGAGAGCAGTGAAACACCGTTAGGGGATTAAAGTTTTGACACAAAAAATATCTTTGGTAAACCTACATATTATTTTTTTAATTTTCCAAATTAAAATATTTAACTATATTAATAGATAAAGCTATTTTAAAATATTTTTCTCAGCAAAAACTACTTTGTCTGTAGAACTTTGGGCAAATTTGCTTTATAGGTTAACTTTATTAAAACACGTCAATCTTTACAAAATTTTAGTAAATTTTTGTTATATTACATTCCACTTTTTAAGACCAATAGTGTCTAAAAAGGTAATGATCAAAAAAAAGTATTTAAATTTTTACATTTCAAAGTTCTACTGACATTACTTGAATTTTTTTATCAAAATAACAACTCAAACAAATTTCTAAAATAAAATTATTATAATTTAAACACAAAAAAATCAAACAACTTTAATAATAATTTACAGCTAAATAAAAAATAATTAACTGTAGTGTTTTTATTATATTTAAGGCAGGTGTACTTAGACTGACTTGAGAACATTTTACTACTTTAACCTCATAACATGGAGATACTTTCTGTGGGCATTTTCCATGCTACAACTTTGGTGAATGGGTCAAAGTTGCACAAAGACAAATTTTCACAAGGTTACTAAATTGCACAAAGGAACTAAATTGCACAAGAAAAAAATTGCACGAGTGCACAAAGTTGCACAAAGATACTTTTGCACAAAGACAAATTTGTACAAGGGCACAAAATTGCACAAAGACAATTTTGCACCAAGGGTTAATTTTGCACAAGTTACATTTTTACACAAAAGTAAAAAAAAAACAGAAAAAATAAAAATAATACAAAACAGAATAAAAAGATTTAAAGATCAACTAATAAGAAAATCAAAAAAAAAGTTATTGACCAAGGGTAAGGTAAGGGGTAATAGTAGTAGTGTAAAACAAAAATTTCAAAAAAATATTTTAAACTAATAATATATTTTGAAAATATAACACCCATGCAGAAATATATTTTTGCAAAATTGTCTGCTTGTGCAAAGTGTCTTTGTGCAAAAGTGACCCTTCGTGCAAAGTATCTTTATGCAATTTTGTACGCTTGTGCAAATTTGACAGCTACCCACAACTATGTGCATACTGCTTGACTGCTAATGCAACAATTCTCTATATAAAAAATAAAAAATTTTCAGACATGTTGTTGACAATTTAAATCTTAATGTTACAATTTGAATATGGTTCTAAATAAATTATTGTTAGACTTACATTTGTTTCATTTTTATCTTAAAGTAACATATATAGTGGTCTTTTCAAAATATAAGCTAAAACCACTTGACTTCTAATACAAACAGTTTAATATATAAACCTTTAAAAATTTACAAATATTTTTTAAATTTATATCTTTATGACACTTTTATTTTAATTTTGTTTTAGTTAAACTTAAGTTTTCAATCTCAGTAGACAACAAAGTTGTATCCACTGAAAACATTTAAAAAACTTTTCAGGAAAAATCCTTTTAAAATTAAAAGACTAAAAATGTTGGGTTTTGAAAAGTATTAAAAAACAAAACTTTGTGATAAAAAAAGAAAAATAGCGGTTTGTTTTTGCTAGCTTTTATTTTTCAAAATTAAAAAAAAAAACTGTTTTAAATTGATTTTAGTAAATTATAGTAATAAACTTACTGTAAAAATTTGAAGAAAATTGGTTAAAAAATGAAGGAGGAGATAGGTTTTTAACAAAATAGTTTTTTTCTATGTTTTTAGTTTGTGCCTTCCAAAAGAAACTTACTTGGGTTACCAAATTTGATCACATATATCTTTAAAATTACTTTGAGTCTAGTTAAGCAGTTAAAAACGTCTGATAGCTTAGAAAGCTCTACAAAATAAAATCAAGGTTTACCCTCCTATATACTTTATTCAAAGACTAGGAACTTCTATGTCATCAGACCACATACAGTTAGATAGTTTCTAAAAACTTAAAGATACAATTTTTTCTAGTTCTTTTAATATATTTTAAAAAATACAGAATTATTTTTAAGTTATTGCTTTATGCAGACAAAATAAATTAAATTACAGTAATGTTATCAACAACTCAATGGAAAACTTCAAAAACGGAAAACTGTAATAAAGTTGATTTAAACATTTTTTTCTCTGAAACCATTCTTTATCAGAAAACTGGACAATAATAAGGTCAGATGTAAAAAACCTTGTGTTTACAATTTAATGAAGTACTTTGCATTTACTTTATATATTAAATAAGCTTGTAAAGTTTCTATAGAAATCTAAACCTAGCGCTAGAGAGCTATCTAAAAGAATTTACATGGCTGCATAAACATCTTAAAGACGTAATGTGTATTATGTTTATATATAAAAAGAAGATTAACTTACTTACAGTGTATTTTTCTTTGAACTTGAGATTTAAATAGTATAATAAGTTTATTAGATAACTTAATTTGTAAACATTTTACTCATTATATAAATAAAAGCACAATTTAATAGTTTAAAATTGGTTATGAAAACTTTTCTGAACATAAATGTTTTTATCTAGTTTCGCGTTTTATAGTTTAGTATTTTTATAAGGGTTTATGTTTTACATAGCAGTTAACCAAAATTTTTCGTACCACAAGCTTTATCAAATTATGATCGAATTTTATTTTTTTAAAGTAAGGTTTTGATGAATTATTTGCAACAATTAAACCAGAAAACTATCAAAACACTTTGTAACAGATAATTATTTCAGAAGAGACATTATCATTTAATAATAGACTAAACTTTTAATTCAAGTAAAAATCTATGTCAAAAGAAAAAACAGTGTAAAGTCGCATTTACAATCCTTGAAAACTGACAAGACATTAAACGATGGAGTATGAGTCAAAATCAAAAAGTTGTTTCGTACACCAAGTCCTTGGACCAACTTTCAATGAATTTTTGTTTGTCGTTCAATTAACAATACAATCTTTAAAAAAATTAAGGTTGCTCGAATTGAAATCCTATAATCATCTGACCTAATACAATTATAGCCTGCAGGTCTAGTGTCATTATAACTAAAAGGTCTAAAATGGTTATGTGAGGTAAAGGACTTATTAAGGAAGATTAGGGACGTTAAGTGTTATAATATTATTAGTGCGCTACTAAAAACTAGCTAATTGTAATATTAATAATAAAATAGTAATAAAATATTATAAGGTCCTTCCTAGTGGCAAAATCTATATAAGTAAAATACCCTAAGAGTGAGTACATAATAATTTTAGTAGTATTAGAAAACCAAAAAAAACTAATAAAGTTAGTTTTCGATCTTGTTAAAAAACTTATTTTAACTTTAACGAAGTATATGTTACAACTACTATTAAACAACATAATATTTTTTACTATTTTGACTACAAATAGTAACTTAGGTGATATAGTTATGTTACAGCAAAGTTTAAACAAGTACAATACACACTACGATTTATTTCTACTTTATAAAATTACGGTAATAAGATAGTAAACTATATGTTACAGTAAATTTTAAAAAGATTGTAAAATACACACAATAAGTAATTACTATTTTTTTAAGCGACTAAGTAAAAATACAAGAAAAACACTGACTTTGAAAACAACTGGAAGTAAATGAACACTCACTATGCATTAGGCTCGGAAAAAGAAATTGAGATAAAGCCTTCCGAATACAGTTAGGAAGCTACTAAGTTATTTGAAGTGGAACGATTAAAAGGCGACGTGAAAATCAGGAAAACAATTTCGAACTCGAAGAATGAAGCAGATAATGTAGCGAATGAAAAGGACACGATAAACTTCGTCCTGTAGAAACTTGTAATTTTGACTTTTAAAGCATCAAAAACTCGGCGACTTTGACTTGGATGTCGAAAAGCCGCCTTCAGACTCCAGCAACACGAAAAAAGCCTTCGTTAAGCAAAACTCGTGTTAATATGCAGAATTGATTCGAGAGAATTTGCTTTTCTTTCGGGAAAAATTTTCCGTTTGCGCGGAAACTTCCAAATTTTAATTTAGTACTTTATTAACACACTTTTTAAAACTGAAAAATGTAATATTTTTATATAATGGTAAATACTCGAAAGAATATGTGCTTAAATATATCGCAATTACCAACTAAAACTGAATAAAAACTAAGTTACTTTTAAAAATTTTGTTTTAAGCATTCGTAAATTAAGTTTTAGAGTATTAAAACTAAACTTAAATAAACCTTTAAACTAATTTGTTCTTTTCAGTAAATTGTTAATCCATTGTAAATTCCAGGAATTTAATGTTTAGGAAAGGTAAATTAAACCGCTGTCAGTAGATTTTAAAGTGTTTTTATTTTAAACTTTAACCTTGGCTACTTGCTAATTTCCAGTTTAAATTTAATTTCCAGGTTTATGTTTTTAAAGTCTTGCTGGTGCAAGTAGTATGGATGGGTTTTTACATTTAAATCATTATGTGTTTACATCAAACTATTAGTTGGTCAAAAGCTTTATTTAAAGAACCGCTAGGTTTTTTAAACAATAAATTTATTATGAGGGTGTGAAATACACGTCCTCGTGTAAAATTTGACATCTTAATTAATATTTATGCGGTCCACGACTTATTTTATTATTATAATATTGTTACCCAGACTAGGAGCCTCACTGATTTCCTTCGAAATTGCCTCGGTCTCAGGCTCGACAATCTCATCAGATTTCAGGTTAGCAGTAGTCTCGGAACAACTCATTTCGATGCGCGAACGTGTGCGTGGCACATTCAAGATTAATGCCTTTTTTAGGGGTTTTAAGGACATAACTATATAATTTATATAACTAAATATAATAAAACTAAGTAATGTTGTTTTATTATGTACAAATAAACGCAATGACAGCTCACAATAAGTCTAAACACTTAAAGTTAATAATTAGAAGAAAAACATGCTCTGGATTCCCTCCTTGACATGTCACTGGTCTCCGGTCGCTCAGTTTCTGGCTCTCGACGTTGGTCCGTCTCGTTTATAGAATCTTGATGAACGTTTGTTTGGTCTTCTTTCGGTTCCTTTCCGTAATCGGAGCGTGGCGATAAAATACAATATTAAATAGGCACGATGATATAAATATGTATAAATATTACAATACAAGTACAATAGTGAGTAGATACGATAATATAAATATGTATAAATGTTACGATAGAATTAAATAAAAAGTACGAAAACAACTTGTTCGTAGAAGTGTAGCTAAGGTTGACGCCACAGTCTGTGTGGGTTTACTTGATAAAATGAATGTTCAAGTTTGTTTCTTCAACGCTGTGGACTCACTCGTGGAATTCAGTATAGATTTATTTTATGAAAGAGTACTTGCAGTACTTAGATTCTCGATGCCACAGAATAAGTGAACTTCTTCGATTAGGTGGTTGTTGAAATCTTCTTGCTTTAAGATTGGCGGTAAATATCTTCTACCAAAGATGGCGGCGGCTGTTATTTCTTTTGTGGAGCAGAATGTCGCTTCGTGCTTGTTTCGAGGTGGAATGCCCGCTTAACGCTCTGATTGGGCGTATTGATAGTTTTTCGATTCTTTTTCTAGATTTTCCGTAAATCACGCGATCTCTCATTTGATTCTCTCATTTTCCTGGACTTTGGAATGTAGATCACTTGATCTCTCATTTGATTCTCTCATTTTCCCTTAACCAACACCCACAAAGAAGCTATTTCCAGTTCAATCAAGAAATCAAAAACAAAAATCATTTTAACTAGCACTTATTTTGTTTGTGGAAAATAGTTTTTTTGGGAATTAGTTTTACTATATTTATTTGTTGTTTTTTTTATGGGAAAATATAAAATCAAGTGAAAAACATTAATTTCTTTAAATTATCAAAATTTGGACACAAGGCAAAATAAGATTTTGGATAAGTGTCCAAAAATAAGAATATGTACAAAATTATACTTAGTAAAAACATTTGGGAAATATTTACTAGTATATTGCAAATTTAATTGAAGGTAAATTCTGTAGTCTGTGCTGTGCCCTTAAGGCCTTAAGTGTACTAATATTATGAATATGTTGTTCTAATAGGTCGTATAAAAATAAAAATAAACTAATTACTTTTAAATTTAGCGAGCAGCGAAAGTTTATTTCTAATAAAAAAATAAGGTCTAAGTCTAACATTAATATTGAGAATTATCGTAGTACACAAAGTTGTTATCATTTATTAATTTACTAAGGCTTCCCTTCCTGTAAGTTTTGAAGTTGTTTAAGTTTATATACATGTTTAAAACAATTTCAAAACTGTTAGTGAAATGTGTTACTAATGTTTAACAAAAACGAAAAAAATAATTTAGCAATTTTGATTATTACTTGATGAACGATAATAAAATAGCGCTCAAAACAATTGGTCCTTTAACCAGGTGCACGATAAAATCATTGGTTATCGAGTCGCACAATCAATAATTTACGCATTTTTTAATATTCAAAATAGCTAATGTTCTTTAGCGCTACAAGTTATACTATGGGTTTATAAATAAAATATTGAATTATACAGCTGTAAAATAACTGTAGTAAAATGTTGGTAACATAAAACAGCTGTTTAGAAAAGGTTAAGTATACTGAGATATTCATTTATTATCTACTAAGATACCAACCACAAGAAAACTGGTTACAATACCAAAGAAAAACTATATATTTAAAAGAAATATGATCAGGTTATAAAAACTGTATTAACACTTAAATTTGTAATTATTATTAGTTAAGTATTTTTTGTGATGATTAAACATTAGTAGCTAAATTTTATGCAACTATAAATACCACATAAGGTAAACAATTATTGAGGTTAACATTATGATTAGTTTTTTACCTGTCCTTCTAAAGTAAACATTAAAGTTAAACTACTCAAAAAAAGAGTTATAAAGAAAAACTTTATTTATTTTGTTAATGTGTTGAACATTGGGTTTTAACTGTTCAAATCAGAAAGCTTTCAAAGGAACCCTGCGCCATCAGGCCACTCAATTTGTAAAACTTCTAACCATAACAAGGTTGCCATTTTTTGAGGCAAAAAAGCTTGACTGAGTTTTTTTAAAACTAGTGTATGAGTTTTTTTAATTACATATTGTGCAGTGCCTTTGCAATATATAAGGTTGTTATTCATAACTGCACTCTAACTATCCTCAGAAAATAATTGTCTAGGAAAACCATGAAGTTCTTGACAATGATTTTTTATGCTAACACAAATTTTTTTTTTTTTTTTATAAACATTATTTGAAATCTGACACTTGTTTCAATAAGTACTTTCTGGACAATTACAACTAAGTGTAACATATTTTGTACAATAGAATGGTTTGATCACTGCAACTTAAGTGAACACACCTTTAGAACACATTTCTACTACAAATAAGTATCTATATTGAAAACAGTTTTTTTAACTAACATAAGAAAAATATATACTTGTTGAAAAAATAAATACAACAATTAACACCATGTGCATTGTGCACACATATGTACAGCTAAGCCAATATTTGTACCCATTAATAGTAGAAATTTAAAAACATGTGTTTACAAAAACTTATTGAATTTCTATTCAAAGTTCTACAAATGTTAACAAATAGCACTTAGTTAATTGTTATCAAATTTTAGCTGCTTTTCAGAGTTAATAAAGTAGTATATTTTTAAAACCATTTATGTTTTTATGTTAAGCCAACCTGAGTTAAAAGACATGATATGTTTTATTGTTTATTTTATATTTTATGTCTTTGTAAAAATTAATTAAAACATTAAAATATATTTTGTATAGCTCAAAAAGTTCAAGTAAATAGGTTTTTGTATTATGATATATATCAATCTTTTATTCAATTAAAAGCAACTTTATATTTTAACTTGCTGATCTAAAGTTTATTATATCAAAAAGATACAACTTAAATATTTGTTCAATTTTTTAGGCAATAGTTTTGTTTTGTATATTATTTTAACTAGTAAAACATTTCAGATAAACAGGCGAGTATTTTATAAATATTAATCATCTTTTCAATGTGATGCGTCGAACCAAAGTAGCTATTGGGCTTGTTGTGGCAATTTGGGGGCTTGTACTCTTTTATTTATCAACCACAACTGAAAATAAGTGAGTGCTTAAGTTTTTTATACAAAAAGGTATAAGATAATTCATATGGTAGCTATTGAATATATATGTTCAGCTAATATAAATTATTATAAATCCAGTATAGGGCAGCATTAAAATCTAGTATTACAATATTGTTTTTGTACAATTTTTTTTTGTAAATAAACTAGTTAATTTAACTTTTTTAAGTTTAATAATTTACAATAAATTTTTTTATAGGTGTAATATGTAAGGTTCAAAAAAATAAATTTGAAAATAGTAGTTTTCATATAAGTTACTTTTATTACTACTTATAAGAAATTTTCTCAAATTTTTATACTTGATCCCTTACCAGTTTTAAAATAAAAAATTTCTATTTTTATGAATTAACTTTAAAATGCTATGTTTTATATATAAATTTATTTTATAAAATTAGAAGCATAGCTTAAAAATTGGAAAATACTACATGGAATAAGTACATAATGTTTAGTAACATATAATAACACTAATCCTAGTAAAAAGTTTTAGAATTTTTTATTTATTTTTATATCATAAAAATAAGTTGGAGTTATTATATGCAAAATTAAGCAAAAATCTGAAGTTTTTTATAAAGCAAATAATTGATTACCAATAAAAAAGTTAAAAAAAAACTTGAGTACGTACATTTATTCTATTCATTTATGCTCCTTGTGATTATTTTTATCTTAATCTAAAAGTTTAGTTTTTTTAACTAAGCTAAGCATAATACTTTATTTTTATTTCTTAATTATAACTTATGTAAGCACAAAAACACAAATTTTCAAGATTTCAAATGATTTTAATTACAATACAACTATTTTCTTAAAGGGCTTTTCAGTTATAAACTAAAGCTTGATTTTTTTACATTTTGTTTATAACTGAAAACCTTACTAATCAGAAAGTTTTGTTTTATTCAAAGTCTTATTAAACAAGACCTCAAATAAAAGACAGCTAAAAAGTTGTATATATTTTTCTTAATTTGACTTACACATGATAAAAAATTTAACAAACTTTTACTAATTTCGGACTGGTTATACTTGTATGTCAAAAATTGATTTTTTTGTAATTAATTGTAAACTTTTTAAATAGTCAAGTTTAAACATCAGTAAGCACAAATTAAATATTTATAGATGCTCTAGATCATTTTTGTTAGCAAATATTACTGTAGAAATAATATTTTTTTATAAAAATATCTATAATGACTGTATACTTTATTAATGCAAATAAAAATGTATTTTTAAACATTTCAGTGAGAAAATATCAGACGATTTACTTCGCTTGGTTAGAGAATCAGATAGTTTAAAAGAGAATAATTTGGAACTGCAAAATAAAATACACCAGAAAAAGTAAGTTTTAATGTTGTTTTGTTTAGAAATATTAGTTAAAAAAAATTAGATATGTAAACGTTTTTGATGAATGTATGATGTTTTGTACATTCTGATTAAGAGGTAAAAAACTAACATTTTTGATTAATTATATACAAGTTCTGTTTAAGATTGATAAAACAGATTGATTATTAGTCTTGTTTTTTCGTTTAGTTATATTGTTAGTGTGTTACTCACTCTTCATAAGGCAACCAGTCAATACAAGCGTCCTTAACTTTAATAAAGAAGACTGTGTAGTTATATTTTAATTCAATGTACTTTATAAAGTTACATTAATTTTCATGTACTTTTTTAAGTAAAGTTATTTAATGTTTATCACACCATTTGACATATTTTGAACACTTAGTTTTTACAGTTTTTATTTTGATTAAAATTTTATTTAAGGTTTATTTAAATAAAATGTATACAACAGTTTTTTCACCATGTTTTTAAAAATAAAGTTTTAAATCGGTACATTTTTAATTGTTGAAAAATTTTAATTTGTAATAAGTTTGAATATATAAATCTATCAAGTAAGCTTTATGTTAAACAATATTGTTATGTTTAAAATTTCAAACAGTCTTGAACAAAATAGTTTGTCTAACCAAATACTAGAGTTAAAAGGCAAACTTGATCAATACTCTGAGGAAAAAAGTCCTAAAACTCCTAATTTTATAAAAGGTTAGTAAAAAAAGTAGTTTGTTAAACTTTAATTTAAGTTACTGCTTATTTACAATTTACTAAAAGTTTTTTTTTGTTCTAGCCTAAATAAAGAAAATTTTAATACACATGTTATTATGTAAAATGTTTTATTTATCATAAAGTAGCTAGTATTTTTTATAAATGATTTTTATAGTATAAAAGGGTACTTTTACAGTATCTTAAACTTATGCAACCTTTAACTAAATAAAGAATACTTTGATTTTAAATAGTATGCGTTTTAAAATAAATAATCAAACTTGCCTCAAACAAAAAATAAAGTAAAAGAAAACAAAATTTTCATAAAATAGTTTAAATTGACTAAATATGCATTATAAAAAAAAATACTATCTATATTTAGGACAATGATTTATAATTTGTCCAAGAAAAATATGTTGTTTTATAAATCTTGATGAATTATGCTCAGAAAAAATATTTGTCAGAATTTATTTTTGGTTTATTTTGAACTGTTAAAAGATTAAATATTTTGTTTACTCTGCCAATTTCAAATCTAAATTTACTTATTTTAAATAATTAGTATTTTGTATTTAAATATCTTATTAGTCACATTTATTATTTGTCTAACAGAATCAAACAACTGTGAACCTTCGAATAAGCAAGAAGTTTTACTAAAAAAAATCAGAGATGATTTGGATGAGTTGCTGTACTCAGTTGAGAGTCAGCACAGCAGTTTGGACGCAAAAACGTTTATAAATAACTTCAAAGAACAACAGAAGTAGTTTAAACTGTTATAAGTACTAACAATAAAACTGTTAAGTGTTTTTTTATCTTAATATGAAAACAGATATTTTGTAAAGTTGAATCCTGTTTAACAATTTAGATTAGCCGAAAACATGTACTAAAGTTTTTTTTAACTTAATAAATCCACTGTGAATTCGTTTTAGATAGTTTTTGTATGTGGTTATTAATTCTCAATCGTGAAAAATTCTTTAGGGCAGCGACGATCAATGTAGATGAGTTAATAGCCACAAATGAAGATTGGAGAATAAAGGAATCTAAGCTTTTGAATGATCTAGTTCAAAAAAGAATAAATTATGTGCAAGTGAGTTTATATTTTGTTTGATAATTAATTAAAACATTTTTCTGTATAAAATTTTTTTTAAACAAGATATTGTGCTATTTATTAAAAAAAGAAGTTTATTAAGAAATATAGTTTTAAGCTACTGATGGTATGATGTAGATTTAGTTTTAATAGTCATATAGTAGCCATATTGTAACAAAGTAAGTTATTATATGTAATTGTTTTTATAGTTAAAAATAATAAGCTGAACTTTAAAATTTGATATATATTACTTTTTGTTTCGAAAGTTAATCTTTAAACAGATTCAAAGTTTTAAAAAACCTGTTTTTAATTATGTAAAACAATAAGTTTTCAATTTTATTTCTATCTTTATTTGAGAATAAAGATAATATAATAAGTTGTTTTTTCACAAGTATACTATTTTAATTAAAATTCTAAGTAGCAAACCAAAAAATGTATAATGTTGTATGTAGCTTTTTTATACTATATTTCCGTTTTATTAATTTTATCATTTACGAGAAAAGGAATAGATTTAGCATACTTAATGTTTTAAGCAGATTTTAAAACTGTTAAAGTTTTAGTAAATAAATGTGTTTCTATACTTTTTAATTATTTGCTTTATATTTTTTAGTCTATATTCAAATAATAACTAAAAAATTGTTTTAACTTACTAAGTAGTAGAAGCAACCATTGTTTTCTACTAAAATTAGTTTGTATCATTTTTGTTTGTGGTTGAAAGCTCTAGTTTTGTAAATAATGATAATTATGGAATTTTTTAATATCAATTAACAAAAATAATTAGATCATGCAATGGCCTACTTTGTTAACTTTTTGTAACTTTTTTTTGTATACTTTTAAGGTACCATATACTTATTAGATAAGAAAAATATTATTCAGGTGTTATGATTAAAACTTTAAAGTTTTAGAGCTTCCTTATAAAAAGTGCAAACTTGAAAAGCAATAAAATATTGGTTTTCTAAAGCTCCATTTCCTCTTTTTTTTTAAAGGAAACTTTTTCTGTTATACAGTTTATAAAATGAGAGAAATTCTCATTAGACTTAAATGTGAACGTTGAACATGTGTGTTATAGTCGTGCTATAAATTTGTCAATTAAGCATATTTTTTTCACATATCCTGCAATTTTATTTTTATTAAAAAATAAAAGTTTGTAAATATGGTTAGGGTATTTCAAAGCTTAAGTTTTATTTTCCTAAATCTAATTGCACACAGTTCCTTCTGTAGTTAGTATTTTTATAATAATATATATTATGACTCAGCTTTATGTTATTTTTGTGGTTTCACTCTTAAAATATCATGGAACTTTTTCTATATGTATTAGATAGTTTATAGTGATTCAGGCTGGTTTTTCTTGATAGTAATACAACTTTTCAGAACTTTCTTGTGTCCTACTTTGATACTAGTTTTTTGCTTAAATGCAGTTTTTTGTGACCTGTAACATTTCGATATTGCTTTCTGATGTTTGTCCAATTGGTCATACAACTATTTAAACTATATAAATAAATTAAAGAAAATTTAAAAGAACAGTTTCAACTAAAATACTTTAAGGTAGAAGTAATAAATTTCATATTATGCATAATGAAACAAAAATTATTTCAGTTAGAAATAAGTTATGTTTCCAACAGAATCCAGACAATTGCCGTCGTTCGAAGCGGCTTGTGTGCAAGTTGAACAAGGGGTGCGGGTTCGGATGCCAGATACACCACCTCCTCTACTGCTTCATGATATCGTACGGTACCGGGAGGACGTTGCTGATCGAATCGCACAACTGGAGGTACAGCAAGGAAGGTTGGGAGTCCGTGTTCGTGCCGGTGAGCAGAACTTGCACCAGCAAAGACGGTGCCGCTGTCAGCAAGTGGAGAGGTTTTTTTTTAATTTACTGTTTACTGCATGCTAGTTTTGTATATTGCAATATAAAGCTTATATTCATAATCTCTCCTTAAAGGTAGAAATTTTAAAAATGCCCCACTAAATTAAATACGACCCTTTTAATAGCAAGTTACAGATTTACTTTTTCGCTGCCCGCTTATTAGGAACGATGTTGCCCACCTTGGGAAACCCTAGTGAATATCATCGTACTAATTCTTGTGTTTCTATGAACATATTGAATTAATATTTAGATATTACTATTTTAGGAAAGTTAATTTTTACATAATGATTAGTTGTTGAATTTTTACAACTGAACATGATAGCTTTATATGAAAAATCAAAATGTTTTTTTATATTATTTTTAACTTTGAACAATTAATGAACTGAAATATTTCTGAATACATTAAAGGAGAAAAGCAGAATGCTGACGACTTGATAGTCGAGTTGCCAATAGTCGACGGGCTTCCCAACCGACCCCCCTACATGCCGCTGGGAATCCCCTCCGACCTTCACGACAGGCTCACCCGTCTCCACGGCAACCCGTCGGTGTGGTGGGTGGGGCAGTTCCTCAGTTACCTGTGGAAACCGCAACCGTGGCTGCAGAACGAACTGGAAAAAGTTGAAAAAAATTTGGTTCATCCCGTTGTCGGGTTTGTTTTGAAATTAAAACTTATAAATTTTTAAACTTATTAATGAAAAGTTATTTATAGTAGAAGGTATATGTTTTTTTAATTTTATTTTTTTTGCTAATGATTATAAAAGTAGTGTATTTTATTTACATACTAATTAAATAACTAATAAAAGTTGTATAGCATTTTGTGTATAATGTTTTTTATGAAAATACTATGAACAGTATAGTTCTTACAATTTTTTAGTACATATAAAGTCATAGAAGTAGTACAATGGGTAGCATGAAATTTTGAAATGTTTGGTTGTTAAATTAAATAGTAATCAATTATTTTGAAAAGGGGAAATGTTCAAAGCGTACTACTTTTAGCTATAAATTATTCAACGATATTGGCGAACATATTTTTTAGATAAAACAAACCGCTTAATTTATTACAACAAAAATGTCCGAACTATGGCTCAGTTTTTTGTAAAAGTTAAATGTACAAGGTTAATATAATCTTACAATTACTTAAAAAACTATTATCGTTTCTGTCTAAACTAATATTAATTACATGTGTGTTATCTGAATAGTTGTTATTATCATTCTTACTAATAGTGATATGTTTATTAGTGTTATCATTCTTTTAAAAAAAAGTATATTAATTTAAAGTGTATTGATAAAATACTAGAACTGTATTAATTATTCCGAAAAAATAAATTATTTATATAATATTCTGAATTAATTTAATGTTATTGTTAAAGTTTTATACTTCAAGTATAGATAATATCATGAAAATAATTTTAGTAAAAATGATTAATTTAAAAAAAAAAACTCAATATAAAAGTTCAAAATTTTATATTAAGTTTTTTTCCTAAAAATTAATTATGTATTTAAACTACTTTATCTATTTAATTTTCTAATACTTTTGCTAAACAAAAATAGTTTTATCACATTAGAAATTTACTTGTAATTTTTGTTGGTCTGACTTGTTTACTTTTGAACATTTGGTAGAAGTTATGTTTTTCTTTCCATTCAACTTGTTTGCCTACAAGCCGTTAACAAAAGATTAACAGTTTTAAGTTAAAATTGCTCCAACAAAACATTTTAAAAACCAGAAAACACTTTCCAAACTCTTAAAAGTTCTCAAAATTTCTTCAAGTTTTGAAGTATGATTGTTGTTTTTCGTAATTAAGTATTTACTAAAAGAAAAGAAAGTTGTTGAGATTTTAAAACTTTACCACTTCAAAGGAAATTTTTACGATCAAAAACTTTAGTTTTTCTCAAATATTTTTTTTTCCAATTATGCAAGTCTATTTTAAAATAACTTTTTTTTGTTAGTACAATTCCTTTATACTGAAATGATTTTGATGTAATACTTAACTTGTTTTTTGTAGAAACAAAACTTTTCTTTGACTTTATGCACAAAAAAAAAAGCTTACATGTAAAGAAAAACAATTATCAATCTAAAAAAAAAGTAAAAAGTTAAAATTGACATACACTAAACAATAACTAATTTTATTTAAAACCGATCAATTATATTAATAGATTTATAGATAAAAGGTTTTTAATTAAGACAAAATAAAATTAAATAAATTTGAATTTTTTGTCATAAATTTTACTTGGTGAATTTTAAAGCATAGATAATTGTAAATTTCAAGTTTTAGTGGGTTTAGGATAAAAAAAAAAGTTTTATCATAACTCAAAACTTTTAGTTATTATACAAAAGCTCAATCAAAGTTATATTGTTTTTTATAAAGATAAAATATAGTGATTTTGTCTAAGGTGATTTTAGTCTTTTTAGTCTACAATAAACTTAATATTACTGGTTTCATATATAAAAAGTGTTTCTTTCATTATTAGCTTGGTTTAATGAAATACACCTTTAATAAAAAGTAGTATGATTTACATCATAAATTTTCATTTTAACAATTGTGTTTGCTAAACTTTTTAATATGCTATTGAAAATATATTTGTTAAAAAAAGTCTTTGCTTGTTAAATAAACGACCTAATTTAATAAACTGTCGTTTTTAATTTCCAACACTTTTAGTTTAAAGAAGTGCCACTGACACAAACCAGATTAAAAAAATTTCATTAGACGTGTTTAATCCACTAATTTTTTGGTGTTTTTTAATTGCTATATACTGTACTAACTTATTATTAAGATGCATTGTTTTAAAAAATATTATAACTAAAGTTCTTTTAAATAGTTAACTTTTATATTAATACTACTCAAAACCAAAAGTAAACAACTTAATAAAAACTGCTATTTATATTGAAATTATACTGTTCAGCATACAAGTGCGTAGAACGGACAAGATAGGAACAGAAGCGTCTTATCACAGCATAGAAGAATACATGAAACATGTAGAAGGCTGGTACCAGACTTACCACATGAAATTGAGGAAGGAAAAAGTTGATGAAAGTTCTGACTTGTTCAGAAAGAAGGTGTATGTTGCCACCGATGATCCGACAGTGCTGAAAGAAGCTATTAAAAAGTAATTAAAGTATTTTTGTTTTCAAGTATAAAATCAAATTTTAAAGTACAACATTTGGTGTATGTATAATATCTTTTAAATTAAAAAAATACATTAAATATTACTTTATGTTTTATAAAAAACACTTTTACTATTTTTAGACAATAGAGTAATACTACTTTTACTTTTTCATCTAACTAGGTTGATAACTTATTTCAAAAACACAGGTATCCGAGCTATGAGTTTATCGGGGACATAGAAATATCGAAATCAGCCCAGTTAAGTAGCAGGTACACGAAAGCTAGCTTGTTGGGGGTGGTAACTGATATTCACATGCTGTCTAAGTGCGATTACATCGTTTGTACGTTCTCATCACAGGTATGTATTGTTTTCAGTTTTGCTTCTTATTTAATCTATTATTTCTATCACTAATGATTTTTAATTTTTGTCTTTAAAACTATGTTTAAAATATTTTAGTTTTTATGGTTAATTTCGTTAAACTCCTTAGATTTACTTAATCTGTAAAATTTTTAAACTTTTAAATTAATAATATATGTAATACTATATCTCTCAAAAATTGAATGTTAATTTGCTATTGTCACTTATTTTACATGTAATAAAATATGTAAAAAACCATCAAAAAAAACTGTCTCAATTCTTTTACAGAAACAGAACACAACATATACAAAGATATTTCGTTTATTATATAAACATTTCAATACTTATTCAATTAGAATCACTATTTTAGTTAACTATTATAAATTTAGAAAAGCTAGTTTTGTTTAATTAACAATTTTATGATTTTGTAACTAAATACGTTTCCTAATTTATATTTTTTATAATTTCAATCTTGTTTAAATAACATATAATTTTGTTTATAAAAGTACTGAAATATTTTAAAAAGATAGAAAATGCTAAACACTTTTTTAACCATTTGAAAATAATTTACTTAGTTATCAGTTAAAATAAACAATAATAATAAAAAGTATCTTCATTAGCTTAAACACTGAATTTTAAAGCATATTGATAAAATAGTTTTAATTGATACTCTAAAATTTTTAAGTTGTTCCTCCTATATTCTACTTATAATTTTAAACTAAAACTTCTGCTACAAGTTTCATAAAACTATTCATAAGTCTAGCTATTTAAGTATAATCAATCACAAATTTATTACAATACAATGTTTCCGCCCATTTAAAATGTCAAATATAATACTTATTAATTTACTTTCTACTTCAAACTAAAAACTTTTGCTTTTTAATGTAAAAAAATCTTTCAATTTCTAAGTAAACAAGTTTCTAATGAATTTTTTACTTATTTAATCCTCCAAATTCCTTCCAGGTGTGCAGGATGGCTTACGAGTTGATGCAATCTTTACATCCCGACGCGTCCCGGATGTACCACTCGCTGGACGACGTTTACTATTTCGGCGGGCAAACCGCGCACCGCCAACTAGTGGTGCACCCCCACACTCCAGTCGACCAATCAGAGATCGAGTTGAGGGTTGGCGACGTGGTGGGGGTGGCGGGAAACCACTGGGACGGGTGGTCGAAGGGGAAGAACCTGCGGACGGGAGAAAGTGGCCTTTACCCTTCGTACAAGACGGTGGAAGTTTTCGGTAAGGTGAATTACCCGACATTTCCCCAAGCTGATACCAACTAGTTGAAGTTAAATGATCATGTTGAATTATGTGCTTATAGTGAATCGTTTGTTGATAATATTTAAATATTATTTTCCAATAATTTGATCATGAATAGCTGATAATGTATAGATGTGGATAAATATTATTTTAATTTTCTTAAGCTGCTTAATTAATTGAACTTGGTTTTTTTTCTGGTTGAAAAACTTTTTTTTATGTAATTATTTGTCTTGCATGATAAATTATTTATCAAGTTTACTTTAATTACTTTTATTAAAGCTTAGTTGTTCTTATTAAAGACACGTTTTAATTACTAATTTGTTGCAGTTAATCTATTAGTGTTTTTTATCAATGATTACAAAGTTTTTTAATTTGAAATTATAGTTTTGTAAGCTTACATCAGCTTAATCAATTTGAAAATTTTAAATTTTTATATAGTTTCTTCTTAACTTATTGTACTTTTTTCATTCTTCGAATTCTTCAAATAGTAATACAGTCTAATATTAATTAAAATGATTTCAATATGTTTTGTATACAAATATTAGAATAACAATAACTAGTTTTAAAATGGCCAAATGTAAAGAACTTTATTGAAGTGTTATTTTTATCCAAGTTTATTTTTATATTACTTTTTGTAGAAGTTCTTTATTGTTTCATAATTACTTACCAGAAGACTATTTTCAAAACTTGAAATATTGGCAGTTTTTTAAACTTTTTTATTTCTTATATAAATTTGTTATAGTACATTTTATCATGTGCAAGTGAGCAAATGTCGATTTTCTTCATGTACTTTTTGTGCTTTTATTTTTTAATAATGTCGACTGCGCTTTTTCGAATCGCAAAATTATTAATACTTGTTGTAATTTTTTTTTGATAATTTAACTGTGATTGGTGCCAATAGTAAAAAGTACATAGCTTATCTTTAAAAAAACGTATCTTATTCTTCAAATTAAAATCTTTATTTATTAAATATTTTTAAAAGTACTTTTCAATGTATTTATTCCATGACTTTTTTTTTGTCGATTACTTTTGTATATATTTTTTTAACTAAATTAGTATTTTTCTGAATTTCGAATTAAATCATAGTTTTTCAACATCAATTTAAATCGTTTACATAATTTGATCTTTTGTGCATTATTCAATTATATAACTACAATTATAAATTTTGTTGCACTTTTGCTAAAAAACATTTAGATTATTTATTACAATTATTTAAGCTTTATAATCTTTTGAAAAGCGTTTTAGCAAATTATAAATATTTTATTTTAAACATATATCAAAGTTTCAAATATTGCTGTAACTTTTATTACAAGTAAATAGAGTTTTATACTTCTTTGCAATTTTGATTATTTATGTATTTTTGTATAAAGCTGTTTATTTGAAATTTCACATATGCCATTTTATTTTATTTAAATTATTTATGTGCAAACGCATAACAATTTTCTTTATTTATTTGTTGTCGCTCTCAATAAAGATAGATACAAGTATTGATTTGAATAAAAACTTCTATAAGTTTACTTCTGAATTTTTCTTTATATTGAAAATTAGTTTATATCTACTTATTAGTTTACGTAGTCTGTTTCAGACTTAAAAAAAAAGGCGCTAAATAATAATATCTACACGTTAAAACTGACTTACCTATTATTAAGGTAAATACTAATAAATTTAAAGCAGGTCTTACGCAAGTTAAAAGTCAAGTTAAAAGAATTGCATCTAAGAAAAATCGATATGGAATAAAATCTATGTTTTCAAAATATGCACTGTAGTTTAAAGAAGCGCTTACAGTATAAGACAAATGTTTATTTTATAACTTCATTATGTATTAATGTAATGACTCTCATTGGCAACATTATTTTGAGATATTGTTCAATGTAAACTGCTTAACATTCACATAGGGAATAAAGTTGGATATACTTATAAAGAAAACATACAGTGACCAATTTAAAAAAATGTTATTCTAGTTTCAAAAGTTTTAATCTAAAGTATCTTAGTAAACTTTTTAAAAAGTTGATGAGTTCGTAGCTTTAGGTTGAGGAAAAATATGAAAGAACTTCATTCTATTTTTATATTAAAAAGTTCGTTATTGACTTTAAATACCTTTATAGATTTAAGAAAAGTAAATAAAATTTTAAGAAAAAACTTTCATCATAAAAGTCAAGTTTGAAGTTAAGTTCATAACAAAAGAAGTAAAATTGATATAAGTAGTCTTGTAAGACTTACAAGTATATGTTGAACAGAATAGTGCTAAAATACTCCTAAATACAAACTATTGATAATATATAATTTGATAGCTTTATTTATTATATTGAGCAGTTCTACGCGTTTTCGTCGTAGTTGTAAGAATTTTTAAAGTTAATAAAGCAACAAAAAAATAATTATGATTCTATATTTTATGTATTATATTTACAGTTGACTTTTAAATTTCACCAGGTATATTAACAATGACAATATGTAGATAAGAAACTTTTCTGTCAAAAAATTCAGACCTTAAAGTATGGATACATCAAAAATTTAACAGAAAAAGTTGTTGTAAAACATGCTAAAGATATAAAAAATGTAGATTTATATAAATCATAGTTAATTGTTTAAAGAACCATATGAATTTGGATAATTAAGTCCAAGAGTTTAAACTCGCAAATATTGTGAACTTAAAAACAAATACTACAAACAAGACTTATAATAAATACTTTTTTATTTGAAAATTTAATGCATTAGTAATAATATTGAACTGTTTTAAGTTTGATTTGTTTAAATAAAAAACTAACCAAAAATGTTTTACGTATTAATCAGCTGAAACTTATAATATTAATCTTGATAGTTTCAAATTTTTAACCCTATCTATAAAGCAAATCCTTTAGTAGGTAAAAGTACAGTTACTTTCAATAAAACGGAACATAAAATAAGAAAGTACTGTTCAAAGATAAGAAAGTTCAAAAAGGCTTTCAACGCGTAAAAATTAAACAAATAAGCAAAATGTTTTAAATTTGTGCTAAACAACCAGATGTTTTATGTCGAATCATCAGATGGTAGATAAATTGGATTGTTCACCATTTGCTCATTTAAACTTTTATCATCTTGGCTGCTTTCAATGGACGGCTCACTTAATAAATAAAAACTTAATTTAATTTTTCAGTAGTTATAAAACCTTGTATCTAAAACTATCACTTTTAATATTAGATCCATATAACTAAATTTATAAGAACACAAAAAACTAATCAAAATCTCTTTTAGTCCGTGTAGTATATTAAACAATAAGTTGCAACATTCAAAAAAAAATTAGAAGTTTACTTCTATTTTGCTTTGAATTAAAAGTCATAAAGTTCTATAATCGAAGCAAAGGACTTTTATATTTTCTTCTTTAGTTTCAAACTAGTTTTTAAAAAATCACACCTATCATTTAGTGCTGTTTCATAGATTCTACTGTCTCTTCTTTCACAAGTCTCTTCATCTTCCAACTCGTAAAATGTTCCCTCGTTGTCCGAGCTCTCGTAGTACGGGATCGTTCTTCTTTCATCGAAAGCGTCGAACTCACTATTGTTTTGATTGAAGCAAGGTGAACCATGGACACTGTCTGGTTTGGACTTGTTACCGTTGTACTGTAAAAGAAAACAGTAAAATTTATAAAATGCTATGTTAAACACTGTTAAAGAAAATAGTTTGTTTATGAAATGTGGAAAAATTAAAACATCTTAGTTAAAAATAAAACGCAAAATTAGATGTAAAAAAGTTTTAGCATGAAAACTTTTCTTAACTTTAGTTTAGTAGTTTTTGAAAAAAAAAATAGTCGTAATCTTTATGCGTTTTTGACCAAGATGAGATTTTTATAAAATCTTATCACATTGAAATGTATAAAAGAAAGTTAATTATGGCTTGCAAACATAACATTTTAATTTTTTATCCGAGAAAGGACTTATTTCTAAAGATTTAAAAACTTAAGAAGCAAGGCTAGTATAAAAAACAAATAGATACATTTAAGACTTTTAAATGTCTATATTTTAGTAAAAAAAATATCTTTTTCAAATACTTTTTTCATGTCGTTCATTTTTTATTCAAATAGTAAATTTTAATAAAAATATACTTTTGGAAGTTAGGTTTTAAAATAAATAAATTCTCTTTATTTTAAAAAGGTAATGTTAGTTTTAAATCTTTTATTTAAAGCCAAACTTGTTTTAAATTATACTTTAAAACTATGTAACAAAACAAAGCTAGAAAACAACAAACCTTTATGCTGGAACTAGTCGCTCTTCTCTCAGCTGGTGTTCTTCTGTCAATAGTGTAATAAACATGCACATCATCGAACGTGTTTCTCCTCAGTGTACTCTGTAATTTACTTGTAAACAAAGTTGATCATATATAACAAAAATAAAACCCCTTACATATAATATAAAATATAAATAAAAAGTTGTGTTGTGAACACATCTTTAAATAATTATTGAAAGTAAGACTGATAATACTTAAAAAAAGTATATATCATTACAAGGATTAAAAACAAATTTTCCAAATTAAATATTTATACATAAAATTAAAACATTTGTTTATATTTCTAGGTTCTGCTGTCGATTGACAAAAGCTGCATTCTTAAGTTAAATAAATAATTGTGGAGATCTCAGCTGTGCTAAGGATATCTTATACATTGCTAACTAGTAAAAATATTTTTTTAATTTGTGTATATGAATGTTTTTTTTTTCGTAATTTTATAGTCAGTAATTTAAATAAGGCTTAAAACGAATGTTTTTATAAAAAAAAAACTACTAACATTATTATCTGAGTGTTCCGGTTGATTTTTAGATCTGAAGCTCAAATTTGCTGATGTTGGTGAGTTGTTGTAATTTGTCGGTATTCTTAAATTAATACCATTTGTTTGCTTGGTTTTTTTTATATTGTACGATTGTATAATACTATTTTTAGATTCTTAATTCAATTTAACAGTGTTTAAAAAATATAAAAAGAACATATATGGATCTATTTTAACAGAATTTGAAAAGCCTTAAAATTATTTAGCTTAACTTTTAATTTAGTTTATTTAATTTGTATAAAATTGAAAACTGTTTGTTAAGAAAAAAAATATTACCGTGTTTCAATTAATTTAAAATTTACTACAAACAGCTTTAAATAATTTTTACCGATACTATTTTTTTTCCTATTTTATTACCTAAATCCTAAAAGTAAATGTTATATATAGTGTTTACATAAAATAATTTTATCAAAACTCAAAATGTTACAAACTTTTATATGCAGAAAACAATGTAACATCTTACTCAGAAATATTTCTGTTAACAAAAGAATTTCTTTGTGACGTTCTACCGTTGTTTCCATGCCTACAGCTGACCCAAGCACCTAGGAAAATAATAAGCAGAAGAACCGTAGAAACTGCTACCAAACCAACAATTATCCACTGAACCATTTCCTACAATTAATTTTATTAAGTTTAAAACAATTATTTTTATAAACCTTAGAATTTATAGAAACATATGTTTATTATACAAAGTAGTAAAATTAAATCGAAGAAAAGCATAGTTTTTTGTGGGTATTTAAATCATTATATAGCTTTAAAAATGTAATAGGATTTTAAATAGCTAAAAATGGTATAAAACTTTCAAGTAGAAACTTTTTTGTTGTTTTTAAGCTTTTTTACCTGTGTTACTGCTCCACTGTTAACCTTAACTTTTTTAGGTCGTTGTTTTCTTTTCTGGGAATACAAAAAGTTTTGTCAAAATCAAATTTGGCAAAATGATAGTTTCGTTTTCTAAGCGTTAAGTGGTAAATAGTTATCAAAACTGAATAATTTAATACTGTTATATTGTGTTTACCTGGATAGTTTTTGTTCTAGTGTTTGCTTTTAAAGTAGTAGTAGTTTTTTCAGTAGTATTTTTTTCAGTAGTAGTTCTTATTGAGATTTTTTCACTAAAACTTGAAAGCTTTACGTTAGTTTTGGTTGTTGGTTTTTTGGTAGTTAACTCTAAAAAAGTTTAAATATATTTAGCAAAGTAAAAATGAATAACAAATATCCCTCTTTTTGTTTATAATATACACTGTTATAAATGAACTTAAAGTTTTATGTTAAACTTTTTATTAGTTTTTGTAATGAAAATATTGTTATATAAGGTCAATCCTATAATTTAGTTTAGGTAAATATAGTCATTGTTTACAAGCTATTGTAGAATTCATTAAAAACTTTCAACTTATAGTAAACAATTTTAAGTCTTATACTAAATATCAACTGACCTTGTTTTTCTGTAGAAGTAGTATGAACTCTTTTTTCTGATAGTTTGTTTTTCAAAACTTCATACTCAGCTTTAAACCCTCTGATAGATTTTATTTATTACAAATATTGTTTCGAATTTGACAGTAAGTATCAAATTTTTAAAAACATATAGTCGATAAAATAAACATTATACTTATTATCTTCAAGTTTTTCTAAAGGGTGTTCAAAATATGAGCCATAAATTATAGAACCAACAGAAATAAACTGGGTATAAAGTACTTTTAATGTTTTGGGCTTATCATAAAGATAGTAATACAAAAAGAACAAAACTTTAACTTTAATTTTAAATGAAAATACGCTATTATGCTGAGATTAATTGTTTAAGATAATTAATCAAGATATTTTAAAAGTTTGATTTTTTTTTATTTAAACAATTAAACTTGTTGGTTACGTTTTATAGTTCTGTATTTTTTGTTAAGTACGTAATAGTTATTTAAGTAAAACAATTCGAACAATTTTTTATTAGTTTGAAGTATTGCTAAGTTGAGATTAAAAATTAACACAAAGGTCTTTTTTTTAAGTTTTATAAAAATAAAATTTATTTTGCTTATCTCAGCTGTTTGGGTTTCGCAAAATAATAGTTTATTTTTCAGTTTAGTTTACATGAGTATACATTAACTAAGATTAAAATCAAAAAACATACAAATTAAGTAATATCTTTTTAATAAAATACAAGTTTTAAGATAGTTGTTGTAACAGAAATAGTAGTATGTACTTTTTTAGTTTAGTTACTAATTAAGAATAACGAAAAACTTTACAAAAACTTTTATTATGAATATTAGTAAAATGAAATTATCAAACAAGTTCCACACTAAGTAACTTTTTGATCTATAACGTAGAGCATAAATTCAAACTAAAAGAGAACAAAATAATAACTAAAGTAGTATTTAAATGTACATCAATACTATTTTATATTCTACTCATTTGTTCAGATTTTTGATTTTAACGGTAAGTGTTAATTCTGCTAGGTTTGATCATTAGTCAAAAGTTTGATCTTAAGTTTTTTTTTTTTCATACACATTCATACATTAAATACTTGATAAATCCTAAAAAAAAATTGTATTTTTAAATTTTCCTCAATGAAGCGTTACATTTTTTGTAAATTAATAAAAAGTCTATTAGTATAAGGTACTTGTGTTGTTTTGGATTATTTTTTCTAGCTGTTTAACTTCTTTACACACGTGCTGAAACATATTCTTTCAACTAATTTTTAAAACGTTTTACCTGAGATGTTTTTTAGTGGCATATTTGTCTGAAGTGTACTTTATAGTCATTGACCCGCTATATGCAAACAGCTGTATTTTGTCGTTCATTCTGCAATACTTTCCTAACTTCATTTCTCCATCGTAAACTGTCACATACCCGTATGTACAATCTTCATCGTCGTCAGTATTAAGTGCATGGAAAGTTATCTAAATTAATAAAAACATTCTTTATATAAATATTACTGTTAATATACAGTCTGTTCCAGTTTTGTCGGTGCATACTTATGATGAATGGTAAGTTGATTATTTTAGAAAATAATTTGACAGTTTGTAACAATTCAAAAAAAATTTATTAACAATTTGAAAAATCAAAACGAAACTTTTAAAAAGAGATTTTTCGTTTTTTAAAGTATTTTAAGTTTTGCTTATCAACTAGAACTCTAATAAATAATTAATAATAAAACAAAATTATTTATTAAGTAGTTTTTTTTGTTACACAAGTGTTTATAAATATTCAAAGTACGAAACTATAATTAACGATATTTAACATCTTAACATGTAATTTTGTCTGCTAGTTGAAAAATATTTGTAACTTAGAGCTACTGATATAAAAATTCATAACACCTCTTTAAAAGGAATTTTTCTAGTTTGAAGTCTTAAAGATAGCTGTATAGTTATTAACGAAATTGGAGTCTATTTCACCTTTTGATACTTTTAATACTATATATATATATATTATTTGAAGATTATTTACATTAAATGATAATTGTTGTAATCTATTCACAACTTAGAATTTTAGATTACTTGATAAAGCTAAGTTTGTATTTAATAAGTGTAATAGAAATACAATGAACTTTAATTTTTTAAATGAAACCATATATAAACATATATTGTTTATTAAACGAAAAAAAAAAAGCGCTCAAAAAGTTTGGTCTAAGGACCGAACTTTTACGAAAAAACCTTTCGGTTATCGAGTCATACACCAGGATACATCTTAATTTCATGTCCAGGACGAATAGCAGACTTATTAAGAAAAAATAAATAAGTATCTGAGAAAATTTAATGTTCATACTTTTATGACGTTACCAGTTTTATCCGTTTTTATTTTCCACTCACAGATGAACTTTTTCGGGTTTCCCTCGTCATGTCTTGGGGTTGATATATTTCCTCTTAAGTCTATGAGGTCTCTAGGTCCATTACACATGGAAGATTTTATCTTTTTGTAATAAGCTTTGAAACCTAATTTAAAAAAAATAGTTCTTAATTTTCTCTACTTTACTTTATATAGTTTATATCAAAATGAAACTCGTTAAGATAGCTTATTTTATCACAGTCTTTTTTTCAAACTACAATGAGCGTCAAACCAAAATGAAAATTTTCTTTTAGGTTCAAGTTATTTTTTTAATAAACTGACTAATTTATCTGTAATAGAAAAGAAGTAATATAAAGTTTTCTGATTGTTTCCAAATTATACATATCAAAAAATACTTTAGTTTAATAAATATTTAAGGAAATTTAAAATATTGTTTTACTAACCTTGAGCAGTGTCTGCCTTATCAGAAGTGAAGGCAAGTCTGATTTTGTTAGTTACAGATAAATAAGTAGTTGCTCTGTAGTTACCACAGTATCTCATTTCTGATCTCCACTTTTTGTTCACCAATGATAGAATCTGTGTCAAAATAAAGTTAAGTCACGCAAATAAAAGTAAATTGTTTTAAAGTTTAGCATAGTAAGTTTTGTATGACATTTTGTTCATGTTTATTACGGATTCAAATTAAAAACAATAAGTTAGTTATTGAAATACTATAATTACGCAGTTTTACAGCCTAGAATTTAAAACATGATTTTGAATAGCTATAATTTAGAACTAGCTAAGCTGTTTTGTTAAACTGTTTTAAATTAAAAAAAAAATTTGTATCGAAGAGATACTTCAAAGTTGTATTTACTTTATAAAATTTAAATTTTCAAAATAAATATTTTTTGGTATAAAGTAAGTTTAAAATATAATGTCGTAAGTTTATAACAGTTTATTATTGTGGTTGTAATATTTAAAAGTATTGTTTTATCACACTAGAACTTAGTAAAGAAAAACTTCACAAATTAACTTTTATTGACAAAAAACGTGTAAATTTTACAGGCGTTTTTTTAAAGTTTAGCAAACTAGTATTTAAAAAACAGACTAAACATAAAGAGAAATTTTGTTATTTAATATAAAACTTATCTAATTGACGAATAAAATACCTGCAATTTATCATCAGAGCAGAAGACCAAGTTACTTGGTTCTTCAGATGATAATTGGTTTGGTCTTCTTCTTTCCTTGTACTCGTTTGATATTTTGATCGAGTCAAACCTTATTTCGATGATCTAAAAAATGATATTTGAACAGGTAATATATAAAAGTGGTACATGCAATTTACTACCATAAGTTTACATTAGTTATTCAAAGCTAAAGCTAATTTTTAAGCGTCGTTAATTTACTTCTAAAAGTAAATTTATAATTTTTTATTATTATCATTATAAATAAAAGGGAAAAACTATAAGACGAAAATTTGTATAATTATATCTTTTTAATAGACCATACTGATCTTTCATAATAAATTAAAAGCACAATTGAAGATATAAATTTCAAACTATTCAATACATTGTTTTTTGCATTTTTTTCGAAGCGCTAAAGAATGCGTTACAGGCCAAAGATTTCTGTTTGGCTGGTCGAAATAAATGTGGTATTCGAAAAAGTAAAATTTGTTGCTGATAAATAAGAAAACTGTTTATTAACACCTAAAATTTAAGCATTTTAGCACTAGACTGTACTGCACGTTATCTTATAATTATATGTTATTGTTTGATAACTAAAGTTATCCCACAACATACTAAGACAAGGTCTCGTGTACAACTCATCAGGTAGACATGGTCCTGATAAACTTCTGTAATAGTCTAACCAACTTTTTTTTAGTACTTTTACACTAAAGTATGCAAGGCTGAAAAATCAGTTGGATAAAACTTTGAGTATTTTTTGACAAGAATGTTGGTTGTAGTCTGACAAGTGAGCTTTTGTTGATAGTCGTGCGCTGCATTGTAGTGCTAATTGTGTTATAGCAAAAAGAAAAAAACTTTACTGATGGTTGCCAAAACAGTTAGTCATCAGTTTTAATTAAATTGTTTCATTATTTATATAAAAACCAGCTTTAAGTAAACAAACACCAAATTAAGAGCTAATTGTCAAATTTCAACTTAAATTTAAACCAAACACTTACTTCATCATCAGCTCCCTGTATGTCCCATATGCAGTTTATATTGTTGTTGTAATTATCAGGATAGTTCTGAGAAGAAAATATCCCACTTTCATCTTGCAATACCTATAAAAATAAAGTTTTGAAATTCAACACGCATAAACTCAAACACATTTAAATATCAAACTAATAATGAAACAATATTGTTTGGAATTTCACCTGAGGACCTCCGCACTTTGATGCGTTGACGAACGAGTAGATTGCTTGGAATCCTTTGAAAGATCCGTAATGATCCGACGTGAACTTAATCTGGTCGAGTTTTACATCTCATAATATTTATAGTTCTATTAAACTAACTTTTTTATTTAAAAACTTTTCTTTTTATTTAACCTGAATAAACCTGATCTAAGTAAACTATTTTTAACTTTAAATATTTGTTTAAAAAAAAAGAGATCATCTGTTAATAATAAAATCTAAACCTAAATATTTTATTGTATATGTTTAAAAATAAAATTACTATTTATCATAAAAACAATTTGTCTAATGTTAGTTTGACAACATTATTCTAAATCATATGTATTAATAAAGTTGTCTATTATCTTGCTACTATGCAGTAAAAAGCATTATTTTTGCCTAAAATAAAGTTTTTAAAGTTAATCTGGTTCGACTTATCTACTAATCGCTCACTTTACACCTGATATTTTAATTTTTTTTTAACTAAATCTTATACTCAAACATCGCCCTTATAATGACAACTTCTAACAGTTGATCGTTAAGATTTTTTTTTTCCACAAACTCCCTAAAGTTATAATAGATATTTTACACTCTTAATCCCCACGAAACCTCGTACGCTAAGGGTAGGCCTGTAAAGACATGCAGCCTGCAGCTTAATTTTTTTAATCTGCAAAACAAATAAATAAGATTTTTGAAGTACATATGTACTTTACAAATATGTTCTTAATTATCAATAAAAACGTAATGCTTATTTAATGATCATTTTATTTTTACACTGCATTAAAGAGTTTTTTTTTAAATTATTTTAACTAAACCCTGCGAAATACATATTCTTAATTAACCCAGCATTATATTCTGCCCGTTAGTTGTAAATTGTGTTTACAAATAATAAGTTGTGTTTTCAGCCTGTTTATTAGCCCACATTATCTTGTCACACGCCAACTATAATATATAAATCTTACTTCTATTCTTAGAGCTTTTTGAGACTCCGTAGATCTGTTCTTAAATTTATTTGAGAGCAGTGAAACGCCGTTAGTTGAAATAAAGTTTAAACACAAGAACATCTGTGGTAAATCTTACTTCTAAACTTATAAAAAAATTTGCGAGCTATAAATGTACACCGATTTTGAAACAGGAAACGTCGCGAGCTATAGAAGTACTTGTTTTAAACATGAAAATAAAAAATAATGTTCACATTTGTAAAAGTTCGTGTTTTAAATAAAAAGCTCATATTTTAAATACCAGTTATTTTTTATCGAGAAATCTTTATTAACTCTCGTTCATCTTTTTAGTGTTTAAGAGTTAAAAGTTAGTAAACTTGACTGACAGTTTTAGCTTATTTTCTTTTTTATCAGGTCAATCAATTTTAACAACTATCTATCTAAATATAAAAAAATATTAAAAAATTATAATAAAGATAAACACTTTTTTGTATATATGAAAATTAATAAAAACTATGGTATCTTCAATTTTTCGTAAAATGTACTTTAATTTTATTTCTTAAAACTGAAGGAGTATTTATGATAATTTAGTATAGTTTAATCCTATTTTTGATTGATTTTTATAAAAAAAACATTAAAACCTATAAGTATTAACAGAAAAATAATAAAGGTCATTAAAAAGAAATAACAGTAACAATACAAAAAATAGAAAGTTATTAATTCTTATTAGAGTAATTACAACTCATAATGTGACTTACTTTTAAGTCTTCATTCGTAGATATTATGTTTTTCGGACGTTTAAAACCACAAAATTTACCAACTGATGTATCTTTTTTGCTTAGAACATCAAACACCTAACAATTAAAATAGCATCTATATAGTAGTAAAAATGAAATTTTGTTAAAAACTATAACAAGGTATTTTTGAAGTCGATAGATAAATCAACTTTTTTGTAAACTTTAATATTTAACACGAACGGTTATTTTTTTTTTTTTTGATTTACCTTTTTATCATTTATAACTATAACAATACTAGAAAATATTTAACTTAAGTGGAACGTACAGCTATTAAACCTTTCACAAAAATAATTACTTAATAAGGATTAAAATCATCAATTTAAAAACAAAAAGTTAAATAACTTAAAAGTGTATACTTTTTATAAGATCTAAAACCTTTACTTTAATTATGATAGACAAAAATTTTAGATATGAGTTTTATCTGCACAAACCTCTATGTAGTCAAGACACTCATTTTTCTTTGAGGCAGGTTCCAAGGCATATTCACCTACGAACGACAACTTGACGTTTTTACCGTAGGGTGCTTTTATTTCCCAAGAGCACTTCAAAGTAGAATTGTACTCATTCGGATAATTGGCGCTCGTAAACTTTCCCGAGTCTTTCGTCAAAATCTTTGATCCTCCGCATCCTGAATAGGTTTAAAACTACTTCAATTACACTTAATTTACAACTATAACACATGTTTATGTTAACATTAAACTTGTAGAAACTCAGTAAATATGTTATAATTTTGTATTGTCTATTTAACTGTATTTACTCTTTGTATATTTAAAGTTAATTTTTTTCCCTTAAATACCTATTTATAAAGATTTTAAACAATAATTTTATATAGTTGTCAATTGTATTTAAAATAGGAATAAGAAAATTTCTAGTCGGTGGGCTTTTTTTATCATGAATTTTTTTTTGGTAATGACTTATTATAAAAAAGATTTATTTGGTCGCGTTAATTTTAAAACTGAATAATATAAGTTAAACCAAAACTCTAAAAAGTAATAAAAAATTTAAATGCATGTCGGAACGGGTCAATATTGACGAAGACAATTTTGCACGGAGGGTCAATTTCGCACGAGTGACAGTTTTGCACAGAGAGTCATTTTTGCACGAGAGTAAAAAAAAAACAGAAAAAAGAAGTTATAAAAAAATACAGAAAAAAAACTAAAAGATGAATTTAAAAAAAAGCAAGGAAATAAAAAGTTATCGACTAAGGGTAAGGGTTACGGGTAACAGTGATAGGAAAAAAAAATTAATAAAAAAATAAAAATACAAGTTATTAATAAAATTAAAAAAAAAATTCCACCCGTGCAAAAATGTCTTCATGCAAAATTGACCCTCCTTAGAAAAGTGTCTTCGTGCAATTTTACTTTCGTGCAACTTTGTGCCCTGGTGCAAAAGTGTCTTCGTGCAAATGTATCTTCGTGCAAGTTTTTCCCCTTGTGTAATTTTGTCCCCTCGTGCAATTTTGTAAGCTAGTGCAAATTTGACACCTACCCATGCATTTATACACAAATAAAATAATTACAAACCTGAAAAGGGCTTATCTCTACACCCAAGTAGTTCAAAACGTAAACCAATAGTAGTTGCTCTATTTGGCCAATTGCATGGTTGAATTTTTATCCCCTGTAAAACAAAGTGAAATTTTATTGCTATATAAGTACATATTTCGTCTTAATTAAACCTTATATCTAACTATTTACTAGAACTCTAGTTATTTAGTTGTTTAATGCTATTAACATAAAAGATTTTTTTAAATTTACTTTAATTTCAAGTTAACTTACAAAAAATATTTAAGCCTCAAAGAAATGAGTTTTATAGCTACTAAAACAAGGTAAACTAATTAAATTATAATATTCATAAATTAGTAAAAAACTGTTACTGCAACTTAGTTTAATAAAATACAAAGAAATGTTAAAAGAAGTTCTCGTACTTTTCTTTGTTAAACAAAAATATTATAACTCTCGTAACTATACAAAAGTATTAAAAATTTTGTCTAACTTGGTATTACTTATTTCAGTATTTACTTCAAAAATAAACTATTAATTAATAAATAAGTAATATGCAAAGAGTTTTCTTTATATTAATCAGCTGTTCGTAGTTTGTTTAAAAGTTTTAAAACCGAAAACCTACACAAAGTAAACATTGAATTATTTTTGTTTATACTCGGTATAACTTGTATTCGTGCATTTAGTTTGTTCAATTAATTCTTTTAGGAAGAATGTTTTTGAAAGGTTAAACAGTTTTTCTTAATTTTAAGTAATTTAAGTTTGTTGTTTTATAATTGTATGGCTTTTAAAATTCAAATCAAAAAAACTTACGACAGCTTCTATAGGCGTGTTGAACATAATGTCTTTTTGTTGATTAGGTCTTTTTAAATTAGTATTGAATATTTGTTGTTGTTTGCTGCAAATTGTTACTGTATTAGAAAAGCCAAATTTATTTCAAGCGCTTATTTAATTTTATTTTTGTTTGCTTGAAATTAGGAATTTTAATGCTAAAAAAGTTAGTAAAAGTGATAGAAAACTGTTTCAACTATTTATACTATTAATAAAAGAAGATGAATAAGCTTGGTAAAATCTAGTTGTAGGAATATAAAATATTTTTAACCTTTTAACTCAAAAAATAAATTTGCAGTAGTTTAATCTATTTTAGACATGACAATGAATTACAGGCAAGTTTACGGTCAAACAATTTTTTAGAAGTTTTTGGTGGAAAACACAATAGATATTAAAATACAATTAGAGTAGGTACAAAAATAGAATTGTAGTAAACAAAGTAGTAGAAGTAGCTATAACTTATATTTAAATTTTTTGCAGAAGAAGAATTTTTCCTATAAAGAACTTAAAACAATGGTATTTAAAAACGCTTGTACTAAGTAATTGTGACTTAAATTTTAAATTCTAATTTCGTTACAAATAATACCTTTCGTCCGTATAATGACTGATCCAAGCCCCGTATTCTGTTTTTTTATACATCAGTTTGAACTGTGTTATAAAATAACTGTTTGATCCCCTAACTCTCAAGCCTGTAACTTCATAAGATCTTCTAAACTTGACCTGTATGAGATTTTCAAGTATGCAAAATACTTTTTTTGAACTAACAAAGTTTAAAAAGTCTAGCTTGGGTAAGCAAAAGGAAATTAGTTTTATTAGTTCTTTAAAAACATCTGATGAATTTTAGCACAAAGAAGTATAACAAATCCGAAAAACTTTTATAATAGTTTCTTACAATAACAAAAGGCTGTCCAGCGGCAACAGTTTCCCACCCGTTGTTGCTATTTGGTCTCACCTCGTTCCTATGGTGATCTGATACCATTATCTCGTCTTCTTTTATGTCACCAGACTCCATCCCCAAGGGCGAGTTGCATACATCACTTCTCTTTGTCAGTCCTCTGTTAATTGTTTGTAGTCATTTTATAAAGTTTAAGTTGAACGAAAGGAATAAAAGGCTTGACAAACTTATCACTTTAAGCAGTGATAGTCAGATTTGCTTTAAGCGAGAGTTTTTATGAAAATATTTTTATTGGTAGAAAATATATACAAACTACTCAACAATATTTTGTTTTTTAAACATTATTAACCATTTTGTTAGTGATCTTGTTTATATTAAAAGGCTATTTAAAATGTTGATATCATTTTCAAGTACGTAACTTTTATTTCAATTTGGCTTGCTCTAATGACTTAAAAACTACTTTCTTGCTTAGTAGGCAAAGTAGTGTAAGAAGTAGAAAAAAATTTTAAGTCAAATAAATACTGTTAAAATAGTGAGTTAATTAATGTTTGCAACAAATTTTGCTTGATACAAAAAATCTGAACTGAATTTAAAAAACAAGTTTTAAACATAATGTTAAAAATGGTAGGACACAATTTAAGAATAAAGTTAATTTTCACAGTAAGTAAGTACTTAATTTTAAGAGCGATCTCAGAACACGTTGCAAAAATGCAAAATATTGTTTGTTGAACTAATTATGGTACTCAGTTTCAATTAAAATAAATTCCAGTTAAACCTGCTGAAAGCAAAACAACTTTGAGATAAAATTTCTTGCAGACTACCACAACAAAAACTATTAAAACAAAACACAAATTGAGTACAAATTAAAATTAGTTAAAGTTTTGCTCTAACAATTTTCAAACGTAGCTACATCCAAACGGTAACTTTATAATTTTTTTCTTTCAAACAAATTCTTAAATTTTTATTGCGTAAAGCCTTTTTTTTCAACGTAGAATTAAGTGGCATAAATAAATATAATTAAATTCATCTTTGAAGAATTTAAAGAGAAATACTGAACATAGTTTGTTTTTTTTTGTTTAGTTTATAAGTTTTATATGATTTTTTTTGAAACAAAGTACACACTGTTAATACTTCTTCATAAACCACACATTGAAAAAAAAGCTTTAGTTTTTGATTCACAACTGCAAAGTATTTGAGCTTAACTATAAATTTCGCAATTAATATTATATGCAATTTACTTTAAACTAAGCACTAACTTATGTATAATATAATTCATTATAAGCAACTAACATATATCCAACTGGACTGCCACTATTTTGAGTTACATTATTTGTAGAAACAATATTTATCAAGATATATGTTGTAAAACAAAAAGCATACATAACTGCTGGTTTTTTATTCTAAAAACTACTTATTCTGCAAAAACTTTTTTTTTAGAATTACAAACTATTGAGCAAGATTACGTTTTTATTGTTGATTACTTATAATAACATGTTATTGTAAATTTTAGTGAAAATACTGTACATTCTAGTTAAAGTTTATAAATAAGTATTATTTAAAAACGTAATTTTTTTTTTTCAGTTAAGCAATTACTAGTGTTTTAATGAAAAACTAAAATAGCTTTATGAAAACGAAATCTTATTAAACAGTGTTAACTTTTTTAAAGTTAGATAAAAACATTTGTAAGTAAATAACGGTACTAGATTTATATAGTACTTTTTTAAATACAAAAAATATACCGCCAATGAACTAAAATCAATATATGATTAATAGCGATTTGTAGTAAAAACTTTACTAAATTAAAAAAGTTACTTATCACCTTAATTGCTTTTTTTCACTTTAGTCTTATGTAAGTTAACTAAAACACAAAAAGTTTAACAAAGTCTTCAAATTCTATCAAATAAGATAAAAGCTTTTAGGCTTTCGGTATGAATTAAATAATTTACTACTAGAGATTAAACTTTGTAAAAAATGAAACATTAGCGAAAAAGCGGTAAACGAACTAAAACTAATCTTTTTTCAATAAGCAATACGGAAGTTATATTTGACAAATAATTTTTTTATACTCTATTTTAAGAGAGGTTTACCTTTCTGATAAAAATAAGACCATACTTACGAATGTTTACATAGTTTAAGTGTTATTAAATTCTTTACTATTTTAGTAAATTTGTGAGATTTAAATAAAAGACAACATTTAATATACATTTAAGCTGTTTTACAAAAAGTTTATGAATAAAAAACAACATACTCGTTTAACTATATGATCAGGTCTAAAATATTTCTTAAACTCTATTTTTTGAGAAGGAGCTTTATATATAATGTTAATAAAAGCATTATTTTTTTTATTATGTTAATTTTTGGAACTTGACAACTCCGTAGATTTGTGTTAACATGTTTAAAACAGAGAAACATATATTAGTAGAATAAAAAAACTGTGCAAATTATTGTTATTTTCCATATGTTATAAATACATATGTATATATTCATTTATTTACTATCATTAAGTTTATTATATCTTCATAAAACACAGGGGTCGGCAGCTTTTTGTAAGCTGCGGGCCAGTTTTTCTAGTAAAAAATGCTGGCGGACTGCACTGTTTATAAAAAGGTCTTCAAGGACCGCAGTGAATTTAAATTAGTTTTAGTAATAAATGTAAAAATACTGTTTTAAACCGAAATTATGATAAAAAAAAGCATAAAGTGAAGATTAATTATTGAATTAAGAGCTTAATTCTGAGTTTTTATTGAAAAACATTTAATTTTTATGGTTTGAAAAAAAACTTTTTATCTAAAAGTAACTCGTGGGAAGCAGATTTTATTTTTGATGGCCGTATTTTGCCCGCGGGCCGCACTTTGCGGACCCCTGATGTAACATAAGTTAGTAAAATAACATTATTAAGCTTTTTTAAAGTACTTACGTAGTAGTCTTAGTAGCTGAGCATTTTGTTTTATTACAACGACTAAACATTATGAGCATAAACTTGTCTAAAATCCAAAACATATACAAGACAATCCCAACAAAACAACGTTCCTTTAATTAAGCTTCTTGACATGACAGTTGTGGTATACTACCAAAATCCACCCGCGTTCAAAATCCAGCCGATTTTTTATATATTTTCTTTATTTATAATTTTATTTTACATATTTTTTGATTTTTTTAAATTTATCTCTTATTTATTTTCACTTTATTGTTACGCCTAACCCTTACCCTCGATCGGTAAGCGGTTCTCGAATTTGACTGGGTGTGTTTTGAACGCGAGTTGATTTTGAACGTGTCCGACAACTGTAACGTGGCCACGTTAATATGAAACGAAAATATAACACCACGCGTGGTGTACGATTTGATATTCGTAAACTTATTTCGCATTAGTACATAGTACATACATATAGAAAATTGTATTGCTATTTTAAGTTCTAAAGTTTTATTATTTTATAAGAAATGATGTAAACATTAATGATTTAAACACTATTTAAGATTTTTTTTATTGTCTATTGTTTCGATACTTTAAATGTGCAATGTTCATAGGTTTTAGTAACAAAAAAAAGTAACAATAAAATTTTTAAGATTTTTTTATATAACGTGTGTGCTTTGTATAATAGTTTCAATACCTTAAAATACTTAAATAAACAACACGTTTATAATTCAATCCTGGGTTTTTCAGATGTGGATTGTTGTATTCTTTGTTTTCATTATTTCTTCAAAAATCTACAGATTTTTTTAAGTATTTGTTTTGCATTTGATTGTATTCATAGTTTAATTTCATTGAGTATGTGTATTTATTACATCTTTGTAGTTTTAAATTCCGTTTACTGCATTAGTTTTACATGCGGCGAAACCGGTATTACCTTAAGTTATTAGTAAACACTTTGTATAAGTTCAATATATTACACGTGTTATAAAGATAATAATTTTGCTAATTTTTCAATAAATATTAGTACTTTTCTTAATTTTTACTAAATTTAAATAACTTGATATAGTTCAAATAAGTGTAGCAACAAAATTGCAAGGCAAAACTAAGTCTTTTATATGAATATGAAAACATTCCTCCAAAAATTGTAATTAATATATAGTACAATAAAAAAATGTACTATATAAACGCTTTTAATACTACAACAGTTCTATTTTTTCAAATATAGTTTTAAAAACTATTTTGTTAAGCTCTTTTATTTTATTTCTGTTTAAAAAACTTTTGTAACGCCACTTTAATAGTTAAGTTATCATAAAAACTGCTTTTTTTTGTACTATGATAAAAAACGATTATTTTACTAAATATTTGTTTCTACGAAACTAAATTTTGTATATAAATTATTTAGTTTAGACGAGTAAATACTATACTAGACCTTTTGAGGATGTTTTTTTTTTGTTTTTCCAGTATATCAACATATATATTTAAAGAAAACTTTTATAGCTAGTTTAACAACTAAATTGAAATATATATCAAAACTTCAAATTTGTTTGAGAGTAAACCATAATTTATTATAAACGAAATGATAAAATCCATAACGGCCAAATTAATGTAAAAACTAAAAAATTTACTTAAATTTAAACATACTATATCAAGCTACTAAATATAACTTTATAAGGGTAAATAAATTTTAAAATTCCAAGTTAAAAACTAAAAGTTAAAGGAATATATTTCGTCACGACGTTTTAACTTGCCCTACACATTATCTGTTATACTGTATCCATTGTGTATGACTCGATAACCGAAAGATTTTTTTGTACACTCTTTAGGCATTTTTTGTTGTCGCTAAATAAACAAAAAGTCCATCTGTAATAAAAAAAAATAAACATTACTTTTATAATAATTATATTGGTAAAAAGAACGAAAATTGTAAACTAGAGTATAGTTAAAATAACAGTATTAGTAACTTTTTTTTTTTGTAAAACTAACAAAGTGGTTCTATAAATAACTATAAAATACATCCCATATTTTTATCAAAGATAAATATGACTTTGAAGCTGACTTTAATTAAAAGTTAACAAAATTAGCCTTATTCTTGCTTTTGTTTGCTGTTTATTTAAAGCTAGAGTAAAACGTTATATGTTTCAAATTTAGTACGACAATTTTTTAGAGCTTTTAAGTCATATATCTTTGAATTCATTTTAAAATAACAATTTGGAACGTGGTCAGAATCTGCTATATAAGTATTTTTTAAGTTTATTGAACGATAAAAAAACGCTCAAAATAATTGGTCCTAAGACCTGGTGCACAAAGAACCTTTCGGTTATCGAGTCGCACACCACGGATACCTTTTAACGTCTTGTCCAGGACAGATACAAATACGTTCTATGACGAGTTAAATAAGCAATTTAGAAGTAAAACTAAAAAGTAGTTTTTTAATGCAATAAAACTTATATAATATATTATATATTATCTTATGCGATTTTTTTGAAATGTTTTCAGCTACTTTTGTTGTCGTAAATATAGTTACAAACTGTTCAAACTGTCTCAAAAATTTTATTAATTTTTTTCAATATAAAGTATACTTAATTTTTAATGTAAGCAATTTTAGTAATTTTTATTTATTTTTCTCTTCCGTTTTTTTTAACTTAAAATCAGAGGTTTGTCTCAAAGTTATAAGTAGATTATACAAATTACACAAAAATAAGTTTAATATGTTCTAAAAGTAAAGTAATTAACTTATAAAAAAAAAACTTAAAATTATTATAAATTTTGGTGAATTTTTATATTATATATAGTTACAAATAAATTTTCAAAGTTATTTTTCACAGCTAGTATCAGATAAGGGGAAAGTAAAAATTGAGGTTGAATTCATTTTATTTGCTTGCTATTCACTACTTGTAATTGAAAACATTGAAATAAAATTTCAATCCCAAATATACAAAAATATTAAACTAATAAATTTTGTGTTTCTCTGGTTTAAAATTTACTTAAGTGTTAAAAAAGTTATTATTTAGAATCCTCATTGTTGATATTGACCTTTCAATATACTTAGTACTAAATTTTTATAAATTTAATTAACAAAAAATTGAATAGTTACATATATATTCAGGAGTTAGTTTTTTATTCATTGTAAATTACTACAATGATTTCAGTTCTGACATTAACTTAAATTTAAAGGTACATGTTAGAAAGCAAGGCAGAAAAAAGGTATTTGAGCTTTTATTGGAAATAGTTTTTTTTTTGTTTTCAACAGTTTAAAGTGTGATTTTTTAAGGTTTTAATTTAAAGGTTTTCCTTTTACTAAAAACTGCATTCTTCTACGTCAGTTAAATAGATCTAAACATATAGTTTTATATTCAGTGTTAATATATTTGTAATACTGCCTACCATTTAAAAATTAGTTTTTCAATTCTACAATTTTACATTATTTATGTCAATAATATATATATATATATATATTATGTATTTAATAATTTTACACTTCTAAATTTATGTTCACTCAGGACAGTTTTTTACTCAAAGAATGGTAACCTGTTTTAATTAAAATTGCTGAGATTTTTATTTTTAAAGGATCTCAAATGTTTGTTTTATCAAAGTTTGAAAATGATTTTATTTTATTTTTAAGGTAGAAATGTTTACTCAATGGTAGAAATTTCATTCTAAAAAGTCTTGAATTTGATATAAAAAAAAGCCTTCAAAACCTGGAATTTTGAATATTTAAAGTATAAAACAACAAAGTTTAGAATGACAGGGTTGCCAAAAAACCTGGAATGTGACTTTATAGGTAAAATAAGTCTAGAAAAACCTGGAATCTGAGAAATTTTGAAAAAAAAACAGAAATTTTTAAACTAATTTGTATATTAAGTAATGAAAATTTAATCAAGTACAGAAACTACATCATAAAACCTTTTTTTGTTGCATTGAAAATTTTGTTAAAAAAGAATTTTAAACAGCTTTACTGTATCTATTCAAAGTAGTTATACTATTTAAGATGGTTTATCACCTTAGATGTAATTTTTAACTTTAAATGGACCAAAAAGCTTGTTTTTTCTTAGCCTGGAAGTAGTTCTTAAAACCTGGAGAACAATTAAAAAAAAACCTTTGTCAACTCTAAAATAAGTCAGAAATATACAACAAAAACTCTATAATTATCTCTAATAATATATAAAACACATGTAAAGTAACATTACAGATTCTCTTCAATTGTTTTATGCTTGTAAAACATTTTTTTACACTATCTTTATTTGTCTACTGAAAAGGGAAAACAAAGCTTTACTTTTTAGAACCTTGAATAAATTTTGATAAAAAAAATTTTATACCCTGTTAGTTTAAAGAAATTTATGTTTTCTAGCTGTTTTCCTCAGTCAAGTCAGCTACTAAAATGTGCAAGAAAACACTGTCAGTATTGTTTTCAATAATTGTAGAATTAAGTGCAATTAAAAGCATGTCTAATGTAATAGCTGTGCTGAAGTTACTAATGTAATATTTTGAGAAGACTTTGTCCTTCTTGATATATATTTAAAAAATGATTTTATTTACTTAGTATTTATCATGATGTTTTTAAAGCTCAATTATTTATTCGAATGTGTTTATTTTTTGAATAAAAACACCAAGTTTACAAACCTGCAAATGAATATTTTTTAATCAGTCTGTCATTAAATTAAAGATAAAGTAAATTTTAACTAAGTGTTAATGTATTATAAAACATAAGTTGTGGATTTAGTTATCAAAAACAACATAGTTTAACCCAGGTCTTAGCTATGCCCATAATGAACTCCTTGTAATTTAAGGTACCAAGTATAGTAAATTTGCTTAAAAGGCAAAAATATGAAATGATGTTAAGATGTCTAGTAGAAATGATTAACCTGAATGTTTTTTGTTCTATCCATGTTAAAAAATATGTTTTTAAATTAAAATTAAAAATGTTTAGGTTAGTATAATGCTTTAAATTTTTTCAACCTAGTTAGTTAATTATTTTTAAATAAAAAAAGCATGTATGGTATCAATACACACTGCTATATTTTTTATCTAGATTATGTTTATAGCTAAAAGGAATACTGCTAAGCAATGCTGTAGGCTTCTTGGTACTTCTTTACAGGCAGAAAGCTTTTTGTCAATTGATGAAGTGAAAAAATTTCCAATTTGTCACTTGAACCAGAAAAAGCACCTTGAAAAAGAAATAGAGTATACAAGACTAGTGGGAGTTACTACTATACTGGGCAAGACGAAATCTTTAGAAGACCAACTAGTACTAGCAAGATGGAAGAAAAAACAAATACTACTGATGGGTGAAGAACAGTTCAATAAAATGCAACAGGCTACATTAAATCAGGGCATAGAAGTCCATGCTGCAATAGGCAGTTACCTATCAGGTGAAGCTAAGTTGAGTGAAATCAAAGTGTCTAAAGAAGTACTTCCTCTGTGGAACAGTGTTCAGCACGTTCTGAGAGACATAACTGATGTGCACATGATTGAAGGGGAAATAACCCATCCTCAGCTAGGCTACCGCGGTTACATTGATTGCGTGGCAAAGTATAAAGGCGACCTTTGTGTGATAGATTGGAAGACGAGCAAGAAAAAGCGGAAAAGCCTTCTGCAGTGTTACGATGACCCGGTCCAAATAGCTGCTTACACGGGAGCTTACAACTACACGTACAAACAAATTAAAAAAGGCTTGGTAGTCAAACTGTACTACAATGGAGAAAATGCCGACGTATTCCAAATGAACTCATTCAACATTGAATATAACTGGTATAGGTGGTTGGAACGCTTGGCCAAATTTTATTATAAGTAACTTTTTACATGTGTTTGATTTTATATTTACCTCTTTTTAAGTTTTGCTTTACGAACTAAAAATGTAAAAGTTAAGAGTATAATGTTTTTAAGATTTTTTAAAACTTGTTTTAGCTAATATTTTAGTGAATTGTTTTTTATTTAGTACATGATAATATAATATCTGACTTTTCTCTGTTTATTTAAATTAAGTCTTTAATAAATACATATATAAATACTAGAGAAAAATCATGAACTGATGATTTATTTTTTTATGTGACAAAATTTATTTTTTAGATGTTTTCTGAAAATATAGATATTTTAAAGCATATTGAAGAAGATAAATTAACAAAAGTATTTGATGCATGTGTAAATGTGATAAAATCACTTCCAAAAAATGGTATATTTTTTATGTTTGATATACTTTAGCTTAATTTTATTTATAGTATCAGAAAAAAAGAATTAAATATTTATATTTTTCTCTCTTTAACTTAACACAATTTCAAATTAGTATAACAACTAAACATACCTAACTAAGTATACTAAAATCTACTTATTTCATATTTTAATTTAAAGTTGATTAAATTTTTTGTGTTTTGTTGCTTGAAATAATTCCAATTTGATTACTAGAGGTACATGTGTAAAAAAACTTAGAATTTACAAGAAAATACTGTAATTATTTTGCTAATTAAAACTAAAACATCAAACAATTTTGTACTTTTACTTATTTCAGGAGATTACAAGCCAAGCAATGAGGTATTGCTGACTTATTATGCCAACTTCAAGCAGGCAACTGTTGGTAAATGCAACATATCAAAACCGTGGGCTGTAGATGTTGTGAATAGGGCAAAATGGGATGCTTGGAACAGTATTGCTCACTTGAGCAAGCAAGAAGCTATGACCTGTTATGCATCAGATGTGATTAAAGTTTGTTCAAAACATATTTTATTTTCAGCAGTACTTTTTTTCAATTTTATTTGAAAACTATTTTATATACTTAACCAAATTTAATTTTCCATTGTAATGATGACCATGCAAAGGAACATTAAAAATAAACTTATTTATTAAAAAAAAATTGAATGCTTAATTGTTATACATAAATACAAGACAATAAGGTTTTTTTGCTCTTGTGTTGAAGATGTTGTAAACATTTAATTTAGATTACACTTAGTGATTAGTTTTTCTAAATGCATTCCAAATTTATTTACTTAGTACATCTATTGCATTTTAAGGTTTTTGATAAGCTGCCAAGTACAAAAGAAAAAGATGATCTTAAAAGTTTACTTGACCCTTTACAGAAAAGTCAGGATCAAAACCATGGAGATCACTCTGTTGGTATGTTTTATTACAAAATAATAGTTTTAAACTTCTTTACTTTTACCTTTACAAGTTGAATTACATATTTTTCAAAGTTTTTTATAATAAACTTATATAAATTTGATTTTAATTTTTGAATTTTTTATGTGTAAAAGCTATTAAAGTTTATAAATACAAATTTTATAGTTTTGATATAGACATTGGTTTTAATAATTATAAATTTCAACTTAACATTAGCTGTAATAATGTTTTTTAAGATTAACCACTCAGTCTAATACAAAGATAACACTTAGTTGTTATATGTGACTTATTAGTTTAACAACTTCTTACTTTTAATTGTTGAATCTTGACATTAATTTTGTACTTTCAAATAAATTAAGTTTTAAATAATATACCTCTCAAGATAACTACTGAAGTTATTTCATAAACAAATGTAGGCAATTCTAAATATTTGGTCTGAATTTAAATTTTTATGTTGTGTTCAGATATTTTTATTAAATCTACTTTACAAGATTTTGAATAGTATCAACGTAGTTTTAATTATTGAAACAGTTAAATACAATTAAAAAAAAATTATTTATAAAGCAGTCAGTGATACTAAATTCAAGGATTTTGCTTTTAAGATAATTTTTTTTTTGTAGAAGAAGTAACGAATGTAAAAGCAAACAACGACTCAAACGTGAATGTAGTTGGTGATGAAACTGAAAACAAACCAGCTGCATTGGAAGCTACCAGCGAGATACCAAACTGTCAGTCTGAATCTGATGATGAGTTTCTCGAACCTAATCAGTTTCTACCTGGTGAAGGTTTAACTCGTTGATTTGTAATTCATTTATATTTAAAAGTTATTGAGAAATAATTCTAGTGAAAAAAAAGAAGTTTGAAACAGTTAGAGCGTAAATGTAATTTGAATTAAAAAAACTATACAACATTAATTAATCAAAATTTTATTTGCAAAACTCAGTTTCACCCTTTAAGGGATCTTCAGTTACAATTCAAATCTGAAAAATGAGTTTTGCAAATAAAATTTTGATTAATTAATGTTGTATATTTGTCTCCTTGTTTTCAAATAAGTTGAGAACTATTTTTGTTCAATTTAGAATCTCAAATTTAAATTTAAAAGAACCATTTAAACTACATTATATGATTTAGTTGTGTCTTATAATTATGTCTTTTATTTGATTATGTTGTGTCTTTTAGTTTTTGATTGTATACAGGGTTACCAAAAATCTAGAGTCCTAAAATATCTGTAGTTTTGTAAATTAAAAAAAAAACTGGAATTTTAAACAAGTTTTTACATGTAGATAAGGTACAAAAAATCTGTCTTATACAACAGTTTTTTTATGTCATTTAGATTTTTTTTATTATAAATATCATTTGAAGTAGATTTACAGTTTTTAGTAAAGACAACTTTGGTTAAAGTTTTTTTTTGGTATTTCACAACTGACTCTTATTTTTAATAAAGTTATATTTATGATTAACTTAGTGAAGGGTCTAAGCCATAAAGTCGTATGAAAGACATATTTTTTAATATTTCAAAAAATGTTAGTCTAAAGCTAATTGTTTTTTAAAATTTACATTACTATTTTTAATATTGAAAATAACAAAAAACAGACCATAAATCTAAAAATTTACTATATCAAAATTTACTCATCAAAAGAGTTAGTTTACATTTTTACATTCTAGATTGTCAACTACAAGGTAAAGAATTGTCTGAAGATATTTCTAATAAGTCAAACGAAAACTCATCTCCAAAAATACCTGAGACAGAAGAATCTGTCAAAAATGAAGTTCAATACATTTCAGAATCTAAGTTTTTGCAGGTTTTTAAAGCATTTTCTTTGAAATTTATATTTCTTACTTTACTGTTTTATTAAAAATTACTGTTATATCTTGTACTAATTTTATATAATTTAACTCTAGATACTGACTTGATAATTAATTAAGGTATTATATTTTCACGAAGATAAATAATAATAATAATAAGGCCCGCTATCAGCCTCAGCCAAGATCGGCTATGCGTGTTGTGCACAGAGAAGAAAAAAAAATAAAAAAAAAAAATTACATGTTTAAAAAAAACAATTAAATTCATTCTGCTTCTTATTTCTTCATCTTCTTCTTCGTTTTTCTAAAATATTCCTTTTCTCTTTCTTGCAGTCTTTTGTGTATAGTTGATCTCCATTTGGCACGGTCATTTGCAAGCAACTCCCAATCATCAGTTCCAATGTTCAAGCTTTTTAGGTCGCGCTTGCATACATCCTTAAAACGTAATTTTGGGCGTCCTCGGTTTCGTTTGCCAACGACCAACTCGCCATACAATAGAAACTTTGGGATCCGCTCAGTATTCATTCTCAGGATATGACCGAGCCAGCGAAGCCTGCGCTGACTGAGGGTAAAGTACATAGTGGTAAGACCAGTACGTCTCAATACTTCCTCATTGGTGATCTTTTGCTGCCATGTAATTCCAAGGATGCTACGAAGGCATCGTAGGTGGAAGGTATTGATTTTCTTCTCCTGTACGCTAGGTAACGTCCATGTCTTGCTACCGTAAAGCAGAGTACTGCAGACACAGGAACGGTAAACGTTAGCCTTTGTTCGATTGCTTAGCTTTTGGTTATCCCAAAATCTTGCAGTCAAGCGAGCGAAAGTGCCTGATGCTTTGCCAATGCGAGTATTTATTCCTTTGTCCAATGATGCGTTTGATGCAACATTTGAGCCAAGGTATACAAAGTTATCTACATTCTTGATATCCTTACAACTGATCTTGATTGATGGTAAAATATTTGTTCCTTGACTTAGAATTTTAGTCTTCTTAAGGCTTATAGTAAGGCCGAAATCCGAGCATGCCGAAGAAAACTGATTCAGCAGTGTCTGCAGGTCTTGGGCAGAGTGAGCCACGAGTGTAGCATCGTCAGCAAATAAAAGATCACGTATGGTGACTTTCTTCAGATTTTGCTTAGCTCTTAGATTTGAAGGGTTGAAAAGGTGTCCGTCAGTTCTTGTATGAAGCTTGATTCCAGTAGTTAATGAATTAAAAGCATGCTTTAATAGCATCGAAAAGAAGATTCCAAACAAAGTTGGAGCAAGTACGCAGCCTTGCTTTACCCCACTTTTTATTTCAAATGAATCAGATACACTACCATCATATTGAATGGTTGCCCTTGTGTTTGTACGAAAAGACTTCACAATATTGAATAATTTTGGAGGACATCCAATTTTCAGCAGTATAGCATATAGTCCTTCTCTACTTACCAAGTCAAAGGCTTTAGTGAGGTCAATGAAAGCGATGTACAAAGGCATGTTCTGCTCATTACATTTCTCTTGTAACTGACGTACAGAAAAAATCATGTCGGTGGTAGATCTTTTAGACCTAAATCCACATTGAGACTCAGGATATACTCTTTCAGCCAGCTTCTGAATACGAGGAAGAACCACTCTTGCAAAAACTTTACCAGCAATCGCAAGAAGATAAATTCCCCTGTAACTATTGCAGTCCGATCTGGAACCCTTGTTTTTATATAAGACTATGATCTTAGCATCACGCATGTCTTGTGGCACTATACCTTCTCTCCAACATTTGGCTAAAATATCATGTAAATGAGGTAACAAGCATGACTTACTTATGCCATCATACCAATGGCTTTACTGAGTGGCTTTACCATGGTGGCCATCATATCAATGGCTTTACTGAGTTCTTCAGTAGTTGGTACGCTATCCAGGTCATCCATCATTGGTAGACTATCCATTCTGTTAAGGGCATCATTAGTAACAATATTCTGTGTAGAATACAGAAGGGAAAAGTGTTGAACCCATCTACTCAACTGTTCATTCCTACTGTGTAAGATTTCACCAGTCTCAGATAACAAAGGTGATATTGACCTCTTTGTTGGTCCAACTGCTTTTCTTATTTCTTCGTAGACTGATTTGGTATCTCCTCTGTCAGCAGCAGCCTGAATACGGGCACTAGCCTTTAACCAAAACTCAGTAGCACATTTTCTAGCTGCCCTCTGAAAAATTTTTCTGGCTTCACGAAGATAAATATTATACTGTAAATATAGCCTAATGTGTTTATGTTTTATTACAAAATTTACAACAACTAAATGTGAAATAAATCAATAAGCTGCTTATTGAAATATTATAAAACTCTAATTATGCATTTAGATATGGTATAAAATTTAAAACATTTTTATACAGCTACTCTCAAAATTTTTTTTGTCCTAATTATAATCGATAATAATAAAGAATAATTTAAATTGTTTTGAACTTAAAAGAGTTTAGTAGCAAAGTTAACAAAAACAGTAATATTTTTTTCCTTAATTGTTTTATTTGTATAGAATATCTAAAGTAGTTACAATTATTTTTTAAATGACTATAACTTTAATTAAATTATAACTTTGAATTTAGTATGTTATTGTTAGCTCTTTCCACTTCCTAGTTCACAAAACCTGTAATCTTGGAAAAACCAGGAGTTTCGAAAAAAAAAATCACTAAAATGCCTGGAATTTTAATAAAACAAAGAACCTGGAATCCTTAAAAAACCTGAAATTAAACAATTTAGGCTAAAAAACCCAGAATTTGAGAATTAAAAAAAAAAGACCTGTTATTTAAAAAAAATATTAGTAAAGTAGTAAAACTTCAATTTGACATAAAAATCTATCAAATAGATAAAAAATGTCATCAATAATTTTTTTAACATTTAAAGTAGCTTTACAGTATCTTTTCAATGTTGTTATACTATTTAACAGAGTTTTTTACTATAAACGTAATTTAAAAATATAAATGGACCCAAAAATTTTTTTAAACATGGAGAAAATTTTAAAAACCTGGAGAAAATTTGCTAAAAACTATTGGCAGCCCTGTTTTAAACAATTTTTACATGCTAAATAGTAAAACATTTAAGATGAAAAATCATTCATATAGATAAAAAATTGTCATCTTTAGTATTTTTTTAAAGCACATTTAAAGTAACTTTGCAGTATTTTTCAATGTTGTAATACTACTTAAAATAGTTTTTAAAACCTTAAACTTAACCTTAAACAAAAAATAGACCCAAAAAAGTGTACTTTCAAAAACATGGAAGATATTTAAAAAAAAACCCTGCTAGTTGTATTGAAACATTAAAAAAATAGTTTTACTTGAATACGTACTTAAGTTTAAATGAAAACAAATTTCACAGTGCTCTTTTTTATTTAATTAAGGGTTAAGTATCTCTTAGATTTTCACAGCTCCGTTGTTAACACACAGAAACATATGTTAGTTTAATAAAAAAAGAGTACTGTAAAAATTTGTTTTTATTATATATTCCAGTGAGCTTGCTTAAATTAATACTATAAATTGTATATTGATAAACAATAAGCTTCACAATTTGATTATTTTAGTTACAAAACGATGTGCTATCGAAGCTCGACAATTTAAAATCAACAAATGAAAATATATCTTTGGAATTGTCGGATCTAAAACTTCAACTTAATGTGAGTAATAAATGTTTCAAAGTACTTTTGTACTTGTTATTTGTTTTTTTGTGCATTTATTTAAAAAGGTACTCATCTATATCGTATTATATATCTAACCCTAAAGATTTTGAAAAATTTAAGTTTACACTTAAAGTTAAGTAGTTTTAAAATTCAGATAACAAATACTTTGCGATTAGAAAGAAAATCTGCAGTTGTAGCTTATGAAATTTATATATAATTTGACAGGAACTGAAAAACTTAATAGAATCAAGAAGGCAAAAGAAAGAAAATAGAATAAATAAAAGAAAATTTAATAGTCTAGGAAACCTCATGTTTCCAAAATTTAATTGGACGAACTTTTTCTTTTATGTTTTATGGCCATTAGTTGTCAGTTACTCAATAAATAGAATAACAAAAAAGTTTTAGTTCAAAACTCATTAAAGCTTTCGATTGAGAAATAACTTGACACTTTTAACTACTGTATTTTTAAATAGGGTTTTTGTGCAATCGCTTTTGATATAGTTAATTCAGTTTGTTTTAATATTCAGAATTTATCTCCTTATTGAGACTTTTAGCATATTTACTTTTTTCGTTAAAAGGCTTCAGGCAAAGCAAGTTGTTAAACAAAAGTGGAGTACTTCTGTATTTAATCTGAAATATATTCAAGAATTGTTTTTCGTTTTTTCTGCGTTAAATGGCTACTTTATATTTTACAATACTTATAGTACTTTATATAGCAATCAATATTAATGTATTTCAAAATGTTATACTTTTAGGAGTGCCAACTTTTAAATTCAATTAAATGCAGTATCTTTTACATTATTACAATGTTTATTGATTTTTATATATAACTGCTGCTACAAAACATAAACATTTCTAAAATGATAGAAGAATATCATTTTCATTAATTTTCTAACTTAAATAAAAATTGTATGTTTTACTTGCACGTTTGTGCAAACTAATTTACATCTAATTGACTGTAAGTATGTATAGTTATTGGAGTGAGCGAATAGTTCTACTATATTTAATAGATATTTTAAATTTAACTTCATACACTTTGCAATCTAGCAGAATATTTAATAAAATAATGACATCTAACGAAGAATTAGAAGTGAACACAGCATCATCTATGGACTACAGTTCATCTCAGGTTTGTGTTTTATTAATAAAAAAATTAATACCTTTTAACATGTGTGTTTGATTTTTACATCAAACACAGTTTAGCTTTATTATTAAAATGTACACTGATTGAAGTCTTTAAAATTTTTTATAAACTTTGAATTAAGTTTTATTATTTTTTGTGCAATCTAAACAAAGCATAACAAAATTTAATATGTAGTGTTGTATACAATTTATTGGTTTTTAAATATTGGAGTGTTTTTTTGTATGTAATAAAAACATTTATTTTTTTAATTAAAATGTACATTTTTAATTTTTATTTTTATCAGTCAACTCAAACAAGCGATGCTGAAAGCTCAGATTTTGATGAAGCCGAGCACAATAAAAATTGTTCGCATTCAAAAAAAGAAATGTACATGGCAGAACACCTATTCTCCTCCGTATCTGAAAAGTTTGATGATTTTTAAACATTAATTTTAATTACACTAACCTGTCACTAAACTGTTGGAATATACTGTACAACAATATAAGTTTAAACTTGAGCATTTAAAATAATTTTAGTTGACCAATTATTATAATTAAATTTGTAGCTTATTGTGCCTTAAACTACAGTTAATATGAATTTACAACCAAATTGAGTAGTTATGATAACTGAAAAAATGTATTATAAGTTATAACTAAATATACTTTGAAGGTTCTTGAATAAATTTAAATAGTAAAATCCTACATACGGTATCAACAAAAATAGTTTTTGATTCTAAATTTGAACATGTTAACTTTTTTATACAAACATTAGTTGAGATACAACCTACGGAATAAGCAAACAAAGTTTTAAAGTTAAACCTAAAACTATTTTTTTAAGTACAAAGGTATGCTGCTAGCGAAGTAAAGTGAATACTGTATAAGCATAAGTTTGAAAGTTTATTAACAAATTAGTTTTTTTTTATGTTTTATGTTTACATCAATGATACTTTTTCTCTTACAATGTTTGTATTTTAAATATTTTTTTGTTAGATTCCATATAATTATGTAGACATATAACGAAATAGTACAAGATCTAAACAAATACACTATATATATACAGTTTTATATAAAACAATCATTTTATCTTCAAAAAATGAAGTTATACATAAATTAAAGTTACTATATTACACATACAATTGCCAGGTTTGCCACCTAAGTTGGGATAAATAGTTGAAAAATTTGAAAACTCTAGGCTAGTTCTGATATTTATAATGATGACTCAAACTCAAGCTTGCAAAATCTTAATAAAACTAAGTACATACATATGAGTAAATTTAAAAACCTTAAAATTTTTGAAAAAAATTGGCCATGAATATTTTTTTTCATAAGTTTGTAAAAGAGAATTTACATCACTATTTAATCAATTACGTAACTATTTTATTAATTAAAAAGTAATTTTTACTTTAAACTTTAAATTTAAACCAAAGTTAATAATATTACAACCCCTGTTTCGTCGTGACTGATAAGTTTTATAAAGTTTTTTATTGTATTGTTGAAAATTTATTTTAATTTTATTGACTTGATATTTCTTTTAATATTAGTATATCACTTAATTAAAATTTAAAAACTAGATTGTATCAAGAAAAGAGAACGAGTTTGATAAAACAATTAGAAAATGTAAAGAATGAAACAGATAAACAATTTTTAAGTGGAGCAGATGATATGACAACTAAACACAAGAAAAAATTGACGGTTGTCTTTTTAATTTTCTCACAAAAAATAAGATTGTCATGTATATGTAAGATATTTACAAAAAAAGTATTTATAAATAAATTTTATAAAAGATACCTTAGAAGCGTCTTGTTTAGTTGTTATTATTCATCGGTTAAAGTATGAGTATTAAACCCAGTTTGGAAAACTTTTTCGTTCATAATAAAGTTTAAGTTTTCGTAAAAAACACCTAAAGTGACTTAAAATTTTTTATTTATAATGAATTTTCAAAGTAAAACTATCTTAAAACTAATTTGTTCAGGTTTTGCACAAACGAGATCTGTACCACAAGGAAATGTTGAAAAGATTGTTGGAAGCAGACAAATTAGCATGTGTACAAATGTTACAAGTTTGTTGTTAAATAATTATTTATGCTGTTATTATAATTTATTTGTAGCTCTATAGTTTTTTTTTATCAAATACTGTATAGTAAACTTGACTCTTATGATTTAAAAGGGTTTTAGTCATAAACACTTCTTTTGTCGAACTTTAACTGTTTCACTTTATTTTAAAGCAAAAGAATAAACCAATAAAAAATACAAATAAAAATACTACATATCTTAGCATTTCGTACAATATTTTTAACTTTTAATTGTATAATTTTAGTTTTATATGTTTTATTTTAAGAACGACAAGCAAAACCTACTGGAGCAATTTCAAAACGCTTTTGATACAAAAGTAAGAGGCTTGCAGGAAGACAGGGACGAAATTGATATCAATGAAAAATATTCACAATATTGTGAGTTATATGTTGTATTCAAATTGATTGATAAATTGTAGTTAAGTATAAGTATAACAAAAACTAAAAAAGTATCAAAATTTTACCAAAAATAGCAGCTTTATGAGAATTGCTTACTAAATCTATAAATTAATAGTTCTATAAAAATAAATAGTGCTAAAGTTTTTAGCTTTATTCGAGTCGTTTCATTAAACTTTACAAAAGTAATTTTAAAACAACACTTATTATGAATACAACGCAAGTTATAAATTCACCACCAACTACATTCAAGTAGTGACTCAAGAGATGGTGGGTAGGAAGAAATCCGGCAACAAACCGCTGCAGCAGTCCACCAACAGCAGGAAGAAGAAAAAAGTGCAGGTGGTGCAGGGGGCGTGCGTGGTGTACAGGTTGAAGGAGGAGGAAATCCTGCAGGACTTGATCGCCATCAGGAAGGCCGTGGCAGCAAAGAAGAGACAGAACGCTTGTGAGTGTTTTAATAGTGATTATATAGAATACGGTAACGGGTCAGTTCACAATTGTTAATCAAAAACAGTGAAAAATTTGAAATAATCGTAATAAAGTTAATAAGGATACATTAAAATATATTCTATAAAATTTAAACAAATACAGCTGGATTCCAGAGAAGAACAACGCACACTCATTCGTGCAAAATTGAAGACGGCAGACTGCATTATGGCGGGAAAATATACGTCAGTGGAAACAACATAACTTTCAGAAAGAGCAGAAATCACCTTTCAAACAGGTAGTTATTAATAATTTTAATTCTTAGTAAAAGAACTTAAAACAAGTTGTGTGCAACAAACTAAAGTCACAGATGATTGTAATGGAGTGCACAGTGATTCTCAATGCTTAAAATTTTCTTATGTGCTTATTCCTCATGTTATTTTAAAGCAAGCAATATGTTTTTAATTTCGATCTTGAATATTATTTTATTTAAAAAAGTATAAAGCTTTAGTACAAATGAAAAATAAAATGTTTGTTTAACATAATTGTTAAACAATATTCTTATATCATATATTTGTTTTTGAACGTTCAGTTTTAAAATTTTTTGTTAAAATTAAAATTTTAAGTGAAACTTGTCCTCTTCAAGTTAGTGAGCCTCATGAGTGTATTAGTACTACTGGCAATGACTGAATGTTTATTTCTAATGGTTTGTATTGTAGCCCATGTATTTACTAATTAATGTTAAATGGTGAGTAAAACTATTAAACTGATTTGTAAAAGGTAAATTTCCTTAATGCCACAAATAATAAATGTATTCACAAAAGTTAATTTAAAAACAGAATCAAATGAGTGATCTGTTTCAATTTTTACGATTAACAAAAGTGTTGGTTTTTATGTAAACTGCATAAATTTTCTTGACAATTTTTTTCTTAAATCTACATTCAACAGAGGGGTGATAGCCCGCATAACGGACAGAAGCATCAATGTGAAACAGAGCGATGGTAAGCGAGTGAGATTGTTCGCTCACCAACTACAGAGGGGAAGACTCATAATCAACCACTGTAACTTGAACCTTTCTTGAAATGTTTGAATTTTGATGTGTTTTTTTTGCCTTTATTTAGATTTTGTTGTAAATTTTTAGATTAGTAAAAAAAACTAAGAATTATAAAGATGAAAATTTTCTTAAGTCTGCTTAAAAGTTTTAATTATATAAGTTTTTTCGATAACTTGATATATGCTGTCTTTTACATAGTTTCCACTCGTTCAAGCTAGTTCAGAATTGTTTGAAAAACTTAGCTTATTTCAAATACCCAGGATAGTTTCATTGCTTTGAAAAGTGAAAATAGTTTGGTATTCGAGTTTGAAATTTTTGATTAATTAAACATTTTTTTCTGCCTATCTCTAAACACACAGCTAAATAAGAGTATAAATTTTTGTAGTATATCGACTACTTAAATTTACTTAAAATGTAATATTATTATGCAAGTTGTATATACTTTTTACGATACCAATAAAAGTCTAAAAATATGTTTATAGTCTCTTAAAAGTACAATTATTTCACCTTTGATTGTTTATAGTATTTTCTCGTCAGCTATTATTGCGGAAATTATGAAGCTTTGCAAAACAGACTCAATTTATTGTTTTGGATAAAATTTATAATATAGTTTTTTTGTTTTGTTATGCTCCAATGCATAATTTTATTTTCGAAGTTAAAATTTTTGTTCAAGCTACACCATTATAGTTTTTGATTTGATTAGATTTTTAAGTTTGCTTCTGGCATTTTATAAATAAACGGATACGAAAATATTACTAAGACGTTGCTTAAGTTTTGTTATAGATATCTCATTTATTGAAATATACCTTTAGTAATTATCAATCAGCTTATTGCTAATTAACTTAGTATATAAAAACTGTAAGGTATACATTTTTTTATAAAACAAATCAATAGTATGCATATTTCAGCTATTTTACAGCTTATTTAATTTTAAGCTATTCTCAGAGTCTGGTACAATCGATCTTTTTAAGCTTCTAAATTAAGTGAACTTGCCAAAACTTTTGATAGTGTAAAAATACTTAATGCTCGTCAAAATAATTAAACGACTTTATTAGATGTAATAAACCGCTATTGTATTAAAAATACTTAAATTATTTAAAATACCCCGCTAGTTTCCCATACCTAAGTACGTAAAACAAAGTTTGGTAAAGTAAATGATATTTCTAGTTTGGATTTTCTAATTTTATCTCTTCTTATAACTTGATTAAAAAATCACTGAGGTAAACCAATTAAAAAATATATAAAGAATGTTGAGTTACAGTATTCCATTTTTTTTTGGTATGCTATGTTTTTAAAGCCTTTAGTTTACAAACTTAAAAATTGAAAAGTATTACAGTTTAATTTTTTTTTTACTGTTTATCACTAATAATTATGTATGCTATATTACTTAACTAAAGAATCCTACTTAAAGTGGTTATAAAAACTACTACTTTAGATAAATATTATCAATTAATTAAAAATATTTGTACGGAGTAAACAATCTTTTATTAAACTGTTGGAAAATAAATAAAGTATTTTTTGGTAAAAATTTATTTTTAAAGACTTTTTTTTAGATGGTTGACTTTCTATGCAAAAGCTCTTTAACTTGCTTTGCGCAAGCTGGCATATTTTCTGCTGTAGATGGAATTTTAAAATTTCATTTGAAGCTATAAATGCGTTAGAATTTTGGCTAACATTTAAATTTGTAAGTCCACTTTGTAATGCTTTCCATTTTTGTAGTAGGTGTTTTAATTTATAAGTTAAACAGTTATTTAAATAAAATTTAAGAAAGTATAATTGGGATTCGTGCTTTAAATTGTCCAATAATATGAACAGAATAGTTATTTAAAAAAAAAACTTTTAATCACACTAGGCTATAACATTAGATTTAAGTAGTATAAAATGATGACTGATGATTTAGACTTTGTAGAAACTGGGGGAAGATACAAACCCTTAATTCAATAGTTTTATATGTTGAAAAAAAATCAATTTTATTTTTTTTTTACTTTAAAAAATACTTTCAGTTCGGATAATTTAATATACATACTAAAAGGACCACACAACGCCATTTCTACTTAATCTATCTTCGCGCTAACTGACATAAGTTCTAAACTAAATAAAATAATTGTTTTTATTTGAAGAAATAAATAAATCTTGGCTCTCTTACTAACAATTATCAAAGAAAAAATAGTTTTTTATTGTTTGTCAAGTTTTCGGTCCAGCGTGTAATGAAGATTATAAGTTCAAATTTTTTTTTTCATGGGTAGGTGTTTTAATTATTTAACTAAAAAAGTTTCATTGTCGGATGTGCTATGAATTATCGAAACATTAAAAAGCTTGAAAATCGAAAAAAAAGTTTTAATTGCATTAATCACGTTATTTACAAATGATGGAAATTTTGCGGAAAGTAAATACATAAGTCTTAACTTTAATCCTTAATAACATACAATTGTGGTTAAAATGTTTGTTAATTATAGATAAAAGTTACTTTAAGTTCAGATAACTTATAAAGAACTTTTTTAAAAGGTAACAACACCTTCACTTCTGCTCAATAGATCCTTTCTTATGACCTTGTGGCTAGGGGAAAATTGTTACATGGCTGACTTTAGCAGTGATGTAACAATTTTACTTAAAAAGAACCAGTCGATATTTTTCAAATAAACATTTTTTCGATAACTAAAATTGTATGTAAACAATATATTTTAATTTTTATATAACAAACTAAGCTGATAATTTTTTTGATTTAAAGAATTTTTTTAGATATAGTAAATAATTTGTATAGACTTAAAAAGTACACTAACAAAATACTAAACTAAAACTGTGAAAACAACGAAAAATCAAAAAAAAAAACAATTCTCTTCATACACTTTTAAGTAATTGTTAAAAATTTTCTCAGTAGATTAGTATACACTCTTTTTTGTAATTTACAGTTTGAAAACGTTTTTGGTCATGAAGTTTTTTTATTAATAATTTTACAATTTCTGACAAGGCTTTAAATTAGGGTTTCCCAAAGTGGACCAAGTAGCCCCCTTGGGGCCATGAGCAGTAAAGTGGCCACAGGGGAGCCATGAGGTCATATTTAAAAAACTATACTAGATATTCTGGAGTTATTGATGAAAAGCAAAAAAAAATGTTTTAGGTGTTTTTAATGGTAGTTTTGAAAATTATATTAGACATTCTGGAGTTGACGATGAGGAAAAAAAAAGTTATAAGTTGTTTTTAATGGTGTTTTTTATTCTTGTTAAGAAGAATTTATATTTCTTTTATTTTTTCAAAGGGGGCCCTTTGTAAATGAGTTTGGGAAACCCTGCTCTAATGGATGTATGTATCTGTAATGTTTTAGCGAATGATTGAATTAATTAAACTTTAATTAGTCTGTTTCGCTTGACTTATTTTATAAATATTAAATACTCAAAACACAAAAATATATTAATATATAACTGAAAGAAGCTGATCGCAGAAAACAAAGTCTTTCCAAACTAACTGGATCTGGATCCGGCCAAATCTCAACTACTATATACTAGGTAAAACAAGATTTTAACAGTCAAAATTAAAAAAAATTCAATATAATTAAACGTTGGTATAAAAAGCTAGCTTGATATTGATATTTTAATGTACTAATATTATTTTCTTAAGTATTGTATCGAACAATTAAATAATAAGTAAATGGTGGTAAAAAATGATTATTTTGCATGACTAATGACTAAGTCATGCAATCAAAAAACAGAAACTTGCAGCCGTAAAAGGTTATCTAGTTTTAGATAAAAGCTGTATGAAATTTTTATACATTGCCTCCTCACTTATCTTGTCCTCACTTATCCGGTTTCTCGATTATCCGGTCAGTTTTTGTCGAAAAGTAGACTTGTTTAGTTAAGCTAAAATCAGTGTTTTGTGTACTTTTAACTTTTAAGACTACATTAATCCTCAATTTATAGTAAGGAGAATAATATTTAGAGAATTACTATTGTTAAAGATAATATTGTTAACTACAAATCTTGCTTAAATTGTCTTGTAGTCCTACAGGTCCTGTGGTAGGAACTACCTTTAATTAGCGGAAGTCCCCTTTTTTGTGCTAAACGCTCAAAGCGTTTAGCTCTTAAGGCTTTTACTGAATTTACCTTACTCATTAGGTTTAACTTAGCAATTAATAAGTATGTTTTAAACTTAATATAAATAATTTTTTTAATAAAGTGAGTTTTTTGAAAAAGTGAAATCAATGTGACAACTAAAATGTAGAAGTGATAAAGCAGCTAATATATCAGTAGAATAAAACTGCGAATATAAACACAACAAATAAACACCGAATTCTACAAATTAAAATGTTCTTAATAATGACCTTTTAGTGTCTGAATGCCACAATCTTAAATACAAAAATAGGTCTTACTAATAATACTACTAATAATACAGAGTCTTAATATATGTCGTGTTTCATGTACAACGATGACTAAACTGAGCACAAAACAATACAACAATAAAAATAAGTGTAAAGATCTTATAAAATAAAAATCATAAAAAGAGTTCTTTAATTTAATTAGTGTCTTAAGGTTTTAAATTGTGTGTGCCTTCCGCACGGTCTTATGGCTAACTGAGTGCAATAACAAACATTGTTAAAGTTTTATTGTGTGATGACTTTATAAAAAATTGTCTAACGCCCTCCTGGCGGTCATTTAAAAACAACAAAATATACATTTTTTAACAGTCTAAACGAATTATACATTGTTTAGTAGTAAATTTTTTCGTTTTTTGTTTTAACCAAAAAAATATTGGTAAATTTTCAGCAATGTAAAGCGTTGATTTAAATAATAATATTAGTACAAGTTAACCATTTTATTAAATACCAGGTTTCGGTGACAACTAAAATTTACAACCTTGCCAAATAAAAAAAAAAGTTAATTTCTTCTCTTTTTCAGAAAGATTTCCGAAGTTAGTTAAACAATTTACGGCGTAATTTATTTTCGTTAATTTAATTTAAAATTTAACTAAAGTACTGTTTTTTTCATTTTTTAAATGTTTTACTATTTTTTTCGTTGAAAATAATGAAAATAAAGAAAACTTACTAAAAATCTAGTTTTTGTTTTATTGTACTTTTTGCATTATATAAAAGATGTAGTTTAATTTAAAAAAATGTCCGGCCAAAATTACAATAAAAGCTTGCCGAACATGGCCGGATAAGTGAGGAAAAACTGTTACATACTTTTTTAGATGTTAAACTTTAAAATAACGGAAAAAAAAAGTTTTTGTGCTACTAAACTAGTAAAAACTTATTTTTCAAACTTCATGTTTTTTTTTGGTATTTCATAGTTTAATTTGAAAAAATACAACAAAAACTTGAGCAAACATTTACTTATAATTGCATAGTACAAGTTTAGTGAGCATTAGTTGTAGATAAACTATTTTAAACCTTTTAAAAATTATTATATAGTTTTATCTAATATTTTAAGTTATTTTAATTTTTAGTGTAGTTTAATGTAGTATACAACATTTTTAAATGTAAACAAACAAAATTTCTGTCCAGTAATGTTTTGTACTTATGTTATTATTTTATTAGTTTACTTTTTAGCTAAAGTTTTAAAAAGTTCTCAAAACTGATTTACACTCGTATATTTATTTTTATTACTATGAGACATTGTATCAGCTTGGCAAAATATATAATTTAAATCAAGTTTAGACAACTTATAACATATATACATATATATATATATATATAAGATGTAACGTTATAAGGCGTTAAATCCTGGAGCTTTTTGAGACTCCGTAGATCTGTTCTTAAATTTATTTGAGAGCAGTGAAACGCCGTTAGTTGAAATAAAGTTTTATCACAAGAACATCTGTGATATATATATATATATATATATATATATATAATAATTAGAGTCAAAACTGAAAACAACAAATCGCAAGTTGTTGATCGTTTTATTTCTAAACAGAATCGTTTTACCATAGTCATTTTATTTCAGTCTAATCATATTTTTACCACAAAAAGTAAACGCACGCGCCGTACACAGCAGCCAAAACAACCGCCGAGTTGCCTTCGTGCACCCGTCGCCTGTCCCGGTCCGAGTACCTGGCCATCTTGGATTTTATCCACGCCACGTTTCCCGCCACCTTCACCCAGACGATTGGCCTCGTGAACTGCTGGTCGCTGTCCGCCGTCATGTCGCCCGCCGATAGGATGCCGTGGACTGTCGGGTCCGCCAACTTGAAAAGGCCGCAGCCGGAATCGCCGTTTCCCGTAAACGACCCGAAATCCGTCGGGTTCTTCACCCCAGTGAGAATGTAACCTGAAGATTTTTCGAACTGTTCGCTCCTCTCGCGTTTCTCCTCATCGCCGATTCGCCTCTCGAAATCGCGATAAATTTTCTGCGCGTTTTCCTTTGTGTGGTGTTGTTCATTGCGAGTGTCCAGTTCATTTTGAAAATGCTCGCTCAAATAACCGGGCAGTTTGTAGGACCTTCCCTCCAAAAGCGAATCTTCCAGGTTCCGGTCGTTCGTTCCGTATCCCGCGAACCTAACCTCGCTGAAGTCTTCGATCCTGTCGTCCTCTTCGGGCAGCTTGGCGGCCGAGACTTTTACCAGGTTGCCGTCGTCGTCCATCAAGTTTGTTTTCAACTTTATCAGCAGCATGTCGAGCTCGTCGTATTCGTAATCGTCGGAGAGAGGTTTGAACAAGTTGTACCTGGTCGTGTCCCAGAGCCACGCGCTCGCTTTGGCCGACAGTCCCCGCGAGGGGATGCGAACCTCGGCCGTGTCCACGCTGCCGTGTTTCGGGGATTTTTGAAAAACGTGCGCGGCGGTCAGAACCCATTGGTTGTTCCACTGGTCCTCTATCAGCGTTCCGGTCCCGACTCCCGGGTGCTCGTCTTCGAAAGTGACCACGATCTGAACTTGGTGGGGGAATTCCCCGTACTCGGCAGCCCTGGCGTCCCTGTGGACTTGGCAGCGGGACGAGCCGAATAAAATGAAAACCGCAACCAATCTCGCGATGATCATGGTTGGAATTTTTTTTTTTAATTTGGTTTGCGATTTAAAGCAAGACTTAAAATACGTCATAATCAGAAAGTAAATGATTAAATGAATGGATTTTCAAACAAATATTAAGTTTGCTTGCATGATTAGTAAGTAACACATAAAATTATTTTTTTAGATTAAGTTTTTGAAGTATATTGAAAAAGATATAATTTTACACTCTTATAATAAACTTTATAAATTATAACTTTTTGATGATAAGTAATTCAGAGTATAGTATCAAATTAAATTAGAACAGTATAATTAAAATGTGTATTTTTTTAATATGTTATTACTTTCTCTGATAAATTTACGAGCGTGAACTTAAGCTTGAGAGCTATTTTTAGGAATTTCGTAAAAATGTCCAAACTTAAGACCCGATTATGTCCTTACCTTAATAGCTAATTAAAAACTTTTTATTTATTCTAAAGAACGGTCTATGTCTTTATTTAAAAAAAACCCATTGAATTGGGTATGACTTTTTGAATGGGGCCACTTTAAAAATTTTGTGTTTTTTTCTAGTTTTTTGTTTATACAATCTTTTTTTTAAAGATAATTATTTTGTTTCAAATTCTTTTTAACATACTTAAAAAATGAGTTTAATGATGCTATATTTTTTTTTCGGTTTTTTTTTTCAATATTTTCTTATACCATAAACCTGAATAAATTTTTCAAAAAATTTCCAATTTTGCACAATTTTCGTTTTTCAGATATACAGTAACCTCTCGCTTATTTACGCACATTGTGTCCACAGAAAAAGTGCGTAAAGATGCGAGAGATCGTAAAGATACGAGAGGTACCGAATATACTTACTATAATGGCTGTTTTTTGATATTGTTTGTAATTAAAACTGGAAGCAGACTGGGAACTTTCCCACTTTTAACAATTTGTTTACTCTATTTATAAATAATAATATAATTATACTCTATTTTGAAAACAAAAGATAAAACTATACATATACTAAAAAATAGGATTAAAATATATCTAAAATAATAAGTAAATTTTATCTCTATCTATATTTAAATGTCACTTATTTGAAACTTAACATTCATATTCTATTCTACTTAGAAAATTCAATTTATAATAAAGCATTTGGTTACAATTAAAAAATGGTGTGGTGTCTACATTAAAATTTGTGTTGCTTTATTCATATTTAGGGCAAGAGTGCTGTATTATTTTTTCGTGTTTTTAACTCTCATAATTTCATTATACTTTCATTATTTAACACAGTCATATTTCTTTCAGTTTTTATTTAATCTGTTATTGCTAACATAATTAATCTAAATGTTTATCAATTAGTCAAGGAACATAAGTTTAATAAGTCTAAAGATATAGAGAGGTGAGATAGCATTTAATAACATATTTTAAATTAAAAATATACAACAAACCTAACTTGTGCAATACTAAAAAAACTAAAATCTTTATTTTGTGAATATTTTAGAATTCTAAAATGCGTAACTAAACGAGAGTGCGTAACGTCACGAGTGCGTAAAGATGCGAGAGGTTACTGTACAACCTTTTATGCAAAAGTTTTTTTTTTAATAATTTTTATTTTTAACAGACTTGTATAGTTATGTTTTATGATGTTGTGATATTTTTTTCTCAGTTTATTATTGCTTTTAAAATCTATGACTCATACAAGTTTTACCTAAATTCTTAGCAACGCTATTTGAGAGATTTCTTGCTCAAGTGCAAAGAGTTTAGGTAAAACTTGTATGGGTCATATATTTTAAAAGCAATAATAAACTGGCAAAAAAATATCACAACATCATAAAACATAACTATATAAGTCTGTTAAAAATAAAAATTACTAAAAAATATTTTATTTTTGCATAAAAGGTTGTATATCTGAAAAACGAAAATCGTGCAAAATTGGAGTTTTTCTGAAAAGTTTATTCAGGCTTATGGTATAAAAAAAATAAAAAAATAAACTGAAAAAAAAAATTATGGCATCATTGAACTCATTTTAATAAGTATGTTTAAGAATTTTATTTTTTAATAATTATTTTTTAACAAAATGTTGTATAAATAATAAACTAGAAAAAAACACAAAACTTTTAAAGGGGCCCATTCAAAAATTCAAACCTCAATTCAATGGATTTTTTTTAAATTAAAGACAAAGGACCGTTTTTTAGAATAAAAAAAAGTCTTTTATTACCTATTAAGATAAGGACATATTTGGGTCTTATGTTTAGACTTTTTTTAATTCCTAATAAAAAACGCTCTCAAGCTAATTTCACGCTCGTGAAATATTTTAACAAAATTAAAACAATTTTTACTAAAAAAAAAATTGTTTGTATTATTACACAAAATCGATATAAGTAGTCGGTGTGTAGCTCGATGACCTAAAGGTTTTTGTATACACCCGGTTATAAGTTCTGTGTAAAAACAAATTTACTTTCAACATTGCGATAATACATATATTTTGTAGATTATAAATGATAACGGAACAATAGAATTTGTTGGATCTTCACAATGTCTCTGACGCAGAGAGCCGCCGTCAAAACCAACCGAAGCGTAACGACACTTCCGCCGCAAACGCAGTGGTCGACGCGGATCTGAACCGCGACACCCACATCCACTTCTGCTCAATCGATCTTTTCGGTTAAATCAAATGAAAAACTGTTACATGGCTGACTAAAGCTGTAATGTGACAATTTCACTTAAAAAGAGTATATCGAAACTTTTATATACTTTTCTACAATTTCAACTTTATGTAAATAAGACCTGATGTTAGTAAACACTTGATACTATCTTATTAATTGTAACAAAGAAAACACTATCATTACAAAGTAAAGCAATATGTTGAATAATCAACTAAAGTTCTCTAAAGTAAACAAATTTATAGAAAAAAAATGTCGTTCTTAAATTAGATTTACAATTTACGTTTATCTCACAACTTGGGTAACAATTTTTTGTGTTAATTTTATTCGTCGACAAAACAAATTGTTTTCTTTTTATATTGAATTTTTTTTTATGTTTTTTTATAAACTTTAAGTATGAGATAGTTTTGATTACTTAAAGTAAACATTTCCTTTGCCATGATACACTTTTTAGAGTTTCTCAGTTTTAGTGAGTACAATCATTATAAATCTCAATTTCTCTTATGTTATACTACCTACACGGTTTAGAACTTGTATGTTATTTACTGCTTCCTGATACTTCTTGTAGATCTTTAAAACTTTATTAGAATTTTCAAGTATTCTATAATGTCACTTCGTTTTCTGGCCGACTAAAGACTATGATAACATTGTGAGTTTTTTCTCTATCAATTTTTTTGCTAGTCTGAGCTAGTTTAATTTAAGTTGTTGAGTATATCTGTTACTTTGCCATTATACAGTATTTTTAAGCATCTAAAGTTCAGTGATTTGATTTTTGTAGTCATTATAACTATAATATGTGTCCATTTATTCCTTTTAACTCTAGCTCTAGACCAGGGGTCGGCAGCCTTTTGTGCTCGCAGGCCGTACTTTTTAGAAAAAGCTCTTCGAGGGCCGCAGTTACTTTTAAATGATTTAAATAATCACTATAAAAATATAGTTTTTAAGCAAAAATATGATAAAAATATGATAAAAAATCACTAGTAAGAGTATTTAGTTAAATAACATTAGAACTCTAAGTTTTTATTATAAAACTTTTTGTATAAAAGTTTTTATTTTTATTATTTAAAAAACATGTTTTTAGCTAATAAGTACCTCGCGGGCCGCAGATTTTGGCTTTCAGAGCCGTATGTGGCCCGCGGAAGGCTGTTTGCCGACCCCTGCTCTAGACTTTGTAGAATTATTTTTTCCTAGTACTTTTTGCATTGAAGTTTTTTTTTTTTATCTTATGCTATATTGTATAAAATTACTTCTGTTTTCAGGCAGATTATAGACTGTAACTTTTTCTTCTTCAGTTTTTAAATTTTCTGCTCTGTTGCAAACTTTTCTATTTATATCTATAAGAAACTCTGTTTGTTTAAAGTTTTCATGTTTAGGAGCATAAGTTGTAAGTTTTTATTTTAGTTTACTGAATTAAGGAACAAATTCATTTTTAAATTATGAAAAACTTTTTCAAACTGTTAAAAACGGCGTTTACTAATTTAATTCTAATCAGTTTAATTATTATTACCATTTTACTCTTATTGGTGTGATAAAAAAAATTTAGTTAAAAACCTGTTGAAAATTAAAGGTACAAAAATACTAAGCAAGAGATTTTTCGTTTATTAAAAAGACTTTTTCAGTTCTGTTAAAAAATATTTTATAGAGACATATTCGATTTTTTGGCGTAGTCTATGTTAAAGGCAAAGATATTTTGTTGTTTATCATAGAGCAATAAAGACATTTCTTTTGAGATAATAGACTAAAAAACTTAAAAAACGAAGCTTTGTTTTGTCGATTGTTTTTGACAAAGACATATCAAAAAGGAAAGACATCAAATAGAATGTAAATACAGTGACCTGTATGAAAGTTTTGGTTTTAGGAGGTTTAGGTTTAAGATTTGTTTGTAAACTTTAGTGGCGGTATTAGGCTTAGTGTAGGCAATTTAAGACCAAAATTTCTTAGGTACACACTTTTGTGTTTTGTTAAAGTGCGTACCTAGAAAATTTTGGTCTTTAATTGCCTACGTGCCTAAAGCTTACATATAAATCTTAAACGTAATATCCCAAAAAATAGTTTTCACCATAAAACCAAAACATGTTTGTTGAAAGTATATAAAAAGTCTTGACTCTTAAGTATATATTCAAAATATGAATCTATATGTGAGTATTTATGTATAATAACAGTTATATTCAACCCACAAAATTTTAAAATCTATCTTGTTCCTTGTACATTCAAAGTTTATACAGTACATTTAGTTACTAACCTTTAGTAAATAAAGATTTATGAAAATATTAGTTATAGTTTTATTAAATTGTGTTCATTCGAAAAAGACTAGTTTAGGGTTATATAACTTTAATCCTGCTAACTACTCATTAAGAATTTTTCGCATTTTGAGTGTTTGTAATAGTAGAACACACAACAGTAAAAAAAGTAGTGTGATGCTTTTAAAAGGAAATGGTATGGTGCTTATAGTAGAATGAGTTTTCCATAGTCACTTTTAGCAATAATAGATTTAAGGAGTGCTTAAAACTTTTTTTTGTTATATAAGTGTACCTTTTATTTATTAAGTTTATCTAAATTTAGTTTTAGACTTTTTTACATTTATGTTTCAAACTTTTTGTATGTAAGTGTTAATTGCGCTGTTTATTTTTTTCTTAAGTAAATAAACTGTAATATGTTCATAAAAGCATTGGAATTTATATAAAATTTGTAAGTTCATATTTTATTTTGTGATTTGTTTAGAATTAAATATTAAAATTTAATTAAGTATAAATTATTTATAAAATTGATCCTTTAGTATTAGTACTTTTTAGTTTGGTTTTTTAATTCAAATAAAACTAAAAGTATTTTTTAAGCTAAAAAGTGCGTACCATACCGGCAGTTGTTATCTAGGTGGCTGTCTCTAGATTTGCTCTAGGTTAAATTTTTCAAAGAAATTTTATTCATGTTTACAGTTTTTCAATAGTAAAATTATCATGCTTGTAAATTTCCAACAACTCAGGGCCTTATCTATTTAAATTTTAGCAATAAACTAAACTGCACGACTATCAACAGCAACTAATGTGACATGTTTTTGCCCTCATGTGTTAGCAGGAGAGCATCTCAACTTTTCTGAAAATGGCCAGAAACTTCACTACTAATTTAAAACTTAGTTGCTTAAAAATTATTAAGATAAAAAACAATGTTTTAAAAGCTTATATACTAACTGGGAAGTTGTCAAATATCCACGAAAGGACACTTTTGCACGGGTTGAAATTTTTAACTCTATTACTATTTTTTTATAATAGTAATAACCCTAACCCTTGGTCGGTAATTTTTTTTTTCATAATATCTTTTTATAATTAATTATTTTCTTTAACTGTCGCTCTTACCGCTGACTCTTGGTAAGTTTTTTTATTATTAATATTTAATTTCTTTTTTTTTACTACTGCCCCTAACCCTTGGTCAGTATTTTTTTTATACTTTCGTGTAAATTGACCCTCTGCGCATAAATGACCTGTCGTGCTTAAATGACCCTTCGGTAAAAGTGTCTTCGTGCACTTGTGATCTCCATACCTACTATAGAGCAAAAGCTATCATTCTTTATAAAAATACATTGATGTTTTAGTTGTACTTTCAAAAGTAAATCAAGGCAGTACAGTTGAAACTAAGTATGTTTGAAACAGCATAGAAATGAATCGAACAGTTTATCAAGGAACAAGTACAGAAACTTATACTCTTTAATAGTTTTATCATAAAAATATGTTATTGTTTGTTTATTTTGTTAGTTTTACACACAGATTCGACATAGATTTAACAAAATATTTATACATGCAACGGTTTTGCATTGTTAGGATCTCTTATTAAAAACATTAATTCTAACATTAAAACCTATAGAAATTACATAAAAAAAATTTTATCATATTGGACGAAAGCGTAATGAAATGAGCTTAAAAACTACAGATAATAAAATGCTTCTTTTAAAAATTGAAAGAAATAATTTAGCTAATTATTGACGCAATGAAATTTGTTGTCCAACAATAAGAAAATATTAGTTTTAAGAAATAAATGAATTTAAATTTTCTTAATTTAGTAAAATCTAATAAATGATACCCATCTTTCATTTAACTATATACGGAAAAATATTTTCTAAATCAACATAATGCAAAAGGAGTATCTTCACTTTGAACACCCTTTTATATTCATTAAAAACTGTTTTTTACTATATTTACAAACACTTGTTGTTTTAGTAACAATTAACTGTTTTGCCTGATAGCATAGAGATCGTAATAACGGCTCTGAGTTGAAAGATCGAAACCCAGTGATCGAAACATTTACAAAATAAAAACAACTACACCATACTTAATAACTAAAATGTAATCCATTAGACTAACTTGTCTAACAAAGTTAGTATAAGCTAAAATCTATATCTCCAAATGAAAAATTTGATGACCTTTTAAGACTCTTGATGATTAATGGCAAGTTAGATTTTTTAAACAGAAAGATAGAAAAATTTTTAAATTGTTTACCATAAGTTTTAAGTTATGTCTATTTTACATGGACAAATAACTTACAACTTGTAATGAAGTTTGTTGTAAAACAAAAACTGATAAGTAACTAAGAAAGAGAAAATAACAATTACCTTTATATCATAAAAAATTATAACAACTATTGAACTAAAAAACTTATCTTAATTATATATTACAATTCTGTTTTCAACAATACACGAACTTATTTATTGTAAAGGAAGTGCGATTAAAAACTAGTATTTACTATGATAGAGAATTTCCTAAAATATTTAAAGTTTACAAAAATATAGTTTATACGCTAATACCACATTATAGTAACAGTCAACTTATAAATAAACATGAAATTTATATTTTCTAAAAAATAGAAGTGGTTTTAAATGCCTAAAAATGGATCGAGATTATCTAAAAATGTTATAAAACCTATTTATTAAATAAAAAACTTATTAACTAAAGTTTCTCTATTTTAAATAAAACACAACTGAAAATTTTACAAGTCAAAACAATATTAAACTCTTTAAAATATTTAAAATAATAAGTATTTACTTCTCTAGTATTAATTATTTAGTAACATTCGTTTCGGATTTTTCCAATTTCGCGATTTTATTTTTCTTCCTCTCCATTCTCCTCTTGCGCTTCTTCAATTTTTTTTCCTGCAACCTCTCGTTTTTATCCACATACTCATCAGCGGTGAACGTTCTCTTCAACACATTCTTCCTTTTAACTTGTTTGTTGGCGAGTTCTTTCCGCTCCTCTTTACTTATCTTTTTTAAATTTAGCAAGTATCTGAAAAAATCAATCACCTTTTTACTTCTTGATTCAAAATAGTTAATTTAAACTATAATCTGTTCAAAGTTAAAAAAAAGCTTGATTTAAGTAAGCAGCAACTAAAAAAGTATAAACTAGTTAATGTTTAAAGTCAATTTGAAATTGTTTAGTGTTTTACACAAACATATACTAGTTAAATTTTTTAACTAGTAATGAAAAAAGCACAGTAGCATTGTGATATAGATTATACTTTTGTTAAATAAAGTCTCTCAAAAATAAACTTAAATAATAAACTTTAAATGTGTTTTTTGAGTTTTAGAGTATTTAAAAATTAAAATATAAGATTTACCTGCTGTAGGTAGTCTTTTATTGTGTTCAACTTTAAGTTATAAAAAATCCAAATCTTAGATTACTAACAGTCGCATTTAAATATACACAGTGCATGGTTGCCACTGATCAAGCTGAGTAAAATTTCCTGACTTTTCCTGACTTTTTCCTGACTTTTTTAAATCAAAATCTAAAATTAAACTTATTCTAAAATACATAATCTAACACTTGGAACTATATAAAGCTGTTCAATATGTTAATAGAAAAATTTTTCAGTTTTAAAAGGATATTTTACTAATTTATACCAGATGAAGGCACTAAAAATAAAATCTAAAAAAATTGTAAATTTCTAGGAAAATTTTGGAACTTTTTTCTGACTTAATTAATTTTTACCATTTGAAGGCTTTGGAAAACAAGGCATTTTGTAAATATAAACTGACAAAATCTGACTTTTTTTCTTTTTTTCTATCAAATTTCCTGACTTTTTTTCAAAAACCCCCATTTTTTCCTGACTTTTCCTGACTTTTATAATTTTTTTTAAATTTTTCCTGACTTTTCCTGATTTCCTGACTTTTCCTGACCGAGTGGCAACCCTGACAGTGGGTTTTAAAGAATTTTTTTAATTTCATAATTATGGGACTATGGTTTTTTTTATTAATAAAATTATTTTTATTTCTATCTGATTGCTCATTGTTTTTAATTTTTTCTTGACAGCTTTGAATTTCTAGTTAGGTTTATAACATTTTGATTATCTAACTAAAAACAATCAGATTAACAACGTGGTTTATGCCATTGTATTAGGTGAAAATGTAAACGTGTTAGAAAGTAATCAAAAATGGTCAAACAAAAAACATAGATAGAACACGTAACTATAATTAAAGGGTTATATAACACTATATAGCTAGCTTTCATATTTGCACGAGCGTACAAAATTGCACGAAGATACTTTTGCGTGAGGGGATTAATTGCACGGAGACATTTTTACACGGGTTAACTTTTTTTTTTAATTTGTTTAATAATTTTATTTATTTTTATTATTTGCTTTTTTTTACTATCACTGTTACCCTTAACCCTTACCCTCGGTCGGTAGCTTTTTTTTCTTTTATCAAATTTTCATTCTATTTTTAATTCTTTTTGTTTTATTTAATAATAACTTTAATTATTTATTTTATTTTTACTATCACTGTTACCCTTAACCCTTACCCTAGGCCAATAAATTCTATTTATTTATTATTTTTTCTTCGTTTTTTTTTATATATATTTTTTCTCTCGTGCAAAACTGTAACTCGTGCAAAATTGACCCTTGGTGCAAAATTTTCTTTGTGCAATTTTGTGCTCTTGGGCAGTTTTGACCCATTCCCAACTTTATACGTTAATATTGAACAAAATCAACAGCTTGGAAGTTTTAAAGTTTAACAAGTGAAGATTTAAGAGATTGCAGACTTTAAATTAATCAGTTTTTTCGAAATAAACAACGTACAATTGTCAACAAAGAGGTGTACTGTAAAAATCGATCCGAAATCGTATTAGAATGCTCTTCACTGGCCAAAAAATCAAGCTAACTTTAACAACTTTAAAGGCTCATCATCTGACGGCGTTTAGAAGCGAAAAACTAATTTGTTAAGTTAAAACTTTACTACACATATTGATTGAAACAAAACTGAATAAATATAATTACCCATATTTAATAACAAGTAACAACTAACTCAGGCACGTAACCACCCTGCTGCTTTATAATGTTCGCAATCGACCTCAGCAGCGGTTTGTCCTTGTTCGTGTAAAACGTGACTGCTTTCCCCTTTCTACCGGCCCTGCCTGTTCTTCCGATGCGGTGTATGTAAGACTCGGTTGATGAGGGGAAATCATAGTTGATCACCAAATTACAAGTCTGCAATTTATTATCAGCTTTATAAGTATTTACAAAATCATAACTTGTTGCTGTTTTAAAATCAAATATAATTTTAGAAAGTAAATTGGTGAGTTTTTAAATTAGACTTTTGATTTATACTTTTAGGACAAAACTAACATTTAAATTTATTATTTATAATTGATACAGATATTTACATTTAATGGTTTTACCGTAAAATACAAGCTTCTTAAGATTTTTGAAATTGATCAACTTCATTAAAATTTAATGCACTTGAGCAATGAAACTAAATTTTCAAAACAAACTTTGATATCGATGCCTCTCCCCAATATATCGGTGCAAATGAGCACCCAGGTTTGCGCAGTTCTGAACTTCATGATCGCCTGTTCACGCTCCTCATCCGACTTGTCTCCGTGGATCACATCCACTCTCACGTCTGAATGTTAAATATATTGTTTTATAAATTTAATTTACACTGTTTTTGATATCTATTTCTAAATGCCTTTTTTATATATATTTATTACAACTAATAAAAAAAAGTAAAATTTGATAAAAAAATAACTTAATGTTTTGTTATTATATTTTTGTGTTCCACTTTCATTTTTTTTAAGAATTTAACTTATACTTTTTTAAATACTAAAATTTACTTTTTTCAGAAATAAGTAGTATGACTAATCGAAAAATAAGAAACATCTATAAAAAATTATATAAAGAAATCTAAATTTTTAAACGTATATTTTTGTGTTTAATCTTTATCTAAAAAATTTCACTTTAATGATATTACTTTTAAGCACATAACTAAAAAACAAAAACCAACTATCATATACGAGTTCTGCGTACAAGTTCTCAGCTCTTTGTTTTGATTGGACGAAGACGAGTGCCGGAGGTTTGAATCCCTGCCTGATGATTTCCCTGATTGCCAGAACCTTGCCTTCCTCATTGCTCACGTATTGTAATGACTGATCTACAGAGTCCACCGATGTGCTACGACCTCCGATTATCACCTGTTTGTTTGTTTAAGTAAATAATCACAGATTTTTTTCGGAATCTTGTTTGCAACAGGAGACAACCCCAAATCTTGCAAGCTTTCCTAAAATATAAACAACTAAATGTAGCATTCAAATTTCTTAAGAACTTAAATGTTAAAAGTACTTTACAATAAACAGGATCATTTTTATGAAAAGGTGTAATGGAAAGAAGAAAACAGAATTAAAGTTTAAACTATTATAATATACCAACTGCGCATACTGTTCTTGCACATAGTGCTGAACTAATTGAGCAAAACAACGGTAGAGGTTTGCTAAATTACACCGAATATGGATTGGAAGCTAACAACAAGTTTCTAAGACAGTACAGAATGAACTTTTCAAAGAAAACTTCTCAGTATGAAAATTTAACAGATTGTTTAAATCGATTATGGGACAAGAGTGACTACGATGTTAACAACACTTTAGACAGACTGAATTGCACTTATTGTAAAGAAGTCGGACATACTGCGCGAAGTTGTTTGCAGATAAATGAAAAAATGTCATCATGTAGTTCAGAATGGGAAACGTTGTTACATATGCTTTGTGCTAGTGAATAGAGTGTTTTATTTATTTTAGAAACTTAATTTCAAAGAAGTTTTAAGAACTTACTGCTTGACTTATATTTTCTAGTAATTTTAAAGTACTTTTTTTTAATCACAGGCTAAATTATTTTGTTTTTTGCACTGTTTTGCAACGAATAAATGTTTTTATTGTTCAAAATGTTTACGGTTTTTTTCTTTTGATAAACTAGTACAAATGTAACGTTATAAATAATACAAAATTTGATAAACAAAGATCAGCCTTAAATTAAAAATAAACTGTATTTAGAGTATAGTTTCACCCGGCTTGATACTGAAAATTCATTCATATTTAAACTAAAATGGGAGTAATTGTAACTCTCTTGAGGTAGCCAATTATTATTTTCTTATTTTTTAAGTTTCTTTCTTTAAAGTTTCATTAGAAATTAAAATTTTAACTATTTTTAAAATAAAAAAAAACATTGTTCTTATTGTAACACTAAGTGTAACTTTAAATTGTATTATAGTGCTTTTTATGACAGTTTTATGTCAATGGCCGCTTGATCCCCGTTTTCAGCCCACTGTGTATTATATATGACTATTAAAAAAGCTTTTAAGCTTTTTAAGTATACTTAACTTAAAATTATCATAAACTTTGTACAAAATCTTTAGAAAAGCTTTAAGTGTTACTCAAACTAAATGAATTAATGTTTTTTAGTGATGCTATCTTCATAAATCATTTTTACGATTACAACCAATACAAAACAGTAACTTGTAAAACATTGTGCAGATTTTCGATGCACCACTTTTCAACATCGTGGGCGTAGGTGGCGCTGAAGAAAGCTCTTTTTATCTTCTTGTTCGTGCACGAGGTGTAGATGGTTTCCAGCTGACTTCTGAACCCCTTGCCCTCCTCTGCTCCTACTTCGAACACCTTGTCCGATTCGTCAACTACCAGCCATTCCACGTGTTTTAAACTAAAAGTAATATTGTGGTATAAAAAATTTGAATAAATATAAACTTTATTTTATACATCTTTCTAAACTACTTATTAATCATATATAACAAACCAAAATTACTACTTCTTAGCTATCATCTAAATCTTTGTACTTGTTATAATTTAAAATATTCGTACAACTTACTTTTAAAGTTTAAGTTTTTATTTTTTATTTTAATTTAATTATTTCTACTAATATTTTATATTTAAAATAAAATAATAATGAATAAAAATTCATTTTAATTTATTAACCACTAAAAACATAATTAAATGAGCTTTAGTACGAACCACTTTTTATTAAATATACTTTAAACAGAACACAACCAATTAAAAAAAAAATCATTGCAAAAAAAGTGTGAACAAACTCAATTTTAGGTTCCTTGTTCTTGAGAAGGTATGCGACGCTGTTCGGGGTGCTTATGATCAGGTCCCACCCCCGGCTGTGCTCCAACCCCCTGGTCATGCATCCCTTCATGTTGACCTTGTCCAACAGTTGCACGTTCAGCGGCTTGTCGTCTTTACCCACCGCTTGACACTCGTCGTTCTTCACAAGCAGCAGGTGGCAGATGCGGTATATCTGCGCGGCCAGCTCCTTGGTGGGGCAGACGACGAGCGCGCGGGCGTGTTCGGCGGTGTTCGAGTGCAGCAAGCGGTGCAGGACGGGTAGGAGGAACGCGAGGGTCTTGCCGGATCCGGTCGGCGCGCACACCATCACGTTCCTCTCGTGCATCATCGCTGGAATGACCTGAATTATTTAAATTCTGAATTAGTTGATCTTTTAAAAAGAGAAATCGTAACTTATTTACTTACAAAATATTCATCGCTGGAATGACCTGAATTATTTGAATTCTGAATTAGTTGATCTTTTAAAAAGAGAAATCGTAACTTATTTACTTACAAAATATTCATCGCTGGAATGACCTGAATTATTTGAATTCTGATTGATTTTGAATCTTTCAGAAGAAGAACCGTTACTTGTTTAATTACATAATGCTTTTCTCATGTTAAGAATTGCTGTGTTGTTTTATAAAATGAGCTTGAAATACTTGAAAGAGTGCAAACTAGCATGATAAAGTTATAATTTTTTTCAAGTAGTTTAGGGCATAAGGGCTTTTTACTATTTTTAAAAGTTTATACCTTAGCTATTTGACACTTTTTACTGCTTTAAAAACTCAAAGTTTAAGGGACCAAATTAGTAGAGTTTAAGTAACTTCTTATACAAGAAACAAGTTTAAAAAAGCTATATACTCCATCATTTTCTAACCACTCTTCTTTTAATTTGTACAATAAGTTCATTTATAATATTTAAAATTTTATATAGCTATTTTTGTAAAAAAATAAATTAAATACAAAAAAATGGGTTTTACTTAAAAGATTTTAATAATATTAAAGGTATTAGTAAAAACCTTAAAGTAGATTGGTAAAAAAATGAAATTGCAGTTTATAAGTGCAGTTTTAGTTATAAAGCAGTTTTATCTGTCTTTTGCTCTTTACATATGAAACCTACAAAATACATTCTACAACCTATAAAACTACGTTTTTGAGCTTATATGTTATTTTTCAATATTTTAAATCTACAGCACTAGTAATATTTTATCTTGTTAATGAATGTTTACTAGACATTTAACGTCTGTAGCTAAAAAAATAAAAAAGAAGATGGATTTTCAATAAAAGTTCAAGTTTATAATAAAGTTGAACATGAAAAAGTTTTAATTTATATAAATGGGCAATACTTTTTTACAAAAATGACAAGAATTTAAATGCTAATTAAATGTTTTAATTTTTATAAAAAGTGCTCTTAACTAAACTACATTCCTTAATATTTAAATATTTTTTCAACAACTTGGAATAATATTATTAGCTAATAACTTGTTAATTTAATATTTAGTTCTATGATAAAGTAATTTTACACTTTTTTGGAATCTAAAACTATTTGAAAATAATTATTCAATAAGTAAATAAATACTAAGACTACTTCTTAGTAACCTGCATTTGCACTGGTGTTAAATTTTTAAATTGAAAGTTCTTGTGTATGTTTTCAATACAAACAGAATTAAAAGATGTAAGGCTTTCTAGATCATCGAAACCTTTTATCAAACCGGGCACATCTGTTCCATTTACGTGTATTTTAAACTTTTTTCTCAGGCTGTCCGAATTTCCAGCCTGCAATAACATTAAAATTGATAACAGTTTATTTAAAAATAGTTATATAATGATATTTTAAAACAATCAAAAAGAAACATTAATCATAAACAAAGTTCTATGAAGTTTAAGACAGGATGGTTGTTAATTTTGATAGTTCCTTATGAATATTAAACTTTCTAAAAGCTTTCGATAGCATTAAATAAATTAAATCTGTGCACATTAGGTTTAAAATAAATTACTATATTAGTAAACCATGGGAAATAATAGGTATATATTATAGACTAACTTATAGTTTGGAAAAACAATGATTGTTGTTAATTAAACTTTAATACACTTGAATCCGACATTATAATTACAATTAATAAATTTTTATTACAGTATAAATGAGTAAAAGTTTCTGATAGAGGAGTGTATATAAAATTTACTCACAAAATCAACTTTTTCTATGCTTTGAGTTTGTTCAGCTTTATTGTTATTGATCAACTCGAAAAAACCCTTGGGTTTTTTTGACTTTTTTACACCAACTTCATTCTTTTTATTTTTGTGACTTTTGCTGAAGTTGCATCCTTTGGTCAGTTCACTAAATATTCCCAAGCTTTCCATTTTAAGGTAAACAGTTAAATTTTATTCTAAAACTTTTTAAAAAATAGCTAAAAATATGAACTAATGTTTATTACTGACATTGTTATCTGTAAAACCGTATATACACCTTACATTTATTTTGATTTTTGTATTTAATTTGAAAGCCAGTGATTTTCAACTATTACTTACAATTTTTTCTTAATCATTCTGAATCAACCAAAACTAGTGAAGAACACAAATATTCACTGAACATATAAAGCTTCAGAAAATTATTATCTTTAAATGAACCTTTTTTACGGGTTAAGTTTTAAAACCATACAACAATCAATTCTTATATACAGTTGAAGAAATATATTCAATCTTTTTAAAACATTGAATAAAAAATTAACTATTAACTTAGATAATTTTTCAAGTCAATTATATCAACTTTTTTTGTTAGATTTCAACTTATAAAAATCTTAAGCTTTAAAAAAATATTTTTATATTTAATTTTAAAAATTTTTCTCGAAGACAAAGATAAAAAAATTAGTTGCATAAATTTTTTCAGGAACTAAAAGAGTCATAACACATAAAAAGCTAAAACAGTATAGTTAAAATGGTTAGCACAGTTTAAAACCTAAAATATGATCTAACAAAACATTATTACCTACAGGCAGCTTTTACATATATAAACAACAACAAAAAGTGTGAAGTTCAAAAATAGGAAAATTGCTCAGCTATTTTTTATAAGATCTAAACGTTTTCAATTGTGAAAATAAAAAGAAAGTTGAAGTTAAACTCTTAAAGTAAAATCACATAATAACCTAAAAGTATCTGTGTTCAAAAATATTTTAAAATACTAAAATTTTAAAAAATACTTAGGCTTGAGCGTAATTAGAATTACTGATTGAAAATAAACAATAAATATTTTTTCTAAACTAGCAAGAAAGTAAAAATTATTTTTTAAGTTAAATTAATGAATTAAATTAAAATTACACTTTGTAGTTTACTAAGTATTACTGACTACTACCTGTAGAATTGTGCATTTTCAAAGTATACAAATTAAACTTACAACAATTCTGTTTAAAACCTAGTTTTGAAGAAAGTAAATTAAAGGAATAAGAAAAAATGATTGAAAATCACTAAACAGGTAAAACTAGTGTAATCATGAGGAAAAAAATACTTGTTTATCTTCAAGCAAATATGAACTGTCTGATTTGTTCCTAGAAATAAATGCTAGAAATAAATTAAAAACTAGAAAGACAAAGTGGCAACCATGTGAATTAAAGTCTGTATTTTTAAATATATAGAAAAATATTAGAACACAAGATTTTACATAACTTTGATACTTTACTGTAAAATGCTTGAACTATACCAATATACTAAAGTTAAAACTATTTTAATATTCACAGATATACTAGACAACTTCAAGATCTCCAGCAAAAACTATAAGTTTATCAGGACTGAAATTTTCAACATTCAGAACCTGAAATCCTACAACTTTATCGCAACAGGAGTGGAACTGGTAAACAATTTTTTCATCTTTACAAAACACACTATCCAAATTTAAACTGTCATTAGATTCTGATAACGGGGCAGTGTTCTTGTCAAAAGGAATTTGACTGCAAGCTTTCAGCTTAGCTGACTTTTCCTTAAACTTTTCCGTAATGAGTTTGAACTCAAGGTTACATTTTTCTAGTTCTAGGTTATGACAACAAACCTTATAAGTTTTTGTTTTTTTCTTCCTTTTCTTGGAATTTTCAGACTTAATTTGATTATAGAAATCTTCAAGAGATTTGATTGCTGTATGAAAATCGTTGTAACGCTTTACTTTGTCGCGAATCCATTTTGAAAGTCCTGCGCAATACTGTTTAGGTTTGTCAATGAATCGCTTGTCAACCATCACGAGGGCTCCCCAGTCATTGCGATGGCGAATGCACCTGCCAAGAGCCTGATTGATTGCACGAAAGGCTTGAATCTTGTACCACTCTATTCCTGAAAGTAAACCTCGCCCTGTATTCACATTGTTGTAATGCTTCTTAAAGACAACTTGCCTGTCTTGGGCACTGGGAAAGGGTATGCCTACTGTTATAACAGCTCGTGCATTGTCATCGGAAAAGTCTATACCCTCACTGATCTTGCCCCTGCATACTGCTAGTAACAGTGCACCAGATTGTTTAACAGCCGAGTAGTAATCTGAGATGAGCTGCTCAAAATCTTCATTCTTATTTGCAGATGTCTCAACAAAAATTTTCTTTTCCCCTGATATCAGTTCCCACACCTCAGTTTTTTTCCACTGCTCCACTATTTTCTTCATCAAGCTGTAACTTGTGAAAAAACAAAGCACTCCTCTAGGTGCAACAGCACAAACACGCCAGACAACTTTTCCTAGTTCCTCTTGGAATTCCTTTTTGCAAACATTATCATATTTAGCCTCCAAATCTACCGGAGTGGGACCGCAACCAACACAACCGACATAAACTTGTGAGGGAGAAATGACGTGGGAAGCTTCAAGTTTTATGGAAAAAGGGACACCGAGCTCAGATTGAAATGATTTGGTGGGCGAGAGGGTTCCTGATGTCAATATTACTGAATGACTGTTACTGATGTTTCTAAATGTAACTGCTGCATTGAGACACCAAAAATGCAACCTAATTACCATTTCTTCTTCTTTTTTTGAATGGATGAGAACTGTTCCTATTGTTTGATTTGGTTTTGGAGGAACATACTCTTTTGTTTCCAAAAGAACAATTTTGTAATCACCTAAATCCCTTTTTTCAAGAGTTAACAAAATATCTATAATGTAAAAGATTCCTTCAAGCAAAGCTATGGATGTAGTACTTAAAAAACATCTTTTTTTGTCTTTTTCATCAAAATTTTCATCAGCATTTTTATTTTCCTTTTCTTCAGAATTTTCATTATCATTCTTATTTTCCTTTTCTTCCAAATTTTCTGCATTATTTATATTTTCCTTTTCTTCAGAATTTTCATCATCATTTTTTTCTGTTTCTATTGCATCTTGTAAAATGCGTTTTAGATTACATATTTCTTCTAGATTTACACCCCAATCATTTAGTACAGGAAGAAAATCTTTTCCATCTAAACTTTTAATTTCTAATTTATCATCCTTTTTATTATGATTATTTTTTTCAGTTTCAATCCAACTTTTAACTTTATTGCACAAACTTAGAATATCCTGCATTTTGTTTATGTTATACTTTGTATATTTTTCTAAGTCATTTATTGTTTCTATCAGGTCCTCATTTTTTAGCGTGTAACTAGCAGCTTCACGACACTTGTCTTCTATATTGTGACCCTCATCTAAAATAATAACTGCATGTTCAAGGTTAAGCATCATAGATTTGCGAATCCGCGGATCTATTAGATAGTTGTAAGGGCAAAAAACAATATCTGCATCTTCTACAAGTTCTCTGCTCACATAATATGGGCAACAAGTAACTTGTTTGCCTAAATTAATTAAATCTTCCAAGTCCCACACTTTTGGCAAACCAACTGTGTTTAAGGACTTAAAATTTTTAAACTTTTCTACATCTGGTTTGAATTCACATCTTTTACCAAGTTCTTTGCAACCCTCTTTAAGGCAGCCAGGAGCCAATCTTTCTTTGTTGACACAAGAGTGTTTTCTGCTAGAGAGCAACGTCATTTTGATGTTTTTGTATTCAGTTGCCTTCAACTCATTTATCACCTGCTCCAGTTGCTTGTGTGTACGGGAGCCAAAGTATATTTTAGGAGCTCTGGCCGAGAAAATTGAACCAGTATGATTTAAACTATGATTGATGTTTTCTTTTCTTTGCCACGCAAGAGCCGCGCAGAGCAGGGCCAGCGTCTTGCCACTGCCAGTCGGGCTTTCAAGAAGGCAGTTTTGTTTCTGCTTCAGCCCCTTAATCACCAAGCTCATCATCTGCATTTGAGACTTGTACGGTTCGAAGGGGAACTTCACTTCAACTCCTTCAATTGTAAGTGGCTCCATTTTATAAACTTATTTCTATATAATAAAAAATCTAAATATTTAAATTACATATAAGTCAAAAGTAGAAAGCCAACTTTATTTTTGTAAAATCAATAAGACTGTTCTTGGTTTATTTAACAAAAACCTTATAATTATTGAGGCCATTGAGGGTCCAAGTTGTTTTTAAAAGTTGTTTTTTTAAAGAGATTTTCTTAGCTATCTGACATCTTATATGTTTTCGTTTTTTGAAAACAAATAAAAAGATCTCAACAACTGGGGGAGAAATAATTAATTTATTCTTTCAAGAATTTATTTTTCAAACTAAGTTTTGGTCAAAGACCTTGTCAGTGCTTAAATAAATCTAATTCAAATAGAATTGCTATCTGACATCTTGAAAACTTAGTAACTATTGATTTACATAAAAGCAACTAAAGTTGATAAGTACAACAGGTTCCTTATGAAAGTCGGAATCCAAAATAGTAATAAACAAAACTAATTAACTATAAATGTTACTTTTAATACTTTTTGGACTTCTTCAAATTTTTACAACTAATTCATTACTAATATTTTTCAATCCATAAAAAAAACATTTCAGTATTAGAAAAACTTATTTTAATTAAAACTAATCTTTCTCTTGATTTTCTATCTAAAAATTTGTATTAAAATTCCACAACATCTTTTTTAAACTACTGAATAAATCCTAAAAATTTTAGCTCTTTAACTTGAAAAACAAAGAATATATAGTTGCTTAATTAGTTTTTATGCTTTCAACATGACAATAAAAAAATGAGGTCCATACTGTTTATTTTAGATTTTTTACAAAAACTGCTTAATACTCATAATTATTTTACAGTTTTATAATCAAAATTAAGTTACAGTTAATACTTATAGCTTATAAAAGACCAAAAACTATAGTTTTATGCACATAACCTCTATAACATTATTGTTAGAACTTGTAACCTAGGCTTGTGAGAAGTTTCTTTTCCAGAGCAGCAAAGAAAATGTTCACTGTAAATTTAAAAGTAGTACGGTTTGTTTTCAATTTGCAGTTTCAAAGTGTTTGAGGCAGAATGTCTTAATGCAAGTTTAAAAAACGGGAAAAGTTCAAAATTGTACAAAGACAAAATTGTACAAGGTTAATAAATTGCACGAAGACAAAATTGCAAAAGGGGACAAAACAGAACTAAGAAAATTTTGCACCATAAGTCAATTTTGCACAAGTTAAAATTTTGCACAGAGGGTCCTTTTTGCACAAGAGTAAAAAAACAGAAAAAAAATTGAATAGGAACAGAAAAAAAAACTTAATTTTATTAACAAAAAACATAAAATAAACCAAGTGGTCATTGTCATTTTTGTAAAATTAAACAAAGCGTTATACAGACACATATGGATTTGTCTTTATAACTGTTTTTGTATTTTTATTCTCAAAGCATTATAAATGTTAGGTAAGTTGAAGTGTGGCAAATGTTTGCTTTAAATCAAATTAAATTATTATCTGTAACTATAAACTATCAAATATACTACCACCTTTCTTAGATTTGGGGTTCATGAAAATAAAATATTGTGTTTGAAAGTTTAAAACAATCTTGCACTACAAAAATCAGCCTGATTGACCAAAACCTAGCCTTAATTTATGGCAAAATATTTACAATAACTAACTAATTAAAAATATACTGTTATCAAGCTTAAATGCTTAGAAATAACAAATAATTACTAAGGGACCTTATAAAAACACTGTTATTAAAAAAAATACATTCAAAATAAAAAAAAGCATGAGGTTTAGATAAAACAAATAGACTGTATTTTCAAAAAAAATATCAAGTCATGGTGAACCTTACTTTTAAAAAAAGATAAAACTAGTCTAAGTTTACCAAAGATAAATTGATTTTACCTTGCCAATGACACATATAGAAAAAGGTAAAATTAGTTTTTTAGGTTTTTGTAAATAATTTTTTTTATAATTAAATTTTGAGTAATATTACTTTTGCAAGTCATTTTAACAAAAAAGTTAAGAATTATGAGTAATTTTTAAACTGATTAATAGCACATACTGATTTTCTTTAAACTTAACTTCTGAAGTACTTGAAGTAGAAAAGAAAAACATCAACAAACTTTCAAAATGTTTTCAAAATAGAAAATCCCTTGCTATCAAACTATGTATAATACTTGGCCAATTTTTTAGTCACCAAAAAGTCAATGGTCACTTGGCCTTTAAGTGTTGTAAATAAAAGTATTGTAAACAAAAACATGTGTTTTCATTTACAATAAACTTACTATATAAAAATTTCTATTATCAAATAAGCATACAACAGCAAGTAAAAAAGTAAACAGCTTAACTAAAAAAATTAAACATTATTTAGAATTAGATTAGTGGGTTTATAAATACATTCATTCTATTAATATTTTAAAATTAAAAAACTCCATATTTTAATAATAGTGATACTGATAATAATAATAGTATTAATAATGTTAGTAATAACAACAATAATAATAATAATGTTAACAATAATAAAAATCAAATTTATAAATTTTTTTTATAAGAAAAAATAAAAGTTTGGAGATATATTATTGTTATGTTAAACATATGGGGAATAAACCTTATAAATGATAGCTAAAAATAAATTAACAATATAAACTTTAATTGTATAGTTATATTATTATTATTATTTAATTGTCAAGTATTATACAACACTTCAAACCAAAAAATATCAACATGTGTTCAATACAATAACCAATTAAAAGCTATTTAAATATATAAGATAAGTTGATGATTTAGTGGTCATCCTCATACTATTTATCAGTAAAACTTTTATGAACAGCTAGTACATATAATTTTACCTTTTTTGAAACAAAAACCTCAAAACTTAATGATCATAAACTAAAAATCACATAAGTTAGAACAGTAATAAAATAGCTATCTTATGGCAGAGTTGCCACTTCCTTTTTCAAAATTTTTTCCAGGTTTTCCAATTTTCTTCCAGGTTTTTATAAGTACACATTTTTGGGTCTAATTTTAGTTTAAAGTTAAGTTTAAGGTAAGAAACTGTGTGAAATAATAAAAAAAAAATTGAAAAGATAATGTAAAGCTATATTACTTTTTACTAAAAAAAAGTTTGATGATAAATTTCTTTTTTATTTATATGATAGATTTTTTGAGTAAAATCAAAACTTTACTACTGAACATACAAAAATTGTTAAAATTACAGGTTTTTCCAGGTTTTTTTTTTGCCTGATTTGTAAAATTCCAGGTTTTTTTATGGTTTTTCCAGGTTTCCACGCAAAGTGGCAACCTTGTTATGACTAAAAACAAACAATGTGTCTGTTAAGTTTTAATTATTAGATAAAATTTTGTTTGTAGTATTAAATGGCGTTAGTTTATATTATTATGATTATATTTTTATACTCTATAGCCTAGAAAAATAGATTTGGTTATTGTGTGTTGGAACAGCAGCAAAATATGTTGGCAGAATTGCTTTAATTCAGGTATATTACATTTAAAAAAATCTTAGAGTAACCTTAAACTAGTCTGAGTCATCCTGAGTTATTTGTATCTTAATAAAAAAAAATTGTCCTCAGGCACAAAACACATTATAGTTATTTTTCTTCTAAATAATAAAAATGAAAATTATAAATGTTAGATTCCACAAACCATGTATACTAAACTTATTTTCTCAGATTTTATTGACCATTGGTAGTTTTGTATAATTTATAAAAAGCACTTTTAAATATTCTATCTAAAAACATTGAAACAATTAAGGTTTTAAAAAAGTATGTGGAAAAATTTACATGACCATGTAGTTAAAGTTTTATATATTTATTTCTTTTTAATATAAGTTAAAACCCTAATAATTATTAATTCAGATTTCAAACAAAAACTGCAATGATGTTATAAAGTAGTAAAGAACTAACCACAAAACTAAAAAAATATAAATCATCTTTTAAACTTAATAAAAATCAGGCTCTTGATAAAATCGGTTATAAAAAATGAATTAACTATTCATTCTAGATCTAGAAAAAGACTAGTCTTAGATTTTCAAAAGACTAAAACTAACTTAAGTTTTCTATATAAAATCCAAACCAGTCTGAAAGATACAAACTCAAGCAAGTCTGAATTATGCTGAGCTTTAAGATTTTTTAAATTTTTAAACTAGTTTAGTTCCCTGAGTATCATGAATGTAAAGCAATCTATACATGCATTTTTTATCAGTACGCTCAAGTGAGTCTTTGGTAAAACTGTTAGAGTTAGGGTTAGTACAAGCTTGATGTACAAGGTTTTAAAAAAGGGCAAAACAAAATTTAAAATAATTGCTAAAAAAAACACAAACTTACTCTGGCATATTAGAAAAAAATTGCATGTAATTGAAGCATTCCTACAAATTTGGTAAAGATTTTGGAGCTGCTTGTTTCATAGGAACTTTTCATTAAATGGGGTTGAACCCATTATATATAGTTAGATGACTATTTGAATTAAATTCAGATTTTGACTACTTATATTCTCTTTAAACATTATAAAGAACAAAATCTCAAAAACAAGTTAAACTTGAAAAAAAAATTATGTATAAAGGATTAAATATAAAGGCTATAATTGTAACGAAAATCTTTTAATAACCTAAATAAAAAAGAATAAAATAAAAGAGATAATTTTCAATAGCTATAGATTGTTATAATTTCAATTGATGGAGTTTTAAGGGCATAGGGAGGGAAAACAACTTTATTCACAACTTGATCTTATTTTATAGAGTTTTAACATAAAGCTATAAGATAAAAAATTCAACCATTGCTAACAACCAAAACAAAAACAACCATTGCTACTGATTTATGTTTAAAGGTTACTTATATGAAATACTTTAGAGATTTCTTAACAAACTTACAAAAACTTAAAACTTATAAGTTAAACAATATAAAAGTCAATAAATCTTTTTAAATATTAGAAGTTGTATATATTTAAAGTTATCTAAAGAAAACAAATTTCTAATAAAATATATAATCACTAATATTAGTAACATAAAGAACAAAATATAACAAAGGTCATAAAAAAAGGTTGAACTATAAGTGACATTCTTTTAGCCCAGGTTTAGCAAATAAATTGAATGTTTAACTAAAAAGTCCTAGAAAAAATTTCAATTTTATTCTGAACAAATGCTGCTACTAATTAAGTACTGATAGATGAAAATTATACAAATCAGGTTAAGATTTAGTTGTCAAAAACCTTTACTCACTTTTAAAACAATAACAATAAAAATTTAAAAATAATAATCAAAAATTTTGTTCTGATAGTTGCACAAGGATTTTCTTTAATATATTTTTCAAGGACAAAGATAAAATAATTTAACTACAATTGATCTAAATAATTGTTATTTACAAGACTGGAAGATTTGTTAAACTGTATCTGTGAAGTATGACTCCATACCAAATAGTTTTTTATACATCAGGTCCTTAAACTAAACATTTTACGCTGACGGTAAAAAAATTAAAAATAATTTACAGTATCTTTTCAGTAACTTTATAATTTTTTTTATATAATTCTTAATTAAGGCAGTAAAAATTACTTTTAGTTTTAGTAACCTGAAGAACCCGCCCTTGTTTGAAGATTTTTCAAAAAATTAAATCACTAAACTTTTGTTTGGGTCACTTAGGATTTTTTTTTTCAGTTATATAGATATTTCTTGTATTCTAAATTTTTTGGTTAGTTTAGTTCAAGTTTTAGAGGGGGAGGTAGAATTACAGGTGATGTCAAATTGCTTGCTTGATCTTCAAAAAACTTCTATTGTTGTAGAGGGAAAAGTAAGTCTAATGTTTTTCTACCATAGAAAAAAAATTCAACAAAATTGGGTTGATTTATTTTTCTACTGAATAGTTAATAGTAATTTGAAATTGATCAGGCTTTTTTGACTTTCTTCATACCTAGTTTTTTAAAACTAGTTTTTGATAAATTTCTATTAGGTTTTCTGAATTTCTTACTTGTTTTTAAAAGTACAAGTTTTTGGTTCTATTTTTAGTTTTAAGTTAAGTTTAGGTTTAAAAAATGTGTTTAATAAGATATTAACATTAAGAAGATACTGTAATGCTACTTTAGATTAATTTTTTAATAAAATAGTTTTTGATTATTATTTTTTTTAATCTATATCAGGGTTGCAACTCTTTGAGTCAAAAAATCTTCCCTGAGTTTCCCTAAGATTTTTTTCAAATCCTTTAAATTTTTATCATTCATTAAAAAATTATAATGTTAATTCTAAGCATATTAAAGAACTAGCAGCAAGGCTAAAAGATTTCTAAACAAGCACTTAAAAATAAATAAAACTAACTTTTTTGAACAAAATATTGAAACAAGATTAAGTCTCATTCTAAATCTAGAAAATATTTTCCTTGAGATTTTTAAATAAATCTTAAAATTTCCTTGAAATTTTTAAGAAAAGACTAAAACTGTCCTGAATTTCCCTGAGTTAAAAAAAAAGAATCAAAATTCCCTGAATTCCCTGAGTGTGTGGCAACCCTGCTATATGATTTTTTGTGTTAAATCAAAATTTTACTAATTGAAATGTTAAAATTGTCTAAAATTCTATTTTTTTGGTGATTTTAGTGGTTTTGGTTTAAAATTCCAATATTTTAGTGATTTTTGTTCCAAATTCCATGTTTTTTCAAAGCTACTCAAACCTTTTTGTTCCAAACTTCATATTTTTCCAGGTTTTGTTTAGCTAAAATTGTCAATTCAAGGTTTTTCCAGGATTCCAGGTTTTGTGGCAACCCTTAGTTTCATTAAACTATAATTTAATAACATGTTTCAGAATTGCTTTTCAATTAGGCTACTCAAGACAGCTTAAGCTAGTTTGGAAAACTTAAGCTAAATGAGTGTTTGAAAATTAATAAACAAAACAGGTATTTTAGCTTAAAACTATTCTTTTAAATATGTAAACTAAATTGTCTTAATGGCAAAGTTTTTAAAAACTTTTCAAGTTTCTACAATTTTATCATTTTTTTAACTTCTTCTAAATACTGGCTGCCAAAAATTTTCAAGTATGGCAAATTCTAGTAAACTTCTACATTTAAGTTTTTGTCCCTGATAAAGTAGTTTAAACTTGCTAGTTGTATTAGGGGCTTTCTTTCAGAGCTACAATATGGTTTTTTATAATAATAGCAAAGAATCGAATAAAGTCTTGGGCCATGGCTGTGTTGTCCGCGACTCCGCGTATATTTGCTTAAAACTTAATCTTTATATTATTTCTTTAAAAATATACTATATAAAAAAAAAACTATTTTTAAAGAATTGATATAAGAAAAATTAATTAAAAAGAGTTTTAAACTAAAAATATATGTGAATAACTTATACTCTGTCCTATATGTATATAGTATATAAGAGTTAAAAAGATGTTGATAAGTTTTTGTCTGTACAAAAAATTTAATATTTTGTCTTTCTGTTAATCTATGATTAGAATTAAATTTTCTTTTAAAGTTGTCTTTAACTTATGAATATCTTATATTTGAAAATTAAACAAAAAAAGAATAAAAAAAGATACACATGTTCCAATTTTTATTTATTTTGAGTTAAAAGTTTAAAAACATGTTATTTTAAACTTAAATTAAAATATGGTTATACTTTGATTAAATAAAAAAACTACACTTGATTTTAAAACAGTTCCCTTTAAAAATGTCAAGGGCTTTATATTATACATTGTTTTTCATATCTTTATATATTATGTTTATAACTTTTTAACTATTCATCTTTTCAAGGTATATCTCTTAAAAGCTATTTAAAGTTATAAGTATAAATCAAAACATACCAAGACTTAATTCAGTAGCAAAGGTTTACATAAAACTATGTAGTGTGCTGAAATTTTTTTATGAAATATTTACTTGTGCATACCTTTTGAATTGTTCAAGGACTAATTGGTCTAAAACAATAATAAGCTGACAAAATAACAGATAGATTTATAATTTATATTTATATATTTTATTTATAACAGCTTAGATGTCAATTCTTGATATACTCATCTGCAGTTCGCTTAAAAGTTTCAAGATTGCTTACAGACAAAATTAAACTAAATTTTTTTAATACAAGTTTATCAAAAATTGAAGAGGGTAATAGAAAAATGGTGTTTTATTTAGTTTCAATTTTTTTGATACGTTTTCTAGATCAAAAATATCTTAAAACTATTTTAAAGTATTAGAATTTTTTATGCTAAATTAAAATGTTGGTATAAACTTTATTTTTAATCACATCCTATGAAAGGTTAATCTAAATGTTATTTTATTTATCCATATACATACATATACGGAGATTGTCTAAATGTGCATGGTGCACTTTTTGATTTGAAAGTATAAAATGTGATAAATTACGTAGATAAATTTGAGAAAAAAATTTAAAAAAATTTTTATCAATAAAAATTTAATTAGAATAATTTTGTTTAAAATTGTATTTTGTGTGATTAAGTAATTTATTTTGGTTGTATATGAAAAGTTTTTATAATATTTATTTTAAAGGTCTCTATACTTTGTAAGTACAAAATAAATTTGCATTATGTGTGAAGGATTAAATTTATTTTTCTACCAGTTAAACATTTTGAAATTTATTTTACAATTCAATTTTGATCTTAAAAGTACTATTTGTTATAGTGTAGTATGGTTTTAAGTTTAAATAATATTGCTAGATTATAGTTTAATTAAATCAAAACTTTAGTTATTCTTAAAATGATAAAGAAGACCTAATTGTTGTTTTTCCTGATGATATTCACTGTTCATGGATGGGCTATCGAGGAAATTTTGCAATTATCTCCTGAAGGTTTGTAAATTTTAGATTGAATAGTTTTAGGCTTTTAACAAAATAACAATCTAAAATTTCAGAAGTTTGTTGTACTTTTTGAGTTAAATTTTTGCTATTTATAAGGTTGTATGACAGTTAGAGAATATCTTATCTAATTTAAGTGTTAGTAAAATATCATTTATACTCTCAAGTTCTTTATCACAATAATAAAAACACTATTACGTACACAGAATCATAATTTTTTATTGTGGTTGTTTAGTTTCATAGTTTTTATCTGTGGCTATCTAGTAATTAAAGTATGACAAAAGATGTTTTTTTATAATGATTCATAGTATCCTTGTAGAGATTTCTAATTTGAGTTCTGTGACAATAGATAATTTAGTTGCTAATTAGTATATCAATAATACTACTGTTTACATACACTGTTGCCGTTTTGAACAAACTTAACTTTGTTATCTAAACTTGCTGTAGTTTCACAGCATAATTTTTAAACAAATTCATCATGTAAACAAATCAAAGCTCTAATAGCCTTGATTAAAAAGCTCCTTTTTAAAAAACAGCTAAAATTTAAATACCAGTTACCGTAACTAAGCAGTAACTCAAAAATCAATAAAACAGACATGAAAAACATGATTAACAAAAACTGGAAGTTCAACCTTCAGTCAGATGAGTGCAAATTTGTGAAAGACTTTTCAAAAATCAAAGACTAGAAATTCGCGATAGAATGAATTTTTCGCAATATACAAGGTGGTTGAGCGAAACGAAGCAGAGTATGTGTAGAAACATAGCAAAGATGCAAGTGAAAAAGACTACATAATTTAAGAGGGAAGAGGAACTGAAATACAAAAATACTGAAATATCAGGTTGAAAAGAGATGAGTTTGTTGCCGATTATGAACTGGTGTTTCCGAGATATTTAATTACCACTGATTTCGTAACTCGTTTTTATAAAATTTAGTACTAATAAATAAATAGTAAAGTTTAATGTTGTTTAATTATATTTAAGTAAGTTAACACTTAGATGATCAGAAGCTTATTAAAGTAGTATGGTAAAGGTTAGTAAAATCGTAAAACACTCGATTAAGGTAATATTTAAATTAAAAAAACTTTTATATAAACAAAAGTAATAATATGTTAGGCGACATTAATCATTTGCAAATTCTTTACTTATTTTAAGCAAGAATAAAAAAACAATTTTATGTATATTTTTTTACAAAGAATTTAGTTCAGTTGTTATTAATATCATTACATTGTTCACTGCGCAATGTAGGATTCAAAAATTAAAACTTAAGCTACTTAAACAAGACTCACAATGAGAAAATAAAATTCAACATAAAATAAACAAAAAAAAATTAAAACAAATATAAAATTATATAAAACTCATTGATAACTTTAAACTTATTTGCTTGATATAAAAGACGATAAATTAATAAATACAAACACATTTGTACAAAATTAATAAAAGTAAATTATTAGTCTGTTAGATATTTTTTAACCGTAGATTTGATAAATAAAAACCTCTCACAGATTGTTGATTATACCCAGACATGGTAACAAGCGCCGCCTTTTAATTAAAACTAAAACAAATTTCCGGAAACCCCGGTAGTAGGATTCAAATTTATTATGAAAGAAAATGTTGTATATAACAAGTCATGAAGAAAACACAATTTTTGTAAACATAATTTAGATTAACAATAAAAAAACAAATTATTTTTAAAAGTATGAATGCCTCTAATGTTAGTTTATGTTTTTTTTTTCTAATAATGTTAATTTTTAGACATCTAATGACTAAATTAATCATAACTAAATTGTTAACTGTTAGTTGTAAGTAATGATGATATAGTAAATTTGAGAAAAAAGTATCTTCCACTATTAAAAGTAAACTTGACTAAAACTTAATAGTATTGAATATAAATAATGTTATGGATTGTTTAAGTTTTTTGATTTTTACATCTTTAAGATTTTATTTTTCTCAACTTTGATGAAATAGACAAAACTGATGATTTTTAGCTAAACATCTTTTTTCAAATTTACTTTTATTTTCACTTATATATCAAATAATTTCATTTCTAAACGTCAATATAAAATTAGAACTTTTCACTTGGTGTACGTTTTCAAAAATTATTTCTTTAAGAAATACAATCACTATATATTCATTTTTTTTAAACTTTATAATTTTATTTACAATCTTTAAACTATCCTTTATTTAGATGAATTATAATAAATCTTTTTTGATTTTTAATTTGGTAAAGCTATTGGATCTATTTTATTTTATAAAAATCTTGTAAATTACTGTATGATCTACATAGTGTTATTAAAAATTATAGTACACAATTTAAGTTTTTTATAACTAGTTTTGTAAATTAAGAGTGGCTAACAGGTATAATAAAGTGCTTTATATTCTTAAACCCAACATGTTTTGCTTATTTTTTTATTAATTCAATCGCTTAAAACCTTTTTTTTTTTGTCTTATGAGTTGTACACACGCAGGAAAACTATCACTTCACCTCTATCAGGAACTATCAGGAAAACTCATGTTTGTTAAAAAATTATGAGAACATCATGCTAACTTAAGTTATTTTTGACACTTGTTGAGTCTCATGCTAGTCATTAGAACTTTTTCTTGAATTAAAATTAGTTAATTGCCTTAATTTTATAAACTTGCTGTTTTAATGTATATATTGTCAGTTGGTAGTAGTTTTATCTTTGACTTATATAAATTATATGTAAATGCTCATATAAGTTGAGGGTATCCCTGTAATCAAAGGTTGATAACCATGTATCTTTTTTGAAGTAAATACTTGAGAAATTTCAAATTTTTTAAGCTCTTTAAGTTTTAGTTATTAGTTTAGGTAAGTATCTAATGACTTAACTATTTTGTTAAATGTACTAATAATTTTTAAGTTACAGACTAAAAATAATATTTTTAAAACTCACCAGACTCAGAAGATAAACTACCTTTAGATGTTTAACAACCCAAAAATAGAGATATTTGAAATCTTGGAAATCAGTTGATAACTTAAAAGGTTTTTTTTTATATGTAACAATTTATAGTAATTTAAAATACAAATTTGAGTATTTATACTTTGAAATCAACTACACATTTTTTTTTCTGGAAAAACTTAGCTTTTTTTACTGAATATTTTAAAGCAAAGGTTTTTAAAGCAGATTTAAGATTTTCATTTCTGTTTTTTATAAAAAATGGTTTTTTAGTTACTTCTTAAAGTATAATTTGTAATTTGAGTTTAATATTGCACAAATAATCATTTATCATGTAAAGTCTAAAATCCTATTTCACTTATTATTTGAAAAATTGATATTTTTTAAACAATTTTGTAAGTATTGTTATTGAACAGTTAGCAATGCAATTTTCAATATTTTCCATAAACTTAGACTTTAATTTTTAAATGGTAATAATCAGATTTTGCAAATATTTAAATAACATTTTTGAGTTAAAAACAAAATTTGCTTTTCACTTATTAAGTAAATTAAATAGTTTAATGGGGTCATTGGGATGAAGGGAGGCAAATAATTTGTTAATAAGATTTTGTTTTATTTTTACTCAACCAACTACGATTGATAAACTAGTATAAGATAAACGAATAGCTTTACTTAAAACTTTGGTCATAACATGCTTTGTACTGTACTATTATAAATTTCTTACTTTTATTTTAAACTTTGTTTTTTAAAGCAAAAAATTATAAATGAAATTTAATGTTGTGAAATCAATTATTTATATGCAATGTCTAAATACCTTTTTATTTTATTACTTTAAAATTTGATAATATTTTTCAATTATTGTTTCCATAATTTATTAAATACTATTTTTAAGCACTATTTAATAGTTTAGTAACAAATTTATTTTATGTTATTACTATACTTAGACTTGAACTTTTTGATGTTTTTTTTTTTTGATTTTGCAAAACTTGGTTTTGTAATTTTATTAATTAGATCATTTGGTTAATTGAGGCCATAGGGAGGGGGGGGAAATCTGTTTACAACATTTAGTTTTAATTTTTCCTTATTAATTTGACAAAATCTTTTTAATAAAAAAAAGGAACTTAATTTATAAAATATATTAGTTTATAAAATATTATAGTTTGAATTTTAATAAATCTTTTTATGACAAGTGTTTTGTAATAATATCAAGATCTCTTTCTGAAAGTTTGAAGTAAGTTGTTTTAAAGTTGAAATAGGTGGTAGACTTTTAGTTTTTTCTATAAATGCCAAGAAAATTGACTCAGACAGATTTTCATACTTTACAGTTGACTGGATTTAATAAAAAGGTTTATATAACAAAAAATAATTAATTTTTTCTAAAGAAAGTATGTTCTAGCAAACTCTTTTTAAATATCGCCAATGTTTTTTTTTTTTTATAATTTCGATCCCTTATGGCATTAACAAGTTGTACACACCTTGTATATAACATGTTACAAGCTTCTTAAGTAGTTTTATTCATAGAAGCCTTATGCTTTTTACCATTTTTTAATGGTTAATTGTTATGTTTTTCGGTATAAACAATAAATTTATTATATGTTACAATGTTGTCATAATTATATACCTACATTTTTAAATTTTATTTTAACCAAAGGTGTTATTAAAGAGTGAAAATTTTTTTTATAACAAAAGTCGTGACTAAACAATCTTAAAATTATAAAATAGTATTTAAAGCATGGCTAAACTTAAATATAAATCATGACTAAACTTTTACTGTTTATTTATTAATTCATTTTATTTGACATAAGATTATGTTAATATTCTTCTTCAAAAAAATAACGATCGAACCTTTTCAGGTTAGATTTGCAATAAACACACTTAAACAGAATCTGAAAGACTTCATTTACACGCCAAATTCAAGTAAGCTTAGTTTTGATGACAAAGCAAATATAACTAGTTTTTTAATTTAAGCTTTAATTAAATAATTATGGTATAACATTAGTTTTTAATTATTTACTCAAAAATAAACATCTTCATTTATTTATAAACGCCAACAAATGTACTACTACTTTCTTATAACCAAAAATTACTAACATTAAGTTAAAGATTTAGTCAAATCAGTTTTTGGTTAAATTTAACAACAGTGAAATTAATAAATGATATTTATTCTCTAATGATTTAAATAGTTTTTATTTTTCCATATAAATGAATTTTTAAATATAATTTTTTCAATTTTTATATAGGTCCTCTTGTGGAAGAACCTAACTTTCATTTTGAAGTCAACGAGATGTATGAAAATATCACATTTAGTTAAAAGGCACAGGTAAAACCACTTAAAATCCATGTTGTATAGTCAATTGTGTTTATTAGTAACTAAACTAAATAGCTTAAATTTTGTTATAAAGAGGATGTATCTAACAAGAATTAATAAATGTCTGATTTTGTTTTTACTTTACTATTGAAAAGTTTCAGTCAAAAATCATGTTACTAAAATACTTATGTTTCTTTTAAAATAATTATTTTTACTTCCATTAAGTTGTCATACTTTCTGTAATTGCATTTCAATCAAAGTATAAATTATTATAAATGCTTTATTTTAAACGCCAATTAAATTAAGTAAAGAATGTTTTAAAACTTTCATTTATTTTACTAAAATTTTTCGTTGTAAAAGTAATTATATTTCTGGTTTTCTTATTTACTTTCACAACAACAAATGTGTGTTATCAAAAAATTGTTCTTAATATTGAGTGTTAGAAGAAAATAAATTATTTTATGGACCGAGTATCTAACCTAATTTATTTTAATATTCCTATAATTTCAAACGTTTTATAACTATTTGTTTAATACATGTCAAAAATATTTTTACAAGTTTTGTGCAAGCGCTTATAATACTTATGCTCATTGAAAATGACAATCACAAATTTTAACAAAGTCATGCTTTTCTTAAAAAGACAAAATACTTCTTATATAAATCTATGAAAAAATTGAGAAACTTCACTTAAGTTTAAAGTATTTTTAACTAAATTATTGTCTAGGCTTTCTACTGTTTTCAGTTATGCTGATCATGTTTTTATTCGATGTTCTTTAATATATATATTTACAAAATTTTATATGTAAAATGCACAAATTTCTTAAAACAAGAGTTTATTTTTGCATTGTTGTAGTAACTATAATAAGTGAAATGATGATTGAACTGTTAAATTTCACTAAAATATGTTTTTGGAAAATAGAAATATTGACTTAAAGTTTTTTTTTGTCTGTTAAACTTTTAAAATTCTTATTTTTGTAGTTTTTATCATGTATTTTTTAAATTTTTGTATTATACTTTGAAATTTCATATAAATCTTTTGTGTTCCTTAAGGAAAATTTTAACAAACTAGTTTTAGCTCAAATCCTTTTTTTTGTGAATTTTTAACAGCTCTTTTGTTTTATATCTGAAATCTAAACTTAAACAAGAAATTAAACTATACAAATTAAAAATGTTTTTGTAAAATTGCTACAACTCCCAATTATAACAATAAAAAAAGTTTAAGTTATAGTTTTGTAAAATGTTTTTATGTTGTGCACTTGTTCATTAATAAACATATTTAATAAGCTCGTTATCTATACATCAGAAAAATATTTAGAGTATTTAGCTGTTAATAATATAACTTACTGTTGTGTTGAAGGTTTATATAATATTTTTTTTTACAATATCTCCCAGTTTGCCTTTTTTTTACAAACTTTGAAGCTTTAATTGAATAAATAAATCTTAAAGCACATAAGTAATTAAAAATAATGTTTATTTAATGGCTTATTATACGTACAAAAAAACCATTAAAAAAATTTAAAACTTAAAGCTAAGTAAAGTAAGTTATAGATAATTATCACTAAAATTAATTTTTTCTCTTCAAGTTGGTTTTACTCATTGAACACATTAAAGTTGTTTGAAATAAAGTAAAGTTCGTTTAAAATTTGAATCTTTGCTTTATATTATAGCCACTAATGTTCAAAGAAAAAGTATATTAACTAATTTAAAACTTTTAGTTGCGAATTCTTTTAATGTCATAAACTTTAGTAACATAAGTTTGTAATAAATTGTATAAGCAGAATAACTTTTTTAAATTTAGTGTTAAATAATGTTTGTTTACATAAGCATGATAATTCAAATTATCATTAGTTAATATTTTAACAAAGTTGTTACAGCAACAAAAATAATTAACAAACTATGAATTTTAAGAAAATGTAAAACAAGAGGTGAAAGTTAGCTATAACTTAAAAAATTTACAAACTATTATGATGAAATATGAGAATAGTTTAAGCGTATCATTTGTTTTAATCATTAATTTCTTTTTTTAGTTCTCTCTCTTCCGTTTTAAGCGTGTGTCATTTTGAAAAGTTTTAAAATAAAGAGAATAACTCGAGCGCGCTCACGCATACCACTTATTTTTCACTTTAGTTTCTTTTATTTCTCTAGGTTTCTCTCAATTTACTATAAAACTTTAAACACGTGTAAACAGATAAAACAGCTATAATTAGTGACTTTAAAATTTTACCATGCCTGATTATACCTTTTAGTACTATATAAAAATCGTAATATAATTGTTTTAAAAGGGATATAAATAGAAATGGTATGAAAGCAGAGAGTTTTATCTTAAGTTTTGAAGTATATTTGTAAAAAAATCTGTAGTAAATAGTTTCTTTATTTAGAAAATTGTTTTAATTCTTTACAGTACAACTTATCTTACATTATTTTAACTTTTACTTTGAGCCTTCTCAATGTTGTTCTTAAAAACTCTGTAAACACATAATAAAAACGTAACTGTTGTTAATAGACTGTTAAAGTATATGCTCAGTGAAAAATCTTGTTGTTCTGCACTACATTTCAAAACTTTGAATAATAACAAATCTTATATTAACTCTTAAGCAAAGTAAACATTTTTTTGATAGAACAAAAATTAAATGGTTTTTTTTTGTAAAAGAGCATTTTAAGCAAAAAAATATCTAGTAAAAACTGCGGCCCCGAGCATGATTTTCTTTAAAATGGGATGCGGCCAATAAAAAGTATAACGACAGTGTATACTGTGATCCGCATTTTTTTGTGCTCACACTAGATATTTTGATGCTCGAAGTTAAACGCAAAAAAAGTCTCACGTAAAACTCAAATCTTACTCTAAATATTTACAAAAGTAAAAACTGAAACTGCAGCCCATGAAACTTTAACTTCTTTATTTCGCCCACGACCTCCAAATATCTGACGACCCTTGTGATATTTGTGTTAAATGCTAAAAATAATAAAGTTTTATGACTTTATCCAAATTTCTTGATAATTGTTAGTTTTCTTTATAATGTTTTATACTAATAAAGTTTTAGTATCATATAGACTTTAATTGCAGTTTTGTTTTCATAAAATTTTAAATAAGAACTAATAATCGTTTATTAAGTAAATATTAAAAGTTTAGTTGGCGAAGCGACACTAGCATTCCCTGCTCTAGAACATGAAAAAATGCAGTTTATTTAATGTTAAGTATTTTTTTACAAAAAACTATTGGAAAAAAATGCTTTTAGTTTAGTTATAAATTTTTCAAAAACTTTTAGTAAAGTTTTTTTAAAACCTTATAACACCTGTAATTAATTATTGTTAGATGACTAAGATCTTTATCAAATCATTATAAACACCAAACATATAAAAATTGTAATAAACGTATTTACACAGTTAATTGCAGTACAAGAATTTATAATCGAAAAAACTATATAAGTTTATAATGTTATTCTTTTGAAAACAAATCAATAATCTTTAATAATGATTTAAATATTACCTTCTTTTACTCACGTCTACTTCAAGTTTATAATAGTTTTTGAGATGATATAAGTAAAATATTTGGGCTGTTGATCATCTATAAGTATAAAGATGATTGAAAATTTTTTGGGTCTGATATGAAATATTGCAGGTAGCTGGTTGGTTCGACTCCGGCTTAAAAAACATTTACTGTCCCGGACAATGACGTTAGTTGTATCTATGCGGTATACGACTCAATAAACAAACGATTTTTCGTACACCAGCTCCTAGAGCTAAATATTTTCAGCGCTTTTTTGTCGTTTAATAAAATATACTTGCATAAAGAATCGTACGCAATCAAAGAAAATATTCCAGTCGAGCGTACCTAACAAATACTTTTGAGGTTGTATAAAGCATAAAGTTTAAGTTGATAGTTTATTTTCTAAAAATATTAATATTATAAATATTATTATGTATACTTTGATTTTATTTGCTTGTTTGACATAACTACTAATAGTTATTTTTTTCAATAAATAATATTAAATATAGTTAAAGATTTTGCTTTCGCTGAGCGTATAGAAATATACTTGTTTTTATATATCAAGTTTAGTTTAGATGAAATATAATAATTTAGTTTAAATATTGATTTCATATAGAAAAAATAGTGTTTTTCTTTTTGCGAATAAGTTGATAATATTGATAATAAACATCTATATATTAATATATGTAAAGTATATTGTATGTATTGTATGTATTGTAAACAAGCGAATAACTGACAACATAAATCACTAATTTAATTTTATAAACAGGCGATCAGCGAACTCATGTTTAAAAATAATGTGTTTTAAACCTTATTTCTAACTTTAATTTTCTTACCAAAGTAGGCTTTTATTGTAATAATAAGCAACATTTAATACAACGTTTGTATTTAAGTTATAATTTTGCTTTCAATTTATTTTGAAGTATTCGTTAGGCTCATGCTCATTTAATTTATTAAACTCTCAACTAGGGTACTTTTTTTAGACTCACCTGGATTTAGTTAGGAAAAAATTAGGCATATGTTTTACTACTAAACAACAACTTTTATTTAGTTGATAAAATTTGCAAACACAAAAGCTAATTGCATCTAAACAAGCTGAACTAATTAAACAATGTTCATAGTTATGTTAAGACTTGCTGCCTTCTACCAGGGACTATTCTGTAAATCTAGTTGAATATTATTATTTTATATTATTGTTTTGAAGTTAGCTCAAAGTAGCAGTTACAGGTAAATGGTGTGCAGCTCAATGACCAAAAGGTTTTTCTCCACACCAATCCATTGACCTTAGTTGTGAGCATTTTTCTTTCACATTTTTCATTCTTTCTTTCTTCTTTCTCCTGTGAATTTTACCTATGTCCTTTTTTACAGAAAAAAGCCTAAAATTAGATCCTAGGACCTGATGTACAAAAAAATCTTTCAGTTACTGAGTTGTAAACCCATTAGATACAGTTTAACGTCGTGTCTAGGACAACACACCTTAGTTATCCAGTCTAAGTTTCAAAAAGTTACAAGCTCTAAGGCCCTATTTTATTAGGGCTTAATTTTACCTTTCTTTTCTATTTACTTTATTGTTTATTTTCTACAGTTTATCATGCAAATAATGTTTTGCTCAATAAGCTCCTCAGTTCTTATAACTTATCAAATTTTACAAATTGAATCATTATTTTTAAAGTTTATAAAGTGGGTTGCCACACACTCCAGGTATTCTAATAATTTGGAACAGTTTAGTATTTTTATAAAAACCTCAGGATAATTTAATATTTTTTGAAAATCTCATGCCTGTTTTTTATAGATCCTTAGTGATATTTAATTGAAATTTTGTCTAAGAAAACTTGTATCAGAACTTGACTTTTATTAGTATGCGATAAATATAAATGTCTTCTCAAAACTGTAAAAAAAACGTGATGAGTACTTTTATTCTGTGAGAGTATAAAATGACTTTCATCTAAGAAATATTTACTTATAATTAAATTTAAATTATACTAAGTAAGCTCATCAGCACTGATGGGTATATTGAAAGTTTTTGTTATCCCTATATGTTTACTCACATAATAATTTGTTTTACAAAGTTTTTTCAGCTTTATTTTAAAAATATTAACATGAAGTGATTATTACAGATTTCAGTAATGAAGGTTTCTTTATTTATATATGGTAATCACATTTCAGCTTTTTAGGTATTAAAAAGTTTAATTAGTACTCTTATTTAGATTTAGTATCATTTTAATATCAGAATTCTGTATTATAAGAAAGGTGACATTTCAACAGTGTACAAAGATCTTTCTTAACTTAGTAAAGAAAAATTTGTTCAAAAGTAGGCCTTAATAGTATATTATTAATATAGCTGGAAATTTCCTGTGTAATAAAATGAAGAGCTGTGGGCATTAAGTCTGATAAGAAAAATTTATATTACAAACATTAGTTTAGCATGTGTAATTAAAGAGAATATAAAGGAAGTTTCATGGCTTGTTTTGGTTTTCAGTAACTTTTATAATTTTTTTGGTTAATTTAAAGTTTAAAAAAAATCAAGAAGCTTCTCTATAAAATTTTAACTTAAGTTGTCATAATTTCTGCAAAATGTGTTTTTGTGATAATTGTTAAGAAAAAATTCCAGCAAAAAATTTGAAGGTTGAATTTTAGGGTCTCATACAGTTCACATCTGGATGGTTTTCAGAAAAATATATTCTGCCTTGCCCTATGCTTCTTCAGATTTGCATAATTTTTATAACCACCTTAGTGCTTAAAGTATACCAGGTTTATCAGCATTTTGAAATTTGGTGAACACTTATGGTCTTAGAGTTTAAACATTATTTTTACATTATGTACACTGAAAGTAACATCAGGTTCATCAGGTACACATGTCAGGCTAAGTCAAAACTTTTTAGTTAAAAAGCTTGAAAATTTTTATCTCCAATATAAAGATGAGAACCAGAGAGCTATTTGGATTGTTACTTTGTTAATTTATTTCTGAATAAGTGCTATAAATTTTTTACTTATATATATATTTAAACATACATCAAAATGGCTACAATTTTATTCCAGCTATTTTTGTAGCATCATAAATGAGCTAGCTATTTTTTGTGTTATTTAGATTTAAGACAGTTAAGTAAAGCTTATTTACTTAATAATTTGAGTCAGTACTTGCAATTAATTATATCAAAAAGTGTATAATTTAAAATCTAAAACTTAAATATATATGAAAAACTCCTATCATTAATATGCTAAGCAATTAATATTTAACTAAAATCTGTTTTATTTAAATATAAGCTAAAATAAGCACAAACTAATAAGTATTAAGGGAAATGTCAGTTTTAACTAGGGTATGTCAGTTTTAAGTTGTAAAATTCTGCATTTTGTTCACATATGTGTCATTTCAAAAAGTAAATTGCCCTTGTGAAATTCAAAAGTTTGAGAATTATTTTAACCTTTTTAGTTTTAAATGATAAAGTTATTCAGTTTTATAACACCTTAACATGTTTTGAATTTTTGTTAAACCTCAAATTAAAGATTAAGAAAATGATTTACTTAGCAAGAACTATAAAAAAATGATTGATTTGTAACCAGTTTTAATAAATAGTTTTTGAGTTAAGATTTGATTATTCTAACAACAGAAGCTTATTTAATAATAATTAGTAAGTATAGTGTTTAATTATGTAAAAATGTCAGCATATCAATAATATTTTGATTAAATTTTTAGTCGTTTTTTAGTCTTGAAATTAATTTAAATACTTTTGTTTTAAATCAAGAAAAAATGATATATTTTATAAAAACAACTTTTCTCACTTGAATTTTGTATAAGCAAAATAAGTGTTGTAAAACTAATTGTGTTTACATTAACAGAAAACATAGATAAGTATTTTTATAAATTATACGTCAGTTCCATTGGATGATGGCTAATATTTCAGCAGCAATAGAAATGGAAAAAGAAGCTCTTAAATTGATGAAAGTTAAAAGTATGTAGTTTTAAATGTTTTTGAATTTAAATGTAATTTTAAATTTTAATGGATACTACTTAGCTTCCATTTACTTTTATGAAAATGATTACAGTTTGTTTAAGCTTTATTAGTTTGTAAAAATATTAAAATTTATAAAATAGATTCAACAAAATAGTTCTGATCATAACATCTTAAAAGCTAGCTTTACAATTAGTTATAGATTTTATTAGCTATATTTTGTTTAAAAGTTTTAAATTTTGATCTCAAAAACATAAAAAAGAATTATTTAGGAATAACTAAATGAAGTATATTATATTAGTTTTACATTACATTTTAGGTTTGAGAGCACCAAATGAAAGAAAAAGCATAAAACAAAAAAAGCCAATAAAAATGTTAAACCAAAACTTGTCTGCTGAAACACCCGATTTAATGAATTTTGATGTTGAAATAAAACAAGAAAATTTTTTAGAAAGCAATTTTGATAACATGTGTGCTTCAGCACAAAACACAAAAGTTTCAACTACCACAAGTGAAATAATGTCACTATTTGATGCAAAAAACATTAGAGTTAACTCAAGCATGAGCTACAACCAGCTAGTGCAACCGATTGCGTACCCTTACAACAGAAATGTAAGCAGTATACATTCAGCTGGATATATAAACAACATGAATACTTTTTACCAACCACAAATGCCTCGTTTTTCATATCCGATGAGTTTTTCTAAACCTACTTCAACTGCAGCCAGTCAAGCACTGGAAACAAATGGTGCTACTCAAACATCTAAAAGTTCTGTAACTTCCCATATAGATAGTAAGTGATTTTTTAGTATCAAAGTTTTTATAATCTTACTAAAATAATTAGAGAAGCAAAAGTTATATGATTGTAAGCATGCTTTTTAAAATTAAGATATTATATCAACCTTTCACTAATAACTTTACAAAAAAAAATCTTACATATTATATCTTAAGTTTATTCAAAAATTGTAACTAAGCTAACAATGTTTCACCTATAAGGATTCTCAGAGCTTAAAAGTAGATGGATTATTATAAGTGATAGATTGTTAGCTTAGTTACAATCTGTTGAATAAACTTATAACATTTAAGCTCTCTAGTTTTTTTTACACAGTGTATAGATGAAGCACTTTAGTTCATATAGTTTTAGTATATGATTAGAATATAATTTAGTACAAGAACTTATTTTCTAATTTTTTCAGAAACATTCAGTGTAGAAGGAGATAGTTGGTCCAGTGCGTTCGATAAATGGTTTGAGACTTCAACCAACAAAAGTGAAACAAAAGTTAACATACCAAAAAGCCCAGTGCAACAACCATCTTGGATTGACCTTGATCCTCTTAAAGATAAATTTACTGCTGAAAGTTCAATCATCCCACAAGTTTGTCAATTTGTTTATATAAAGTATAAAATGAAAAACTGTATTTGTTAGATAAATGATAACTTAAATCTGTTAATATATTTTACTTTTGAATTATAATAATGTGTTGCAATAAGTTAGATATAGATTAATTGTATAAGTATATTATTCTGTTATTCTATATCTTGTTTTAACTTTTCTATCTGATTTCAATATTTTAATAACAAGTAGTTCATTGTGTTATCAAACTTTGTTCAAAGTATAATGTCTAAACACAGTTTCAATACTGAATATGTAAATTAAGTATAAAAAGTAGGCATCAAAATATATTTTTTTATTTTAAATTATAATTTTTTCATCAGTAATTTTTGTTTTCAAAATAAATTCAGTTTTCTGTATAATTTTTTATTAAGTTGTGTTTTTGTTAAGTCCTTTTTTTACTTTGGTGTTTTCCCGTATTTACACTTGATTAAGAGTATTCTTTTATTTTTTGCTCATATTTAAAAATAAATTATTCATAAGTTACCAAAGTTTTTTTTTCAAAAAGTGGCAGTCCTGTCAGCAGTATCAGCCTAGTTTTTAAGACTTTGATTGATAATTTTTTAATAAATTCTATTTATTTTAAACTTTTATTCTTTTTGTTGTTATTATAGTGTTTTAAGTATTCAATAAAATTAAATATATTTGTTCATATTTTTGCTCTTAGTTTTCATTCAGTATTTTTTGTTTTATATTTCACTAACTTAGACTGAATCAGACTAGTTTTTGATCATTAGATGACTAATATGTTCCTAGAATTGTGTTTTATCATTTTTTACTCTGAATAACTTGTTTTAGTCTAAATTTAAAGTTTTAGTTTAAAGTAATAAAATATTAAATTTTCAACTAAAAAAAATTAGTAAGAGCTTTGTTTTATTTAACATAGCAGTGGTCTATTGTTTTTACTTTATAAGCAATATTGTTAGATAATGTAAGTTTTATTTTGTTCATGTTTTAAAGCAGCTTAAAAAAGTACTTTTATGATTCTGCATAAGGTATACAGTATCGATATGTTTTATATTTTCAAACGTTTAATAATTGAATATGGTGCTCTTTTATAAAAAAAATCTAATTGTGTTACGATATAGTTTATTGAAAATTAAAAAACGCTCAAAATGTTTGGTCCACGGACCTGGTGCACGAGGAACCTTTCGGTTATCGAGTCTATACCACATATATGCCTTTTAATGTCTTGTCCAGGACGAGACTGTGCTGTTTTAATATAAGTTGGTATTATCTAAATTAATTGAAGTTTTAGCAAAACGAACTTAAGATTTTAAAGCTGTACTCTAATCACATACCAGTCTTTTTAAAGATAAGTGTTTGTTAATTTTTATTAGTCTGTGTTTTAGAAACTTTATAAATAAGTAATATACATAAGATTAGTTAGTTTCTTACAAACTTTATTTTATACAAATGTATTTTTAGTAGTGTAATTATTGAAGCTAGCTTGAATACTAACTACCGCTAATATTTTTTATCTTATCCTTTAAGTTTTGTTTTAAACTTAAGTTTTACATTTAGTTTTAAATTAATAAATAAATGTTTAAAAAACAACAAAAATTCTAGTGTTAATTTTTGATGTTTCTAGAAAAATCAAGTTGATGAACCGCCTGTCAACGCTGTAGTAGAAGATGACCAGTCTTGTGCACAAAATAGTAAATTGCAAACAAAAAAGATATCTGAAACAAAAACTTCAAAAAATGTAAATACTGTTTTTTGTTAGCTAAATTAACAAGTTAGACTAAAAAATATAACTGATATGATATGTTATATGGTTATTAAATTAAAGATTAATTAAGTTTTGCTTACTAGTTTAATTTTTTTAGTTTAGATCTTTGCAATATTTTACAGTCTATAGTTTTGTATAAACTTCTAAAGCTTTTAGTATATATTTTATATATGTTCAAGACAATTAATTTTTTAGTCAATTGAGTTATATATTCATATTTAGTATCAATAAGTTTCTTAAGGCTATGCTTAAAAGGCGTACTAGAGAAAAAGATAACTGAATTTAATATATTTTAAGTACTAATTTATGAAGGTTTATGTAATTGAAAAATGAATGTTGTATTCATACAGGAAAACTTTCAGTTGAGCGAAGTCGAGTCGTTTTTGGCGCGAGTCGAGGCCATTAGAAACGGGTTGAAAGACAGCAACCTTGGTCACGTGACCGCCCACATGACCGGGTCAGATCTTTTGCAAGGTTCAAACATGTTCAAAAAACATTATTACTTTTCGTTTGTAATTGTAATGATGAAGATAAATTTACAATGTATTAATTCAAGCAAATTTTTAATTAAATGTAGTTTTATTTTGTATAATATGATCAGTGTATTTGTATTATTTTAATATTGTATATATTTGTATATATATATATATAAGTTTTTAGAAATACTGATTCTAGTAAGTAAAAAGTTGTTGGGTAGAAAAATTTATTAACAAAATATGACTAAATTTAAATATGTTTAAATTAACTATCTGAGTAAATAAACATTTTTAGTATAAATATATTAGTAAAAAGTTAAATAAAGCACTGCTTTATAAGTGCATTCAACAAGACTGAAGTAAATCTTTGAAAATTATTTTTATCATATCTACAACATCAAAAAACAAAAGATTTGTTTCATAATTTTAAACAACAAAACTCAATGTAAAGTATGATTCGTTACCAGTATAATAATATAATATAAAACTTACCAATACTTTTTCAGTCAACGAGGTTAATGATGAACTTGTAGTAAGAGTATCCGTGTCTGCGAAGGAAATTCCCGAACCAGTCACCTTCGAGTGCAATGGTTACTTACATTTGTAATATTATTTTTCACAAACCTTTTGTTCATAGAAATATTCTGCAAAACCTTATTGTTTTCGTATTTTTGCAGAAAGCGTGCAAGTTTCAATTTAAAAAATATTCTTAGTTTTTATAGAACGTGAGTATGTATTCAAATTTTTGAGTTGTTAAAACAAATAGTTTATTATTGTGTCTAATATCTTGAACCGGTTTTAGGGTTTTAAAAGTAAATTAGTGTTTAATGTATAAAATGCATATGACAGTTTTTAATTCATTTAAATGCTAGTTCATAATTGTTATTTTCCACACAGCTAACTCAACTGTGCAACATATTGTGAGTCAGGCGCTTTGCATCGCTATGGAAGATATTTCCATGGTTTCCACTGAAGACTTCTTTTTTAAAATTTTGGGTAGACAAGAGTACCTTTTGAAGTGAGTTGATAAACCATATATAATGATTTAATATTTATTGTTTTATATTTGTTGAAATCAATTTTTTGTTTTTTAAATTACTATGTATTCAAATTTTTATATAAGGTGGTTTCAAGTTTGATGCATTACATTCTAAGTAAGATTTTTAAAAAACGCGTTTTTAAATTTGAGCATCAAAGCTTGTGTCTAGATTAAAGAAAAAGACACTTGTTCTCAACTAGAGTAATTTAATACTTAAAACATTATAAACAAAAACACAAAAAAACTTGTTATAATGCAGCGATGTGAAGCTGAGTTTGTACGAGTACGTGCAAGAGTGCTGCAAGTTCGAACAAGACGTTAAACTTCAACTGCTGCACAAAAGCGAAGTCGACACGTCCCTAAGAAGAACTGTTTGTTTCATATGTGCTTTTTAAAAATTAAACTCAAGTATATATATATATTATTGATATTTAACAATGGTGATGCGTGATGACGTCATATAAGAGGTGGAGAAACACACTGCTTAAATTTAGTTATACTACTTAGTATATTGAAAAGCTCCTCACTCCTATGAAGTGATCATGTGCCGCTATATATACGAAAAAGCTTTAACTTTGTTTTTTAACTAAAAGTATAAGAAATAGACTAAGTTAAAAAACTTAAGCCTTTTGTATTTTAACATACAATTGTTAACTTAGTTAATTTGAAACTATTAGCTAAGTAGAAATAGATAGTAAAATAATAATGTATAACAGAAAGAAGACGATGAAAAAACAGATACTTGTATTAAAACTTTTTTTGAAGGTATAGAGCAACAAAATATTTTAAGGTAGATTTGTTTTGTTTCTACCAAATTTTATATTCTATTTAAAAGTTTCTGAAATTTCTTACTTTCAACTTAAACTAATTTGGCTAACATTATTTTTACATACTTCCTGTAAAATTTTTGAAAGGAGGTTGAAATATTATAACAGATCGAAATTATATTGAGAGTAACTCGACTTTTAAAATATAAGTCTTACTATTAATAATATGTATAGTTTGTAAAAAAATAAAAGTTAAGCAACTAAACAATTTTGAATCTTTAATCCAACAATTAATAAACTAATTATGCCTAAAAGTTAAGAAAAGTTAACAAATAAAACTAATTGTATTTTTTTTGATGTTTTATTTTAAAGTTTGCAAAAATTAAATTGCCAAAAACTAAATTTTGTAAATACATTTAACTTCTGTTATATGATAAAAATAATTTTATGAATATAACTTGATAAACTGAATTAATTACTGTTTAACAGTGGTGACGACCAAAGCTTGAGATCTGAAATTAATATTCAGTCTAGATTGAACTCAGAGGGTTTAACAAAAGTAAGCTTAATTTTTTCATTGTTGTCTTTGTTATTGTTGTAAGTTTAGCGTACTATAGTTTATAGTACTATGTATATATATTTGATATAGTTAATAACTATGTTTGATTTCTGAGAAAATATTTATTTTTTATAGTTTTACTTATTTGTAAAGAATTTGTCGTATAAAGATACTTCAACTTAAAATGTATTTTTAATTTTACACTAGTCATACTTATTCAAGAAAATTTTTGACATTAATCGTATTTTATTTAAATAGAAACTTATTTATAATTAAAGATCTTTAAATAGAATGAAACTTTGTATAATGATAGAATCCTCTATAAAAAACTTTTGTTGTATATCTCAAAAAAATTCAAGTAAAGAACTCTAATAGCAGCCTTTGAAACCAAAAGTTTAATCGGCTTTATAAAATAGTTCTTGGTTAAATATATTAAGTATTATTTCAGGATTGTAAAATTGAAGACACAACGTCAGTTCAGAGATCTTATTCGTTGAAAGTCGTTTCACTCCACCGCATACCCAAGTGTTGGATGCAAGTGTAAGTGTGACGTCATAAAAGTTTATCGAATGTTTTCATAAATTATTGTCAAGTTTATACGTAATGCTGTAATTATAACTAAATTGAAAACAGTTTTTTTGAATTTTCTAACAATTGTTCAGGTGCTACTTGCACTAGTTATCAAAGCAAACTTTTGAGTAAAGTTAAGTGAAATGTTACTAATAGTACAAATATTCATACTATGACGTATTTAATAAAGTCAATTTTAATTAGTCAGTTTTTTAAATGCTAATGTGTAAGCATTTTATATTTTTCATTCAGTTTGCTGTTATTTAAAGTTTTTGATTTTTAAGACAATCATTTTGTTTGTGCAGGCAGGGTTGTTGTCTTTTTTCTTTTGCTTAGCTTTAACTCTTTTTAAATTTTGTCAATTTTGTTTCAAAAGTTTGAAAAATCAATAACTAAAAATAGCAGCAAACAAAACAGTATTTGTCAGTAACTTTACTCCTGGAAAATTAAAGTAGTCTTATTAACACAATCGCAAATGTTCATTAAATACATTACTTAGTTATAACAAAGTAAAGTCTTATAAAAGGATATAATTAATAAGCAAATACAGCCTTATAAAGCATTAAAATAGTGTATTCCTTACTTAGCATAATCATAAATATTCATCAAATACAATCACAAAAAGTTCAATAAAAGCTTAAAGCAAAATGTGTTTATTCTTTATAAGTATATTTGCAAATGACTTTACTTCTAAGCATTAAAATAAAGTATTTATTAGAAAATCCTTACAGGCACAACAAGTACAATGTGTCATGTTCGATATGGCACGGTGGGGACAAACTTTCTTTTGTCGCGTCACTGGACGATGAGATGCTCGATATGACCGGACACTTCCATCGACGTGTCGTGTGGAAGTTGAGGTTCATTTTGTACAATATTTTTATGATAAAAAAAAATAGGGTTCAGTATTAAAGCACTTGTTAATGTTGCAGTTTCTTTCTGTATATATTTTTTCCTGTGTAAAAATCAAATCTGTCCCCAAATTACACTTATAATTTATTTTTTTTACTAACAAAATGTGGCTATCTCTTGATAAAATAAAATCGCTATAGTGTTTATGCTTCTAGAAAGTTCATCAAAATCCAATTTAATTATAAAACCCACAGCCGAATACTGTTCGATGTGAACATATGCGACTTGCCGCTGGAGGCGATGTTGCGCGTCCAAATCCACGTGACCGACGAAAAAGGCGTTCAGCAAAATATGGCCTGGACGGACTTCCCCTTGTTCGATCATAACAAGTTTGATTTTCAAATATTTAAAAATTAGACAACTGTTTTTAATATAAGAACCATCTTTTGAAAGTTTAAAAACGTAATAAGTTTCTTAAATATCCTTATACTTTTCAAAACCTTACATTATGTATCATAGTTGAATATTATATAATTTCTACTTATTGACTTTTTATTGCATTTTCAAACTACTTTACTGTTCAGATAGTTTTAATTATACCAATTAATATTTTATTTGTTTAAGAAATTATTGATATATTAAATTTATAAATATTTAAAATTGTTTCAGAATATTGAAGAAGGGGGAACACCTGGTCGGTTTGTGGAATTGCGACAAGTTTCCCAGGAACGACGACAGAGTTTCCGTGTGTGACGTCACAAACACTTCATCGTTGATCATGCTCGACCTGAACCACGATGACGTGTTGAATGACGTCACAAAGAATAATGGCAGGTTGCTGCGATACCCGACAACCATCACTTCTTCTGACATCATCAGGTTTCGATTAAAACTTTCGTTTTATTTAAAGTAATATATTAATAAAACAGTAATAAATTAAAGAAACTATATTTTGAATGCATTAAAAGACAATTCTATAGATTTTAGGTATTGTAATTTTGAAAATTGAACTTTTGGGCTGTGAAGTTTACCCGTAAAACAATTTATATTCAATTTATGGCTCAATTTATATTTGAGTATGTTATTGACAAAATAAAGTAAACAACTATTAAGTTTGGTAGATTCGTTACTAATCGTTACTTTTACTAATAATTTTCGAAAGTTATAAAAATAAATTGTCTAACAAAGTTTTTTTTTATAACTTAATTTGTTAAATAAAACTTTTTAAATTAAAATAAATGGTCGAATATCTGAATGACTTTGATCGATTTGCCTGCAATGATTACATGAATAAGATGGTCTTGTAGCTATCTAAATATTAATAAAAAAGTATTCAGTCACCTTAATACTACAGTTATTTTTACGTATTTAATACAAACAAATACGATATTTAAAAGTTAATTACACTGCTACCATCTGATACTACACCAATGGTTTTTTTTTCATTATAACCAGTAACTTCTGAAAGCAAAATATATTTGTAAAGTGGTTGTTAAACAAAATTTCCTACAGTAGGTCTCCCCGGGCAACAAGGAAATTTTCATCAGACAGCAACGCTAGCAGACTGAAGAAGAACTTGAGAGAATTGCACAAGTACGGTGGATCGGCTGTTGATTTGAATAAAAATAAAAAGAACGAAATTTGGAGCATGCGACAAACACTGATCGAATCTAACCTGCTTGATGGTAGTTTAATGTTGTTTTTTCTAAAGTATTTGTAAAGTGAAAGCATTTAATTTTGTTTAAACATTTGAAAAGTATTGGAAACATGTTTAAAAAAACAGAAACTACGTTTTTATTTATTTTTTTATAATATTTATTTTAATATTTTAATAAATATTTTAAAAAATAGGTCTTATTCAAGTAGAATCTATTTGAATAAGACCTATTTACTACAGCTGAGGATCTCCTATATGCAAGTATAGGAATGAAACATTGTTTTGTTAGTTATAAACTGTTAAAATAAATATTGGATATAAATCTCCTTAAAGACATTTAAGTCGAGAACTTTAATTTGTTTAATTTAAAACAAGTTACATTATTATTTTATTTTTTATTTTTAAATTCTATTTTCAAGTTACTTAACATACATTTTTATAGTCTCAGTTGCATACTTGATTTTAAAAAGTGCTTGAATATAATAATTTTGTAGTGTAAGGTAAGAGTATACTGATTCAAGCAACCAGGTTTTTTATAATTAAACAAATATACAGGAAAATCTCTGCCGTTTTTCCTGCTCTGTTGTCCTTCTTGGAGCCGATCCAAGCCTCATTTGAACGAAGCGTACCAGCTGATTTCTTCAATTAAAAACCCGCCTCTTCCCGAACAAGCACTCGTACTACTCACTCCAAAGTTTGATTTCAAGATTAATAATAGTTTAAATTTAGTTATATATATAATAGTTTATTAATGATGTAAAAGTATCTATCTTCCGTTTTAAACAATTTGTTTCATTTATTAAACATCTTGTAGTTTTTATCTCAATTTGGTTTAGTATTACTGATAAAAATGTAAACCTTTAAATTTTAAACTACCTTCAAACTAGTAATAAATATTTAGTAAGTATTTTAGAACTAATTTTTTAACAATATTGTATAGTATAAACACATAAAACATATGTATTGTTAACTAATTGCCCCTCTAAATTTATCCAGTTTCGCCGACTCAATAGTGCGATCGTGCGCGGTCGAGTGGCTCCAAAGTGCGAGCGATTGTGACGTGTACACGTGGCTACCACAACTTGTGCAAGCGTTGAAATTCGAACCTTGGCTCAACAACGACCTGAGTTCGTTTCTGTTGAGGAGATCGTTGGGTAACATCCGCATCGCACATCACTTGTTCTGGTTGGTTGAATTTTCAATGCATCATATGATTTATTTGGTTTAAAAAAATATAATAAAGATAATGAAAAAATTCACAGCACTCTTCTTTTTTTTATTAAACTCAAATGTGTTTCTGAAATTTAGCTTCTCTTAGACTTTCATAGCTCCGTTGAAGTGTGGTAACTTGTTACCACAAAGAAACATGTGTTAGCTTAATAAAGAAAGAGTAAATTTGTTATTATATATTCTAGTTAACTTGCTTCGCTAGAATCAACGATTAACTATAAACTTTGAGTATTTATGATAAAGATACTATTTTTTCTCAATACCCTTTCTCAAAACACTAGAAAATAATGGTTTAAATACAACATAAATATTTTTTCAATGAATTTTCTCAATGATGTTTTTAAATGAATTCGTCCTACTAGATAGAATAAAGCATATTTTAAATTTTTATTGGTCGAGTTATCTGTTTAGCTTTATTTCATTAAATTAAGTTTCAAACAAAAGAGTTTCGCACATAAACCGTTGAATTTTTTATCGTTATTCTTAAAAAAATCAAGCTTATGTATAAAATATTGATCTATATGTCATAGTAAACAAATGTAACATTTTAAAATTATAAAAATAAAGCTCTAAAATATGAATTTAATTTAGATAATTTAAAAACAGATGATAATATTTTAAGGCAGTTTTGTAAACTATAAGCGTAAAAGCCTAATGTTTTTATGTCCTCAGTTAATTTAAAATACAGTCATGTAAAAATGATATTATACTAGTCGATGTATGTATTTTACTTTAAATATAACTAATTTAAAACATACATGTTTTTTACAGGTTGTTGCGAGAAAACGCGACAAACAAGATGTTCAGCAGAAGGTATCTCATGCTGAAAAACGCTCTTCTGTCGACTGTTGGAGAGAGCATGAGGAACGAATTCCGCATGCAGGAAGAGTTCTTACAGAACATCAACAAGTACTAGATAATTATAAATAAATAACTATTTGAATAAGATTTATTTAAGCACTGACGAGGTCTTTGACCGATTATACATTTATAACAATTATAAATGAATAACAGTAGTTTAGTATTAAATTATTTTGATATTATGTTTAATTTGGATTATTTCCAATAAATTTTTTTCTTGGTTGTTGATGTTATATCAAAGTATAAAAATGTCTAAAATATTATTAATGATATTTATATTTATCCGTTTTTAATTAGAAAAATATTAAAAGGGGTAAAAGAAATTGGGTATTAGGTAATTTGTATGTTATTTTGATTTATAAAATTTAAAATTATCTTAAATTGTTTTTTTTTTTATAATTCTATTTTACCTTACTATCAAACATACTTGATACCTTTTATGCTTGAGTTCATGTAAATTATGTTTACTAGGTTTGAAAGTTTTATGTTGTTCACTTTTTCATAGTTCTTATAGCATTACTCAAAGTTTAGCTCGACTGTTTTATTACGATAATGATTTTTATTTAAACTATATATTTTTTGTAAAAATTAATACACTTTCATTGCTAAAATTATTTTCAAAGTTATATCGTTACACAACAAAAGATTAGTACAATTAAAAAGTTTTAATTGACTTATAATTTTAACAGAGTTGCGGAACTAGTGAAGGAGTCCAAGGACAAAACGCAAACCCTGCAAGCGGAGATGAGACTAGTGAGCAACTACATAGAGCGAACAAACACAAACAGTAGAGGCTTCAGGCTGCCCACTAACCCGGCTTGGCAAGTTGAAAATGTCGATGTCAAGGTAATAATTATTTATACGATGTTAAATATTAGTTCAAAATACTCTAAAACTCAGTCAAATTAACATTTTAGTTTGTAAATAAAATAACACTTATAAGTATTTTAACGATTTTTGTTAACATTTTTATTAAGTCTCTTCAATAATAGTTTTTATTAGAATTTTTCATATAAGTAACCTTATTTTGTTAAAACACTTCTAATCTTTCTGATCATGTTTGTATAAAGTACAAAATTAAGCATAGGTATTAATTAAGCTAAGTGTATTTATTTTTTTTCTTTAAAAATGTTATTATTTGTATAAATAAATATAACTTCTACCTTAAGTTTTAATTTCATTTAAAAGTAATAGTTTATATAGTTATTTATTTAATTAGTATATTTTAATTTTAAGCTGATCTTACTATTAGATAATAAATGTGCACTTCAAGTTACATAAACTACTAATTAAAAATTCTGAACTTTCAATTATTGCAAGATAAAGAAATAAATTGTTTTTTATTACTTAAAAAAGAGAGAGAGTAAGCGTAATGAACTAATAACAATGAGCCTACATAATTTTAAAGCATAATAGCTCATAAATCAGCTTGAAATTAACTTTGTAGACTTTTTGCGTAGAGTATTAGTATGTGTTTCAAAAATTTTTAAAAAATAGATAGTTAGAAAAAATAAATAGACTTATTTGTTTTGAATAATGATGCATAGTTTGCATGTAAACACTAGTTTTGTATTTAATTACGTATTAAAAAATGTTTTTAGTTTCTTTCCTAAATTTAATCTCAAATACATTCTATATAGCGAAGAGTAAAATTTATATTAATAAATTGATTAACAAAAAGAACTATTTGAAAATAGTTTACTTTTTTATATAATCTGTAAGTAGTTTCTTTAAATGGATTGTTTAATAAGTCTTAATTAGTTGCTAAACTGTTGTTACTTCTTAGTAATACTTAAATTCAAATTATTGTAAATTTGGTTTATGGTATACAGTCTGACTTATTTTAGTTTATTAGTAATTAAAAAATTAACATTAACTGTTTATTCTTCAAAACTATAACAAATTTACATAAGATCTCAATAATAAAATGTCTTTAAAAAAATAATTATTGCAGTTATAATAATTAAAAGTAGAACATTTAAATTGAAATTTTTTTATTTCAACAGTCCTGTTCATACTTCACTTCAAACGCTTTCCCAGTTAAAGTTTGCATGAAAAACATCGACTCCAACTACTCAAACTTCAACGTTTTGTACAAGGTTGGTTTGTAAACATTAATTTCAAAGCTGACAATGAAAATTTTAATGCGTAATAATGTGTATTTGTGTTTTAATTATACAATTTAGGTGACGTTTAATTTTTTACACGCAAAGCAACTGTTTGAAAATTAATTATTGTTTTAATGAAATTTAAATTTCTCTTTGTATTTACTTTTTAATTGAACTCCTGAAACTTAAAATTTTTGTTTTGTAATGATAGATGTAAGTAAAATATAAAGTGTTTTTAGTGTTTTAGCAAGAAAAGTTTTTTGATTAAGTAAACTTTAAATAAATTGCTTTCTACTCATTTTTCCATACATTTTTTGATAAGTTATTATAAAGATTTTAAACAAGTTAGTACAGTGTCATTGATTATATCAAAAATAAATATTTTTATATTGTCATATTGTTTAAGAACCATAGAAGGAGATAATTATTTATATTTTACAAAATAAAGATTAGTACTTAAAAGCTTTAAATATCAAGCATAACTTAATTATACAAATCGATTTTTTTTACTTAATTTATAGAAGTTATTAGTTGTGTACTAAACGTACAAGCTTATGTATCTATTAATCAGTTGTCTCAGAAATGCTGAATAATTTTTAGGAATTCATCTCTTTTTGTTATTAGATTAAGGTAATCAAGTACTTGTAATTTTTGTTGCATGATTAAAACGAAAGAGCTTAAAACCGATTGTTATCTAAAACCATAATAGAAGGTAAATCTTTTTTTTTCATTTTGTTCCGTTTTGGTTTGAATTTTTGTACAAAAAATTCAATTGAAAATGTTTGGTTATTATTTAAAAACTAGTCAAACTTCTTAATGAGGTATAATACTATTTCTAAGAAAAAATAAAAAATATCAAGCAAGTTTAATAAAATACCAATCCATAAAATCTTCACAAAAAGAGCAAAACAATATTGTTATAATAATTCAGATAGGTGATGATTTGCGACAAGACGCGTTGACAATGCAACTGATCAGGGTGATTGAGAGAATGTGGATCAAAGAGGGCCTCAACTTGAAAATTGTCACTTATGATTGCCTGCCCACTGATAACAGCACTGGTAAAATAAAATAAACTATAATACATTCAGATAAAGCATTAAGAAAAAAAATTTAAGATTGAAAGCAAAGTAATTGCACGTTTTATCCTAAACGTAACTAATTGAAATCATTAGAGTACAATAAAAATAAATTAATACCTTTTGTCATTAAAAAATATTTATTTAAGTTCAAATGTTTTAGTTTAAATTATATGTTAATTTTTTTTTTTCATGTAAAGCTAAAGAACCATAGTTGGTTCTAATGTTAAAAAACAAGGTTTGACCCATTTGAAAATCTTTAAAATAAAAGCACTCGTGCAAAACTACCTATTTATTCTTTTTAAAATTTACAATATGCTATCCAGTTATGAGTAAGTGATAGTGCTAGTTGTGATTATTTTAACTATTTTAAACAAAACGGTTCACAAATGGCCTTGCCTATTAACTTATGTCTTTTCTTGGTTAATTATAAAATGCTGAAAATACTTTAAATGCACAATTTTAAATTAATTTGTTATATTATTTTGTTTGCTTAGTAATAAAACATGTTTACTGATTTTAAATCATTTTTTAATTTGTTTACGGTCTATAAATTTCAAGAATATATGCACTTCTATTTTAAAAAAGAATTTCAAGCAAATTTATCAGACTATTTTGAATTGATTTGTACTAAATCTTAGTTTTTGTTTTAATATATTTATGTAATGTATCCTAAATATTCTTAGAAAAATATCAAAGGAAAGTTTTTGAACTAAATTTAGGTTTTATTGAACTGGTATCTGATTCAAAAACTCTTCGTGAAATTCAAGCTGGTTACGGTCTTACAGGAGCTTTCAAAGATCGACCGATAGCTGAGTGGTTAGGAAAATATAACACAAATCCTACCAGCTTTGAAAAAGTAAGCTTTAGTTTAGACATATTTTAATTTGTTTACTTTAAAGTGATAAAAGATCGCTGACTTTAATTTTATAATTGCTATCTCTTGATAAAAGCGTATTAAAATGTAGTTTTACTAAAACCGAAACAATTTTGATACCAATAAAAATTTACTAACTTTATAAATTAAGTATTTTCAACATAAAGTAGTACAAATGTTTTATTTAACAGATTCTTAAGCAAAAAATGTTTCAATCTAGCTTTTTTAGAGATCGTCAACTATTAATTGAACCTTATTGAAATAGATTTATAGAAAAACTAAATTTATTTTTGAATTTAACTTAAACAAAAGCTGACGATCTCTAGTGTGAACCAAACCATTATTTTGTTTTTAGAATATTCTGAATGAAATATTGTTAATCTGTTCTCTTATTTATAAATGCATATACAAGTTCAGAAGTCATTTAATGTTCGACTTAAAAATAAGTTCTTATAAACTGTTTATATCTAGATCATGACTCTTATTAATTCCAAAAAGCATAGTTTTTAATAGTTTAACAATAAGTTTAACAATTGACTGCCATATAAAATTGGTTAAATTTATAAACTAGTTTACCAACATATTTCCACTTTAACTCAAAACCATGTTACAGGCAGTGGAGAACTTCACATTGTCTTGTGCGGGGTATTGCGTTGTGACATATGTGTTGGGTATTTGTGACAGGCACAACGACAATATTATGCTGAAGAAGAGCGGACACCTGTTCCATATTGACTTCGGAAGGTTTCTCGGACACGCACAAATGTTCGGAAATATTAAAAGGTTTGTTAATATAATCTTAAACTTAACAAAACTGCTGCAAAAAAAAATCTCAGTTTCTTTGTGCCATTTAAAGCTGTGTTTAGTAAAATTTAAAAAAAACTGATAAGAGTATTCGTCTCTTTTTTTTGATAGTTTTAAATTGACTTAAAGATGTTTTCAAAACTCAATTACTTGCTTGAGTTATCTTTGAATACGCTTTCTGAACCATTTTACACATTTATTATAAATGACTTTTTTTTTACTACTAAAACTAAATTAATATTTTTTATTAAAGAGACAGGGCACCATTCGTATTAACATCAGATATGGCTTATGTTATCAACTAATTAAATTTTATATATTTCAGAGACAGGGCACCATTCGTGTTAACATCAGATATGGCTTATGTGATCAACGGGGGAGACCGACCTTCATCCAGGTTTCATGATTTCATTGATCTGTGCTGTGAGGCGTTCAACATAATCAGAAATAAATCTCACGTCATTCTCAACCTGCTTTCATTAGTAAGTATATGCAGTAAATTGGTTGTCTAAAGGTGTATTAAATGTTTTTTTAAGATATTTAGACTCCAAACATATGTACACACTGTATTTGAATTTTGAAAAACAAATATCAATACAGATGCTGGATTGCGGTATACCCCAGTTGGATTCAACGAAGGGACTTCATTATGTGTACGACTCACTAGCTCCAAATTCCACCGATGATGAGGCGACCGCCATGTTTACCAAGTTCGTTTTTTTTTGTGATTTTTTATGTGTTTTAAAATTTTGTTTAGTTTATGTTTATGTTTAGAATTAAATTATACTTATAAGAAAAGTTTTAATTTAGTTAAATTATAACGACAGTTTTAAAAAGTTAGGTTTATCTTACTTCTGTTATAATAGTATTAAATTGAAACAAAATACGTTTAAAGTATTAGTAGCTTGTTGGTCCATAAATTAAGCAAACAACAGAAAAAAAGTTTTCTTAAAAACTAAATGTTTTTCGAAAACTCATAGTCATTTATACCTTAATAAATAAATAAAATATATGAGCTTACAAAAGCTTTATATACATAATTATTCTTAAATGATACGTATCACTATATAACATATGAATATACTTATATCGGTTTAATCTTATGTCAATCAAGTATACAATTTATAAGTTAAAAAGCTATAGGTTCTAGTAACTTTAAAAATAGTCCCAACATAAATTTTAATTTTAAACAAACAATCAAACTTACTCACGCAGGTTGATTCACGCATCCTTGTCGTCTTCTTTCACCAAAATAAATTTTTTCATACACAATTTGGCGCAATTGCGTTTTGGCTCGGGAGGTCAGGGTGATGATGACAAGAAGTCGCTCTCCTTTTCGCCCACTGTTCGCCCGTACAAACCCGAGGAAGGGAAAGTTGTGGGCGTTGAAGTGGTGACCTGCTACAAAACATATCACCCGGAAAAAGTTTATGTAAGTTAATGCTGTTTGGTTGTATTTTCTAAAGATTTGTACTTTTTTGCATATAGTGGAAGTTGAGCAGAGTAACTGAAAACTTCCCACTTTTTTTCAAACCTCTAAATAATATTTGTTTAGACAAACATCTATTTAAAGTTTACATATGCAATTACAAACTTTTGAAATAATTATGTATACTGACATTAATTTTCAAACATAACAGATGTTCAAGATGCAAGTATCACGTGACATGCCACACTCAGACGGAACGAGCCACATTAAAATAACAACAATCACCAGAACTTTCACCGAGTTTCAGGAACTCCACACCAAACTACTTAACTTCTTTCAACCTCACGAATTACCCAGGTATACATATAATAACTTTGAAACTTTTTTGGTGTTGTTTAAAAGTTTTCCAAGTGTACAGTAGTCTTTTTTAATTGGTTGAAGTGTCTTAAACTTTTTTTGGTTACAGCTTTCCAAATGGAATGATATTAGGAAGGTCACAAGTAAAAGAAGTGGCAGTTAGAAGACAAATAAAGCTGGATACATACCTGAAATACTTGTTCAATTCAAGACCTGAAGTTTCACAGGTAAGATATAGCACTAAAATAAAAAAATATACCTAGTAAGAATTCATTAGATTTTAAATTCTCTAAGAATATATAAAAAGTATATTAGTTATTTATATTTACAGTGATTAAATATTTATAACTGCATTGTGTTATAAAATTTTTAATGTTGATTAACAATGAAGTAAATATTCCACAGCACGATCTGGTTTACACTTTCCTGCACCCGATCTTGCGTGACGAGGAGAATTACAAGCAATCCCTTCCACCGTCCCTGTCAATAGAAAGTTCCTCACCCCTGCTGAACGACTCACCAGGTTTCAACCAGGGACAGATAAAAATATCGCTGCAGTACAAGAACCACGCGTTGTACGTCATGATCATGCACTGCAAGAACTTGGTTTGTTTAATTACTTTTAATTTTTTGTTGTAAATAATGGAAATAAGTAATTAGATAAATATTAATAGTTGATAGATTGTAGACTTGAAAATAGCCAGGCTACTTCTCACTAATTTTATTAAGCAAAAACAAACAATACTTGATCATATTTTAATTAAGTTTAACTCGGAATATTGTTTTACAAATTACAACTATAAATAGTGGTTAAAAAAAGTTTTTATTTATAGTTTTATAGTTATTTGCCTTAACTAAAAAAGAAAGCTCTATTTACTGGGCTGTAAAGAGCTTATTTAAATAGAGTTTTGCAATTTAAATATTTTATTCACGACCGGTTACGGTGGCAAAAAATTGCAACTTTTTCAAGCAAATTAAAATATTAAACGTTTAGTATTTAAATTTAGAATATACTAGATATTAATGTTTTAATTTGCTTGAAAAGTCGCAATTTTTTTCCATTGAAACCGGTCGTGAATAAAATATTTAATTTGCAAAACTCTATTTATTCACAGTTTTAAAAATTATCTTTAACTTAAAAAACGATTTAATTTTAAACTTAGAAATAGCATTTTAATTTTAATCACATATAATATAAATGAAAATACCAAATTTAAACAGAAAATGCCGGAAGGAACATATCCGGATCCGTATGTAAAAACCTACTTGATACCCGATTTACAGCGCCTTACCAAAAGAAAAACCAAAGTACAGCACAAAACAGTCAACCCCACCTACAATGAAATGGTTTGATTTTTTATTAGAATTTACACCATAAATATCAGAACTTGAAAGTATATAATAAGACACGATCTTTAATAGTATTAAATCTAATAGTAAATCATGTAACTAATAGAAAAGTAGTAATAAATTTAAACGATAATTTTTTTTAAATATAAGTGCTAATTTAATATAACAACTTATAAATTTTTTATTATTTCAAATTAATACAAAGAAAAGAAATTTTTTGTTCTTAATAATTATAAAGCAATTGTTTTCAACTGTAATGATGTAAATAAATAAATGACGCATAAACTTAAAAAAATCTATGATACAAAAGTAAGTTGGTTAATAATCTTAAACTTTAGCAAACTGTTTTATATAAATTACTATATATACCAAATTGAGATTGATTGCAAATGTTTTCTTCACAGTTGGTGTACAACATGTCGCTGTAAATAAATAACGCATTAACTTTTCATAAATTTATGATGGAAAAATAAGTTGGTTAATAATCTTTAACTTTATCAATTTAAATTAAGTAAATTACAATTTATATTAACTTGAGATGGTAATACATAAAAAAGTTAATACAAAAGTTTGTTTACAAATTGGTTGCGAATATTTTCTTCACAGTTGGTGTACAACATGTCGCTGCAGGAGATCAAATCTCGCAAGTTGTTCTGCGGGGTGTGGGACCAAGCTAGGTTGAGGGAGAACCACCAATTAGGTTCAACCATAATCAACCTGCAACCCGTGACCAGTTCGGACAACTCCATGGTGCAGTGGTACACGTTGACCAGCAACTCTTTGACGTTTGTTGCTAACTGACGTCACAATTGAAAAATTAAATATAGTTGCTAACCTATGCACTAGTAGCTGGAAGAATGTTGTTCAAACGTCCCATGACACTTTTTAATTTAATGAAATTATTGCAATTAGGAGAATGATTTAAAAGTTCTTGAATTTTGGTTTTAGTGTATTTTAATTATATATTTATTTTTTTTAGAAACTACATTTTCACAGTAGTTGTTGTCTTGAAAATTTTATTGAACCAAAAAAATATTTTTTTTTTAAATTTTTGAAAGTTATCATTTATATACTTTTGAATTTTTTATGAAACCAAAACATTTTGTTTTAGTAAAACATTTAATTTTTTAACGTACAAAATGTATTTGATTAAACTAGTTTTAGTATTTTACTTGCTACTTGACCAAAAAAGAATCTTTAATTTAATTTTTTGAGCATAGTTTTTACAATTTATGTTCTCGAACAGTAATTTATAAGATAGTTTAGTTATTTTTTGATTGCAACATTTAAAAAAAACTTATTTTTAGTATTTAAAGTATGGCAAACAAGCTTTATGATAAAGTGTTTTTTTTTGATAAGCTTTAAGTATTTTCAGTTTTTTTCTACTGTGAATTATACTGTGATTGAGTAAATAAAATACTTACTTATCCATATTTAGAAAACATAAAAAATAACATATTTATACGTCTTTTGTTTAATCCTTAAATATAAAACGATTACATAGCTTAAAAAACAGGTTTAATTTTTTCTTCTTTTTGGAATGTTTCTGATGAAAAGTAATTAATCTTCGTTTGAAAAAAAAAAGATAACAATGAGTTTTTTGCATAAGTTTGAACTTGTAACATACTTCTCTGTTAATTGTTGTTAAAGTGTATGTTAATAAATTTTAAATCTTCAAACTTTTATGTAAACATTTAAAAGTTCAAATCGTTTTGAGATCTTTATCCATTCTTATTTTTAGTTTATATTGTAACATATTAGTATATGTTATTGATTAGTTTATATATACTTGGAATGTTTACAAAAAAAAATCAAATTTTAGATTTTTTGCAAATACTTCTTTTACCGTCAACTGATTTCAAAAAGGCACACTGATTCAAAATGTTTATTATTTTTTATACAGAGTTGTAACTTTTAAACAGAAACGTTCTGTTGTAAAACTTTAAATAAAACTTTGTAAAATGTTGAAGCTAGTACTTTGGATTATAGCTTGTGACATTTAGATTGTTTTTGATAAATGCTACTATTAGTAGAAACTTTTGTGCATGTTTAAATTTTGTTGCAAGCTATCTTTGACTTTTAAGTATTTAACATGATGCTTTTTAAGTTTATTATACTTTAAGTATTCTTTTTTATTAAATTTAAGAGCTTTTGAACATTTTGTTTTGATAACAGTGTTGTCCTATACTTATCCAACCTTATTATAATCCAAGATTTCACTCAAACAAGACTTCAAAAATAAAGATTTTATAAGTGCTTTTAAAAGCTTTAGAAATTGAAATTTAAAAAAGCTTAAACGCTTTAAAAAAAAATTTAAATTATCAAACTATCCTTTGAAACTTTCTACGATGTTTTTTGATTTTGTTTGACAAATTTGGTGCTGTTGTTTTCAGTTTTTGTTGCAAATTTTTTTAATTTCAAATCATATTGCATTTTTTTTAGTTATAATAAGCTGAATGCATGGTACGGCTTATACCAAGTTATTTTAAAAGTGCGCTTTTATTTGATTTGTTTCAATTTTTTTATCATGTCCACTTTCGCAATCACTTCTTGATATTGTTTCTGCCCTTTATCAGTTCTTCCTTTTCGTGAAAATAAATTTAAACTTTTGAATATGATCAACACCGATGTTAAAAACACATAATTATAAACTATACAAACAATACAAGTTTTGAAATTGTATGTTATTTTTACAACAATATGTTTACAAGCTGAAGTTTTTTCTTAAATACTTCCTTGTTATTCTCATTTTTTATCAGAATATAAAAAAGGGTTAAGACTAATTACATAAAAATAAGTTTTAAGAGTTTAATAAAGATCTATAGCAGTCCATACTTAATTTAAAAAATTTTGTGTTTGTAAAACTTAGTAATAAAAGAATTTTAACAAACAATTAATACATTTAAGATTAAAATAAAATAATTTTTCAAATAGGTTCATACATATTTTTTGAAGTGTATATGTTTTTTAAAACTAAGCTTCTTACGTATGTTCAGTATTTTATTTAACAAGCCTAAAGTTTAAGATTATAAAATTATGTGACAAAATTCTGTTCAAGTTTTAATTTTTCGAGAGTCTTCAAAGTGTTGACCAAGTTTTTTAGTCATGCAATTTTTTCCCGATACACTTTTCTAGTAAAACTGTCATAGTTATGGTGAGGTTTTGGTACGCGTTTAAGTAAAGGATCTTTAAATAAAAAAAAGGTTACAATAAGTAAACAAACTTATTAAAACGTAACGGCTAAAAGAACTACTTGTATTCGAAGCAGGCCTACAAATAGGCCAGCTCTTTAAAGCCTCTAGTTTTTAATTTTTTTGTAAAAAGTATAAACTTCTAAGAGTAGTGAATACAACTTATGTAGTATATTGAAATGTTAGACTTAATTATCTGGAATATTAATGATACTTCTAAATAGTCTTTGTCTGGAGTTTCTATTGTGACATTATAAACTAACATAGGTGTTTATTTTATCTCAAACTTGATACTATGTATTGTGCAGCATTATTTCCAAGTGTATTTTCAGTGTTTCCAAGTTTCATCAGTCATACTATTAGATAGTGTCACAATAAAGACTCTAAACAAAGACACTTTTGATGATTAATAAAAGTTTTATTTTTATACAGTATACAAGCATGTTAACTATTTTATTTAAACAACCTCTGTCAAAAATTGTTTAAAAAACAAAATCACTAATATTATTTTTGGATATTTTATAACATTGTGTAGTAATTCAAGTGGTACTCTATTTTATTGGTTAAACAATATAGTTTTTAACTGTGGTTGTTTAAATTTAAATATGTTAGTAATTAGATAAGGTAAGTTAAGCCATATTTTAAGTGGGTCGGCTGCAGTTGTAAGGCTTTGTAGATGTTTTCATTCATAACATTATGAGGTGAAGTGATGATACAGCATAATATTAAAAAAAAAACCAAAATGCATAGAAATAAAATGAAAAACAAGTTTTAACACTTCAAACTTAAAATTAATAAAAATTGTAATAAATTAGCCAATCTGAAGCGACGTTATAACTGCAATCGGACCTTAAAACTACTTAATATGCAAGTGGTCAACAAATGTTGAACAAAAAATAATTTGTTATTCTCATGAAGTAGTATAGTTTAATTTGTAACAATGTATTAACGTGATTTCTATAAAGTACGCGATCTAAGAAGTACGCATCTGCGTAAGGTACGCACTAAATTATTAAGGCCCCCCACACAAATTTTCACAAATGGGGAATTCCCTAAAGTGAAAAATGGGCGTGAAAATTTTTGAGATTGATAATAAATATTATTTTAAAGGCATTTCGCCGGCGAAAAATTTTTCACTTTTACTACCAACCATTTTTTCTTAAAAACCTAATTACGCTTGGAGTTCAGTCAGTAAGCCTGACAGCCTAACCAGAAAAAAGTGTGGTACTGAGCTCTAAGAAGTAGTTCGGTTTTGAGTTAAAGTGGTGGCGGACAGCTTTCGTTATTTGTGCATAAGTCCTTCGGCTGCGAGTTCCTCCTCCGGAGGACTCTTGCTCCCGGGACTTTTGCACAAATAACGAAAGCCGTCCTTTAGGCCTCGTCCTTATGCTGGTCGGCACCTAATAAGTTTTTTGTTTGATGTACGAGTAGTTACGCACGTTCTTTTAGTATGTTATTTTACTCTTATATACTTGTGAGTATCCAGATGTAAGTTTTGTATTAAAAACATCTGAATTACAGTAAAGTTTCATGTTTTATAGTATATAACATTGATGTAGTACTCCAAATGGTAAAGTTTTGGAGTAGACAATCAATTTATTATTCTATATATAACACTTCACTTATTGTAATTTGATTTATTAGTATCATTCTATTGTGTTTTGTCTCATGAGTTTACTATTTGTACATGCCAGTTAGTTTACCTATAAAAGTCTTCTATCTAATTTATGTTATTATTTAAACTAGCTTTATTGATTGTATTGTATGTTGTTAAGTAATTTAATTCTACTTATAGCTCAAAGTTGTGTAAAGACTGAACTTTTAGTGTTATTAACAGATATGTTTAATAGTGTGTATCTATAAGTAACACAACAGTTTTACGTTGTAGTTTACTTTATCATTATCATTCTATTGCAATCCAAAAAGTTATATTGATTCAAGTTTTTAAGTCTCATGAACAGCAAACAAATTCTTAGTTTAACACTTAAATTTACTTTAGACCAGCGGATGTCAACTGTTTTTTCATGTTTTACCCCTTACTGGAGATCTGTAGTATCTAAGGAACACTGTATGTGGAAGGTTTATGCCACTTAGACAGAAACTAAGCTAAAATTTCCCATCTACATAAGGAAGTATTTACGTCTTAAATTGCATAAATAAAGTTTGGACATCTTATAAATAAGACACTTACAAAATTACCGTTTTTGTCCACAATTTTTCAGGTAATTTTGTAATATTTTTTATTTTTACCTATTTACAATTATTACGTCATGACCTTGTAGACTCATACAGTAAGAACTTAGTAATTTTTACTTACAAGTTAGTTGTATGTGGATATCATCTTTAGGATTACAAATTATTAAATTTGTTTCAAATAAGACTAATTGTATGTACATAATAAGTATTGGATAAGGTGTATCTGAATTAAACTAACAGATGCAAACATATATGGCTTAAATGTTTTACTGCAGCGTATAATGCTTAAAAAAAAACTATGACCAAATAGTAAACCAATTTTATGTTCTAGTTATGGTTTTTTTCTGTAAAGAAATCAACCTTTTGATACATTAGTTGCAACTGTTTATTTAGTTAACATAAGCTTAGAATTAATCAAATTAAAACAATCTAAAATAACTTAACTTTATACACTTTATCTAAAACTTATTTTTGTGCATCATTATATAAAGCTTTTAAACAATATACCTTAAACATTAAATTAAAAAATATTACAATCTGCAAAAAAATTAAAATCATGTGGCGCTAACGAGGGTATGTTATAGCTGTATAATGTTATGGACCTGGTTTATAACTTGATGTGCTCTTTAGTTTATATAACAGACGTCCCCAAGTTAGTGTTTGAACTATATTTGCTTTATGGTTTACTATGACTTACTAAAACAAAACTAAAGGTTCAATGCTAATATTACTTATAAAAATTTTAACGTAATTCTAGTTTGTTGTAAATAAATGTAATGCAAAAGAATATAAATGAAGATAAATTATCAATCAATCGAATAAGCTTACGTAAACAACAACAAAAAAAGCAGTTGTACAATATCCAAATGTTAAAATTAAAATGGATGCTAAACCAGCTTAATCTAAAATATACTTTTACTTAGATGTATACTTGCATTTGAAAATGCTACAAAATAAACTGCATTATAAAAAAATCGTTGATGCTCAAACAAAACTTCGACCACCTTTAAAAGATGTAAAGAAAAACGTTTTTGAAAGCAAAATTTGGTGCTTGAAATAGTAGTAAAATTTAGTTTTAAAAAAAAGAGGTTTGAAAAATTATAGCTAAAAGTTTATAAACAGGCCAAAGTTATCAAAACAAATGAAGAGAGACTATACTTGATAAAACCAAATTTATGCTAAAATTTCCATAAGAAAGTAGCGTGAATATTTAATTTGATAAAAACCTTATTTTTCATCGTTTTGATAAACTTCTGCATGAAATTTTTTGACAGAAACGATGGAAATGTTTATCTTTAAGTATTGGCAAGTTTAAAAAAAAAATGAAAAAATTCCAAAAAAGAAGTTATACGTGTTCATTTCCATTCGATTTTGTTGCAAAAAAGTTTGCATAAATTTAAATAATTCAGATGGTTTGGTCTTTAGACAAAATATACTTTTTTATAAAGTATATTAATGTAATTATTCTTTTAAAGTTTATAAAATATATTTACCTTGCCTAACAGTTTATTTAGTGTTTTGACATGTGTTAATATACTTTAAAAAGTTAAGCGAAATCTTAGTGTCCGTATAAATATTTATTCACGTATTTATTGCAACTAGGGGTTCTCTTTAATACTAGTTTGAAATATTGTTTTATAAATAAGTGCTACTCAAATCAATAAGCTTTATAAACTAGATTAAAGTAACTTTCAATGTAAATAATAGCTGTTAGCTTAGGTATTAAGTAATATAACGTTGAAAAATTGTTAGTATTTTCATTATTTTTAAAATGATGAACATCAAAAAAATTTTAGAGATACACTAGTAGTCTTTTATATATCAAAATAAATACAATGTGTTTTAAAACTAATGAACCTAAGTATCAGATTACTTTATTCATAAAGTTCAATGTACGTTATTTAGATAGTCACAATAATATACTAGATAGTTATTATGATTACTAACTAAATGATCAGTATTGTATTATAAACACAAGTTTAGATTTTGATGTAAAGATATATTCTAGTATTTCTTAAATCTACATTTATGGTAACTTTTTTTATTGCAAGTAAATAAAAATACACACTTATATTATATTATATTATTGCCCAGTTAGTTTTCTTGTCTCATTAAAACCTAAAAAGAAAATGTTTTAATTTGTATATTTATTTTAAGTAAAGTAGTTTAGCTAGTTATATACCTTAATTTTTTTCAAATAGACTTTAATTTGTATTTTGAAACTATTACTTTGTGCTTTTAGCTTTGCTCATTGTAAACAAAGATTAGAAAACTACTTTGACTTTATTTAAGCTTAATATTTTCTAATTGTAATAAGTTTGACTTTTTGTGATGTTAGTAATTTTAACTAGATATTTTCATATATGAATTGCAATTTTAAAGGTGACGAAATGTTAAGTAAAATGAAAAGTTAATCCTTAATTGTTAAATATTGTTTTTTTCGATCTACTGTATATACTTTTAATTTTAGTGTGTTATGCTAAAACTTGATAATGTTTATCTTTATTTCTAAACAATCTAATTAAAAATAAAATTTTAAAGATACTTTTTTTTGCATTTAAAACAATAAGTTTTAAAACTCAATTCATTTTATTAAAGGCATAAGTAGTTTCTTCTATGTATTTGTAAATCATGAATAAAAAAGTTAACCACAAATGTTTGCGATTCATTACCTTTTGTTATGTGTTAAACATAGTGTGTAAAGTTAAGCTAAGCCTCAATGTTTTTGTAAATGTTTATTAAGGTGTTTACTACTAATGATCTCATTCAAATTATAGTGAAGCATTACTTTGAAATACATAAACAAATCAATAAATTTTTATAGTAAGTTACATGAACTAAACTATTAATCTCAAGTTTATGGTTATTATATTAAATCAAAGTTTGAATTGAAACATTTAAATTCACTTATACAGGTGTTTGTAAGCAGTTAATGAACAATTACAAATGTAAACCTTTAACTGAAACAAAAATTTAAAGCTGAAATTAAAAATATAGCAGAGACATTTATTATAAACATGGTTCGAATATTAGTATCTGCTGTTTGTTCCTTACTCACATCATGCAAACAGATACAAGTTTGAAAGGTATTTGAAACAACCAAGTAGTGTAAAATCAAAACTTTGAAGTTTAAAGATCCATTTTGCTTATTTTTCATCGTTTTAATAAATTTCTTAAGGTTTTTTAGCATTAAATTTTCTGCCAGAAACGATGGAAATGTTTATTTTCAAGTATTGGTAAGTTTAAAAATAAAAAGAAAAACAAATCCAAAAAAAGTTATATTTGTTCATAATCATTCGATTTTATTGGATAAAAATTTGCATATTTTAAGTGACATTGTAATTTGCTTTAAATTAATTCTGTTCTCAAATTAAGTAGCTTTAAGGAGACCATTATATTTTATTTTCACAGTTTATTGTAACAATGTTTCACTCCTACTTCCACTATATTTTCGAAGCGCTGGAAGACACGGTTTCTTACATAAATAGAACCTTAGGAAACTTTTCTCTTGGTATGAAGCAGCTAGACGTTTCTTTGGCATAACTTAAGGCTGTATACAAGTCTTTCGTATTAATTTAAATGTAGTTGTTAAAATATGTAATTCAATACCGATGTGTTTAATAAACACTGTTACTATATACAATCAGATGTTTTATAGTTATCCAGTTTTATTCATTTTAACTAAAAAAGTGTGATAAAAAAATACAGATTTGTTTTAATAATCTGTTTGTTGTACATATATAATATTTCGAGTCAAAAACCCAAAGTTGTCAAAATACTAATGTTTAATTTTTATGACAGTTTTTAAGAAAGAGGTTTGTATTACTACTTCTATTATAACAGCTTTTAATAAAATACTCAACTAACAGTACACGTAACGTTAATTAGGAAACAAGAAATAATAAGTTTTTCAAACGTTGTACACGTTAATAAAAAAAACACTTCAAAAAATTCATAGCCAATAGGTGGTTTAACGTAGCAAATGAGTTAAATGTATAAAATAAACATGAAAAGCATTAACATTACGTAGTTATTCTTAAATTATATTTGTATATAATATCTGAAGACACAATTTACTTGACAGAAAGTTATAAATTCTAGTAACTTTAATTTCAACATAAAGTTTACAAAACAATAAAACTCATCTCACGCAGGCTGATTCACACATCGTTGTCGTCTTCTTTCACCAAAATAAATTTTTTCATACACAATTTGGCGCAATTGCGTTTTGGCTCGGGAGGTCAGGGCGACGATGACAAGAAGTCGCTCTCCTTTTCGCCCACTGTGCGCCCGTACAAACCCGAGGAAGGAAAAGTTGTGGGCGTTGAGGTGGTCACCTGCTACAAAACATATCACCCGGAAAAAGTTTATGTAAGTTAATCAATAGTGGTTGATTATATGTTCTAAAGTTGCTAATTTTAACTAGTTTCATTTTCTTTTAACTAATAGATTATAATCAAAAAATATTTACTTCTCACGTGTGTTTTTTAAATTTTTTTTTGGTAGTATTTGTTTACAAAAGTATCTATTTAAAACTTTCATTAAACATTTTACAAAAATTTTCATTCGTTTTACATTCTCAAAATTGATTTAACACTTAAAGTATTTGATTACTTTACACCAGGATTTCCCAAAGTGGGCCAAGTGGCCTCCCTAGGGGCCATGACAGATGTTCAGGGGGTCACGAGAATCAAAGGGGCAAAATGGGAAAGGGGTGCATATGAGTAGTAAAGGAACCACAGGGGAGCCATAAGGTCATAATTTAAAATTTACACTAGACATTTTGTAGTTGATGATGAAGAGCAAAAAAAAAGTCTTAGGTGTTTTTAATGGTAGTTTTGAAACTTATACTAGATATTCGGGAGTTGACCAAAAAAATGTCTTAAGGTTTTTTATTGGTAGTTTTGAAACTTATACTAGATATTCAGGAGTTGACCAAAAAAATGTTTTAAGGTTTTTTATTGGTAGTTTTGAAATTTACACTAGATATTCTGGAGTTGACAATGAAGAACATAAAAAAAGAGGTCTTAGATGTTTTTAATGATAGTTTGAGTTTTATTGTTGAAGGGAGCCATAGCTTTTTTATTTTCTTCAAGGGGGCAATTTAATAAAAAGTTTGGAGACCCTGCTTTAAATTAATATATATATCACATTATTTAACAATCAAACATAACAGATGTTCAAGATGCAAGTATCACGTGACATGCCTCACTCAGACGGAACGAGCCACATTAAAATAACAACAATTACCCGAACGTTCACTGAATTTCAAGAACTTCACACTAAACTACTCAACTTCTTTCAACCCCATGAGTTACCCAGGTATACTTAAAACTTTTATTTAAAACAACTTATTGTTCGTTAAAAAAGCTTAAGTGAACTATAGTTTTTCTAAAAAAAGTTTAGAATGTTTTAAATATAAAAATTTTAAACTTAGTATGTTTTTAATTTTTTGGTTACAGCTTTCCAAATGGCATGATATTAGGAAGATCACAAGTAAAAGAAGTGGCAGTCAGAAGACAAATAAAGCTGGATACATACCTGAAATATTTGTTCAATTCAAGATCGGAAGTTGCACAGGTAAAATATAATATTAAAATATACAAATATATACTTAGTAAGAGCTCGTTTTTACTTACCTTCTAAGAATACTTACTTTCTAAGAATATATAAAAAGTATACTAGTTATTAATTTTTACAGTGATTAAATATTTATAACTGCATTGTGTTATAAAATTTTTAATGTTGATTAACAATGAAATAAATATTCCACAGCACGATCTGGTATACACCTTCCTGCACCCGATCTTGCGTGACGAGGAGAACTACAAGCAGTCCCTTCCACCGTCCCTGTCAATAGAAAGTTCATCACCATTGCTGAACGACTCACCAGGTTTCAACCAGGGACAGATAAAAATATCGCTGCAGTACAAGAACCACGCGTTGTACGTCATGATCATGCACTGCAAGAACTTGGTTGGTTGAATTAGTATTTGAAGTTTATGGTATAAAGTTAATATCAAGTGTACTGTACTTCCTCGCTAATCCGGCCAGATACGAACAAGACCTGATTTTTCTTTAAAAATATGCGTTTTTTATGATATACAATGCATATTAAAAACGCGCACTAAATTATCTGTTAGTTTTTTTTCAACAAAATAAAAAATACAGACAATAAAATAAGACTTTTATACAGTTAAAGAAATCCGTTAATAATTAATTTATATCGGTTTTAAGTTTTTGTATAAAAATGTTGATTATTGCAGAATTAATCTAACAACTTTTCGACTGCAACTGACCGGATAAGCGAGATTTTAAATTGAAAGACTGCTACACACTGGTTTTCTTAGTAGCATTAGAGAAAAGACAGTTACATAACTTCCAGATTTCTTTACAAAGCGTTAAGAAAAACTGTTTTTTTACAAAATATATTTTTATACTTGCAGATGATGTCTTTATTTTCATCCGAAATAGAATAAATAAAATGATAATAAATTAGTAAAATAATCATATTGTTACAGAAAATGCCGGAAGGAACATATCCAGACCCGTATGTGAAAACTTACCTAATACCCGATTTACAACGCCTCACCAAAAGAAAAACTAAAGTACAGCACAAAACAGTCAACCCCACTTACAATGAAATGGTTTGATTTTTTATTAGAATTTATGGCACAAACATTAGAACTTGAAACTATACTAAAAAATACGATATTTAGTAATATTGTGCGTAAAGTGTCTCTAATGAATTTTAAAGATAAATTATTCTAAATATAAGTGAAAACAACTAATCAAATTTTTATTATTTCAAATTAATACAAATAATAGTTGTTTAATGTTGAAAGAATTATGAAACAATTTTTTGTTGTTAATAATTATAAAGCAATTGTTTTCAACTGTAGTGATGTAAATAAATAGATGACGCATTAACTTTTCATAAATTTATGATGCACAAATAAGTTAGTTAATAAACTTAAACTATATAAATTTACTTTACATAAATTACTATTTATATTAATATAAGATGGTAAGATATAAAAAAAGTTAAGACAAAAATTTGTTTACAAAATGAGATTGATTGCAAATATTTCACAGTTGGTGTACAACATGTCGCTGCAGGAGATCAAATCTCGCAAGTTGTTCTGCGGGGTGTGGGACCAAGCGAGGTTGAGGGAGAACCACCAATTAGGTTCAACCATAATCAACTTGCAACCCGTGACCAGTTCGGACAACTCCATGGTCCAGTGGTACACGCTGACCAGCAACTCTTTGACGTTTGTTGCTAACTGACGTCGCAATTGAAAAAATAAATATGATAACTCGCTAACCGAACATCTATGCACTAGTAGCTGGAAGAATGTTGTTAGCAGTTTGTGTTCACACGTCCCATGACAATTTTTAATTTAATGAAATTATTGCAATTAGGAGAATGATTCTGAATGATTTAAAAGTTCTTGAATTTTGGTTTTAGTGTATTTTTTTTTTATACTGAAATTTTCTTAGAAACTACATTTTCACGGTAGTTTTTGTCTTGAAAATTATGAACCAAAAAAATATTTTTTTTTTAATTTTTGAAAGTTATCATTTATATACTTTATGTATTATGAAACCAAACCATTTTGTTTTAGTAAAACATTTAATTTTGTAATGTACAAAATGTATTTGATTTAATTAGTTTTAGTATTTTACTTGCTACTTGACCAAAAAAGAATCTTTCTTTTAATTTTTTGAACAAAGTTTTTACAATTTATGTTCTCGAACAATGATTCATAAGATAATTTAATTATTTTTTGATTCCAAAATTAAAAAAAAAACTATCTTTAGTATTAAAAGTATGGCAAATAAGCTTTATGATAACGTGTTTTTTTTTGATAAGCTTTAAGTATTTTCAGTTTTTTTTTACTGTGAATTATACTGTGATTGGGTAAATAAAATACTTACTTATCCATACTTAGAAAACATAAAAAATAACATATTTATACATCTATTGTTAAATCCTTTAATATTAAATATTAACATAGCTTAAAAAACAGGTTTAATTTTTTTCTTCTTTTTAGAACATTTCTGATGAAAAGTAGTCAATATTTGTTTGAAAAAGAAAAGATAACAATGAGTTTTTTGCATAAGTTTTAACTTGTAACATACTTCTCTGTTACTTGTTAAAATATTTTAGTATGTTAATAAATTTTAAATCTTCAAACTTTTATGTAAACATTTAAAAGTTCAAATCGTTTTTAGATCTTTATCCATTCTTATTTTTAGTTTATATTGTAACATATTAGTATATGTTATTGATTAGTTTATATATACTTGGAATATTTACAAAAAATCAAATTGTAGATTTTTTGCAAATACTTCTTTTACCTTCAACTGATTTCAAAAAGGCACACTGATTCAAAATGTTTATTATTTTTTATACAGAGTTGTAACTTTTAAACAGAAACGTTCTGTTGTAAAACTTTAATAAAACTTTGTAAAATGTTGAAGCTAGTGCTATGGATTATAGCTTGTGACATTTAGATTGTTTTTAATAAATGCTACTATAAGTAGAAACTTTTGTGCATGTTTAAATTTTGTTGCAAGCTATCTTTGACTTTTAAGTATTTAACATGATGCTTTTTAAGTTTATTATACTTTAAGTATTCTTTTTTATTAAATTTAAGAGCTTTTGAACATTTTTTTTGATAGCAGTGTTGTGCTATACTTATCCAATCTTATTATAATTCAAGATTTAACTCAAACAAGACTTCAAAAATAAAAATTTTATAAGAGCTTTTAAAAACTTTTAAAATTGAAACTTTAAAAAACTTAAACGCTTTAAAAAAAGCTTTAAATTATAAAAATATTCTTTGAAACTTTCTTCGATGTTTCTTTTTATTTTGTTTGACAAAATTGGTGCTGTTGTTTTCAGTTTTTTTTGCAATTTTTTTTAATTTTAAATCATATTGCATTTTTTTAGTTATAATAAGCTGAGTGCATGGTACGGCTTACACCAAACTATTTTAAAAGTGCGCTTTTATTTGATTTGTTTCAATTTTTTATCATGTCCACTTCTGCAATCACTTCTTGATATTGTTTCTGCCCTTTATCAGTTCTTCCTTTTCGTGAAAATAAATTCAAACTTTTGAATATGATCAACACCGATGTTAAAAACACATAATTACAAACTATATAAGTTTTGTATGTTATTTTTACACCAAAATGTTTACAAGCTGAAGTATGGTTTTTTATATAAAATACTTCCTTATTATTCTCATTTTTTATCAGAATATAAAAAAGGGTTAAGACTTATTACATGAATATAAATTTTAAGAGTTTAATAAAGATCTATAGCAGTCCATACTTAATTTAAAAATTTTTGTGTTTGTAAAACTTAGTAATAAAAGAATTTTTTCAAACAATTAATACGTTTAAGATTAAAATAAAATAATTTTTCAAATAGGGTCATACATATTTTACAAAGTGTATATGTTTTTTAAAACTAAGCTACTTACGTATATTCAGTATTTTATTTCACAAGCCTAAGGTTAAAGATTATAAAATTATGTGACAAAATTCTGTTCAAGTTTTAATTTTTCGAGAGTCTTCAAAGTGTTGACCAAGTTTTTTAGGACTACTTCATGCAATTTTTTCCCGATACACTTTTCTAGTAAAACTGTCATAATTATGTCAAGGTTTTGGTACGCGTTTTAGTAAAGGATCTTTAAATAAAAAAAGGTTACAATAAGTAAACAAACTTATTAAAGCGTAACGGCTAAAAGAACTACTTGTATTCGAAGCAGACCTACAAATAGGCCAACTCTTTAAAGCCTCTAGATTTTAAATTGTTTCTAAAGAGTATAAACTTCTATGAGTAGTGAATACAACTTAATTAAGTTAAAATGTAGCTTCGTGCAAAAAAAATGTTATAGTATAAAAGTTAAAAAAAAATTTAAAAAACAAAAAGCAAAATAAATTTTATAGTATTAAATTTAATTTTTTATTCGAAAATGGATAACGAAAGTAATGATTTAAATAGTTTTGATTTATTAAGTATATCTCTTTATTTTATTTTTTTTAATTGCTTTTTTTAACATTTTGTTTACATTATGTATGGTAGAAAAAACCTTTTTTGTTTTAATAGTCAGTTTAAATATTATTTCAGAAAACAACAATTTACAGAGATTTAATGCTTTATAATTAATTTGTCTGAAAATAAAGTTGGTAACACATTTATTTCAATATTTACTTGTAGTAGAACTAATGTTAAGTATTAAAATTTTGATAAGGTATCTTAAAGTTGTCTTAGATAAATTTAACATAATCTGGCTATTCCGTTAGAAAATTCAAAATTCCTTTATAGTTGCAGTGAGGAAAAAAGATAAAAATATTTTTTCTAAACATAAAAAGGTTTTTGAATATATTTCCTACCCATGTTCAATATGTATAAACTAATTTAATGGTGCTTCAAACGAGTATCTACATTTTTCATTACACAGCAACGAGACCTTGCTCAAAGGCATCTATCGTTGTTTGTCAATAATATGCTAATTTTGTTGCAGTGATCACATGGTTGGACTGTTGTTGAGATTTTTTTTGCTTGCAGCGCTTATGAATACTTAGTTAAGGATTCGAGCTTCGTGATTTTCCCAAACCTTGTTATTTTTATTGTAGCTATTTTAGCCTTGTGAGTGTTCTCGAAATAGAGTGCCACCAATGATACTTTTTTTAGATAATTTTTATTATTATTTTTAACTTGAATATTAAAAGGACATGTAAAACTACACATGATGTAACACACTAGCTTTTTCCGGAAAACGTTTATCGTTGCAAAGGATAAGGTTTTAGACTGGTATATTTAACAATTTTAGAAATTCTGAACTTTTGCTCTGTGCCTACAGAAGTCACTCTAGCTTCGGTTTTCTTCGAATTTTTGCGCTTTTTACATAACACGGAATAAGACAGCTACCGGCATGTTTGGCGAATGCCGTAAGCTGAGCAGCCAATGAGGTGTTGTTCCGCCACAGTATACTTCAGTTGATGCATAAGGATAGCTGTATTAGAACAAAGTAAACTAAAAACTATTCACCAAACAAAAAAAGAACTCTTATAACTCCAAATAAAATATGGGTTAAATTTGGATTATTCCAATTTAGATATTGAAGTATTTTGAGTTATAGTTTTTAACTGTACTTTTAATGGTTGTCTTACTACTATAGCTAATTTGTACGTTGTTTTCATTTATATTTCTTGCACCAATGCTAAGGTATTTTTTGGCAAAATTCTTATATAAAACCTGGATTCCTTGCAATTAAAGATTTGATGTTTGGAGGAGCCCTCGGTTTAATTATGTTATAATTGTATAGCTGAAAAATATGAAATATAATATTGTGTTTATGTTTTAAAAAATTATCACGTTACTATAAACTGTTTGCTTAGCTATTGAAATTAAATTATACATTAACTTATGGTAAGCATTAATTCTAGCTAAATTCAAAAAATCTAGTTCTCGACTTTAACCGGCCGGATTAACGCGAAAAAATATAAGCGAGGACTGGATAAGTAAGCAAGCACTGTTTTTTTGATGACCTATACACCAAGTTAGTGTTTTAATTCAGCAGAAAATTAAAATCCTATTGTAAAAATTTGTAACAAATAAGTTACATTCAGCTTTGATAACAATAAAAAAAAACTAATAAAAAGTCTCTAACATACCCAATAAGCACGCTACTGTTATAGATCTGTTTAAAACAAGCACTTCAAAAGTAAGTTACATTGTTTAATGTTTTTGTATAAAGATTTGTAGTTAAACATTATCTTTTAGACAATTTTAATATTTATATTTTAATCATAAATGATGCAATTGTGAAATGAACTGTTTGTTTCGTTTTTATAAATAAAGTCATCACAATTATTGATGGTACAGTACTTATTCACTTATCCGGACATGTTGGGCAAGATTTTTCTGCAAGCATGTCCGGATATTGTTTTCCGGATAAGTACAACTTTTTTTTCATAAAACAATATAACTGCTGTATATTCTGCAATGCATAAAAAGTTTTAAAAGCTTAGCTCCTCTATTTATGTTTTAAACTTTTCTTCATTTTCCAAAATTTGTACAAAGTCGACCTGCCTATGATAAACGGCTTCATAAGAAAATATTGGCTTATTGTTTTTTACCATTATGCGAATTTCTAGTTTATTTTCAAAGATTTGTGCAAATCGTTTTTTTATGTTTTGTCTATCTTTAAATACTTGCATGTTGAGTGTGTCAAACTTACGTAACTTACAAATGAAAATAAGAAATTTTTCGTGCACCACATCTTACACAAAAAGTGTTTGAGTTAACAAATTTTATAATGTAGTCTGAATAGGAAACCAAACATAAAAGAGCTGTTATAAATTAATTTTTTAAAAAACTTTAAATTAAATTAACTATCAAAAAAAAAATTAAGTTTGAAAAGATTCTAAGTCATATTTTATATAACATTGTTTTTAACAAAGTTTAAATTTAAGCTTTAGTAGTATTATAAGGTCATAATTATGAACTAATTTGAAGAATTTATAAAATCACTTTAAGCTTTATTTCATTATAAAAGCTCAAATACTTGTATGACATAAAAATGTTTGTGTCTGATATTGAAAGCTTTTAACTTTCCTCTCAGCTGAAACTGTCCGGATAAGTGAGCATCCGGATAAGTGAAGTCCGGATAACTGAATAAGCACTGTACTCTTTTTTAGATAGCAGAGCGGTGCGAAGTTGTCAGAACCAGGGTCAATAAAATTAAAAGATTTTCAACACTGATAACTAAGCATTTTATTAATTTGTTTATATAAACACAAGAACTTATTTAGAGTACTTGTTTTTTAACCGAATGATGTAAAACTGACAGCAATATTTAATAAATTTTCAAAATACAGTTATATGGTTTTTGACAATGATGTTTTACTGTATCTACAATCCATAGTCTATGACTTTATATCCGAACAGTTTATTTTAACACCAGTTCATATGACCAAATATTTTGAGCACTTCACTTGTCGTTTAACAAAAAAAACATTTTTTTATTTTCATAATTTTCAATTAAAAAAGTTCTACAATATATCTTACGCTTACCTAGTTTTAAGAAATCTAACGAGTAATATACATTATAAGTATGTTGTGTTGTCTGTCTTTTTGTAGCTTAATAAAAAAATTACTGCTAAAATTTTAATAATGAATAAGAACAATCAGACGATATTACAAAAATGTAATCAAATGTATAAACAACAGTTACATGACATTAAAAACTCATTATAGTTGTCAAAACAGCCTTAACGAAAAAAACTTAAAAAAAAATCATTTAGAAACCAAATAAAAAAGTTTTATAACTGTAAGAAATATTTTAAGACTTAGTTTATAAAGAACTATCACAATTAGAAATGTTTGAATTTGAAAAGCCTTGCACCCAAATTAAGTATTATACATAAGCCAAATTATCCGAAAAGTTTACTTAAAAATATGACTTGTAGTATTCAAAATTATTTGTTTATGTCACTACAACATTTCATTCAATTGAAGTAATGTGTAGTTACCAATAAATTAAAAATGTTTACTGGTAACTGTTGAAATGAAAAAATGTGTCTAGATTTGATAATAAAATATTAAAGCAAAAAAGTTTTGGAACATATAAAAAATGTGTTACTTAAATTGAAATTTAAAAGTTTATTAAACACAAAAAGTGCTCAAAAAGCTTGGTACTAGGACCTGGTGCACAAAGAACCTTTAAGTTATTGAGTCGTTAACCACAATACCTTTTAACGTTTTGCCCAGGACAAGGATTAAAGTATATCTTATAAATTTGCCATCTTTTTTGTTGATTTAACTGTATTAGTTGAATGTAACATTGAAATCTATTAGTAACACAACAAAAAATATATAATAGTTTAGGTTTTTTTAAAACCTTTGGTAACTATAAATTTAAGGGTTAGCCAAAATTTAAAATACAGTTTGAAACTTGGTTTTAGATCTTTACAACAATAAAATAAAATAAAAGTTTAAGTCTTGTTATTGCCTCTTGAGTTGTTAAAACCGTTGGTTATTGAGTATAAAAAGTCCGCACGCGTTTTGATGTTCATTATTTTATGTATTGATATTGATTATTTTGATATTTGCTTAATATTATTTATTACTAACTGTAAACCTTAGTGTCTTTTTTAAATAATAATTTATGTCATTTCAATTTCTAATGACATTTTAACTGCTAACTTGAATTTTTTTTAACTGTAAATTATCTTAACGTTCTCTGTAATATTTTTAAAAGTTGAAATAACATCATATTCTTTTGTGGTAAAGACACTAACTTTTACAGTTAGTAGTAAAGTTTATTAAGCAAATAATGAAATAACAAATGTCAATACATAAAATAATGAATATCTAAAAGTGTGCAGACCTTTTGTACTCAATAACCAAACTTTAATTAATAATTAATTACTGATAATTAAATTGATGCACTTAAAATTTAAATAGAAAAATTTAACAATAATAAGATGATATTGTCTTAAGTTGAAACTTTTAAAGATTAATAAAATATTAGGCCCATTTAGTTTTTAGTTTTGAAACTAAAGCACTATACAAAATATCAATCTTCCTTAAAGATTAAGTTATGTTTTTATTTATTTTTTAAGGTAATAAAACTCACTAATTGTTAAGTAACAATTACCGTTTACTTTTTTGTTTATATGATTTAGGCTTGATAGTTCTACCAGTTGGTAATAATTAAATGTAAATTTGTTTTTACAAAAGTGCCGCATAAGCTAAAACTATTAATCCTAACCTGATATTTAATTTTATAAAATATCAAACAATGATAGAAAAATCTACAAATCTATTGCATACTAGTTTAGTTCAAAATGCTTTCAGACAAAAGTCTATTTTCAGTGAACTTATGATAAACTAATAGAACTGAAACACTTTCATGCAACTAAGTAAATAATAGTGAAAAAATATATTATGATGTAGTACTTCAAAACTGTATAAAACCAAATTTGTAAATGCCAGAAGATTTTTTACATTACAATGATACTTTTGTATTTAAAAGTAAATCAAAATGAAGTAAATATAAAAGCAAATACTTTTTTGATATAAACCATAATACTAAACCTATCTTAGTAAGGAACTGTTGTAAGTTATTGTTAATAAATAGTTACTTTTATAGATGAAATAAAGATAGAAAACTTTTCCCAAACAATACTTGCTATTATTATAAATAAATAATTATAAAAACCTAAATTATTAAGAAACTGTATCTTACAAACTTGTTATCTTAAAGAGATAGTATTATTGATGAATAAAAATAACTTTTTTGAAACAAAACTAAGTTAGAAAAACAAAAAATAAATAAAGAATTGAATTAAATTGTTTTAATAACACCTTATTTTTTGTATAATATTATTTTTAAAGTACACTTCTTATCAAATAAACAAACTATTAAGGGCATAAGGGGGAAAACACCCTTTTTTGGTTTTTGATCTTATTTTATATAGTTTTTACTAAGCTACAAGATACTTTTTACAGATTTAAAAAATTCAAAATAATTTTTGAGATATAGCCTGTTAAAGTTGGAGGCAACAATAGGATCCTTATGGGAGGCGCAAACTAAAACGGCAAAAATAGACTATTTCACTAAAGATATATCTCCTCCTACGTTTTTTGAGATAACTACTTCAAATTTTCAGGGAATGTTTCTTGATATATTTAGAAAATTTTGTTGCAAGAAATTATAAAAGTATTAAAAAATTAAAAAATTCTAAAAAAAAAAAAAAAAAAAAATTTTTAGTTTTTTTATTAGAAAATTTTTATTTTTTAATTTTTTTAAATTCTGTTCCAACAGAGTTTTTTAAATATTGCAAGTCACGTTTTCTGAAAATTTGAGGTAGTTATCTCAAAAAAAGTAGGAGGAGATAGATTTTTAGTGATTTCTAGTTATTTGCTGTTTTAGTTTGCGCTTCCCATAAGGATCCTATTGTTGCCTCCGACTTTGACCTACTATATCTCAAAAACTATTTTGAATTTTTAAATCTATAAAAAGCATCTTGTAGCTTAGCAAAACCTATATAAAATAAGATCAAAAACCAAAAAAGGTTGTTTACCCCGCCTATGCCCTTAAAGACTTTTCTGAAACAAAAATTATTGTTAGTCAAACTATCTTATAAAAAAATGGTTGTTGTAAGATTATTGTTTTTATAAATTTGCTATTATCTATAAAAAAGTAGTATTGTTTTATTTATGTTTATACTTGCATGTAATAAATTGACACATTTAATCTTTAAATAATCTAAGTTTGTATGGTTGCTTTTGAAGAAGCATATTCAATTTTTTTACAGAGTCGACAAGCAACCATACAAACTTAGATTATTTAGAGAGTAAATAGGTAAATCTTTTTCATATAAAATAACAGAGTTACTACACACTCAGAAAACTCAAGGAATTTTCAAATTATAGAAAATCTTTGGGAAACTATCCCAAAATTTTTAAGGATATAAAAAAATCAGGGAAACTCAGGAAAGTTTAAGGTTGCTCAGGGAAGTTGCTGGTCCCTCAGGGATGATTTTTTGACTCAAAGAGTGGCAACCCTGAAATAAACAAAAAAAAATGATTTTTTTAATTTGGGTCATAGTTTTTTTTTTCAAAAATCCGCTTACTACAATTTGTTTGTAATATTAAAAAGTACATTTCTTGAAAATCATAAGTTAATTGCTTTAAAAAATGAAGGAGGAGATTGATTTTTAGTAATTTATTTCAAGTTCTGGGAAAATTAGCCTTTAAAATTTTTGATTTCATACGGTTGTATTGGATTTTTTTTTACCAAACAGATTACATCTCAAAAGTCATTAGATTATTTTGTTATATAAAAAGTATCTTATAGTTTATATTCTTAGCTTTTAAATAAGAGCCAATGTTAGTTTTTGTAAAAATAAAACAAATGTTGAACTTCCCTATATTCTTACCTTAAAAAGGTGGTTATGCTATTCTTAGAATTAAGCTAACATTATAAATTTTATACACAAGATAAATTTAGTATTTATAAAAGCATCTTAAAATATTGGATAAGATTCAAATAACCATAATGTACACAAGAAAAACTATTTTCTTATTTTTATTTGCATTAAATTTTTTGCACAATTTTGCAACTTTATTCAGCCTACTTTTTTTTAAATATGTGGTTGAAATCTTGTTATCACTATGCAAAATACAATTTTTTCTTCTATACTTCTTATTTAAGTACTATAAAAATACTTGAAGTAAATAAACTACAAAAAAAAAATTAACATTATTTAAATAGATTTGAATTATAATGTTTTACTTTTTGAGAAGAACTGCTGAAAAAGAAAACTGTTATTTTTGTTAACAATTGCTGTTATAAGTTAACTTTTTTAATCTAGTATAGTTAAGCTTTGAAAGTTGGAAAACATCAAATTATTTGTGAGTAGTACAGAATGGTTAATAATTTTTCGAGTTAAACAGTTATATTGAAGAACAACTCTTTGTTTTATTTAAATCTTAGTACTCAAATAAGTTGGTGTATCAAAAAGTAGTCCCCCAAAAAATTTCAAATAAGTTGAAATAGTGGCCTGGCCATCTTACCTGGAATAAATAATAAAATTTGGGTTAGATAAGTAAAACCTATTATTTATAACCAAAATTTATATATTGTTCAGAGTTTTATTTTAAATAAAACTTATTAAATTAGCTTAGCAGTGTTGTTTGAAAATTTTATACTATTTAAAACATTTTTTAGCTTTTATTTAATGCTAAAAATGATCAAGAAAACTCAAAAACCTTTATTGGCCACTATATTTATTTAACCACAATACAATTTACAAGCAAACTAATAAAACTTGTTATAATAATTTAAAGCTATGTAAAAAAAAAAGTATGTTGTAATATATTACATTATGAACAACAACAAAAAATGTATTGTTTCTGAAATATTTTGCAGGGTTGCTACTAACTCAGGATAACTTTGGCAAGCTTTAAAAATTAAAAAGAAACTCAGGATGAATCAGGCCAGTGAGTTTAAAAAATTATTAAAATATTTATAACATACCTGAAATTTTTAAACAATTTTCTTCTAGATTTTGAATAAGAATTAATTGATTTAGTTTAAATATTTACTCTTTAACTCTTATTACTCTTTAACTAATTTATTGAAGAATTCAATTTTTTTAGGTTCTGAAAAGTTAATTATTTTTTGTTACTAAAAGTTTTAGTTGTATGTTATAATACTTATCGCACAAACATTATATGTATGTAATTATCTGTGTTAATTTTTGACATTATACTTGGGAAAAATCTTTGTAATTTTGTGTTTATGCAATTTTATATTTTTTACTTAATATTTTTTGTTTTTTGTATTGTGTGAATTTTATGATTTTTAATTTGGTTTGAATAAGTTGAAGTCTAAAACTAACCAAATAAATATTTTTGTGTAAAATATGAAGTACTGAAATTCTTCAACTGAAAATAGTTATTATGGTAGTTTCCTATTGGATTGGAAAGGTCTCAGAAGTTCAATAAAATAAAGAGAACTTCTAATAAAATAAAAAAATTACTTGTACAAGCTTGTTTAAAGCCTTAGACTTAATTAAGGTCTCTTTGATATTTTCTAAATCTTGTGCTAGTTTGACTGAAAATTTCTTCAGGGTTGCCATTTTACTTGGAAACCTGGAATTTGACAATTTAGGCAAAAAAATCCTGGAAAAACCTGGAATTAAGAAATTTTGAAAAAAAGTATGGAAAAACCTCGAATTTTAACCACATGTTCAGTTGTACAATTTTGATTTGAATCAAAAAATCTATCAAAGAAATGAAAAAATTTTGTCATCATCAAAATTTTTTTATTAAGAAACATATTTAGAGTAGCTTTACAGTAGCTTTTCAATGTTTTTATACTTTTTCACACATTTTCTTACCTTAAACTAAAAATAGACCCATAAATGTACTTTTAAAAACCTGGAAAAGTTTGGAAAACCTGGAAAAAATTTGGAAAAAATAAGTGACAACCCTGTTTCCTATACTAATTTAATTTTTACTATTGTATTTCAAGTAGTTGGCTTTTTGCTTCAAAAAGGAACAATTTTAAGGAAGTATGATTTATTTTAATTATATAAAATACTTTTTTTATTAATTTATTTATTAATTTTATTAATTAATACTTAATAAAATCAAAGTAGCAAAGGGATTAACAGCTAAGGTTAGCTGATATAAGATTAAAAGATTTATATAAACCAAGTATAGTTTTAGTTTATAAGTATTTTCTGTTGATGAATTTTAATATTAAGGTAAAATAATAATAATTTACAAAAATTACACTTATGTATAAAATACAGGCCAGTGTTTATATATTTAATTTTTTTTTACATTTGTGATATTGTAATTTTTGTAAAAAAGTTTATGGTATAAACAAATAAATAGACTGCAAATATTTCATCGTCAATTTTTCTCTAAAATTTAAAAAGTTTTCCAAAAATCTATCTTCTTCATTTTTTGTACAATTAATCTAGAGTTTTCAAGAAATCTTTCCTTATAATTTTAATGACTTAAAATGTTAGAATTTTTTAAGTATTGATGGTTAAGAAAAAGCTTTGTCTATTTTATTAATTTGTATACTTTTCAAAAATAAAAAAACTTGTGCATTGAAAATATTATAATATTTGTAATGAACACGTAAAATTTTTTAAAAGGTTTGTTAAAAAATGAAAAATATGTATTTAGTGAAATTGTTTATTTTTATGTTTTTAATTTGCAGGTTTTATGAGTATTCACTAACCATGATTGCTTAAAATTCAAAACTTACTTTTAATTTGATAAGCATTTAAAAATTTCTTTAAGCTTAGGTAAGACTAGACAGATAAGCCTGTAAAAAAAAGTTTGACTCCCTTTGCCCTCATTGTCACGAGTGTGTAGAAGACAAGGTTAATGAACATTACTATTGTTTTCAATTGCTATATTTAATTAACATATTTAATATTATGGTGTTGCTACTTGGAAAATGTTTTATACCTTTCCTTGTAGTTAACCTAAAAAGAAGTAAAAATTAACATAGTTCACCAGTTGAATTGTTTACCTTACTATTTTAAAGAACTTAAAAAATTAAGATTTTTTTCAATTTAATTGGGGGTACAAGTTGAATAAGTATATATTTAAGATAGCTTAGTTTAGAAGTTAAAAACTTGTGTGAAATTCAGATATGTCTGCAGTCTTTTGCTTTCTTTTTGTGTAGTATTTTAAGCTATTTATATCTTAGTAGGTAGTTTTGTATATTTGCAGGAGTTGTTTTCTTTTTTTTTGTTGTTCACTAATTTTACAAGCCTACTAAATGTAATTATATTTGTTTGTTTAAGATTTAAAATTATAGTATTATTAAGTAGCCTAAATTTTTCAGACATTAATATAAACTAACCTGGTAAAATTATGGCTTTCCTAAATTCATAGCTTTAAACTATAATGTTTTTTTTTTGTTTTGGTTTTTTATTTCAAGTTTAGCCTAATGTTTTCTTGCATGTTTATGTAAAACAATTTTACATATTATATAAGATAGTTATACATACAATTTTTATTCAACTGATGATCTCGTTTGATTTGGTTCAAGTGTGTGAAACATTGTTTTGTTAATAAAACTAAAAATATTGAACTGGTCTAGTAGGTAAAACTAATTTGGTTTATAATTAATAAATGTAATGTAAAGTTTTTGTAAATTTCGCAAGTTTGATTAAGTTTGTAGGTGGAAAAAATACTTGAATTAACAAAGCAAATGTTCACAATTAAAAAAACAGCCAATTTAAAACTTTTGCTAAATTTATAAACTATTTTATATAAATATTAATAACAAAAATAAGTTACAACCACTTTTGTAGATATAATATTTAGTATACATTTTATTGTGTTTTGCAATTTGTGTAAAGATGTCTCAGTATAAAGGTTTGTTATTGTCTTGAGTTATTTTTACTTAAATATTTGGTTATTTAAGTTTTCTCTTTTAAACAATTATGTTTTTATAATATGCTTATTGCACACTATGTTTTAAAGTATTAATGTTTTTTAGTTAAATTTTACATTCAGAAATAAGTATTTTTGATACAATGTTTTACACCTTTATACAAACAAATTAAATATTCATAACAAAGTTTTCAGTTACCAGTATAAAACTAATTTGATATATTCTAAACTTCCTAAACTATTTTATAAAAGAATACATAATTAGTTTTGTAGTTTTTAACCTTTGTTTAAAATATTGTTTATATATAACAATTTAGTGTCAGTTAAATGGGGAAAGGAAAAACTCACTGCAAACATAAATACAAACGAAACTCCCGATGTTTTCAAGATGCAACTCTTCTCTCTCACAAATGTTTTGCCTGAAAGACAAAAAGTCATGATAAAAGGAAAAGTTTTAAAAGACAGCTGGTCTAGTTTCAAACTTAAAAACGTTAGTTTCCTATGAAATATTTGTTATATTTAATAGATGTCTGTTTTGTTTTTAAACAGTAAACAGTTTAAAGTTATTAAAGTTTAGAATTGTACAAACACAATTTTTTCAATTATTGAGGAGTGATAGTTTTATATCTATTGTGATAATTGATTTAGCTAAAGAAGTAATGTAGATTTTTAAATATATTTTTATAATAATAACAACATAATGTATTTATAAATTACAATATTTTATTATTTTACAAGTAATCAAATAAGTTTAATTTTATTTAATTTAAAGTTACATATCAAAGTATGATATATACTGCTGTAATCCACTTGGTATTTTTAAACCTTACAAATCACATTTTGATTTATTCTTTTTTTTTTGTTATTATAGGGTTTTAAACAATTGTAGACTTATACTTTTTTATGCCATTGTTCATTGTTCAATTTTTTGTTACGTTACTTTTAAAAACAAACAACTATTAAAGGGCCTCACAATTTTGCTGCTCGGGTCAGCCGAAGCGGTGCATGCAACGATGAGCGAACCAGTTGAAAAAACCAAGTTCATGGAAGATATGACAGAAGATGAGCTTAATAGTGCTGTTAGTTATCATTTATTTAAACTTCCTTTTGCATACAGTCGTTTTTGAAAGCTGTTGTTTGTAAATTAAATTTTGGTCTATTTAGCATGTTATTAACTAGTTAAGCCTATTGTAAAAGTTTCAAAGGTTGCTAATGAGTTATAATAGAAATGGTATGTCCACATGTAGTTAATTTATATACTATAACAACATTATATATTTCAATAAAAGTATATATATATTTACAAAGTAGTTTATATAAGCAGTTTATTATGTATTTCAATTTTTTTTAATTTTATTCATCATATTTTTAATCTAAACATAAGTAAATTTATCTTATAATTTAATGTTATTATTACCTTGTATAAAAAACTTATAAAGCTTAAGAAACGTCGTTTTGTTTGCATTAATTAAAGTTTGTTTAAAACTAATTAGTTGTAGATGTTATTTTGTTTTTGAGGAGGAATTTTTACATTTGAAGCATTTCAATGTTTATCCCATTTAAAAAATCTACTTTGCAAGATTTAGCTGCAAGTTAAAATACATGCTAAAACCACCCATTACTTAATTTTACATTTTAATTTTTCTAACAATAATTCCTCCAAAAAAAATATATATACTAGTTGTTTAAGTAACTAAGATAAAATGTTCTGAAAATATTAGAATTCTTTAAAGCATATAAAAAAATGACTGAAATGTTTTTAAAAGTTCTTTTATTCTTTCTTGATAACAATTTTCATTGTATGTAAACAGTTTTTATAACTGAACATAGTTTTTAAGTAGTTATAACTTTATAACATCTTGAATTTTTTCATGTTGTAGGCTTTTTTTTTTTACTTGTGATTTCAATATCTAAGCAGTTATTTAAGATTTCTGTTCAGAATTTAATTAATAATAATAATCTAAATTCAGTTCTATTTAAAATTTTGTACAAAATTTTCATTATTACCTTACAGTGTTGCCAAAAAAACCTGGAAAAACCAGGAATTTGAGAATTTAGGCTAAAAAACTTGGAATTTTTAACAAATTCAACATATTCAGTAGTAAAATTCGATTTGCATAAAAAATCTATCATATAGATAAAAATTTTTGTCATCATCAAACATTTTTTTATTAAAAAAAACATTTAAAGTAGCTTTACAGAATCTTTTAAATGTTTTTATACTATTTAACACAGTTTGTTACCATACGCTTAACTTTAAAACTAAAAACAAACCCAAAAACGCGTACTTTTAAAAACCTGGAAAAAATTTGCCAAATACATTTGGCAACCCTGCTTTTTAGGGGTTGGTTTCAGAAAAGCACGGCATCACTTTAGCACATAGTGTCACTATAGCACAGAGTTACACTACACACTGACACTTTAGCACACTAAAACTTTGGTACGGCGTCTTTTTAGCACGGAGTGAAATTTTAAAACAAACTTATTTAAGACTTTTTAAAAGATTCATTTTAATGATGTTCAACTACTTAATAAATATTAAGTTAACAAGCTAGTAAGTGCAATAACTAGTTCTAAAACTTTGAAAAATCGTCTTAAAATTTTTATAAGTAAAGTTTTTACTAGTAGCACTCTAAATTAAGCTGTTTCTTAAAGTTTCAAACCAATAATGAAAATAATAGAGCTGAACGGGTAAAAAATTGTTTAATTAACTTTATTACCATAGTAGTAGTATTAATAAAGTTTTTATAACCCATAGATATATATAACAAAGTTGCGAGACGCGTGCATGTAGAAATAAGAGGAAGATAACAGTTTATTGTACTAAAATATTTAAAGCTATATGTGTTTTAAAAATGTAATAAGTGAACTTTAATAGGCTTTAAAGTTATCAGAGCTTGTAAAAAAAAAGGAAAATTTTTTATCAAATTTTAGAGTCTAATGTATAGCTCATATTTTATTTAAAATTAAGTCAAAAAGTTTAAACCTATCAAAGTCAATTTAAGCTTTTTAAATTAAAGTTTTAAAAACCTAGAGCTTGGGGTAGGTGTCAGAAAAGCACAGCGTCACTTTAGCACGGGGTGACACTTTAGCACGGTGTGACACTTTAGCACGGTGTGCACTTTAGCACAGTGTGACACTTTAGCACGGTGTGACACTTTAGCACGGGGTGACACTTTAGCACGGCGTCACTTTAGCACGGAGTGGCACTTTAGCACGGAGTGTCACTTTAGCACGGGATGACACTTTAGCACGGGGTGTCACTTAAGCACGGGGTGACACTTTAGCACGGCGTCTCTTTAGCACGGGGTGACACTTTAGCACGGCGTCACTTTAGCACGGAGTGTCACTTTAGCACGGTGTGAAACTTTAGCACGGAGTGTCACTTTAGCACGGCTTCACTTTAGCACGGGGTCATACTTTAACACGGAGTGTAACTTTATCACTTATTGATTCTTTTGCACAAAATGATTCTTAAGCACGGAGTGACACTTAAGCGCAATCGATAGTTTTAAGTAACTTAATCAAATACGTGTAAAGTTTGTATTTAATAAAACGTTTAAAAATTAATTTATATAACCAGCATGCTGTTAATTATGCAATTTAGGCACTTTAAAGTGTGATTTCAAGAAAGAGTGTGTCTTCCAAAATTATTTTTAATAAAAATATTATTTAAGTAAGATGTAAATTGTAAGACAAAGTTTGGCAGTCTTTTCGAACTATATTTAGAAAAATCATTTGTAGGTAGCAAAACGTTAGAAAACATCTTTAGTGGCCTGTATTTTTTAAGAAAAACTATACTTAATAACAAAAATAAGTACTGAAAAACAAGAAGTTGGTAAATTAAATGGTAACTAGTTTTTAAAATCCTTAATTATATAAATGTTCTTATACTGTATTCTTATTTACTTCTGTTAATAAAATAGTAATACTTTACTTACATTTTATTTAATTACTATGCTCAGCTGACATGGTTAAAATAACTTTATTTATGTAAAACAATAATAAAAAATTTATGCATAGCACTAAATTTTATTATAAAAACGAACACAAACGAAATTTACAAATATTTTTCTTATTTTATTTTTCGAGTCCACAGTCAGACTTGTCAAAGTTTCTTTATTATATTTTATATAATATTTTTATGATATTTTTTATCATCTTTATGTTTCGCAGTTTATTAATTGTAAATACACCATTTCCTTGACTCGATTTTATTACAACTAGTCTAAATTTAAATAGTTAACTGTTTTTTAAATCCTTTTTAATAAACAATAGTTCGTTTAGCACCTATAAAATATTAAGTTAACAGTAAAAGTTTAATTCGGATTTAATACATCGACTTTATTAACATGTCAACTTAATTTAAAAGTAACTTAAAAAACTATCTACGACCTATCTTATAATAACGTGTTAAGTCAGTTAAACGCTAAACCTAAACTACTTTATTTTTATATTTTTCAACATAACATATAAGCATAAACAAATGTGTCATTCCATGCTAAAATGACGCCGTGCGAAAGTGTTATTCCGTGCTAAAGTGACGCCGTGCTAAAGTGTTGTCCCGTGCTAAAGTGTCACCCCGTGCTTAAGTGACGCCGTGCTAAAGTGTCATCCCGTGCTAAAGTGTCACCCCGTGCTTAAGTGACGCCGTGCTAAAGTGTCATACCGTGCTAAAGTGTCACACCGTGCTAAAGTGACACCGTGCTAAAGTGACACTCCGTGCTAAAGTGACGCCGTGCTAAAGTGTCACACCGTGCTAAAGTGTCACACCGTGCTAAAGTGTCACACCGTGCTAAAGTGTCATACCGTGCTAAAGTGTCACCCCGTGCTAAAGTGTCACACCGTGCTAAAGTGTCATCCCGTGCTAAAGTGTCACACCGTGCTAAAGTGTCACCCGTGCTTTTCTGACCCGTTCCCAGAGCTTGTGTATATTGCTGGGTTTAAAACTATAGTTTTATGTCGAAAACATGAAAGTAAATATATAAACATATTTTTGTTAAAAGTTATATAGTAATATAAGTTAATAAATTTTGTAAGTTTATTTTTATTTTAGTTTTGTTTTTGCTTAAACTTTTAACGCATATACAGCTTCTTAACTTTTAGTTTATATTTTGCATAGTTCGTCTTTAGATTTTTAAACATAATAGTACAACTTTTGTTTGTGCATAGAAAAAAATATTGCAAAATAAATTAAATGCTAAAGTGTCACTCCGTGCTTAAGTGGCACACTGTGCTAAATTGTCACTCCATGCTAAATTGTCACACCGTGCTAAATGTCACTCCGTGCTAAAGTGTCACTCTGTTCTAAAGTGACGCCGTGCATTTCTGACCCGTTTCCGCTTTTTAGTTTATTAATTTTAGTTAAACTAAGTTTTTTGAAATGTACATATGTAAAAGTTTTATATTTTGCGATTTGACACGTGAATAAGTTATTTTACATAAATTTTATAAGTATTAAAAATGGTACAACTTTATTAAACCAAAATAAGAAAACAATCAATTTTTTAGTAGAGGTTGTTTATAAAATACATTCACAAGTAGTAGAAACTGATTGTAATTTGTTGTAAGTTATTTTGAATGGATGTTATTTACAGATGGACATGAACACCGGTTTGGATAATTTAGGCAACACTTGTTACATGAATGCCACCATCCAAATGCTGTCTACAGTGCCTGAATTTTCAAAAGCATTACAGAAGTGAGTGAAAATAAAAGTAGTAAGAATTTAAACATCATATAAAGCTTTATATTCGTGCTAAAATATTTAAAATTATCATTAACTTATAATCGTTGAAATAAAACCTACAGCAGAAAATTTTAATAATATATTCTCAATCAAAGAAGATTTATTTAAGCACTGACGAAGTCTTTAACCGAAACATAGTTTGTAAAATAAAGTATTGAAAAAATAAATTCATTTTTTCTTCTCTAGCAGTTGAGGTCTCTTTATTTGTTTTCTAAAAATCAAAACATATATTTTGTTCTGAATTCATCCTGTTATATACATTCATGACATGCTTAAATATATAATAAAAGCTTTTTTAACTTGAATGATTTATTAATTGCAGCATCAACGTGTCGCAAGGAAGGCAGCAGGACCAGCTGGGCAGCTCGATCGCTGTCGCGCTGGGCGGGATCATGAAAACGTTGCAGGAGAAGAAGCAAGCCACGTTCAACCCGTTCCTATTCCTCCAACTCGTCTACAGCAAGTTTCCCAGGTTCGCCGAGAAAAACGAACGGGGAATTCCCATGCAGCAGGTTGGAATGAATGATGATTTAATTAGAGAAAATATTGAAATTGTTGTTTTGTTTAGTAATGCTGAGTAGTATTTATTTTAAAGTAATCGTCAGTTCATTTGTACAATTTTTTATGCTTGTCCTAGTAGGTATGATTGTAAAGACTAAATTTTATTGGATTTTTAAATATAATTCTTAGAAAATAAATTTGAACTGTTCAACTGCTTCTTAATACATGTTTGTTTACACACTGTTTTTGATAACTGTGAATATATTTTTTAGAAACATTTATTTTTAGAAGGTGCTATCTGTATAATTTTATAAATCGTTAGATATGGTGACTATTAAAAAACTCAGTTTGCACCGAAATTTTGTTAACAGAATATTTGTTCTTTTTTTACTTTAAATTTTTATACCTTATTTATAAGTTTTGATAAATTTTGTTTTTAATTTTTTTACTAACATATCTTAAGAAGAAAAACAAACAATTTTGTTCAAATCATAAGTATTATCAGATTCATCATTGTTTTTGCTGCTTAAAAGATTTTTATGAAAATGTAATAAAGATATTAATCTTTAGGTCAGTTCAATATTAATCCTTGATGGTTATTAAAAATTCCAAACATATGCTTTATATATTAAAACATTCAGTAAATGTTAATATATTTTAAGTTTTATTCTTAGTTTACCTTATTAAATAATTTGTACATCAAGTTCTTAGCTATAAAAAACTTTTAAAAAGTTTATTTTTATACTATACAGGGTTGCCACTTTACCTGGAAAAACCTTGAAAAATCTGGAATTTGACAATTTAGGCGAAAAAAACCTGGATAAACCTGGAATTTGAGAAGTTTTGAGAAAAACCTGGAACTTTCAACAAAAATCACTAAAAATACCTGGAAAAACCGAGAATTTTAACAATTTTCAGTAGTAAAAATTTGATTTGACTCAAAAATTCTTTCAGACAAATAAAACAAATTTTTCATCATCAAAAAATATTTTTAGTAAAAAACGTATATAAAGTAGCTCTGCATTATCTTTTAAAGTTTTAGTATTATTTAACGCATTTTATTACCTTAAACTAAAAATAGACCAAAAAAATGTGTACTTTTAAAAACCTTGACTATATGAGTAGGTATACTTAGTTAGGTTCCTTCTGTTAGTATATTTCTTTTAGTTATATTTGTACTTCCCAAGTCATCTAAAATAAGTTCCGAAAAATAAATGCTTATGTCTCGTTAGTTTCAAAAAAAACATAAACACATTTTTTCATTAAAGTACTAAAAACTTGTTAAATCTAGACGAGATTTTTCATGTCTAGATTGTTTCTAGTGGAAAAGGCCTTACTTGTTATCATTGTACTAAGTCTATTTGTTATTCCTGTAAAATGTTTTTTTAACAAGATTTAAATTTAAGACTAGTACTACATGAAATAGTGTATCGAAAATATAAACATGCTCTTAAGGCCGAAACCAATATAGTTGAAAATATCAGTTTGTAAATTATATTGTTTCATGTTTAAACGATAGTTATTTAAAGTGTGACCGTAAGTAGTTTAATTAATAAAGTAAATTCATTTACATTTAGGATGCCAACGAGTTTTTTGGTGAAATTTTGAGAATCTGCCAAAACAGCTTGCCTTCAAACGACTCTCGCAACAATTTGGTGGAGCAATTTTTCGGAATTGAATACGCCAACACGTTTGTTGATTTATTTTATTGTTTTGTAGTGTTTAGGTTGTAATATATTTTGTAACCATATGAGATAATGTTCTCTGAAATAAACGTAAACTTTCTTCTATTGTATTTTAGGAATAGATTAGTAAAAAAAAAAGTTATTTAGAAAAAAAAAGTAAAAAAAAAGTTTGCTTGACTATTCAAATTACGACAATTCAAAATCTTTAGAAATTTCAACGCATCTTTAAAAGTTACCTAAATTAAAAAAGAAATAAATAATCGGATAAAACAGTATAGAATTTACAAAAAAACACTGGTCAAAAAAAACAATTTCATATATATTAAAAAAAGTAATATTTTAGTACTTTTAATAACTTCTTTTACCATTATCTCAAAATTTAACTAAAAAAAAAAAGAATAATCCCATAAGTTTAGTAAAAGATTATGGCAATAATGAAAGAATAGAAAAAAAGATATTTTTTACGTTAACTTAAATTATTTTTTCTTTAAATTCTAAAGTTCGAATATTAAGACTTAAAATTACCGTGTACCCAAAAGTTAAACGCTTACTAGCTAGGGTTAATACCATTCAAACATAAACTGTTCACTATCAATATAAAACATATTTAGCATGAAATGCATGGACGAAGAAGCAAAAGACGAAGCCGCGACCCACGGCGTGGAAAATTCACTTCAGCTCAACTGTTTCATTAATCAAGAGGTACATTTGTTTCAGATAGTAGTTACATGAACTTCTACAATTAACTCTTGCTTTATACATTTAAGACTATTAATTATTCTGCTAAAATTAATAAGTTTTTATTAGAAATTAAAATAATTATCAGCTAGTTGTAGCTTTATGCTTTATACTGTTTTATCAATCAAGAGGTTTTATTAGAAATTGAAATCATTGCTAGTTGTAGCTTTATTCTTTTGATGTTCTGCTAAAAATTTCAAGGCACAATCCTGAAAACAGTAGTTTTAATAGTATTTATATTGTAATGTTTGTTTCAGGTAAAATATCTCATGACCGGAGTCAAGTCAAAACTCAAAGAAGAGTTAGAAAAAAATTCTCCCACGCTTGGAAGAAATGCTAAGTATGAAAAAACTGTTAGTTTATTAAGATTTAAAAAAAGCAATATTTTGTTTATGATCTTTTTAGTTTTTTTAGCTTATGGTTTTTTGTTATTGAAAGCTTTATACTTTTTGATTTTATTTTATGTTTAACAGCTTGTAACTGTAAATATATTTCAGAGCAAAATAAATCGACTCCCAGGGTATCTCTGCGTTCAAATGGTGAGATTCTTCTATAAAGAAAAAGGATCAGTCAACGCAAAAATACTTAAGGTTAGTCTTGTTTGTTTTTAAAGCTACAGAAATTACAGATGTTTTAATTCGATTTGTAATAGTTAATCATCTAGATTTTAAATTTTATTTTAAATAATAATAACTTATCTTTTTATAAGGATATTAAAAATTGTTATCAGCCGTTGCGTTTTAAAAAGTACATTTTTTATTTAAAAAAATAGTTGTTAAGAAATTGCCATAATGGTAAATAATAATAACAAAATAAACATTTTAATAATAGGATGTGAAATTTTAATTGTAAATTAATTGTAAATAAATTTTTATAATTGTAAATAATAATCATATTAATTTTGTCAGGATGTGAAATTTCCTATGAGCTTTGACGCGTACGAGCTGTGCACCACCGAACTGCAGAACAGGTTGAAGCCGCAGCGGGAAAAGTTCGAGGCGGTGGAAGAAGCGAAGGCCGAAGCGGCCCTCTCCGGGAACAAGAAGCCAAGTGTGAAGGATTCGAACGTGAAGAAGGAGGTTCTGGATTACGAAAATTACTCTTTTGACAACGGTGAGTTGCTTTAAATCGTTAGTTCAGTACAGCAGAGCTTCTGAACCTTTTTCTAGTGGCGGAACCCTTTTCCAAAATTCAACTTTTCCGCGGAACCCCTAATTTTTATTTTACATAAAATGTTTAATTAAAAAAATGTTCTTTTTTTAAATTCGAAAGGCTTCGCGGAGCTACTGAGAGGCGTCGCGGAACCCTAGGGTTCCGCGGAACCCCATTTCAGAAGCAATGCAGTACAGGGACGTAGCTAGCTCTAAAAAGTTACGAATCTGCAAAAAAAAAATCAAGAATAACGTGTGATGACGTCATAACGGGAATAGAGTAGTTTTAACTACCTTTAATTTTATATGAAAGTGTGCAGTTTTGTTAAAAGTTTATAAATAAATAGAATGTTGAAGTATAATGAATAACTGAATACAAGGCAAGTTGTACTGCTCTTGACCCCTTATAATTCTTTATGTGTTGAAACTTTTATGAGCCTATAAAACCTTTCATTTAAAATAAAAATATTAATTAAGAATTCAACTTTAATAGTATTACTGGTAGGCCTAAAATATATAACTTTGAAAACAGTTTCCCCACTTCAGAAAATATTTGTAAAAGTTGTTGCTTTTATTAAAATAAAAATCATAAATTTTAGGAGTTGAATAAAAAACAAAAAGGATATAAAATAAAAAGTTCACAACATTAGATAAAATTCAGATGTACAATTATTTTATTTTGTCAAAAATAATTCATAAAGAAAGGAAGAATACACGTCTTTGTAAATGTTAACACTAGCTTTGGTAGCATAAAGATTTAAGCTGTAAAAAAAGAATAAAACATTTTCTTAATAAAAAAAAATTGTTAAATAAAAGCTGTAAAAAAGAATCAAACATTTTTTTTACAAAACAAACTTGTTAAATAAAACAATATAGTTAAATAACAACAAACCTTGAATGTTAAACATTAATATTTTCAGATACAATGTGAAAAATATAGATAAATTCGAACGTAAAGACTTTTAAAGATAAAATATATTATTATTTTTTAAATTGTTATGAATTTATAATACAACTATACACTTGTTAAAATAAATAGTACTAACTTATTCTTTTTAATCTTAGATTGAAAAAGTTATATAAAACTTATTTTAAAAATTTTTATCATTTATCAAACATAGACCAAATAATTAAACTGATATATTTTCAAAATTTAGTGAACCACTCTAAAATTTTATTTTAAAACAACAGATACAATCCATATTCTTGATAAATTTAAAGAAAATATAAAATACAAAAATCTTCATATTGTAAACAACAATGCTTGTAGAAAAATAAAATTTACAGTAATATTTAAAAACAAGTTGAAACAAACTTTATATTTTACATAGTTGTCTGAAAACATCATTCAAAGAGCTTTTTCTTGAAGTACTTATCTGAAACTCATTGTAACAAACTGAACTTCAGATTGATTGACTTTGTTAATAGCTTTGAGTGTCAATCGTATTAAGTGGGTGGTCTTACTTTCAAATGATATTTGCATAATTTTAACCTTAGAAAACTAACCTTTTAAACTTAGTTTTAAAAATCTTTGAAATAACTAAATTTGTTAAAATCCACACAAAGTGTACTAAGTTTACAGTTGTAATACAAATAAAACTCAAAAACAATTTTCAAAATTTAAAGCTAACTAGAAAATACAAATGTACTAACTTAATTTTTTGTAATTTTGTAAACTACTTAAAAATTGTTAATATAAAGATGAATAAAAAACTGAGATAATGAAAAACCTTTGAAAGTTAGGAATAAAACCAAAAACTCAGAAAAAATCTTCATATAATAAAACAATACGCATAGACAACAAACTCATTGTAAACAAATAATATAACAATACAAGTAAAATATGTATTAACAACAGCTCTACCCTATGACCATCACCAATTCCAGAATTTAATTTTTGAATTTTCTTCTTATTTTTTGAAATAAGACTAACTTTTCAAATTTATCAATGTTTTTTTTTACAAAATTGGTTATAAAATAAAAATTTATTAAAACTAGATAGCAAAATCTCATTCAAATCTAGAAAAACATCTGTTATGACATTATTAACAAACCTAAAATGTCCATAGTTTTTCATAGATAAAAAAACTATACTGAGTCAGCCTGAGTTCAAAAATAAAACTCTAACTATCCTAGAGTTATCCAGATACTTTGAGTGTGTGGTTACAATGTACAATTTAAATCTTTTAACTTTGCTAAAAATGCAATAAAAACTTTAACTAAGGTAAGCATTTATAAAATCTTTAAAACCAGTTTTAATTAAAAATAAAGTTCTAAAATACAATAAAAAAACTATAATTTGTTTATATTAATCTTGAAAAAATAATAACTTTAACTTACTAACATAACTTACATAATTAATAAATTAAAGTTCTAAAATATAAATAAATAATAATTTGTTTTTATGATTCTTAAAAAAATGTTTATATTATTGATTTTTTCAATTTTACTTCTTGTTGCAAGCTATTTGTCTTATTGTGTAATTTTTCTGATTTAATAGATTCTAATTTTCTATAAAAATTCAGGAAATGATTTTGTCATCACTGTTTCAAAAGTTTTTCATTTTTGTATATTTGTCAACCACAGGGATTTAATCTTAAAACATTCAACTCAGAGAGTCAATTTGATTTAAAACAAAAGTAAATTCTTCATGTTACTTTACTTAAAGGTTCATCTATTCTAAAATTTATCTTTTCATATATCTTTTATCTGTATTTTCTCTTTTGTAAGACAAAAAAATGTAAATTTCAAAAAATGTCAAGTTCTTTTTGACTCACCACAAACATTTCAATAGGTCCTCTCTCACACTTACTTTTTTTTCATTCTTTCACATCATTTAAACCAAATCTACAGCCTCGAAATGGATTTTTTACAATAGTTTGCTATTTGATAATATATTTTTACACCAAGCTATTTGTATACAATTTAGATGTATTCAATTTGTTCAATATTTACGACACCAAAGTGCTAGAGAATCCTTAAAAATAAAATTATTTCTCAGGAGTGCAAAACTAAGTATGAACGAATACTTAAAGCTAAGGAAACGAGGTCTTGAAAGCTGAATAATCGAAAGAAAAGCGAAATTTTTCGCACAAATGTTTACGTTTCTGTAGATTTGCAGAAACGTACGTGCCTGGTTCAGTATTATAAAGTTTTAACAAGTAAATAGAGTAGCGTGACTATTTTAAAGAAAATATATATTATAAATTGTAAATTACTATTGTAACACATGTCTCATAAGAAATATAATACACACATGTGTCATCATTAATAGTGCACGAGTATGTTTTTATGTTTCATTAGCTTACTAGAGTACTAAGTTTTTGTCATCTATTATTCACAAATTTAACAACCATGTTATTTTATATAATTTTATGTAAATTTTGTAAAGCTATTATTTTATTATTCAGATGTCGGATCGAGCAACAGCGGATATTACGAACTTCAAGCTATCATAACCCACCAGGGAAGATCATCGTCTAGCGGACATTATGTTGGCTGGCTCCGTGTTCAAGAAGGTAGGATAGCGAGTTTCATATGCTTCTTAGTACAATCTAAAAATAATACAATAGTTATGCGTAAACAGATTTACAGGCAAAAGTTATATAATTGAATGTAACAAGTTAAACAGTATTATTTCTTTATTACACTAACACATGTTTCTGTGTGTTAACGGGTTAACACACTTCAACGGAGCTCTGTAAAAAAATAAATACTGTAAGGAAAGAATGGAAGCTAAAGTAGGTGTATATTTTCGATAAACAATATATATATATATATATTTATTTATTTATAATAAGGTTGTTATTTAAACGTAAACACCTTCTACTGAGCCACACTTGAAGGGCTTTTAAATAATTTATTAGAAAAATAAGATTTCAAAAATACTGGTACACGTGTTTCATAAGACTAGACGCCTTAATCTTCAGCCAGCTAAATTTAAAATAAATAAATATATATATTTTATAGTCACTTAACTGTTGTTTTTGTTAATTTTAATTGTTTGAAAGTTTGATGGTAGATCGATTTTTGTACTGAATTCTTGTAATGCACAATATCACGTCCTAATGTTTTTTTGTTTTTTTGTATAACTTTTGCATCTTTGTTTAGTACAGTGCTTTTTATTTTTAATTTAACTGGCTGATGATAAAGGCGTTTAGTCTTATGAAACACGTGTACCAGTATTTTTAAAATCTTATTTTTCTAATAAATTATTTAAAAGCCCTTCAAGTGTGGGTCAGTAAAAGGTGTTTACGTTTAAAAAACAACCTTATTTTTTATATATATATTTATACCTTCTTAGGTTCCATTCTTTCCTTACAGAGCTCCGTTGAAGTATGTTAACCTGTTTACACACAAAAACATGTGTTAGTTTAATAAAAGAAGGATACTGTTTAATTTGTTACATTATATATTCAGTAAACATGTTTCGCTCGGATCTTTGTTAACAAACGTTTAAATCTATGTTTTTGAATAGTTAATTAAATGTAAAGTTTTTAGTCTAATTTTTTATAATTATTTTTTTTAGACTATACAATAAACATGTACTAGTAATTGAAACCTTAAAAAAAATTCCGTTAAACAAGAAAAACATTCAATAATTTATTGATCAAACAGACGATTGGGTGAAATGTGATGACGACGATGTGACGGCTGTATCAAGCGAGGAAGTGTTGAAATTGTCGGGAGGTGGTGACTGGCACATCGCCTACATTCTGCTGTACGGGCCCAAGAAGATGAGCAAGAAAGATGCCAAGCTCATACAGGACAAGATGAACCAGGACGCAGCCAATCAGGTCGCCGGGGACGCCGTTTCCATGGATACCAACTAAAAACAATTGAATGTTTGAATGCATCTAAATTTTTTTAAGTTCTCAAACAACTATATGATTTATAATTTTTATACATCTTATTCACAGTCTAATAGGACTTTTGTTAACTGTTTTTTTAGTTTCTTGTAAAGAGAACTTTATGTTGATAAACAGGTTGTTTCTGACCAAAGTAAAATTTAAGTATTTTATAGATGCTGTTTTTTAGAAGCTACTATTTATTAGAAATAATTATACTATTGTTTTTTTCAATAAAAAATGCAAATGTTTTTCATAGCTGTTTTATTTATACAAGTATTTAAAATATAGTTTTGTAAATAAGTTAACTACCTAATTTAAGACAATCATAAACATAAAAAAACATAAAAGTTAAAATAGTAATTAAAAACATAAATATGTTTTTAAAACACCTTTCGTTTATTCATTATAGTATTCATTATTCATTACTATGTACTTTAATGTTCTCCTAAATTATTTTCTCCTATTTATTTCTCCTAAACAATAATGATTAAAAATTTCTCTAAACGAAATTTTATATTCTTTAAAAAAAGTTATTTATGCCTTTTGCTTAAATAAACAAAGTTCAGTCTATAGATGCCAATATATGGAATAATTTTTTTTTGTAACTTTTGATAATTAGGCAGTTGTGTACAGTCCTAAGTGAAATATTTTCATAAAAAAGAACATTAAAAATTCATCTTCTTTGGTCGATTTTTCGCTATAAAATTTTTATTTGGACTTTTAAAAAGTTGGTTCAAATTATGAAGAAAAACACCGAAAACATCCTTTTTAGCAAGTTTAAACTATGATTTTTTATGTAAATTAAGAAAGTGCTGTTGAATAATAAAAAATGTTGCTGTAAAAATTTTAAGAAGACTATTTAAAAAGTGTAATGAAAATTACCTATTAAATATGTCTTTTTTTTAGTTTTTAAAATTCATTTTCTATGAGCTCCTTGGATTTGTTATTATATGCAGGGTTGCCACTCGGTCAGGAAAAATTTAAAAAAATCAAAAAAGTCAGAAAAAATGGGGGGTTTTGAAAAAAAGTCAGGAAGTTTGATAAAATTTTAAAAAAGTCAGATTTTGTCAGTTTAGATTTACAAAATTCCTTGTTTTCCAAAGTCCTTGTAAAAATTAATTGAAAGTCCTTTTAAGTCAGAAAAAAACTCCAAAGTTTTCTTAGAAATTTACAAAAATCATAATTTTATTTCCAATGCCTTCATCTGGTATAAATTAGTAAATATCCCTTACAAAACTGTAAAAATTTTCTATTAACATTTTGAACAAGTACCTTACTTAAACAAGCAGATTTTGTAAGCTTTTTAGTATTGATGATCTGTAGCAAGGACACTTCCATAGTGAAACTGTGATATATACAAAAAGTTTAACTAGCATAATTTTAGAAGTGTTTTTTGTTTAAGTAAATAATTGAGTTCTTTATAATTAAGCAGTTAGTTTAGTATTTTATGTAACAAGTTAATGTGTATACTTTACCTCTTTATAATTTTCTCAAAGTTGTTTAAATTTATAAAATAAGTTATAAGAGAGGTATATGCCAAGATTTAATTTATTTGTATTTTTTGTAGAGTAACTTAAGTTTTTAAAGTAAATAAGAGTATATTTATTTGTTATAAATTTTATACTTATTGATAAGAGGAAATATTTTATAAATGAAAGTAAAAATAAATGAGTGCCAAAAGAAATGAAGCCCACAAGTTGTGGCTTGAAAGATTCTCTTCAACAAGTGTAGGGGCAGCAGATGAGAACAATTTAAATAAAATGAGGCAAATGATTTTAATTGCCAAGAAAATGAAGCGGAATGCAGTTCAGATGAAGGAAACCATATCTTCATTAGATGAAGAGGTTGAAGTGCTAATAAAAAACGGAACAAATAAATTTTAGTACATTTATTTAAAAAAACATTATTTTATTAAGTTCTTTATTGTTTTAACGGTAAAAGTTCGTTATTGTTTTAGGGTTTGAGTTGTGAAAGTTCCTTATTGATTTAAGGCTTTAATTGTTAAAGTTCCTTGTATGTCGTTTCGTTTATTTAGATACATTTATGCTAAAAAATTTTAAAAAATGTGTTCTTTATTGTTTTAAGGTTTCAACTGTAAAAATTTGTTATTGATTTAAGATTTTAGTTGTGAAAGTTCCTTATATGTCGTTTGTTTATATAGATACATTTATGCTAGGAAATGCTAAAAATGTGTGCCTTTTTTAGACAAGCTGTGTTTTAAGGTAATAATACAAGTATTTTGCTGGTAGAGCTGTTTATTGCAAATACATCAATCATACACAGATGGTTTAAGTGATGTAATGGAAGTTTGATGAAAGAACTCAGCAAAAAACTGTTGTTTTTAACCTGTATTTAAATTAGACTGAAAGTTTTATATAGTTTTAAGTGTTAGATTATGTATTTTAGAATAAGTTTAATTTAAGAGTTTGGTTGAAAAAAGTCAGGAAAATTTTGGTAAAAAGTCAGGAAAAGTCAGGAAATTTTTCTCAGCTTGATCAGTGGCAACCATGTATATGTTAACTTTAATTTTGTTTGTTTCATTGTTACTTGAGTTTCAGTATGATTAGAAACTTACGAAAGTATAACTTATAAGAAATAACAAATTTATTACGGATTTAAGATAACTTTGACTAACTGAAATAATGAAGATAATTAAGTAATGACAACTGGGAGCGGATCAGAATGACACAGCGACAAAATGACACGGTGCGTCACTTTGGCACGGAGGGTCACTTTGGCACGACGACAAAATGACACGGTGCGTCACTTTGACATAGCGACAAAATTACACGGTGCGTCACTTTGGCATGGCAACAAAATGACACAGTGCGTCACTTTTTCGCTATGCCAAAATGACACTGTGCGTCACTTTGGCACAGAGACAAAATGACACGGTGCGTCACTTTGGCATAGCGACAAAATGACACGGTGCGTCACCTTGGCACGGTGAGTCACATTGGCACGGCGACAAAACGACATGGTTCGTCACTTTGGCGCAGCAACAACACGATACGGTACGTCACTTTGGCGCGGAGGGTCACTTAGGCACTGAGGGTCACTTTGGCGCAACGACAAAATGACACGGTACGTCACTTTAGCACAGCGACAAAATGACACGGTGGTTAATAAGGGAGGGAACGATTTGTTGTGAAACTTCAATCTTCATTGGTATGGACAACGATCTTATTTTTTTAGGAAACTTTTCGGTTTTCTGTCTTTTAACCGGTTTTGTAGAATCAGCAACAATCACATTGATTAACTTTAAAAACAAAGACCGCAGGAACTTTTGATTGTGACTTCATAAAATAAAGTGAAACACGTAATGTTTATACCTTCTATTGTCCATCGTCGTACTTATAAACAATATACTCATTTTTAAGCAGTAGCAAGGTGTTAGGTGTGCTCAAAAGCTGTGCTTAATAAACGACAAATAATTATTTGTATCAAACTACGTTCACAAAGATGCAAAAGCAGCATCTTTTTTAACAAAATACGACTGCCAAAATTAAAGGGAATTTATTTTTGATTTCTTTCGAATGGAAAAACTTAAACACAACTGTATACTTGAACTTGAAACGAGTAATAAAATGTGACAAATGACTTGCGGTTTTGCAACTAAGAAAGATGAAAACTCATTCAAACAAACGTTTAAACTTCAGCAACATTCTGATTTAAAACAAATACAACTATACTTTAGAACAATCAATCAGCAAATCAAATAAATAAAGTAGTAGTAGTAAAGACACAGAAAAAATTGTTTTATCTGCTATAACTCAGACGTTAATGAGAACAACTATTCTGCTGTTGTAATTTTAAATTGTAATATGGTTCTTATTTTACGTTTTTATGCTTAAAAAAAGTAAAACTTGCGCTTTTTTGGCGACTTAATAGGTTGCAATTTTGAACTAAAATACTGCGTTCCCTGACGATTTACGTTAGTAGCAACATCTTCAAAAAAATCATTTGACTTAAAAGATCGCAATTTTGCGCCTCTATGCGACTTATGTTAGTTGCAACATATATCGTGCACTTAGAAGTAGAAATATAATGCTCTTTCGTAAATAAAACTGTGCACCTAAGCACTAAAAATGCATAGATAAAAGTATAAGTACAAATAACTGCAAATAAATTAGATTTTTTAGTAAAACATTCCCTACATCAAGCATCTCTTTAAATAAAACTCAAAAAACCACTACTACGCACTTGTAATACAATTGTAGACTTGCTTAAACAAAATACAATTTTTCTTACTAATATAATAGTAAAACTTCGAAAAATAAAACATTATCGTAATTAATATTGTCAAGATTTTAATTTCGTTAATAAATTGAATAGTAATTATCTAAATTATTTTCTCGCTGCGTTTTTTAATGGATTAGGCGTCTGATTCCTATTAGAATACATGTTGATTCTAGGCTGCAGCAGCAATGTTGTATGTATGACCTCTAGTGCTTAATTTTCTTTGTAGTGATAAATATATAAATGCACATGGTTGCATCAGATTCTTAATTTTCTCTTAACTGTTCATAATACTATTTTTAATTTTTTCATAAATTTAGGCTCCAAGACCTTTTTAACTGCTCGTAATAGATTGTTAAAGCATGTGATTTACGGCTCGATAACTGAAATGTTCTTTGGTATAACTTTTCGAGCGATAATCTTTTGTCGTTTAAAAAATAGTAATAAAAAACTTTTATTTTTAAACAAAATACTAGGTTAAAATATTAAAACTATTTGATATAACTGGCTAGTTACTACAAAAGCAGCTTAACTCTGTAGTTTTTAAAACTAGAGTTAAAACAGGCATGACTTAATTTTACAACGAAATGACTCTGTAATAAATTAAATCTTAATAACTTTTTAACACAATTCCTAATAATAATTAATTAAACTTTTAACAAAAAAGACTGAAATTTATTCATTACATAAGTATGAAAAGTCGTGAAACGTAAATAACAAAACTTAAGAATTTTTTTGATTTTATACTATGACTTAAATTTTAAAGCATTGTATCATTTATAGTTTCAAATGTATCAAGCTACTATAGTTTGGAAAAAAGTATATTAAATCTTTTGTTTAACTAATTACTATCAAAATTTTACAATTAAAAGTTATATTACTGAAGAAGTTTAGTTTTCCTTATAAGTTTGTTATAACTTTGTTTTATAAAACTGAATGAAAGCTTAAAATAACAATAATTTGTTACACTATCGAACAAAAAATTTCTACTGTTTCGTTAAGCTTTTTAGTTTTGTTCGTTTAATAAACTATCAAATGTATATATTTACAACGCTTTAAAAACTATTTAGTACAAATGTTTTTAGAAATAATTTAAAAAATTCAAAATAAAGTTGTATTTTAAGGTTTACTTCTTAACATATTTAATGCGCGTTTATTTTTAAGTTTTAATTTAGTTTTCAAACCTGTGCTTTAAATACTACATTTTTTGAAATATTTACAATTCGAATTCAAAATGTGTTACTTTTGGAGTAAAGATAATAACTAAAAGAATAATTAATTTAACTCAAAAGTATACTCAATTTTCCCAATTTTGCTTAAAATTTTTACACGTACTATAGAAGAACTTCCAAATTAAAGTTTTTAAAAATTGGTTTAAGCAGTAATAACGCTTATTGCAAAAATAAAAAGTTGAAAGACGTTCAAAGCGAATATAGATGGAAAAAAACGATGCAAAAATGACAATTCATACTAAAGTGACGCACCGTGTCATTTTGTCGCTGTGCCAAAATGACGCACCGTGCCAAAGTGACGCACCGTGTCATTTTGTCGCCGTGCCAAAGTGACCCTCCGTGCCAAAGGGACGCACCGTGCCAAGGTGACGCACCGTGTCATTTTGTCGCTATGCCAAAGTGACGCACCGTGTCGTTTTGTCGCTGTGCCAAAGTGACCCTCCGTGCCAAAGTGACGCACCGTGCCAAGGTGACGCACCGTGTCATTTTGTGCCAAAGTGACCCTCCGTGCCAAAGTGACGCTACGTGCCAAAGTGACGCACCGTGTCATTTTGTCGCTGTATCATTCTGACACCCACCCATGACAACTAACTATTGAGATTAAAAAAATAGTTGTAATACTACAAATGATTAAATAGAATCTTTAGTTTTAGTGTTTTATGATACTTATAGAAGTTCTTCTTATATTTTACAGAACCGTAATTCGTATATTTTTGTCACACAAACAACTTCTGTAGCTAAAATGAAAAAGCTAACTTTCGTAAACAAAAGATAAAATCAGTTCATTAAACCCCTTAATGAAGGTTTAAATTAAACAAACAAAAAAAAAACTTATTAAAATATTCTTTTTCAAGCTTCAAAAAAAAAAATCATAATTTTTATTCAAGCTTTTATCACTTAATTAAACTAATTTAATTTTTATTTCAAACAATAAATGAAATATTTATACCAGCTTAAAATTACTATTTTTTTTTCTCCTGAAAAATAAAAAAGTTTTATACTTTTAAAATGTTTTAACTATTAGTCATTATGCTTAGCTTAAAATGAAGAAGAAAAAAAGACATAAATATTCTAATTAGATTACATTTTTTATAGAAGTTTTGTAGGTTTTATTAAATCTCATAAACAAATATATATTATTAATAAAGTTATTATACTTATGCTAAAAATTGTTGGTTAAATCTGATATAAGTATTTTAGCTACTAAAGTTTGTATTTTTTAGTTGTACATAAATTTTGAACTGTTTAATAATCTTCAAACTACTTAAATAAAAAATCTTCAAAAAGCAAAGTTAGGTCAATAATCGAAAAATAGAATAATGAAAGTATTTATTTTAAAACTTTAATACAGGTTTTGTTAAACCCATTTTTTGCATACCAATTTATTTATACTACAATAGCACAGTCTTCACAACACAAAAACACATTTTATATATATAAATTTGAGACAACAATTCATTTTGCAGTATATTTTTTTTTTGTGAGCTAAAATTTTTCAATCTACCCTTTTCAATAGTTTTTGTAGATAACTAAATAGATTTTTCTAAAATAGTAAAATTAATAAAATTGTAAGATAATGCGTCATAATAGGTAAATAAATTTACATGTACTAGGTGATGCTAATATAAAGTTGTTTAACAAAATTTAAAGTATAAAGCTTAAGTACTAGAAATTGAAAGTATTAATAGCAATTTTAATAAGAGGAAACCGACTTATTTAAACTTTCTTAAAATAAAATTAAACAACAAAAAAAAAACTTAGTAGCGAATTTACAATAGTTTCAACAAGTTAGAGTTATAAACAAATTTTTGTTTGCATAAACTTGGCTTAGTAGTTTTAATAAATATAGACTCTAAAACACTTAAATGATACATGTTACGTCCTTTACAAACAACTGAAAACATATTATCGTTATAGTTTTTTGCGCATTCTAAATTATTTAACAAATGTTCACCTATTGCCGATTGACTTTTTATTGGCTTATTAGTCCCATAGATCATCCAGTTTCTCAAGGCGTTGGTCACGTGTTAGTCCCTTCTTATGTGAAATCGTTGCGAAGTTCTCCCAATATACTCACTATCACAGTGGCATTTGTATTTATAGATAATATTGCATTTTTCTGGATCAGGAGTGAGATCTTTAACAATTCCGTTAAGTGGTTTTCTGGTGGAATGAGTAATTCTTAAATTAACTGCCCCAAAAGTGTTATCTGCGGTTTCTAAAACTTGGTTTTCAAAAAGCTTAGCTTCCTTTCCTAAATATGGAATTCTTAAATATACTACACATTTATTTGGGCCGTGTTTTGTAGGCCTGACAAGCTTCGCTGTAGTTCTATTGATTGTTTTTTCAATAACTTCTAAAGGGTAACCTAAGGAGCCAAAAATACTTTTAATGTTATTGATTTCTTCACTTAGTTTCACCTTAGAACATATTTTATGTGCTCGAAAAACTAAGCACGATATTAAGTTGGTTTTTTGTAAGGTGGGACAAAAAGACTGCCAAGGAATATATTGGCCTACGAAAGTTGGTTTTCTATAAATGGATGTGTTTAAAGAGGTTGGTGTTCTTTGAACTAAGACATCAAGGAAAGGTAAAGAGCCATCAGCTTCATGCTCACGAGTGAACTTAAGTGAAGGATGTAAGTTGGAGATTTGGTCAAATAAATCATCCACATTGTAGTCTGTCTTGTAAGAAATAAAAATATCGTCAACATATCTAAAGTAATTAATAGGTTTTTCTATATTCGTAAATAAAATGGACTCAAAATAGCCAACAAATATATTTGCTAAAACAGGACCCAAGGGGCTGCCCATCGCGATACCGTCGACTTGTCTATAGATGTAATTGTTGAACCTAAATTCTACGTTCTTAGCTGCCATATAAAGCAAACTCTGGCATATCTCTTTTGGAAACATTGGTGGATTTAGATTTGAATTATTTAGATAAGAAAAAAAAATTTTAGTTCACAAAAAATAAAATATACTGCAAATGAATTGTTGTCACAAATTTTTATATAAAGTTTGTAAATTTTGCTCAGCTGACGGATTCAGTATTCCGGAATTAGCAAATTTGGAGGATTTTTATCAAACATGAATATTTCTTCTTCAGACCATTCTTCTTCTTCGACGTCAAACACTGCTACCTTGAAATAATATGGTTTAAAAATTTTAATTTTGTTGCCCATCGCCACCAACATAGTTTGTATGCTGTTGAAGCGGTCAAGCGGCGAGTGGCTTTGCTTGATTGAAGCAAATTTTCGGCTGATCCTGTCGAAAACCTCGCAGTTGTTTGAAGTTCCGCCTACCACGTACAACTTGCTCCTGACTCCGACCGAACCGTGCCACATTCTTTCCTCTGTCAACCCGGGCATCCGCGACCACCGGTCCACAGAAGGGTCGTAAGCTTCCACTGTTTTCGATTTACACCCGTTTCGAATTGTCCCTCCGGAAACCACTATTCTCCCTTCAAAGATTGCAGCGGCAGCTAGAGACTTGGGGTCGTTCATTTCTTCTATATTTTTCAAGTCGTTGGTTTTCGGATCATAAACAAAGCTGCGGATATCTCTCCCTCCAAAAATATAAATCTTTCCCATAAAAATACATGTTGCATAAAATAAATGAGTTTCGGAGAAATGTGCGAGTTTCTTTAAAACCTTTGTCTCAATCGAGTAAGTCATAATTTTTTCTGGTGTAAAAATGTAAAATACTTCATTGCTGAATAAAATTTTATAAATATAACTTTTCGGTTTTATTAGCTTGTCCCGAGTAAACACATTTCTTTCCTTTAAGTTGTAAATTCGATAGTTACCTAGTTGATTTGCATTAACGGCATGAAATGTTTTTCGAACGTAGTATCGATCTTGGCTGCCAAGAGAAACTTGGCGAGCACAACTCTCTGTTTTGTCGTTCATCGACTTGCGAACAAACTCTTTACATTCAGCAGACTGTGAAAAAATGTTTTTGTCATGTAGAAATCTGTCTATGGCAGCTGACGACAGCAAACACAAACGCACTGTTTTCAACAACTCCATCGCGAACTTACTTCTTTCGTTTGTGTTTTGTCTTATCCAACAATCTGCAGCGCTCAAAATTTCAAGCTCTGAAGAAATTTTTAGCCCAGAATCCGACAACAACTTTCTAATGGAGTCAAAACTCAAGTCTACATGTCGGTTGTTTTCTGTTGCAAGGCAAAACCATTTTTTTAAGTAGTTCAAAACAAAGTCTTTGTTACTCTTACTACTGTAGTTGTTACAAAAATCATAATAAAAACAAACATTATCTACATTTATTTTGTCTGTCAACAATCTTTCAAGCCTTTCGTTTACGTCACTCAAGTTGAATATTTTTCCAACTTCAGAAATTTCTAACATTTTTTTGTTGCTAAAGTTTTTAGAACCTGCGGTAGTTTTATTTATACTGTTATTTCTGTATTAACTGCAGAAGATAATGCTTGAAACAACATGCTAATTTAAATAGACCACTCAAAGTTTTATAATTAAAATCTTAATGAATTGGAAGTATTAAATTATTTAAACCTTAAATAGTTTTAGTTTGTTAGATCAATTGTGTGTTTAAGTTTACAAAAATTCAAATTATTATAAAAAAAATTAATGTGCTATGTCTCAAAAAATAAAAGTTTAGTTTCTAAAAAATCAATAAAAATAACTAAAGTTATCAATGATAACTAATAATTAAAAAAATAGAAAACATCGTTTATCATAAAAATAAAAGTACGAATACTAAGAGCTTCCATACTTTAGTGACAATTAAAAATAAGTTTAGTAATATCTAAAAAATATCTGAGTTGGAATAAAATGATTTTTAAGATCTTAAAAGAAAGGTAAAGAATTTTAAACTTATTAAAAGATATAATTTACAATAACTCAAAACTAGTGAAATTTGAAATAAAAAATATTAACTGTAAAAACTTTAATTTTCGAGCACCTTATCGATTTTTTATTAACTATAGAAAGATTCTTATACTTACCATTTTTACAAAAACTAATCGTTTTCTTCAACACTTTTTCATCAATCGTTCTAGTGGCATAATCATTGAATGCTTTTAATACTTTCCTGTCTTTCCCAGCTGAAAATTTATCAAGTTTCTTCTGAAATTTTTCAGCTATAAATGATTTTCTTTTGGTCTTTGCACATTTTAAACTAATCGGATTTTCAGCATGCTTGTTTTTACGTTTTAGTTTATTTAAGAACATTTTAAAACTTAAAAACAAAAGAAATTTAGTTTAAGCAGGATAAAAAATTATAAATGCTTGGAATTATGTATAAAAATTCGAATTGTATTTAAAAATCATGCCTAAACTGATTTTTTTTTACGTTAGACTTAGAGAACAAAAAAAATATATATATTTGTTGATTAAAAAGAAGCGAAAAATTAATCTTTATTTTAACTTAACATTTTAATTAAGGTCAGTTCAGCAATTGTTTGAGAAAAGATTTATAATTTTTAGCTGCTCTAAGACCTTCACATCTAAAGTAAAACATTATAAAAAAAATAAAAATAAAAGTTGTCTTGAAATTGTAGTTATAAAAATATATACATTTACAATCTTACAAAAACTGTTTATAGCTAATAAAAAAATTATAATTTAAGATATCTACTGTCATTAGAATTCATAAAAACCAGTCAGAATTAAAAAAAGTATCAAGATAATGACAAACAACAATTCAGATTATGTCAATATTACATTTACATGGTGGTTATCAAATGATAAAGTTTAAGGGGTTAAAAGTAAAGTCACAAAAATTATGAAACTAAGCAGTAAAATAGAGCTGCGTTTAAAAGTATCACGATGTAAACAAAAAGTGACAACTGGCTTTGACATTTTTTTCTACAGTATTTACCACATACTTAAAAATACGCTTTTAAATTACTAATACATGTGTAAATACTAAACAATATTCTATTTCTTGAGTAATCTTGAGAATTTCTTCATAAGTTTGAAAACTATAAACTTTAAAAAATATATATCTACTTGATAATTTTTGTACTAAATTGATAGTTATATCAAACGTCATAAGTAAGTTTACTTTTGTTATCATCGCTCAAAACAAATTGTAAAAAACAAGCTACAAAAGTTTTTATTAATGTTAATCTTTTGAAGGTAAACAGTTTAAAAGCTTGCTTTAAATATTATTGAGTTTGTAAATTAATTAAGTTTATTACCTAAAACAGACCTTAATTAAACTTTAAATTGCAACAATACCCATTTACTGTAAATTTTGAACACTACAGTTTTAAATTACAATAACAGTTTATATCTTTTTTTTAATTACTACGTTTCAATTTATACTGATTTAATTGTTTTTATGTATTTATAACCTGTTTTTTTTTTTGTAAATGAGTTAGTCTGAAAATGGTTTTAAACATATGAATTTAATCTTTTTTATATCTTTTCTTAGCAGTAAAAAGGGTTTTTATTTTTCAATCAATTTTATTTATCTTTTAAAGTTTAAAAAGTTTTTTAGTTGATATACTTTAGAAAAGTAGTGAGCAGTCAAACGACCCAGATGATCAACAACAACTTTGCGGGATTGATTGGAAAAATGCGATTCTTGTTTCAGAAAATCGTAAATATGTTATTGCAATAAAACAAACATGTTATTTATAAGCCAAATTTTTTTTGGTTCGCATTTCTGGTTGCGTGCCTATACGGCACTTGTACCCATGTTAAGAACAGCTTTTAGTTTGTTCAGACGACCTAAGAAAATAAATATCCATGCAATAAATAGTTCATTCTTGGGTAGACAACACTCGGCTCGTCAAAAGAAATTTGCCTGAGTCTCGACATACTTTTTAGTTTAAAAAAGTTTAACAAATAATTAAGTTGAAACATACTTTAAAAGAAAAAAAAACCACTACATAAAATACATTGTTTAAAAAAAAAACTTTTTTGTAATTCGATTTTAAAGCAAACACTCTTTTTGGTACAATATTACAAAAATGTTTTGTCCCCGTAAAACAATTTCATTTAAATTCGACTTTATAAATACAAAAGATTTCTTAATCTGGCTTAATGACTAAAGAATTTCATAAACTATGATTAAAAGCTTATTTTTTGTTACAATTTAAAAAATTAAAAAACAAACTGATTACTTTTAATAAATTAACATTTTCAATTTATATATAAAAATAGTTTTGATTTTTAACGTTACTGAAAATAACTTGTCAAAGTAAAGCTATGCTTATGATAGAACAGTTTTCAAATAAAACGTAAGTGAAGTCTATGCTTAAATATTTTTTACTGTTATAAAATTTAGCACACTACACTAAAATGCTTATGATGTTTTTAAGCTCTTTCAATTGAAAAAGTGAACAATTTTTAAAATTGAGAAACGACTAAAACATATTTGTAAAAATTGATATTTGGAACAATATTTATCTACTGTTTTATCTCTCAGACAAATGCTACGGTTTAAGTTAAAAGAAAAAAACTGTACCCTGGAGAAGTTTTTGCTTTCAGAGTCAACACGCTTTTCTTAATGCAAACCTTTTTCACATTTAGTTGTTATGACATAAGAAGAAGAAAAAATAAAGTTGTAAAAGTTACTAAACTTACAAAAACTTTCTTAAACACGGCTAATTTCTTAAAAGTAACTTAGCTAAAAATCGAAAATAAGATTATAAAAACCAATATGCTGCATACTGCATAGCAGGATAGCCATAGTTTTAACTAGTGATGTACCGGACCCGGATCTGGAATTGTTTTTCAAATTAGAATCCGGCCGGAACCGGATCCGGACTTTTTTTTCATATCAAGATCCGGCCGGATCCGGATATTAGACAAAAATAGCAATATTCGGCCGGACCCGGATAGTGAGTCCGGTACATCACTAGTTTTAACTTTGTTAATCTAGTGCAGGGTTTACCAAACTTAAGTACAAAAGGGCTTCTTTAAATAAATGAAAAATGCTATAACCCTCTCCAACAATATTTTTCCAAAAACTACCATTAAAAACGCCTAATATCTTTTTTGGCTCTTCCTCTTCAACTCTAAAATATCTAGTGTAAGTTTCATATCATGACCTTATGGCTCCCTTTGGACCATTTTTGGCCCACCAAGTTTCTTTAATGGTCACTTAGTGGTCACTTGGCCCAATTTAGGAAACCGTGATCTAGTGGTTGTTGTTTTTTTTTTACTTTATTGATCCATGCGTAAATTAACAAATAATTAAGCACAAAAATTAAAAATAAAGTAAGCTACTAGATTTAAGATAGTTTTATTTTAAAAGGCTCTTTTAAAATAAAGTTAAAATAAACTAAGTAGTTGCGAAAAGACATTCTAAGTCAAAACAAATAAATTAATATTAAGTGTTAAGTTTCTTTTTTTTTCTGGCAACTTTAACTCTGGTGCACAGTGCAAATAAGACATTTAACAATACAACTTCCGTAAAGTGTGGTATTTAATAAGCGGTAGTCTTGTTTTGTCAACAAATGACTTCCCTATTGTAGTGAAAAGACTTTCGAGAATAATTATAACAACATATTTTTCTTATAGTATTAACAAAAGAACTTTGCTTACCAGGGGCGTGTTTTGACTGGTTTCCTATTTCCTGTGAACCCCTTGAAAAAAAGAAAAGAAAAAAAAGATTCTTAAAATATCACTAAAAACGTAGTTTATTGACTTTGTTTTGATTATTAGATAAACTTTGAATAATGAATGTTGAATTTATAACATAGAAAAATCATTATGTTTCCTTAACAATAAATTCTCTATTTTGCCCAGCTGAAATTGAATTTAATTAAAATTTTAATTGTGACGTCATAATAGGTAAAAGTTTTAAAGTTGCACTTTTTTTCTAGGAAAAATTTTACTAATATGCTCTTAGTTTCCATTAAAAGTTGTTAATTACTGTAAACAACTTTTGATAAAGTATTATTTTTCAACTAGTAAGTACAATTTTACTTAAAATATGTCCAATATAACCACTAAAGTTTAGTTTTTCTTAGTTGATTGTATATAATAATGGGTTATGCTTAACTTTAGGTGAGCACAAATATCAAGCTGAAATTAAAATACATTTGATGTCTTATTTGACCATAATTTTAAGCAAAAAATGTTTTTTTTATAAATACATTAATAAAATTAATTTTATTTATAATAAATTAACTTAACTATAATATTTAATAGCTTTTATTTTACAATATAAAGTGATTATATCAATACAATAGTTTATGTTGATTACGATATTGTAAATAAAAATTGGTAAAATTTTTTGGTTTATTATATATAAATTTAGTTCTTACCAGGGGCGTAGCGTGGGCAGGGACGCTGGCGCATGCGTGCCACCCAAAAAAAGAAAAGTACAAAAAAATGTATTATCTTTATTCTTTATTGTTTATTTTTCTGATTAATTTGCCGTTTTTCAACTAAGATTTTCTATTATTTGAAAAGTAAAACGAAATTTGGAATACTAATTAGTGACAAGTTAGGGAAATTACCCAGTATACTGATTCGGTGCGTAATTTCAAATGTGCACCAATGTTGATGCAAAACTCCATAAGGAAAAATTTTATAACTTCATTAACTTCATAAGAATTTACACTCAAACAGTGCGCAACCAGTTAGTGCACCGCAGTAGTATAACCTTATGAGAGAACTTTCTACAAGGACAAATGCTAACATTTTGTTAGTAAACCATAAAGCTAAACCTGTTTTATAGTGATAATGATTCAAGAATAAACAAATAGTAGTAAAAATAGCAATTAATAACTGCTAATAAAATAAAAATAAATTGATAATAAGAACAAAAAATATTAACAACATAATTTAAAAGATAAATAACAAAAAAAAAATTATTAAAACAAATAATAAATAAACAGTTCATACTGTGATTGCAGTTTTAATCTCACTGTACAAAAAGTATTCTTTAAATTACCCTAAACTTCAAATATTTATTAAAAGTAGTTTCTTTTTTTATTAAGATAACAAACAAATCAAACTTTGCTATTCTATCAGCCATAAAGTTTGAAAATTAATCAATTTTTGTAGCAAGTTATTTTAAAATTTCTTCAGTCACATCATGAATAATATTATAGCAACTTGTAAAACAGATTTTTTACAATCAATATTTAGTCTTAAAGACTTAATTGATTAATTTTAAATTTATTTAATTTTAAATCAAGTTCTAATGGTATTTTTAAAAAAATTCTTTCTACCCACTGTTTGTAGTTTTAAAAAAATGCTATTCCCTAAAGATCATAGAAAAACTGATTTCAAGATAAGTGAAAAGCTGTATTTCTTGTGAATTTTTAAAAGCATTGAAAAGATTGACCTTCAAAAATTTATCTTTTAAACTTTTTGTATCAGAAACATTTAGTAAAAACTTTCCACACACTCAAGATAACTCAAGATTCTATGAAGTTTTGGAAAACTTTAGTATGACTCATTTAAAACCAGGATAACTTTTTAAATTTTTTATAAAATTAAGTAATTTTAAGTTTAGGCTGACTAAGGATATATTTGTTTTTATTTTTGTTAACTCAGGGTAGATTTAGTGGTTTTAAAAGTTTTTTTTAAAGCCTAGTTTCTATTAGTTTAAAAATAATAAAAAATATCTTTAAAATAATTTAAAATGCCTATGATGACACATGATATTTTTAAACTAGCTCAGGACAGTTATTTTGACTCAAAGAGTGACAAGGCAATCCTGATATCTTCAAAGTTATTTTTTTTTGTTTTTTTTAAATATGTTTTATTATACTAAAGAAAAAGTAAACACTTGTTTTAATTAATTTTTAGTATATTATTTAAAAAAATATGCAAAGTGATATTGTATGGAATGTTGCAAATCTAAAAATATGTCAAATAGTAAAATAATATGAAATTCAAAATTTGAATTGAAAAATAGCAGACCAACATCAGATATTGCTATTACTCAAGACTGCAGTTCAAGTGGTATGAGCTATTTTGAGTTTAATACAATTCTTTTTTGCTGATATAAAATAGATATTGAACATAATTTAGAAATTGCACAGAGAAAATTGTTTTGAGGTATTAGTTGTTATACTTAGTTGACTATTTATTTGTAGTTTAAGGCCATAGGGGGGAGGGGGGGGGTCAAGCCATGTTTTTTAGAAGTTGATCTTGTTTTATAGATTTTTTTAAAGCTTTAAGATGCTTTTGTTGTTTTAAAAATTTCGAACTATTTTTTGAGATATGACAAGTCAAAGTCGGGCCGCTAATAGGTTCCCTATGGGAAGGGAAAACTAAAACAGCAAAAAAAGGCTAGTTTGTTTAAAATCTATCTCGTAATACATTTTTCAAGCAATCTTCTTCAAACTTTAACAGTTTAATCTTTGTACAACAACAAAAAAAATTACTTGTGAATTTAAAAAATTGTAGTAAAAATTTTTTTTTTTTGAAAAAATAAAGACTTTTTTTTTTAATTTTTTTAAAAAATTTTTATTTATTTTAATTTTCTAAATTCATAAGTAATTTTTTTCTTGTAGTGTAAGGAACATTTTCTAAAATTTGAAAAGATTACTTGAAAAATGAAGCAGGAGATAGATTTTTAGTAATTTTTTAATTTTCCGGGAAAATTGACCCCGAAAAATTTGCGGCCTAAAAGTTTTAATTTAGGAAATTTTTTGAGAAAAAAAAATTTGCGCACCCCCTGACAAAATACCACGCTACGCCACTGGTTCTTACTATGTGCTATATAGCTTGTTTAAAACAAAGTATCATTTTTTTAGCTTACAATTGTGGTTAAATAAGATATCGAATGTATTATAATTTCAGCATGATATTGGTGCTAACCAAAAGTTAAGCATAACCTAATATTGTTGTGTGAAGCTTTTTAACTTTGAAAATTTAACACTTAGCCTGATTTTTCCAATTTTTTCAAAAAAAAAAACTTAAACTGAATTTTTCCTAAAAAATCACTTAGCCTGACTATTGGCAACCCTGTAATCTCTAAAGTGTTTAAGCCTACAAATTATACTGAAGATAGTTAAACTTTTTACGTGGTAATCATACATAGTAAAATAAATGAAATTACCAAAAACCAAAATAAAAGTGAATATCTAGTATATATATTCAATTAAATACCCTATCTAAATATAAAAATATGGTCAAGTAAAGCTTATTAACTTTAATAAATTAAAAAAATTGATTTCAAAACAATGTTTAGATATATGAAATACTCTTATTTGTAGTCAATTTTACAACAAATCAAAAAATAATAATATTTAATTCTAAATAACAGTAAGAATGGTAGATAAAATTTTAAATCCATCAAGTTTACATAACTTTTTAATAAAATTTTCTTAAAGCTATCTTAGATCATACAAGTAAAAATATACACAATATTGTCTCAATTTAAATTTAGAGAATTTTTAAAGCTTTAACAAAAAATTAAAGGTGTATGACTTTATGAGTTTTTAAAGTAAAGGTATAAGTAATGTAACTATTGGTATTTAGTTATAGTTTTTACATTATTTGATAGTGAAAAAATATATATACTGCAAAAATAAACCTTTATAATAAAACTGGTTAGATCTTTAATACTAGCTGATAAAACAAATTAATATTACAACACAGTCTTAAATATATAACAACTCAACAGTTAATAAAAAAACTGTATTTGAAATTTTTGAAGAATAAATAAACTATTACAGTTTGACTTGACTCAGTTTACAATATTAAAAAGTTTTTTACAAAAGCCATTTTGATAAAAATCCAATTTAGTCGCTAGATTATTAACAAGAAGTGAGTTGTTACATAAAAAACAATAGCAAACCCAAATAAAGTTTAAGCATAATAAAATAATATTGAAAAACTACTAAAAATGCTTAAACATCTTTTAAAGAAAAAATAAAAACTCATAATTTTCGGAAATAAAAAGTACACGCATTCAATTATTATCTTTTTATGATTTAATAAAATTAAAACTTTTTTATTAAAACTAATAGATCGTTTTCAAGACAAAAATATTTTATTTTTAAATTGTATTTTAATTCTAAACATAAAATTTAACTTTTCGAACAAGGGCTAATAAATATATAACTTTCTTATTCCTATGTAAATTCTTCAACGTTTTTTATCACAATTTTTTTTTCCAGGTATAAATATATATTTTTTTATCAACATTTATTCGACAAAAGAAATTAAACGTTATTATTCTGAAACGGGTGAGAGCATAATAATTTGAATATTGATAGTATTAAAAGTTTTCATCTAGTTTTAATTGTTGCAAACAGCTAAGTTGTGTTTGTTTAGTTAAAAAAACATTTAGATTCTGTATTAGGTGAGGTTTAAAAAGCAGTTTTAAATTTATGTTTAGCATTGTTCCTAATAGGGGCGTGTTTTGACTGGTTTCCTGTTTCCTGTGCACCACTTGAAAAAAAAAAGAAAAAGAAAAAAAAGAAGCTTAGATTATTCAAATATACGATTTATATATATGGTTTTGCTCATTTGCTAAATTAAAAAAAAAAGAATGTTGAATTTATTACATATAAAGATTGCAACTAGAAAATTTCCTGCTTAGCTGGGCATCTCTTGAAACCAGCTGAAGTAAATTTATATTTAAAATTTTATTGTGATGTTACAAAAAATAGTGTACTAAAGTTTTACTTTTGATCATGGAAACTATTTACTACATGCTTAAAACTCCATTATAAAATGCTATGCAATTTAAATAAATGATTATTGTTTATTTTGCATTGTTTATGAAGTAGTACGTACATTTTTCTTCAAAAATGTACAGTACAATCACTAAAGTTTAATTAAACTTTTTTTTTGTTTTAAACAACCTTTTGTGAAGCAAATCATTTAATACTAAACTTCAAGGCAATTAAAATTTATTTGAATATTGCAACGTCAAAAAATATACAATTATATTTGAAAATTTTATTCCTATGCTCACTAAAAACTGACTATGTCATTTAACAACTTGACCACGGCATTAATTAAGTGAAACTTAAATGTTTTCTTTAAAATTTTATTTAACTTAGAGTCTTTTCATGTGTATATGTGTCAACCACTGGGTTTTGATCATGTAATATTCCACCTTAGGCCCCTGTATCATCCCCATCAAGCAACGCATTTAGTTATTATTTAATGGTATTCAAATATTAGTATTAAAGTCTTTTTTTATATACTTGTTAACCACAAGGTTTAGATTTCAAAGCATTTTATCAAGAAAGTTTTTAAAACCATCATTAGGACTCTTAAACAATCATGCTACACATTTAATATCATTTAAATGTACTTTTATGGTAAAGTATAAGTTTATCTAATATTTCTTTTAAGTAGCATTTCAAATTTAAAAACTTAAATTACAAAAAACAATTAACTTTATTACAAAACTTATTTAAGTCAAAAATCAAATTAAAATTTTAACGAACATCATCCAAGTACATTTTAAACTTTTAAACAAATGATTTAATTTCTGTAAAAGTTTATTACAATTTTAGTTGTTTTAATTTAATGATTTTTTTTTCAAGAATTTATTTTACAAACTAAATTTCGATCAAAGACCTCTTCAGTGCTTAGATAAATCTTGTTCTATCTTATTCTAAATCTAAGAAATATGATATTATTTTGAATATATTATATTTAATACTTTTGTATTACATATATGTATATATATATGTATATGTTTTTAATTTCTAAATAGAAAAACAAATAAAACATAGCCTTTTTCGGCTTAAAAATGTGTAAACTGGCAGTGTGTAGTGCGTACCTAATAAATGCGTACCTAGATGGCAGATTAAATTAACAAAAAATTTGCAACCCCAGTAAAAAAGGTGTTGACACGCCCCTGGTTTACAATAAGTTTTTAAAGAAAGCTCAAATACTTTTGACTTAAAACTCGTTTCATCAAAAAAAAAAAATAAAATCAAAAAAAAAAACTATAGGTTTTTCATTTTAAAACTTTTTTTTAAGAAAGTGTTAGATTTACTTAAAAGGTACTTAAATAAAGCGAAATGTGCTGTAAGCTAGTCCTGGTCAAGATATTAAACTGTATCTGTGGTGTATGGACTCAAGAAGCGAAAGACTTTTTCGTAACCAGATCCTAAGACCATCATTTTGAGCGCTTTTTATTTTGTTTTGTTTCAATTAACATTTTTGACAAATACTGTTAGTTTAGTATAAAACTTTTTAGTCAAGATCTTAACTAACCAAGTTCGTTGGATTACAACAATAACACTTAGATTTGTTTAGTATACAAGATTAGAAAGTATTTTAACTGTAGTTTAAATAACTGTAATTTTTTTCTTAGTTTATCTATAATTTTTTTGAAGTGTAAAAGATGCTGTGTAAACTCAGCTAACATCTATATTTGATCATAGTGTTACAAGTAATCAAATATTCTAACATTTATTTACTAAGAACAAAGTTATTTCTATTAATTTCTAGAAGACATTTGGTTTTATAAACTATTTGGCAGGATTTGGTACTCATTAAGTTTTTATGTTGTTAGTAGTCCGAAAGTATACTAGATTGTACGTATAAACTATTTTGTTTTGATGTAACTTTATCATTTAAAATTAATCTCTCATTAAATAGGTAGATTTAATACAATTACGGCTGTGGGCTTTTTTAAACATTGTAGCTTAGTCTTCAGTTGTTTTGTAAAAAGAGCCTTACTAGTTTCTAATATAATGTTTCATAAAATTAAGTAAGTGCTAACTGATTTGTATCGAAAAAACTACTCTAAGAATATTATTCATCGTTATTTTAGTTTTGAAAACTATAAACTTATAAATTATAATCTAAATTAAATATATTTTTATAACATACTTAGTGAACCTTATTTAAGTTCACTAAAAACTAATCAAGTCATTTAAACTTTTGACAGAAATAATTGACACTAGTTAGTCATTATTCAAATACTTTTACAAACTAGAATTATTTTTTTTAAGCAAAGATTTTACTAGTTAATGAAGTTATTTAAGTTAAAATTTTTGTGCTAATTTTACTATTATAATTTAAAGTTTTTAATGTAACGATGATGAAATTTAATGAATTTAGAATTTGTGTTTTTAAAGTATGTTTAAAAATAAATCGAAATTAGTTTACAGTTAGATACTAAGTTGAAACAAGATGATGTTGAGTCACTATAGTCACCAAAGCTAAAGTGGTATGGTTAGTATTTAGTGAAGTATAACAACTTTAACTTGAAAATTTAAAGTTAAAAATATGTTGAAAAGATTGGGTGGGTGTCACTTATGCACGAGCGTCACTTTTGCACGAGTGTCACTTTTGTACAAAGGGTCACTTTATAACGAGGGGACACTTTTGCACGGCGACTCTTTTGCACGAAGGGACACTTTTGCACACAGGGTAATTTTTAGACGGCGATATATTTTCGTGATGATAGTTTTTTACGGCAGAATTGTTGCACAACGATACTTTTGCACAACGTCACATTTTTACAATGAAATTTTTGCACAGCGACATTTTGGCTGGATGACTTTTTCATACGGAACATCAATTATGCTCGAGGCCGATTAAAAGTTTTTTAGCTACTATTAAATCAGTAACATAAAAAGATACTGAAAACTAAAATTTTATAACATACTTATATTAAAAGCAAAAAATTAAAGGTTTAAAATTTTGAACAGTAAAATTTTATGTTAGAAACAAACTAACGAAAAGATAAAATAAAATGGTTTATAAAAGATTCATACCAGGGACAAAAAAATAATTTATTTAGAAACTTTAAGTGTAACTTAATTGTCTGCAACCTTTTGAAGGGGTAGAAAAGCAAGAGAAATTATCATTTTGGCATCTTTATTAAAATTACTATCTGACTGAGACCTAAATCGAAGTAACTTAAGACTTTTTGATAATAGCCTTCTATATTAAACAACAAAGTAAAAAAAAATCCTAGTCTACAGTCCACATCTTTGTATTTTTCTAAGAATTTTCTGTCCCAAACGGAAAAAAAACCCTCTTATGATGCAGCTCGGGAATTAATTCTGAAATAAATTAGGTATATATAACTTTTTATTATTTTTAATTATTATTATATTTTTTATTACGCAATGTACCAAAACCTGTGTCACTTAAACTAGACACACAATGAGAAAAATAAAAGCAAAATACATTTATACTCAATAAAATACTCTCATAGACAAAATATTAAATAAAAACAAAGTTAAAAAAACTCATTAATATAATTCAACTTATTTGCATTATATTTATATGTAATTTCTAACTCAATCTATTAATAGTCTGTTAGGGACAGGCGTATGGAAACGAAACTTATTAATATTACAAATAGAAAAACTCCACTTTATCTCACATATTATCGGGTCCAATTTAAAGCAAAGGTGTTTACCATAATATTTGCTAAATCATCAATTATTATTCTTTTTTAATTTTTATAAAATTTATACCCTTAACCCTAACCCACCTCACCTAAACATATTAAATACTAAATAAAACAAAAAAATATATAATTTTTTTATGCTGACTCAGCAAACATTAGGGGAATTTCCGTCACGTCAACAAAAGGACTCCATATTATCAAGTGTATAAAAACTGACGTTTACAGCGTTAATCAATGCCAACTCAAAGTCACATTATACAGACGGCGGTTAAAAATTTTGGATTAACCCTTTGTTTAATTGAAATATTTGTGAGTATGTTTTTTGGAATCCCATACATTTTGCATTTGAGTACTTTTTAGAAAATCGGCCGGTGCCAAAATATAAGTTTTTTTAAATCATAAAATTTTACACATGGTGTTTTTATGATATTTATTAAGCATAAAATTTTTATCACCTAGAAAATAAAAAGTAGCAATAAAAATAAACACTCTAATGAATATAAGTTCAAGCTTACAAATGTTATTCTTTCATTGGCTTGTCATGATCATGCAACATTGCTCTTTTTATTCTTACGCTAAATTAAAAGAAACTAGAAAATATATATCAAGTAAAATCTGAAATACCTTTACACTTCATAAATTAACTAATTCTTTTTTTAAATTAAACAATTTTTTAAAATTAAAATGAATTAACAGTACTTGTTTAACAACTGCATAATGTTAATTTCAACATCATAAGAATATAATTAAAAAATAATACTCAAGATTTGTGTTTTAAAGCCTTAGTAAATTAAGTTTATTATTCTGTTTAAAAACGAACGAAATTCAGATTGTTTTTATTTAAAGTATTTAAAGTTTTTTTTATTTAAAATTAGAAAATGTGTATTCATCTAGGTCATTTAAATCAACATTAAAATTATGAATTAATGACTTGTGGTACGTTATTATATTGTCTATATAAAACTTTACATCAAAATTTCTTTAAAAATCTATCACATTTTATTCATTCAAAACAACTTGCGTTTAAAAGCGAATACTATTTAAGTCGACAAAAAAAATGTTTTAAATTTTATTTGAGAAAATAAAAATTAGAAGCTTGGGGTACATGATTTTTTTTTGTGCAGAAACTAAATTGAACTTTTTACTTTAAATCTTTCTACATTTAAGAAAAATTCAACCTTGATATCTTATTAACCATTTTGTTGTTAACAAAACGACCATTTTTATACTCTCCTAGTTCTATTCTGTTACATCATGTAAAAATTATTCTATCCTTAGGCACCCTAAAGAAAAACCCGTGTGAGCAAATCTCATAGATTCTTAAAACAAAACAAAACCGTTAGTGTACTATGAATGTTTAATTTTATTAACTCTTATTTTTTAAAAGTGTTTTGCTACATTAAAAATCACTATATTGATCAGCTTTTTTAACTAAAGTTTAAACAAAAAATTAGTTTGGCCTAAAAAATTCAATTATGTTTTACTTATTATAATATTAATGTATAGAATGGGTCAATAACATCAGGGCTGTCACATACTTAGCTCTCTAATTATAAGTCCAGTTTTAAATTATGAAAAACCTAGACCATCTGAGGCTAGTTTTAATATATTTACAAAAACTCAGCATGATTTAGACTAGTTATAAATAACTTGAAAATATTGGGTTTATTTTGATATATTTAAAAAATATTCAACTGTTGTTTACTTGAAATTTTTTAATTTGTAATTAGTTATAAATATTTAAAAAGTTAAAGATAATATCAAATTTATGTATTTACACTAAGGCAACAATGTTTCACCCCTAAGCATAGATGGGATCCGACTTTAGATTCAAGGCCAAAACTAAGATCAATGAAAAAGGGGATTTACCAAAGGAATTAAAAATCTGTCTTTAAAATGCACATGACTTCAAATATTTAAATACAGTTAACTTTTATATACAGAATCCTATAAAAACACAGTTTGTATTGAAAAAGAGTTCAGCTGAAGTAAAAAAAAACGTGTAAGTTATTCATCAATAATTAGATTTTTAAAGCTTATATTGATGTATCTTGTTTTAACAGTAAAATTTTACTAAAACATGAGTTAAGAATAAACCTTGTTTTTTTTTCCAATTTGATTATAAAATTTAAATGTATGTTTTAAACTTTTGTATATGAGTTTTTTTCTTAAGTTACCTTAGAATTATTTTTAACTGACTAAAGTTGTGTGTAAGAGTTTCTTAAATAGTTTTTATTGTTTTAATAATAAAATTTTATAGACTTGTATAAAAAATGTTATACAATAAACAACTTAGAATCAGATAAGATAGGTTTGTATTAAAATATTAATTTTTTTCAAAATTATGTTACCAAAAACTTATAAATTAAAACTAAAAAGCAGATTAAACATTATAAAGATATAGTTAAATTGTTAACAAGTTTCATAAAAAACAATTAAGGTAATATGAAACTATTTTACACAATAGTTAAGGCCAAAGAGGGGTAAGATATTAAAAAAAGTTGTTTGATTTTAAGGTTTTTAGTTTGGCTACAAGTTAGTCTTTACAGTTAATTTGTGCATAAATTAGTTTTTATCATTTAAGGGAACAAAGTCAGAGAGATCATTCAGTTCTTTTGAATATTAAAATAACTAAAGTAGACTAATTCATTGAAAATATTTTTCCTTACAAAGTTTATAAGCAATCATTCTTAAACATTCTCAGTCTAACTTGACTTATCAATAAAAAGCTTTAAAAAAATGAGTAAATTAATTAAAGAAACCATATGAATACTTTTTACTTGTTGGTTATAACATTTTTATATTTTAAATGTTTTGTAGTTTTTATAATTTAACTTTTGCTATAATGAAAGGAAAATTTTCTTAATAAATAAGAAAAGAAATACATTTTATTACATTTATTTGATCTAAACTAAATGTGATTAAAATATTTGAAAATTGGAGATAAAAAACTTCTTTATTGTAAGTTTGTATCAAAAACTTTTTACTGAACTAAACCTCAAAGTTATGCCTAAGTACAACTCAAGTGTTCAATCAAAAATATTTTATAATATAAATTTGAGTTTTCTTTTAAGATTTAATATTATTTTTTGTTACAAAAGAGTATTGAACCCCTTTTTTTTGTCACCTCAACATAAGATCTTATATAAAACCTAAATAAAAAGTATTAGTAAGTTTTCATAAACCACTAAATATTTAGTTAACTTTTGATATATTATATATATGCATATACAAGTACATGAAACAAACTTTTATTTCTTTAAATATTCTCATAATTTTAAATGTTTTCCTAAAATTATCTACCTCAAATGTTAAGCAACCTTAGTTATAAAGTTTAATATTTTCTTAAAAGTAAAATTCTAAAACTACTCAAATAAAATACATTAGGGTAAAAAAAAACAAAAAAAAAAGACTGATATTTAGAAAAGGTCAATAGTATTTTTTTTTTACTTTTCTACAAAGATTTCAATACTATTAATGAAATAGTATTATTTCAATGACAAAAGATTTCCTACAAACCTTTTTTTTAGTAAATCTGACTTTATTTTCTTCTTTATTTTAGCTTAAATAAATAAACATTAGTTATAAATTTACTTTGAATTCTTTAAGTGTTATTGAGTAATCATTTTTTTTAAAAGTTAGTAACATTTTTTACACTCACAAATAAGCTACTCTTTACTATTTAAAAAATTCAAAGTAAGTTTTGAAATACAAGTGAATAAAACTATTAACTAATAAAACTATTTGCACTTTAATAACCTCTAACTATTTATTTGACAGGTACTAATTTGCTGACATCTGACTAAAACAAACCTAAAACAACAAAAGTTTTGACTTTTGCTTTCTAAGTTACAGTCTTATTTTTTCTGAAATAATCACCTTGCTTCTAGACCTTAATTTTTATCTCAACTTTCCCTTCTTAAAAAATAGTATAAATTGTTTTCAAATATTTTTTCACTTTTTGTAAATTTATAATCTACTACTTCCCATTAACAAACTAGCTACCTAGTTTGTAATATTTGTGCACCTTTATATTTCTAGATTTATATCTTTATATTTTTAATAGCATTAAATATAAAACAAAGTCACTGCCTCTTTTTGTACAACAGCTTAAAAGCTGCAGGAAAAAGGAACACCTGAAAAAATGACAAAAAATAGAGTATTATGGTAAGTTTTAACTTTTTCTGGTTAGTTTAAAAGTTATTTTTATTTTACAGAACATCTGTAATGTGCTTTTTGTATTTTTAAGAAGTATTTTGTAAATAAAAATGTAGTGTTATATTTTTTGAATTAAAATTTTAAGTTTTACAGCTGGGTGTATGCACTATCATGAAAAAATAATAAATCATTATTGCAAATTCCATGGTTATTAATAACTTTGCTTAATACAGTTTAACTAAATACTTAAAACTGTAATACAAATAATGTAGTATATGAAGTAAAACAAGGAAAAAGACCATTTCACTAGAAATCTATCTCCTCCTTCATTTTTGCAATCTTCTTCAAATTCACTCAGAAAGTATATTGAAAAATTTTGAAAAGATTGAATGCAGAAATTTTTTAAATTGAAAAAAAATAATAATAAAATAACATTTATTTTTTTTGTTTTTTATCTAAAATTTTTTATATTTTAATAATTCCGAAATTCAAAGTCTTTCCAACTATAAAAGGAATGTTTCCTGAAAGTTTGAAGTCTCTAGCTCAAATAATGAAGGAGAAGGGAGATTTTTAATGATTTTTTAAACTTTGGAGAAAATTGACCCCAAATAATATGAGGTCTATACGTTTGTAAAGCAAAATATTTATAAAAACTACAATAGCTCAATAATAAATTAAGATTTTACAGTTCTATAAAAACTGGCTTGTAGTTTGTACTTAAAGCTTTCATATAAAATCTAGTGTTATTTTTAGTAAAAGTAAATGTCTGACCCCCTATGCCCTTAATTTGACACGAAAAATCTACCATATTGATAAAAACATTTTGTCATCATCAAAAAGTTTTTTATTATAAAATAGACTAAAAGTAGCTTTACAGTATCTTTTCAATGTTGTTATACAACGCAGCACAGTTTTCAATTATAATCTTAGCTTTAAAGTAAAAATAGACCCAAAAATGTGTACTTTTAAAAAACTTTAAGAAATTCAGAAAACCTAGAAGAAATATCTCAAAAAAAATTGGCAGCTCTTGTATGAGTTTTTTTTCAAACAATACAAATATGGGATGTTGATTCTCGAATTCAGTTACAAGTATTACCACCTTACAGAAAGTAAGTAATTGATATCTAATAAAATAATAATACTTTTCAGCATTGTAAAACTTTTAATATATTTGATTTAGCTAATATAATAGTTTATTAAATAAAAACAAAAAATTGTTCAAAAGTACCTCTCAGTCAGCGAGTTGTATACCCAACTTAATCAAAATTATAATGAGCTACAAATTAAAAAAAAACTTTACAGTCAAAATCTAAACTCTAAAACGAAAACTCAATGAAAAATGAACCTATTAAAATTTTAAACAATAAATATTTTTTTAAAAATTAAAACGATGTTTTTCTTACAACTAAAAAAATTGTTTTTTTCTCCAAGTTTTCAGAAATGTACTGATAACACTGATTGTGACTATTTTTTTAAAGTGAAAATAATGTTTACTTAATTTTGTTCCAGATTTTTTACTAAAAACACTAAAATAAAGTTTTAAAAGTTTCAAAGAATTGAACTATAGCTTAAAATGGTTTGATTTTTTAGTATAACCACTAAATCAATATTGATCAAAAATTTTAAGTTTTATATATAAGTTTTAAATTCGAATTGATTACTTAAAAAAATTACTAAAAATTAGTGGAGATTGATAAAACTGAAAAAAAAAAAATTAAGAACTTTTGTTCTACTCAATGAATGGGTTAATTGAAGTAAAAATTTATATAAAGAAATCAATAAAATAAACTTTTTAAGTTTAACCTTACTTTGTAGACTTTTAAATAAACAATAAGTTTTTTTTTTAATTGTTCTATAAACTAAATTTTGACAGATAGATGGTAAAAGATGGAGAATACAATAATTTTTTTAAGAGAGAGGAAATAAAAAATCACCAACTGAAAAAAACTTACCATCTTCATTTTTCAAGTTTTCAGAAAAATTTTACTTACACAACTGTTAAAAAGTTCAAGTTCAAAAAATTTGAATCACACTAGATTTTACAACTACACAAAGGTGTAAAGCAATTTCTTAATTTAAAAAAATATTTTATATGTTTAAGCTAAAAGTTTTATTTAGACGAAAAATTTCAAAGTTTTATGCATGTCTTGTTGCTTATAAAAATAATTTTTTTACCCAAGTTATTATATTTTCTAAAATTAATGTAATTTTAATTATAATGTTAATTGTAAAAAAACATTCTTCTAAACCAGAGTATACTTGAATTACTAAAGTCATTTTTTCTTAATGTTTTTTTATATAACTTTTTAGAAAAAGAGTAATTATAAAATAATTTTCGTACTTATATAGTTTAGCACATGTTTATATTTTTATCAAATAATTGTTTTTGTAACAACTTATTCATTTAAATAAAATAATTTTTAAAGATATTTTAGAGTGTTTAAAATGTTAAGAAAATGTTGTTCTTTTTTATCTGGTTTTAAGAGTTATATTTTATCAAAGAATTTAAAAAATATATAACTATTTTTGTTTTTAAGTTTAAATGTATTAGTAAGAACTTTATTTTTTGTTTTATTAGGTCGTCTTTGTTAAATTTATTTTATTTTTGAACAAAGAAGTAGACTTTTGGTGTTTTTTTTATGGTCATGTTTATAAAAAGATCAAACATATAAAAAAGTTCTACTGTATTGTTAACTTTTAAAGATTTTTATGTTGAGGGGGTGAAAGTCTCAATCAAAAATTCCTTCTTGTGTTATTTTTATTAATTTTGGATGTTGTTTGTTACTTCTGAAAACTAATTTAGTGTCTTATAATAAAAGTTACTGTTTAAAGCAGTTTTTTTTAATTGCTTTAAAAGTATCTTTACATTTTAAGTCAACTTTGATATCTACAAAAATTTATTATTGATGTTTTTTTTTTTTTAATTTTGCCAAACTACAGCTGCTTAAATTTTGTTTATTTAAAAGTTCATTGACTTCTAAATGCTCAACTTTGATTGATTTTCATAATTATGTAGAACAAAAAAATTTCCAACTAATTTATAGTTAAAAAATTCTTTTAAAATAAAAGCTTAGTTTTTATTTTTTTTCTAAAGCTGGATGATAGTAAATTGTTTACAACATGTAATTTTGTTTTTTCTACCTAAGAAAAAATACTATAAAAAAAGAATTTAAACATACTATATGAACAAAAATGTTATGTAGTAAATTGAAAATTTTTTGGGTTTTAGAAACATGTACTCATTTTAGTTTGTTTGGAAAAAAGAATTCTAGTCTTAATTTTTGTACAATCATACTTATTTTGATCTTGAGTTTAAATTATGTTTATTCCTACAATTTTTTTCTTAATTTATGATATGTTTTAATTTTACAAGCTGTATGATCATAACAATATTTAGTAGCTGATAACAAATTTGCTTCATTTGAATACATTTATTAATCCTATGTGTATTGGAATACTTTTAAATAAATTTAGTTTATTATTTAAAAATCGTATATAAAGTCATGAAAAACTTTTTCAATGTATTTTTTTGTTTATGTTTCATGTAAAATGTATTCAATTTAGTATGTTCAAGACATTTTTGTTTAAAAGCTAAAAATTGTTTATTTCTTTATTAGATTTTTCTTTATAAAACTATTATGAGTTTCATCTTAATGTTTTAAACTAGGATATTTTTTACTTTACCATGCCAATCCCATACAAAAAGACACGCGTCGCCATTGTTTTTAATAGAACGAAACAGTTGTTTTCAAACTAAGAGAATTTGATATAAACTGTTTTTTTTTCATAAGTATCCTGTTTTATGTTTAATTTTTTTTCATTTAAAAATCAAGCTGTATTTTAATTTTGCACTTCAGTAGTTTATACACAACAAATTTTTTCACCAATAACAACTTTAAATTCTTTTTTACTTACTTTGATTAAGTTTGATAATAAAATTACAGTTTAACAATTTTTGATTTTTAAACTTGTTGGTTTAATGAAGCTTTTTAAATTTTGTACCTTAAAAAAATTGTTCTATAGTTTATATTTTATTTAGAAGTATGAAAAAAAGCATAAAATTTTAAAAGCTGTAATGTACATGTTTTTCATTTATATGATAAACAAAACACGTTACAAAACTTGGCAAAAAATTAAAATTCTGCTTTTATTAGGTTTTTTTTGGCTATCTAAATGATAGTCTGTAGAAGTTTTTTTTGGAACTGAATTTTTCAAATGTTGAACTGTTTATTTTTTTTCTGTTAATACAAACATCTATAACATTCTTTATCTCTGTGTTTACTAAGCTTCTTTCTTTTTATAACATTGTTTCAAACTATTGACATATTTGTAATACTTGAACAAAAATTATTTAGGCTCAAAACAATTTTTTTAAATTATTGCCATTTTTTACATCCAAAATATTTCATATCAAATTTCACTTAATTAACTAGAATAATTCTAAATGATTTCATCTGCATCTTAAATTTGTAGTTTTTAATTAAGCTAAGCAATAAGTTTTAATTATTTTGCTAAGACTTTTGAGCTTAATTTGATATTTTTGATATTAAAATTATGCAATAAAACCTCGTAAAACTGTTAGTAGAAATTTCTACGTGTCTATTTGTGTTGTGTTAAAAAAAAAAAACTCAAAAATAAACATATTTTTCAAATTGTTAATAAACATGTTTAACAAATCGTTTACTAAAATAATAAAAAATAATCACTTTATTTGCAATAAGTTTTTTATATTTCACTTTACTTTAAAGTTAAATATGCCATGTAATGGAAAGAATTAAACAATTTTAGCTTTCTTTTTATTAAATCACTGCTTAACACGTCAAAACTGTTTTATAATTTTTTTTTGTTTCCTAAAATCAGTAATTTAAATGTAGATAGAACTTCTATTCTAGTATTTTATTTAAGCTCTTTTTGACTACTTTCTCCTTACTCAATTTACTCTAGCAATTTTTGCTTTCTTCAAGCATGACGAGCTTATAGTACTCGAATTATGGCATCTCTGCCCCTAAGGGATCTTCAGGCCTGTAAAATCAAATAAAAATAAGACGATGGATAACTAAAAATATACAATAATGCAAAAAATTATAATTAAATTCAAATTATAGTAAAAAATATATAGTGTTATTACTATTTATAATATAAAAAACAACTAATTTTCAAATCGTTTACTTAATTTCGATGCTTTATGCATCTCCTCAGAACAAATAAAGAACAAAGTAAGACTTTTAAAGAATAAAACAAAAAAACACATTGTGACGTTTCAACTAAAATTGAATAATTTTAGTTAGCCTATTTTAAAAACAACTTATGTAAAACTTAACTTATCTTTGCTTTGTTTGTTCTTGTTTTTGGATTTATTTTGTTGTTATTTTTTTGTTATTATGTAGTGGTTTTTGTTCTTTTGAAATACATATTTTGATTATGTAGGCATGGTTGCTGCCTTTCTTTTCTTTTATTTAATGATAAATCTTTTTTAATTTTTTCAAACTCGTATTTTTCCAAGCAACATAAATGGTATGTTTTATTGTTTTTCGGTTTTGTTTTGGTTCTGCAGAGTATTTCCCATTTTAAATTACAGTCTTTTTTTGCGTCTTTTAATTCCCAAATATAGTTCGATAGTTCGGTATTGTGTCTTTTTAATTTGTTGGTAAAACTTGCTTTATGGTTGCTATATCTGTTTTTAAATGTTGTACTGGTGGAACCTTCGTAAATTTTTGTTATATCATCTGTTTTTATAGTTGCTTGGTAGATTATATTTTTTGATAGGCAATTATTGTTTAACGGGCATTTTTCTTTCCTGCAGTTGCAGGTTTTTTCTTGTTGTTTGAAGTTTAGGTTGTTTAATAGTTTGTTATTGTGTTTAAGAATTTTTGTTTTAAAATTTTCCATACAGCTATAAGAAATTTTGAGTGTGTTCCTGTTAAAGATTTTGTGATATGGGTAGTTTGTGTCAAAGTGTTTATTTACCAGGTTTAAGAATTCTTTGCCTACTTTAGTTGCTACAGTTAGGGAAAAAGGTGGGTTAAAATAAATAATTTTTCTTTTTCTTTGCTTTTTGTTGTTTTTTCACTTGCTTTTTGGTACGTTAGGTTGAATTTGTAGTTGGCGGATTTTAGTGCTGATTGATAACTGTGTTTTATACGGTTAAATGATTCTTTGTTACTTGATAAATTGTTTAGCCTTTGTTAATAGTTATAGGTAATTGTATTAATATTTGATTAGGGTGGTTTGATTTGTTGTTTACGTAAATGATGTCCGAGTTTGGTTTTCTGAATGGGATGTATGTTTTGTTGGGTAAGTTTAGTTCGATATCTAAAAAATCTGTTTTAATTAGGCCTGCATCCACTGTTATTTCAAATCCCCATTTGTTAAATATTTTGTGTAATTTTTTTGTGGTATTTTCTATCGTTCTCGGCGATTTAGATTGGATGACCGCAAGGCCATCGTCTCTATATATGCCGAATTCTTTTTCGTTAAATATATTAGTTTTTTTATTTCGCTTAGCATGAAAAGTCCTACCATGTTGCACACTTCGGCTCCATTGTAGGATCCCATGCTAACGTTAAATAGGTCAGAGGTGTTTATTTTTTTCCATGTTTTGTTTTCGTGAAAGATTGTAGATTTGCAGGAATGTAGTATTAAGTTTTGATCGTTGTTTGTGATTGGTGTGAATTTTTCAGCAAATTTTAGTGAATTAATTAAAGTTGTTTTTGTTATAGATGGGTAAAATTTAGTGATATCGAATTTTATGAATCGGGTTTTAGGGGTTATTTTTAACTTATTGAACCAGTTAATAACGCTGTAAGTGTTTTTCCATTGATTTAGTTTTGAGCCTATTATTGTTCTTTAATTTATTGTGTCTAGTTTAGCTTTCGTGAATTTGTTAAAATGGGATTTGGAGGGGTTCAAAACTTTGCAGTTTAGTTTGTTTGGAAAATCTTTTTTGTGGTCTTTGATTGTAATGAATGCAGGTTTTTGTTCTATTTTTTTAATTTTGCCTTTTATATTGTATTTGATGATGAATTTATAGGTTTCTTCATTTAGTTTTTAATTATTCCTGGGTCTGATTATTTGTAGTCTGATGTGATATTTTCTTTCAAAAGTTTATTGTATGTAAGTCTATTTTGTAAATGTTAGTTGATTTGTCAGAAAAAATAAATAATTTGTCAGTGGATGTTATATTTTTGATGTCTTTTTTAATGGTGTTTAATAAACTGTTGTTGTATTTTTAAATTTAATGTTAATTATTAACTTGTACAAAGCGTTTTCAAAAGCAGCTAACCTTGCGTCCGGTGGTGGTGTGTTTCTTGTAGGAAAAACATTTCTTTAATGGTTTTTTTCTTCCTCTTGGTGCTTCTGTGTTATTACTAGATTCTGTGTTCTTCAGTGTTATTACTAGATAATTAAATAACAAAATTTAAAACAATAATAATAAAAAAAAAATTAAATAGTATTTATACTTACAATAGCTGATTTGTTCTATACAGATTTAGATTTAGCTTATAACAACACTAAACAAAATGGCGTTTAACAAATAAGGGTACAAGCAATAACTAAAATAACTGATAAAAGAATTAAATAAATTAAGTTTTCAAATAAAATTTCCTAGAGTGCAAGCAGGAGAAGAGCACTTGTCTTTTGTTTAAAATTTGTTTCTTGTTAGCAAGTGCAATTTATTTTTTTTCCAGGTTGCAAATTTGCAAAAAAATTAATGATTTTTAAATGTCTAAGTTTGATTGTAATTTAAATTTGTTTTTTTGCTTATATGTACCATTCTTTAAGGCTAGCTTGTGTACTAAGTCTAGTCTTTAGTCACTCTGGCTTATTTTGTGACTCAAAGAGTGGTTAACATCTAATAGTGTCAAACTTATCTGTTGAATTCTTTATACTAAAACTCTTGTTGACCAAAATTGATTTAAAGTCTCTTGAAAATTTTTTGCTAGTATAGTAACTTCTTCAGGCTAGTTTTGAAAACTTCTTTTTTTATGACATAAATCAGTTTTCAAATTTTTACAAATATTTTCTATTTTTATTGACCATATAATATTTGGTATTCTTATTTAAAATTAGAAGATTAATGATTAAACTTTTACTTGGTCACTGAGAAAGAGTTTTTGCTTTATTCTACTGATTATTGTTAGCCTTGATAATAACAGGTTTTACAGGGTTGCCTAAAAACTTGGAAAACTGGAATATGACAACTTAGGCTAAAAAACCTGGAATAACCTGAAATTTTGAACAAAAATTACTACAAAACCTGAAATGTTAAACAATTTTTACATGTTAAACAGAAAAAGTTTGTTTGACACAAAAAATGTACCATATAGATTAAACTTTTGTTATCATCAAAAGTTTTTTCACCATCAACATTATTTTGCATTATCATAAAAAAAACTTTGTAGCTTTTTAAAGTTTTCATACTATTTAACACAGTTTTTTACCTTCCTAACTTTAGAATAAAATACACCCAAAAATATGTATTTTTAAAAACCTGGAGGTAATTTTGAAAACCTGGAGAAAATTTGCCAAAAACATTTGGCAACACTGTTTTTAGCACTTTAAATTTTTTTTTACCACAAACATGACAATGTTTCAAGTAGTTATATCTTTCAAAATTAACTTAGTTTCAAAGTATTTTTTAATTTTTACAGTTAGACTTTGTAAAACTAGGAGAACTGAGGTCAACTTAGTTTAATTTAGACTCAGTATAAAAAAATTAGTCTGACTGAGGCTAGTATTAATTATCTTTGTAACTTTAGCTTGATTTAATATATTTTTGAAATATCTAGCCTTTTTTAACTTTAAATGTTTATTTCTCATCTGTTTGAAGCGAGTTATTTTGTTATTACTTAGCTTTTTAGGTATCAAGCATCATTAACAGTATTTTTTAACTAATTAATGTTAATGGAAAGTTGTATTTTAAACCAAACATTTCAAGTTTTGTGTGTAACATATTAACAAAATTAAATTTAAAAAGTTACAATTTTAACTTACTCAAATATTGTTTGAAATCAATTTTTTCTGATAATTAAACTATTTATACAATTTTAAATGTCCTTGAAATTTACTAAAATAGGCCATGAAATAAATTAAGGAGAAGTAGGTTTGAAGAATAAATACAGTATTGTTATCATTAGTTTTAGTTTGAACTTTATTGAAAAGCTCTAGCTGGATGATCCAAGTTTATTTTAATTCCCTAGCTCTAGCATATTTCCAGCTAGATTAGTAATTTTTCTGAACTTCAAGCTACTTTTTATGACTTTTTTTCTTAGCCAATATAAAATTTACTTTAAATGTCAAATAATTTAGTATTTAAAAATGTTTTTTATTTGTAGATATTCTGTTAGTCATATTACTTTTTGTTATCTAATTTCAGAGTAAAAAATTCATGATGATTACAAAAGAATTTTTTGCTTTACAGTTAGATACTATTATATAATTTTTTTATGTATATTTTTGTTTATGAAAAATACTTAATATTTTATAGTTTAAAAGTCTCATTTTTCATAAAATTTTTTGTTTTAGAGTTTAAATTTTAACTGTAAAGTTTTTTTTATCATTTTTTAGCTTATAATAACTTTGATTAAAGTTGGGTATGCAACTCAATGACCAATAGGTCTTTTTGTGTATCCAGGTCCTTCAACCAAAAAAAAAGTTTAGCAATTTTGTTCAATAAACCTCATTGAGACCTAAATTATTATTAAGCATTAACTTTAAAATATAAAATTTAGGCTTGATCAGTTTGTGCTAGCAATAAGACCCACACAGACAGTTCCTGATTAACAAACATATATAGCTGTGATAATTTTTAATGTTTTTTTCTGTTACTTTTTGGTGTCATTTTTTAAGTTGTTTGTTCATGGCAATACCTTTGTTAAACTAAAAAACATTAAGTTAACTTAACTAAGTATTTAAATTTACCATTCAATAAAAAGTATTAAGTCTACTGATTATTAATTGGGGTAGTGGCAGTGTATAAAGTTGATCTAGTTAGTAATTTAGACCTGGGTGATACAAGTAAAATATTTTTGTAAAAATTTGATTATCAATATTAAAAGTTTATAGGTTAAACTGGTAAACTCAAAGTGAGCATGTAAAAATTAATTGGGTGTTACCAGATTATTAGTAAAAAAAAATTCTTAAAAGTCTACATATTTTTAAACACTAGCAATGCAAATTGGGGTGCACAGAATTTTAATTTTTTGATTTAGGATTTACGGATTCAAAGTAGCATGCCGACCACTGTTTTAGAGCTTAAACGTTTTTAAGAATTTATATTGTTTGAACTTTCATGTAACCATATAGCAAAAACCCTGAGGTAGAGTTTCCTGAAATAATAGTTCTCAACTTCATTTGCGGAAAATTTGTTTAGACTCAGAAAGGCATACTTTTTTTTTGTTTAGGAGATAGGTAAAATCTTTATGTCTAATCTTATTTTTAACATAAATATCTAAATTACCAGATACTTTCACCTTTTGTTTAAACTCAAAGTAAATTTTGAGATATAAGTGATCAAAACTAAAGAGTTTAATAGGTTGTTTATTAGATGCTCAAACTAAAAAGACTATTTCACTAAAAATCTACCTCCTTTTTTATTTTTTTGGGATAAATACCTCAAATGTTTCTTGCAGGATTTAAAAAAATCTATTGTAAAGAACTGCAAAATTTTAACTATAATTTTTTTTTTAAATAAACAAATTTTTTTTTTCATTTTTTGTTCATAAAATATTTATTTTAATATTTTTATCTTTAAAACTTGTTACTACAGTATCGCAACAAACATTAACTGAAAATTTTAGGTATTTATCTCTGAAAATTTAGAAAGAGATATTTTTAGTGGTTTTTATTTTTTAACAACTAAGTTTTCTCCTCCTACAAGGACCCTTATGTACAGGGTTCCCACTTCCCTTATAAACTTGCAATTTTCTGAAATATCCCTATAAATTCCTTTAAAAATTGAGAAGTATGTGAAAATTCTTATAAAGTATGTTTTTTTTGCTTGGTGATCAAAATTTTAGTCAAAACAGTGACTCTGCAAGGTAAAAAAACACAAAAAAATTAACTTTTTCATTTCTTTTTTAAAATACTTAACAAAATCATTATTTTTTCAACAAAATTGAAATCTTTGCAATCTCAGCACAACACCATGACTCTATGATGCCACCTTAAAACTTACTCTTTTTATATTAAAAACGATGTATCTAAAGTTTGCTTATTTAACTAAAATTAGAGATCAAAAACCATTGACTTTAAATTCCTTATTAAGACTGTGCTTATAAACAGTTAAAGGCATACTTTTCTTTATATACCTTAGAAATATGTTCATAGCATTTTAAATTCACTAATTTGTATTTTAAATTTATTGTTTTTTTTTGATAATTTGCCAATAAATTTACTATATTTTGTCAATTTCCCTGTAATTAATATTTTTGATATTTTAGCGAGAAACCCTGATTGTACTGTCAGAGATATCAAATTTTGTTATAAATAATCAGTTGTGTTTGTAAAGCAACCTTTGTCTGATGCAACAATTTATTTGAGGTAGCTGTCAAATTTGAACTAGCGTATAAAATTGCACTAAAGCACAAAATTGCAACAATATTTTTGAACAATAATATTTGAAGATACTTTTGCACGAGGGGATAAATTGCACAAAGGGTCACTTTTGCACAAAGAAAATTTTGCATGGAGACATTTTTACACTGATTGAATTTTTATTAGTTTGTTTTTTATTTATTAGTTTTAATTTAGTGTTTTTTTTATTTTTTATTACTGTTACCCCTAACCCTTACCCTTGGTTAGTAAATTATTATTATTTTTTAAATTTATTTTTTATTTTTTGTGCTATTTTATTTATTCTATTTTTTACTATCACTGTTACCCATAACCCTTACTCTTGGTTGGTAGCTTTTGTTCTTTTAATCAATTTTTTTTTATTATAACTTTTTTTTTTTCTTATTATTAGTTTTTTTACTATCACTATTACCCCTAACCCTTGAGTCATATTTTTTTTCTATTTTTTAATCTTTTCTTTATCTGTTTTATTTATTTTTTACTCTTGTTCAAAAATCTAGACTGTTCAAAATTGACCCTTGGTGCAGGAGGGATCAGTTTTGCACGGGAGAAAATAAAAATAGTAAAAATTAAGCAAGAAAAAACATAAAAAGAATAGTTAAAAAAAGTATGATTATTAAAAAGAAAAAAAAAAGTTACCCACCAAGGGTAAGAGGTACCAGTGATATAAGAAAAAAAGAAAAAAAAAAACAAAAAATAACAAACCAGAAAAAAAAAAGAATAAACTTAAAAAAAGTATCAACTTAGGGTGAGGGTTAGTGGTATCAGTAATATAAAAAATACAGAAAATTGCACAAAAAAAATTGCACTAAGACGATTTTGCACAAGTTGCATTTTTGCACAAAAGCAAAAAATATGAACAAAAAAAAAGTAATAAGTTTTAAAAAAAGGTACTGATTAAGGGTAAAGGTTAGGGGTAACTGTGATAGTATAAATGAAATTAAAATTAAAAAAAAAAGATATATAAAAAAAAGAAGGTACCAACCAAAGGTTAGGGGTAACAATGGTATTAAAAAAAAATAAATAAATAAAAAAAAAATAACAAAAAAATAACTAAAACAATTTAAAAATGAATAAAATAAAGTTTAACCTGTGCAATTTTATCCCCTTGTGCAAAAGTATCTTTGTGCACTTTTGTCTCCTCATGCAATTTAGACAGCTACACAAAAAATACAAATAGTATTAATAAAAATATTAGTCGAAAAAACAAAACAAGAAAATGATAATGAAAAATAGTGAATAAAAAAACAAAAAAAAAAATCTAAACCAAGGTTAAGGGTAAGGGGTAATAGCGATAATAATAAAAACAAAACATTAAAATTATTAAAAAAAAAATTGTTTTTTTTACCTTGCAAAAGTGATCACTTGTGCAAAAGTGTCTTTATACATTTTGACCATTCGTGCATATTAGACTTCTACCCAGTTTTGATAGTGATTAAAGTCTCAAATAGTTTTTATAATTTTTAAAAAATTATGTTTTGACCTTTGTTATTAATGTTGTGTTTTAGGTTTTCAAGCTTGATTAAAAGTAACTTTTTTCAAACTTTGGCTTGGATTTTTAAAATTAATTTTTCTATAAAATAAGGTCAACTCAGGCTAGTTTTTGCCTTTAAAATAGGCAACCCTGTTTTGAATACATATATTTTTTTATGTTAAAACTTTAGAAAAAGAACAAAAATGAAAACATGTTTCATTACAATTCGTTTAATAAACAATTTTGATCAGTTTATGCATTTTCTCTTACCTTATATATTTTATTACTAAATTACTATTTGTAACTTAGCTACTACTGTCAATTTTCTAAAAGCAGCTACTTGTGTTTAAGCGCAGTAAGCTCAAAAACCTATAATTTGTTGTTTGCTATGTTTTACATTATTGATAATAGTTTGTAATATTTCTATTTTAGAACAAGTTAAAGCTTTAAAGTTTAAGTTGCTATTAGTAGTCCTTTAAAAACTATTTATAAGGCTTAGATATCTTAATTATTCTATTGATCTATTAGAATACTACTCCCTCCTACATGTAGTTAATACTGTCCTTAGCATATATTTTTCATTATATGATATAATTTATATAAAATACACCTAAAGGCAGCTAAAAATCAAAATTTATTCTATAAAAGTAAACTTAATAACTATGTTTACAAAAATACAGTATTATTAACTTACAAGCTATGGTAAAAGTAAGTAAGTTAAAGAAGAGAATGAACAATAGTTTAATATAAATGCTCTCTAATACCATCTAGCGGACATTTTTTAAAAATTTTTTATGTGCAAAGTTTTAATAGTATCTAGGTTGATGCTTGCTAAATATTTTTAATAAATTTAAACCTATAAAAAAATTTGCTAAATATTTAATCTTAAGTAATACACATCTAAGAAAAATTTTTATTTTTAAATAATTTTATTTTAAATTCATAAAAGTAACATACTTAAAAAAAAGTAGTTTTGTTTTGCGAGGTATAACAAAACAACAAAATCTTTATACTAATTTAAAATTTATTAGTTTACACCTCTCAATGTATATTAGCTGTTTTCTGGAATTAATGGAAACTTTTCAATTACTAAATAAGTTATTTAGTGGTATAAATTGAATGGGAACGGGTCTAAATTACACAAAGACAAAATAGAATTGCGCAAGAACAAAATTGCTCGAGTGTAAAAAATTACATGAAGCCGAATTTGCACGAGTTGCATTTTGACATTAAGTAACAAATATATAAAAAGAAAAAAATAAAGGTAGTGATAGTAAAAATATTAAAGAAAATTATTCAAAGAAAATTAATAATTGAAAAAAAAGCTACCAACCGAAGGTAAGAATTAGGGGTAACAGTGATAGCAAAAATATAAATATTAAAAAATTTAGCTAAAAAATATAAATTTTAAAAAAATACTGACCGAGGTTAAGGGTTATGGGTAACAGTAATAGTAAAAAAAAAACTTAAAATTAGAAAAAAAAATAGTATCATTAAATTTAACCTGTGCAAAAATGTCTCTGTATAAAAGTGCCTTGTGCAAAAGTGACCCTTTATGCAAAAGTATCTTCGTGTAATTTTATCTTTGTGCACTCATGCAATCATGTCCCACGTGCAATTTTGTATGCTCGTGCAAGTTTGACAGCTACCCAAATTGAATACTTAATTTCATTAAGATGTTAGGCAAGCCAAAAATATTTTAATATTTTTAGTAGATTTACAAATATTTTTAAATGTCAAAATTTCAACTCACTTGAAAACAACAAGCTTATTTGTTTTATTTTTATTGAAATTCAGTAGCAATTTACTAATTGTTTTGTTTTATTAAAATTACCAGCCCTTCTTTAAAAGTATTATAAAATGAATAAATCGCGATTGGAGCTGCGCCAGCTGGTGAGCCAGTCAAGGAAGGAGGTTCGCAGCTTGAACACTCAGCTGCCGTACAAGTACATGTTGGTGGACAACAGTGAGAACAAAGTGAGGGTTCTCTCTCTGGGCATGATCAACGAGCAGTCGGAGAGGACGCTTTTGTACGCAGATGTTGATGCAAACAGCGTGTACAACAAGTACAAAGTTGTGGATTGGAAACCTGCTTTTGAAACTTCAAAGGTAATTTCAGTGTTTTTTAGTTTTAGTTGTCAAGTACTGTCAAAAGTTTGTCGTTATTAGACTATATAGTATTTTTTAACGTTTATAAATATTAAATAACTTAAAGAGTTAACTTTTTAATTTTTTTAAGCATTAATGCTTAAATGAGTTTTGTATTATTTTAACTAAACTTAGTTTAAAAAAGATAATAATTTCTGTTAAAAACTGGAGCTTAAAATTTTTACAAGTATTTTTACAAACAATTTTAAAATGTCTTCTAAGACTATTGTTTTAATAAGTAGGGGTAGGGAGTGCTTAGGTGATGTTTGCTGAACTTATGAGTACATATTATTCGGATGTGTTTTAGCTAAGTTATAAAGAATCTAAAATAAAAAATTCAAATAGCTTCCTAAAAAAATAATTTCAACCCCAAAAATTACATATTTTTTGATTTTTCAACTTAAACAGTAATAAAATTGATTATACATGTCCTAGACTTATACTTAATATCATGAATGAAAGCTTATAATTATAGGCATGAGTTACTTAGGTGTGTTATGATGTCATTTTTACACTAAATAAATTTTGTCTGTGAATTCGTACTTTTTTTTTATAAAAAGCAAACTCTTCTGCTGTTTTATTTTCAGTTTTTGATTTAGAATATAAAATGTAATAAGTCAGCTAGCAAGGAAGATATTACTGATGTCCTTTCAATTGCATGTTGATATACATATATATATGTAAAATACATTTTAAATGACTTTCCGTTATTATAAATTAGGATTATTGAGAGCACCTGTCTAAGAGTAAAAGATCTAGACTTTTATATCATAGAAAGTGCATGTAAATTTAGGGGTAGGGAGTACAGCACATTTTTTTGGTCATATTATAATATTCATTCAAGTCCAAATGATTTGGATGCGTTTTTGCTTCATTGATAAGAATCTGAAAAAAAATTCAAAAAGAAGAAGTATGTTGCCCAAAAAACTAATTTCTTCCCCAAAAATCACATACTTTTCAATTTTTTGACTTAAACAGTAATAAAATCACTTATACAAGTTCTAGAATTATAATTTATGTCTTTTATATTTTATTATGTTTTTTTAATGAAAGCTTATGCTAATTGACATATATTTTTTAATTGCTCTCGATGTATTATGACGTCATAATCACCCAAAATGTGCAAAATTTGTCGGTAAAATGTAGGGGTAGACCAAGTTTATTAAAATTACTGTAATTTTATTCTTTAAATACAAAGAGTTTTTATTTAATTGAACAATAATTATTTATCTGTATTATTTTAATTTATTCGAATTACTATTAGTCTAAATCTATAAAGTGTTGTACATTTATATAAACTAAAAATATAATTAATTTCTCAGTGAGTTTAATTTTTTTGTTTCTCCAACTTAAAAGCTTTTTATCAAATATTTTTGAATTTTAAACTTCTAGTATTTTATTGTTATTGTATTTACTAATATAATTGCTATATACAAGACTGACCACTTGCAAGGTGTAAACTTTTATCAATATAATATATAAAAGCTTATACCTTGCTAAGAGCTATATTATAAACATGAGTTTTACTAGGTATGGATTTAATATTAACTGTTATTTTATTTATTGTTAATTAATAAAAAATATCAATCTAAAACATATTCATAGTAGAAAGATATTATAAGAAATCTGAGTTGATAGTAGATGTGATTTACTCTTGGTAAAAAAGTATCATGTTGTTTTTAAGAACACCTTTTTTTCTTGGAATTGTTCCAAGTGAAATTTTTTAATGTAGTCAATTACTACTACTAACAAGTTTTGTTATACTTTGGTTTTTGATATAACACTTTACCAAATGCTTTGGTTCTTTTTGCCGTCGATATCTTTAGCATTTGTTGTATGCAAAAATCGAAAAAGATGCAAGATTGTGTTTCTGCATATTCAAAAGCCATCAACTTACATTGGTTTAAACATTTGGTGAAAAATATGTTAATTCAAAAACCAAAGTAAAACAAAACTTGTTGGTAGTAGTAATTGATTTAATTAAAAAAATTCACTTGGAGCTATTCAGAGAGAAGTCAAAAAAAAAAGGATGTCCCAAGAATCATTATGATACTATTTTAACAAAAGAGTAAATCACATCTACTATCAACTCAGATTTCTTATAATATCTTTCTACTATGAATATGTTTTAGATTAATATTTGTTTATTAATTAACAATAAATAAAATAGTAGTTATTATTAAATCCATACCTAGTAAAACTCATGTTTATAATATAGCTCTTAGCAAGGTATAAGCTTATATATATTATATTGATAAAAGTTTACACTTTGCTAAGTGGCCAGTCTTGTAAATAGCAATTATATAAGTAAATACAATAACAATAAACTGCTATGAGTTTAAAGTTTTAAAAGATCTTCACTAAGAAATTATATTTTTAGTTTATATAAATGTACAACACTTTATAAACTTTGAATAATAGTAATTTAAAAACATTAACATAAATAACGCTAAAAAAGCTTAATAAAGATGAATAATTATTGTTCAAACAAATGAAAACTCTTTGTATTTTTAGAATAAAATGAATTTTTTTTACATGCTTTTTTTACATGCTTCTTCTGTGATATAAAAGTCTAGATCTTTTACTCTTAGACAGGTGCTCTCAATAATCCTAATTTCTAATAACGGAAAGTCATTTTGTATGTATTTTATATATATAAACATGCAATTGAAAGGACATCAGTAATATCTTTCTCGCTAGCCTAACCCCAAACATTTTATACTCTAAATCAAAAAACTAAAAATAAAACAGCAGAAGAATTTGCTTTTTATTAAAAAAAGTACAAACTTACAGACAAAATTCGCAAATTTTGTGTAAAAATGACGTCAAAGCAATAAGAAATCAGTTGAAATGTCTTTAATTTATGCCTATAATTATAATCTTTCATTTAAAGTATAAATTATCAGTCTAGGATGTGTACAATCAATTTCAATTCTCTTTAACTTGAAAAATCGAATAATATGTGATTTTTGGGGTTAAAATTAGTTTTATGGGCAGCAACTTTTTTTTTGCAAAATTTGAATTTTTTATTTTAGATTTTTCTTAACTAAGCAAAAACACATCTGAAGCATATTTTCTCATAGGAATTTTACAATATGACCAAAAAAATGTGCTGTACTCCCTACCCCTAGAATAAGTTAAATTATACTATGATGCTGCTTTTTCTGTTAAGTAGAACTTGATTTTATTTTCGATTTAAGGCTAGATACATGATTAGTTTTGTTTATAAAATATATTTATGATATATTACAAGTCAATAGAATTATTAAGTAATGTTTACTACTTTAATCTACTGTCTTTTACAACTTAAGCATATTCACTCACTGTTTGAATTATAATAAAGTTGAGGTTTAAGAATATAAGTGTTTCTCAAAATTTGACATCTGTCTCTATTTTAAAAAGTCATCTGTAAACATCTAGTAATTATTAAACAAATAAATTACTTTTTATTTATTATTAAACAAACTAAGTTTTGTTTTTATACTTAATAAATTAAAACCTTTTATTACTCTTTAAAAATTACTGATTATGTTTTAGTTCATATTTAAAACAGTTTTTATTATACAAAAAAAAACAATTCAAACAGATAGCTCAACAAATCCGCAACACGAAAGGCCTTTCAAAAGAAGAGGAGCTGTTACGTGAACGCAAGCGTATGTCCCCCAGCGGCATCACCTCATGCCACGTGGATCACCACGGCAACAAGATCCTGTTCCTCGCTCACGGGTCGATATACACGCTGCCATTGGCCGATGTCGGAACGGTGAACAAAACTTATTGTTTTAGAACGCGGCAGATTTTGTTGGTATGAGGACATCTCGAATGTGTGTTCATATCAGTTTGCCGTGTTTCATTGCGGTTTTTATATAACATAAGGATGCTTTATGTGTGCTTTGTATTTAAATTTTATCTAATATCGGATAGTACTTTAACTCAAAATTATAACTAAAGAAAGTTAACCAATAAAAACATCATTAAAAATATCATTAATAGTTACTGTGATGTTTTTTGTTATTGAAATGGTACCTCCGTGCACAAATCAAGTAGCTTTATTAAGGTATTTTTAGCCATGACTTTATAAACTAACAGGTAAATTCAGTAACAATAACTCAAGTTTTTTCATAAATCCAAAGCCTTCTTTTATAAATATATGACGATTTTGCTATAATCGATTTATTGTCATTTAATTACGTTTAAGTTTTATGATAAGTCATTTTACATACATTTAAATTTTAAATTCTCAAATTAATAAACTGTTTTGTTGGAGTACAATTTCAAATATTTTATTATTTATAAATATTTTTTTATAATTTATTTGAATTTAAATATAATCTTTAACTGAAATTTAAAGTTATTTGAAGTCACTAAACTTATATTTTTATTGTATAAATTCATCTTTTAATCAAACAGGGTTGCCACTTTACCTGGAAAAACCTTGAAAAACCTGGAATTTGACAATTTAGGCTAAAATAACCTGGAAAAACCTGGAATTTGAGAAATTTTGAAAAAAAAACCTGGAAAAACCTGGAATTTTTTATAATTTTAACATTTTCTGTTGTAAAATTTTGATTTGACACAAAAAATCTATCATATAATTAAGATTTTTTGTCATCATTAAATTTTTTTTTTTATTAAAAAATACATTTAAAGTAACTTAAAAGTATCTTTTCAATATTTTTATACTATTTAACACAGTATCTTAAATAGAAACTAACTTGAAACTAAAAATAGACCCAAAAATGTGTACTTTTAAAAACCTTGAAGAAATTTGGAAAACCTGGAAAAAATTTGAAAAAACAAGTGGCAACCCTGAATCAAACAAATGTTTTAAAATATTTTATGAAATGTAAACGTTTGAAATTCAATGTTTTACAAAACTTAAAGCAATAAAAGTGTTGTTCAGATTTTTTCCCCAGTTTTAGACAACAACTAGTTCTACATATAGATATAAATATATACATAAAATATGTACATAAAACGCCGTTAGTCGGAATAAAGTTTTAACACAAGAAAATCTGTGGTATATATTCCGATAAGCTTAGCTAATCAGGATCTCCTGGATTAAAAGCCTTTTAATGTTACATCGTACATAAAATAAGGTTATTATTTAAACCTGAACACCTTCTACTGAGCCCACTTAAAAGGCTCTTAAATTATTTATTGGAAAAGTAAGATTTTAAAAATACTGGTACATATGTTTCATAAACTAGACGCCTTAATCATTAGCCAGTTAAATTTAAAATCTTTAACTTTTTAAGATTTTAAATTTAACTAGCTGATGATTAAGGCATCTAGTCTTATGAAACATATGTACTAGTATTTCTAAAATCTTACTTATCCAAAAAATTATAAATATATATATTAAAGGTTTTATAAAAAGATCTGGTTATAGTGCTCGACAAATTAAATTGGGGCTAAATATTTATCTAATTATATAAAAACTATAATTTATACAGTTGTTTCATACATGAAATATAAAATTTCATGTACTCCTCAGTAAGCTACAGTTTATTATAATAGTAAACAGAAATTTAGATTTAGAAAATTTTTATAATAATCGTGACGTCGTAATGATACAGTTTATTGTTCAGTTAGGTGAATTTAAAAATAATACGCTGTAGCTGTTAATTTATGCATTTTAGGAAAGTTTAGAAAGGTAATTTTAGAAAAATGTTTTAAGCTATTAGAAAAATATTTTTGGACTGTTGGAAAAGTGTTGTAAAATACTCGTGTTTGCCGCTTAAATTTTATTTTGTTCTAATATTTAGTTGGTGATAATTTTGTTAAAAAAGTATTTTTGATAATGAATACATATGTTTTGTCTTTCGCTTTTCTTGTTTAATGTTATGTTCTGTTAATCTGTTAGTAACACATCATTTGACGAAAGCCACCCATTCCATAAAATATTTAACCGAAATACAATTAAAATATCTTACAATTGTACAAATAATTTCAGAAGTAAAATAATAGTTCACAACAATAAAATATTAAACCAAAACAAAATAGACGATAAAAGCACCATAAAAGATAAACTTTGTAATTGCCGTAAAGAACCTTACCCTTAAAATAACGAATGCCTAGTGTCAAATATAATTTATAAAGCAACAGTAACATCAAATAAAACAACAAACCAGTATATAGGATCGACAGGAAATACCTTTAAACAAAGATACAGAAACCACAAATCATCATTCAACAATATTAACAAAAGACACACAACAGAACTAGCGAACTACATATGGAATTTAAAACATAACAATACAGACTACAAAATAAAATAGGAAATATTTAACTGGACAAAATCAAAATTCAATACTAAATTCGGCTGCAAACTTTGTAACTTAGAAAAAATAGAAATCGAAAAATCAGATAAGAACGTAACACTAAACAAGAAAAGCGAAAGACAAAACATATGTATCCTTTATCAAAAATACTTTTTTAACAAAATTTTCACCAACTAAATATTAAAACAAAATAAAATTTTAGCGGCAAACACGAGTATTTTATAACACTTTTCTAACAGTCCAAAAATATTTTTCTAATAGCTTAAAACATTTTTCTAAAATAACCTTTCTAAACTTTCCTAAAATCCATGAATTAACAACTACCAGCGTAGTATTTTCAAATTCAGATAATTGTACAATAAACTGTATCATTACTACGTCACAATTATTATAAAAATTTTCTAAATCAAATTTCTGTTTACTATTATAATAAACTGTAGCTTACTGAGGAGTACATGAAACTTTATATTTCATGTATGAAACAGCTGTATAAATTATAGTTTTTATATAATTAGATTAATATACATATATATAATTTATTGAAATTTTTAAAAATACTGGAACATATGTTTCATAAAAACAAAAAATATTGTCTTTAATCTTCAGCCAGTTTAAATTAAAAATAAAAAGCACTTTGGTACACAAAGATGCAAAAGTTTAAAAAAAACAACAACAATATGACGTAAGAATTGAACATTGTACAGTACAAAAATCGTAGTTTTATATATATATATATATATTTACTTATCAAAATAATAACTGGTTATAACTTGTCTTAGTTTTACAAAACACTTATTAAATTCTCAACTAATTTAATTTTTTGCACAACAGACAGCTGACAACGGGCCGGTGGAGGTTAGGTCGCGTTGCCAGGGAACGCGCATGGACGCCAAGGTGTCGCCCAGCAACCCGGACCTGGTGGCGTGGGTGAACAGGGGGGATTTGTGGGTGTCGAACCTGAAGTCGGGGGAGGAGTGCAAGCTGACGGACGTGGGTCACGAGCAGTGGAAAAAATTTGACAGGTTCGTTTTCTCATTAAGGTTTGAAATTGTCATTTATTTGAAAAGCAGACTTTTGAGATGTATTTAGTTCAGAGTGTTCAATGTCAAAATTTTTTGTCTGTAACATTTTCCATAAGAAATTTTTTTTTTGAGTTGACTTTAACTATAATTATAGGCATTGTTATATTTAACTAAATATATATGTACAGTAACCTCTCGCATCTTTACGCATTCGTGACGTTACGCACTCTCGTTTAGTTACGCATTTTAAAATTCTAAAAATTTCAAAAAATTATAATTTTAATTTTTCTTAATATTGCAAAAATTAAGTTAATTGTGATTGTATTTAAATCAATTAATATATCTTTAATACAATGCAAGACAAGTTTATTCTTATGTGGGCAAAGGTTAAATCAAAAAAAGTTGTAGCAACATAATCAATTTTTATTAAAAATATTTCTTAAATTTAATATATTTTTGTTCAAAAGAAGAAATCCATTACAGCACCAAATGCATATTTTTGTAACCACCACACCATTTCTTAATTGTAAAGAAATGCTTAACTATAAACCTGATTTGCTAAGCAGAATAGAATATAAATGTTAAGTATCAAATAAATCACATGTAAACAAAAAAAGATAACATATACTTATTATTAAAATTAGTGAAACTTTTTACAAGTATTATTATTTTGTATAAATTTAAATCTTCTTTTTTTAATATATGTATAGTTTTATCTTTTGTTTTCATGTTTTTAGTAAAGTAAACAAATGTTAAAAGTGAGAAATTCCCCAGTCTGCTTTTAACTAGAAGCAATATCAAAAAATAGTCATTATAGTAAGTATATTTAGTACCTCTCGTATCTTTACGATCTTTCGTGTCTTTACGCACTTTTTCTGTGGACACAATGTGCGTAAATAAGCGAGAGGTTGCTGTAATTATTAATAATCAATGTGTGCATTAAAACTTAACATTATGTCAAATTTTGCTTATGACTTTGTAAATTTTACATCCTCATGGCCTTTAGTGTATATAATCTTACTAAATCTATGTCAAAACAGTTTTGTGTCATTTTAATTGCATATTAATTATCAACTTTAATTTAAAAGCTATTAAAACTTCCAAGTATATATTTTCCTCTATATAAAAATGTTTCTAGTTTGAGCGTATGAAAACTGTAAATTCTTGATTAATTTGCAGGTACACGGGTTACTGGTGGCAACCGAATAAAGGCCGTGACGGGAGATACTGGATTATGTACGAAATTGTCGATGGGACGGGCGTCAGAACTGTTTCAATTCCTAACCACGTGCAAGACACGGTTGATGAGTACAAGTATCCCAAAGTGGGAGAAGTTGGTCAACACTTTGTTGATAAACATGACTATTTTTATCTGCTTAACTTATGCGAATTGATTAAGCTTTGAGATTTTAATCACAAGGTTTATTTATGCCTTAATAAAAATAAATTGTGATTGTTTTACCATTTAACTCTGACAACCAATATTTAGTTGAAACTTTTATTAAAGAAGAAATAAAGACTTGTAAATTTTATAATCAATTTAGAATTTATTTTAGTCTTATAGATTCTTTTATTTATAATTCTTAACATTTAAAGTTGCTTGACGAGATTTTAATGTTTTTTTTAGCAGTGAAGAAATATTTAAAAAATATTTTTAAGGTCAATGCAAAAGTGCAACTTGGAATGGCGGTGTTTGAAGTAGACGAAAATGGCAATTTTTTAAATAGCCGCCACCTCCCGATGTCCGAGATATTGGGAGATTATGAACCGGACATGGAATACATTGTGAGAGCCGGCTGGGTTCCGAGTGGGGCAGGTAGATCAATTTTCATTTGCAGTTTCACCAACAACTTCAGCAAAAAATATTTAAAATTTAATGTGCACCTTGTATTGTGACACAATATATTTATACTGCTATTTTTATTTATTATTTACAAATAAAACGGTTGTAAAAATTCAAAAAACTTAACCAATAAACTTTAAAACCACTGTCGCACTGTTTTTTAACTTAAAATAAAATTTTATAATATTTACAAAAACTATTTAAATTCAAACGTTAAGGAGTGTGGATTTGGATGATGGACCGGACGCAGAACACCGCCAAGATGTCGTACATCAAACTGCAATTTTTCTCCGAGCTACCGCGTCATAATCAGCAGATTGGAGAAAAATACTACAGGCTTTTATTCGAGGAACGCATGGAGACGTTGATTAACTCGCACGACTGCTATCACTTTCTCCAAACAGCCAATCACGGTGAGATCCAGCTCATATGGTCCAATGAGGAGAGCGGGTACAGGCACCTGTACCTGATGCGCTTCCTGGTGGATCAGTTGACCGACGATGGTCACGTGACGAAGGAGGTGCGCCAGCTGACGGAAGGAAACTGGGTTGTGTTGGATGAAGGTTTGTTTTTTTATTTATCACATGTTTTTATTATAAACAAATTATAATTGTAGATCTTATCTCATGTTTAAAGTTGATTAGTAGAGTTTTATTATCAGACGACTTTTTTTGTTAAGCTAAAAAAAACATTACTTTAACTTATATATAATTTTTATTAAAATCCCTTTATTTCAGAAGTAAAGGTTTTTTAGTATTAATTTTTGTAAATATTCACTTAAAAAAAAATTTAAAACAACAAATTTTTAAGAATTGTTTAAGTATTTTTTTTAAACGTCTTAGGTCCTTAGTTAATGAATAAACAGTGGTCGGCACGGTGTACACTGGTGCACACTAGTGTACATGAAATTTTTTTTAGGGTGCACGAGACTTTTTGGGTGCATGAAACTTACTTTGGGGTACATGAATTTTTTTTCTGCGAAAAAATTAAATTAAAGTTTAATTTTAAATTTTTTTACATTTAAGACATTTCAATCTCCTAGTTTGTACTCTCCTAGATCTATTCTTTTACATAATGTAAAAGTTCTTCCACCCTTAGCCGCCCAAAGAAAAACCGAAGTGAGCAAATCTTATAGATTCTTAAAACAAAATAAAACGGTTAGTACTCTATTAATGTTTAATTTTATTAACTCTTATTGTTCAAAAGCGTTTTGCTACATTAAAAATTACTATATTAATCAGCTTAATCAAGTGATATTTGACAAAAAATTAGTTAGGCAAAAGAAAATTTCGTTAATTTTTTGTGTCATTTTATTATTATTTCGTTATTTGTTCGTGGCAATACCTTTGTTAAACACAGATAGTAATCGCTAAATAAAAAATTATTAAGTTAACTTGACTAAATATTTAAATTCACCATTCAATAAAAAGTACCAAGACTACTGATTGTTAATTGGGGTAGTGGCAATTTTAGACCTGGGTGATACAAGTAAATATTGTTGTAAAAATAAGATCATCAATATTAAAAGTTTATTGAAATGGATAGGGTTAAGTGGTAAATTTAAAGTTAACGTGTAAAAATTAACTGGGTATTACCGAATTATTAGTAAAAAAACGATTAAAAGTCTATACATATTCTTAAACACTTGCGGCGCTAAAGAATGCAAATTGGGGTGCACAGAACTTTAATTTTTTGATTTAGGATTTACGGATTCGAAGTAGCGTACCGACCACTGAAATAAAGTATGTTGATTTAAGTGAACAGTAAAATATTCAAAGAAAGTATAAATTTTAATATTTGTAAAAACGTTTGTATGACAAATTTTACATCATCTGATTATTTTCTTGAGTTGACTGAATTTTATGTTTTGTTTTTTATAAAAAGTATCATTTAATTCATACAGAAAACTTATATTTAACTTATAGTAGAGTATAATGTCTATATATTTTTATACGTAACTTAATTTTTCCCACTATTTTCATGTTTAAAAACTAATAAAAATATTTTTTTTATAGATACTTTATTAAAAAACAAATGAAAGTTTTAAAACGTTTTGCCGCAAAATTTAATGTTCTAAACCGTTTTTTTTTCTTTTATTAAACTTCGTAGATACTTTGTTGTATATATATTTTATTAGTGTCAGTATAAACTTTCACAAGTAACATTTACTTGCAAATTTTCTTATATAAGTTTACTATTGTATGTTTTAAAAGCTTAGTCGTTTAATTTTTGGTAGTTCATTAAATTGCATCTATTTAAATAACTGGTTAAGTTACGTATATAACAGTTAATTACACTTTTATTTAATTCAGTTTTTGGGTTTAATAACATGAACGATAAAAGTTAAAAATAATAATTTTATTTAAAAAGAGTCTTTAAAGTGTTCGACTTTTATAAGTACAACAGATGCGTTTAAATATCTTCAAAAAAAAATTTTTTTTGAACTTCAAGATAAATTTAGCAAAAAATAAAAAAGTCTAAGTAAAAGTATCTGCATAACTATTAAGCGTTAAAAAAAAAAAATTAATTAAAATTCGTTATAAAAACCTCATATAAATATTACTAAATTGAATTTATCTATAAACTAGTTCAGCAACAAACTAGAAATAGTTTATAGTTTTAGTAATAATAATGGTTTAGTTGCATAAAACAAATGAAAATGAGTAACAATTAGAAAAATAATTAAGTAAGTCAATATAATTAGTTAATAGTATACAATACTTAAAGTTTTCATGTTCTAACCTAGTATTTTTGCATATCAGAAGGTTATGAATAAAAAAATGTTTTGTTGTAAAGCTCTGGTAAACCAGGGTAAAAGTACTATTTTTTATTTGTTTTTGCTTGTGATTTTTTATTCCAAATATAAATAATGCCAAATTTAAAACAAAAAATTCATAACTGTGCATCAGTTTTTTTAAATGAAGTTGAATTTATTATTAACAAATGATATGTAAATTGCTTCATGGAAACATAACTGTAAAAAGATAAATATTGTACCAAAAACACATATATGTTTTAAATATAATAAGTCAGTTCGTACTATTTTTATGTACTGTTTAAACATAAAAAGAAATGGAAAAAATTGAAATTTTTTAGAAATCCTTATACGAATAAAAAAAATATATTGTTCAAAATTTGATGTTTTAAAAACACCAACATACGTATTTTTTATTTCCTTCATAAACTATAATACTTTTTATGTTGTGACCCTTAAATTTTTTTAAGAACTTGAATTGTCCGAATTTGAATTGTCAGTAAAAAGGAAAAATTGAGTCTGTCTGGAATTCCTTAATAAATGAATTGAAAACATATTTGTTCAAAGTTTGATAGATTTTTGAATGATATGTTTTCTTTTTAAGAATGTTTGAATTAAAAATACTTCCAGTCTAATTGAATACAAATAAGTATAAAAATATAAATTAAACATTACAGAACTGCAAGTCGACGAGAAGAACAACTTGGTGTACTTCATGGCGACTAAAAACTCGGTGTTGCGTCACAAAATGTACCACGTCAACTACGTCGGCACACCCCGCGTCTCCGAGGTGACGTGCGACGAAAGGTACAGCCACATGGTGGTGATAGGGAGGGGGTTCAAGCACGCGGTGGTGCTTCAGGAGAACCAGGGCAGGGTTAAACCGAAACTCGCCAGGTTGAAGGATTCCAATCTCACTATCGTGGCCAACCTAATGAACAAGGTGATTTGGTTTATTTTTTAATTGCTAAGTTTGCAATAACTTAATTTGTTTATTTGTGGGTTAGTTGATTAAATTTTTCTTTAAATAACCTTTTTTTGTTAAAGGTAATAACTTTAACTAATAAATTATTATATCTAATGACAAATTCTTAATTACTAAAGGTTAAATAAATGAAATGCGGTTCAAATTGTTTTAACATTTAAAATTACAAAATTACGCAAAACCAACTGATCTGAGAAATTCGGTAAAAAGACATTAGTTTTGTTAAAGTTTTAGTTACAAAAATAAAGACAATTTTAGCAATCTAAAACTTTTATATTTACGTAAAAGTTTTATCTTGCACAAGTTATTGAACTTACCTTCTAAAAATTTTACATAATGATACTCAACTAAATGTGAATATATTTTATATTTTACTTTAAAAATATCGAGTGTTAGTGTTACTTTATACATTTTAAAATAAAAGTATTGTTTTTTAGTTACCAGAGGTAAAAATAAAGTTTGTTTCAACTATTTTGTTTCAAATTTATTATTTTTATTCAAGTGTTATAGCTTCTGTAGTTCAATAAACTCTTAATTAAATCTATATTAAGAATTTCGTTATTTAGTAAGTAGTAAAGAGCTATTTTTGAATTGAGACTATTTAAACATTTCGACTGAGAATAAGCAAGTATTAAAAACTAAATTTGTTTATTTAAACTTTAACATATAAAATCTTTTTTATTGAAAAAGTAAAGTCTAAATGTTTTTGATTTGATAGTCGAAATTACAAAAGATATTGAAACCACTAATTTAATTTGTTAACTTTTAACCACCATGAAATGGCTTTTGTTTGATTGTTCAAGCTTAGTTTTTAAATATTGATTAAAAGTAATTTTATTGGAGCTGTTAATAAATAACTTGAGTAAATTAGCATTGAGATGTTGTTGTTTTATTTGAAATTCTCTCAAAGTTATTATTATCTTAGTATGAGATACTAAAAGCTTTACAGTTTAATGATATATTCTTACTTAAAAATTCTTCACGTTTTTCTATTATTAAGTCCTTTTTCTAACTTATTAAATATAAATATAAAATAATATAAAATCAGTTTTACGTTTACTTATTTTTTTTTAATCTAATATTTTTTATGTTATGCATAACAGTTCTAAGAAATGAACATTTAAACAACTACTTAAAAAAATAACACTACTATTATAGATTGAAAAAAAAATTTTGTAAGAAGTTAAAAAAAAATCCTACTATACTGAAACTGATTTTCTGTTTTTTATTGTTTCTTATTAGTCTATCGAATTTTTAAAAGAAAATAGAAGTTCAATGGAATCAGAAGGCTATGAGGTTTCTCCGAGTTCCGAACAAAAAATATTCCGAACAAAACCTTCTAATAGTGATAAGAAAAAATCAAAGAATAAAGTAATTTATTTTTATTTTTTTCAAAAATAATATTTTTAGGAATATTTTTAATAAGTTTAACGTTTATAAATTATATTCTACCATTTTTATATTTTACAATAAATTTTATCTTACCAAACAGGCTAAAAACTAAATATTTTAAAATAAACATAATAATATAATAAACCTTTAAACAGTAAAGTAAAAGTTTTTTTTTTTCAAAAGGAGAAGTTTTACCTAACCACAAACCATATTGAATTTTTCAAGAACGACTTGATTCCGTTCTTAATGGAACAACCAGGATCCAAGGATTTCTTAGATTGTAAAAAAATTACAGTAAGCATAAATGTTTATCTGATTTTAACTGAAGATTTCTTATGTAAAAATATTTTATATAAAGAGTTGTTTGGACCTAAAACTAAATTAGTTTTCGTTTCATATAATTGTAAAACTATAAGTTAAGTGTTATTAAGTGTTTAAGAAAGTACATATTTTATTAAGACTTAAGTATATTAAACAATGTAAATTCTATTCCAATAGATTAATGAGTATTGAATTGGCATGTTATGTGTAGTTTAAGGTCATATAAAGTAATAAAGTAAATAAAAGTAAAACTATAACTGGTGTGACCAAAACTAAAGCCAAAAGATTATACAAATATCACTTAAACTAAAACTCTGGCCCGCGAAGATTTTGAAAACTTGAAATTAAGCCCGCGAGTACCAACTGCCTGCCGACCCCTGTTCTATACTTATGAATTAGATATTGTTTATAACTTAAGTGCTTTTTTTTTCTTAATATATATTTTTTAAATTTTTAGGGCTATTTGAGTATAATAAAGAATAAGAAACCAACGGATCTTAATAAAATAAAACTTAAAGTTGACCAAGGGTTTTACAACAACGGCGAAGAAATTAGTAAAGAACTTGATCGAATGTTCACTAAATGCCTCAAGTACAACCGGGTGACATATTTTTGTAATTACCTTTAAAAATAAAATAAGATAAACTTAAGATTAAAACTTTCGTTTTAAGAATTTTAAACAAATTAATGACACAACTTTTAATTCTGATCAGATTATAAAAGTTAAAATTTTTAACAGCCAAATTCTAATGTTTATCATAATATTGAGGAGCTACGAGGTAAATTTAGTGAAAAAATGAAAGAACTTTCCAGTTTTGAATATGTTTTCATCAAATCAGAAAAAACCCTAGTAAGAGCAACTGAATTAAAATACTTTTGTTATAAATTTTTTAGTAGAGGTTGTTTATAAAATACATTCACAAGTAGTAGAAACTGATTGTAATTTGTTTTAAGTTATTTTGAATGGATGTTATTTACAGATGGACATGAACACTGGTTTGGATAATTTGGGTAACACTTGTTACATGAATGCGACCATCCAAATGCTGTCTACAGTGCCTGAATTTTCGAAAGCTTTACAGAAGTGAGTTTGTGAAAATAAAGTTAGTAAGAAATATATGAAGCTTTAACATTTAAAGTTATTATTTAATCCTTGAAATAAAACCTACAAATTTTAATTATATATTCTTCACTCATCTTTTTATGTACATTGATGATATACTTACCTGCATAGCAAATAAATTAAATAAAAACAACAACATAACCCAAAGTTTGAATAATAATTTGTAGAATAATTGCTTAATGTCGCACCAAAATATTACTCAAACCTTCAACTAAATATATAGCTAGTTAAAGTTAAGTTACAAAGTTTGTTCAAAAGTTTTATTGCAGCATCAACGTGTCGCAAGGAAGGCAGCAGGACCAGCTGGGCAAGGACAAGGACCAGCTGGGCAAGGACAAGGACCAGCTGGGCAAGGACAAGCTGGGCAGCTCGATCGCTGTCGCGCTGGGCGGAATCATGAAAACGTTGCAGGAGAAGAAGCAAGCCACGTTTAACCCGTTCCTCTTCCTCCAACTCATCTACAGCAAGTTTCCCAGGTTCGCCGAGAAAAACGAACGGGGAATTCCCATGCAGCAGGTTGGAATGAATGATGATTTAATTAGAGAAAATATTGAAATTGTTGTTTTGTTTAGTAATGCTGAGTAGTATTTATTTTAAAGTAATCGTGAGTACATTTATACAATTTTTTATGCCAGTCCAAGTAGGTATGATAGTAAAGGCTTTAAGACTATATTATTTTGATATTTAAATTTAATTTTTAGAAAATAAATTTGAATTGTTCAACTGCTTCTTAATACATGTTTGTTTACACACTGTTTTTGATAACTAAGAATATATTTTAAAACAATTTTTATATATAGAAGGTGTTATCTGTATAATTTTATAAATCGTTAGATACGGTGACTATTAAAAAACTCAGTTTACACCGAAATTTTGTTAACAGAATATTTGTTCTCTTTTTACTTAAAAACATTTATACCTTATTAATAAGTTTTGATAAATTTTGTTTTTAATTTTTTACTAACATATCTTAAGAACAAAAACAAAAAATTTTGCTCAAGTCATAAGTATTTTCAGATCCACCATTGTTTTTGCTGATTTAAAGATAATTATGAAAATGTATTAAAGATATTAAACTCTGGGTTATTTCAATATTAATTCCTTGATGGTAACTAAAAATTCCATTCCAAACATATGCTTTATATATTAAAACACTCAGTAAAAGTTAATATATTTAAAAGTTTTATTGTTAGTTTACCTTATTAAATAATTTGTACATCAAGTTCTTAGCTATAAAAAACTTTTAAAAAGTTTATTTTTATACTATACAGTGTTGCCACTTTACCTGGAAAAACCTTGAAAAATCTGGAATTTGACAATTTAGGCAAAAAAACCTGGATAAACCTGGAATTTGAGAAGTTTTGAGAAAAACCTGGAATTTCGAACAAAAATCACTAAAAATACCTGGAAAAACCGAGAATTTTAACAATTTTCAGTAGTAAAAATTTGATTTGACTCAAAAGTTCTTTCAGATAAATAAACAAATTTTTCATCATCAAAAAGTTTTTTTAGTAAAAAACATATATAAAGTAGCTCTACATTATCTTTTAAAGTTTTTGTATTATTTAACGCAGTTTATTACCTTAAACTTAATTTTAAATTAAAAATAGACCAAAAAATGTGTACTTTTAAAAACCTGGAAGAAATTTGGAAAACCTGGAAAATTTTTTGTAAAAACGAGTGGCAACCCTGACTATATGAGTAGGTATACTTATCATTTCCTTCTGTTAGTATATTTCTTTTAGTTATATTTGTACTTCCCAAGTCATCTAAAATAAGTTCGGAAAAATAAATGCTTATGTCTCGTTAGTTTCAAAAAAAAAACATAAACACATTTTTTCATTAAACTACTAAAAACTTGTTAAATCTAGACGAGATTTTTCATGTCTAGATTGTTTCTAGTGGTTAAGGCCTTACTTGTTATCATTGCACTATGTCTATTTATTAATATGAATGTTTTTTTATTTCTGTAAAATCTTTTTTTTACTAATTTAAATCTAAGACTAATACTACGTGAAATAGTTTATAAAAATTATAAACATGCTTCTAAGGCTGAAACCAATATTGATTATAGTTGAAAATATCAGTTTGTAAATTGTATTATTTTATGTTTAAATGATAGTTATATAAAGTGTGACCGTAAGTAGTTTAATTAATAAAAAAACTTCATTTACTTTAGGATGCCAATGAGTTTTTTGGTGAAATTTTGGGAATCTGTCAAAACAGCTTGCCTTCAAACGACTCTCGCAACAATCTGGTGGAGCAATTTTTCGGAATTGAATACGCCAACACGTTTGTTGATTGTCATTGTTTTGTAGCGTTTAGGTTGTAATATATTTTGTAACCTTATGAGATAATATTCTCTAAAATGAACGTTAACTTTCATCTATTGTATTTTTAGTTTGATTAGTGAAAAAAAGTTTTTTGAAAATAAGTAAATAAATTTTGCATGACTATTCAAACCACAACAATCCAAACTCCTTATAAATTTTAAAGCAACAGCATCTTTAAAAGTTACATAAATTAAAAGAAAATTAAATAATCGGATAAAACAGTGTAGAATTTACAAAAAAACACTGGTTGAAAAAAAATTTCATATATATTAAAAAAAGTAATATTTTAATACTTTTAATAACTTCTTTTACCATTATCTCAAAATTTAAACTAAAAAAAAAAGAACAGTCCTATAAGTTTAGTAAAAGATTATGGCATTAATGAAAGTAAAGAAAAAAAAAAGAGATGTTTTATGACAACTATTTTTTTCTTAAATGCTTTAGTTTGAATACTAAGAGTTTAAATTATCGTATACCCAAAAATAAATGCTAACTAGCTAGATTACCATTTAAAAGTATATAAACTATTAATAAACTATCAATTTAAACTAGTATAAAATATAGCATGAAATGCATGGATGAAGGAGCGAAAGACGAAGCCGCGACCCACGGCGTGGAAAATTCACTTCAGCTCAACTGTTTCATTAATCAAGAGGTTTTATTAGAAATCATTATTGTACAACTGGTTCATTTATTAGAAATTGAATTCATTGCTAGTTGTAGCTTTATACTTACTACCTTATACTTTTGATGTTCTGCTAAAAATTTTAAGGCACAATACTGAAAACAATAGTTTTAAATAGTATTTATATTATAATGTTTGTTTCAGGTTAAATGTCTCATGACCGGAGTCAAGTCGAAACTCAAAGAAGAGTTAGAAAAAAATTCTCCCACGCTTGGAAGAAATGCTAAATATGAAAAAACTGTTAGTTTTTTAAGATTAAAAAAAGCAATATTTTGGTTGTGATCTTTTTAGTTTTTTAAGCTTATGGTTTTTTGTTATTGAAAGCTTTATACTTTTTGATTTTTTTATGTTTAACAGCTTGTAACTGTAAATATTTCAGAGCAAAATAAATCGACTCCCAGGGTATCTCTGCGTTCAAATGGTGAGATTCTTCTATGAAGAAAAAGAATCAGTCATCGCAAAAATACTTAAAGTTAGTCTTGCTTGTTTTTAAAGCTATAGCTTGGAAATTACAGATGTTTTTAATTCAATTTGTAATAGTTAATCATCTAGATGTAAAATTTTATTTTAAACAAGTTATAATTACAACTTATTATTCTATAAGGAAACTTCCTATGTTGTTGTTACCAACCGTTGCGTTTTAAAAAGTACTTAGTAATTGTAAAGAAATGTTTATAATGGTAAATAATAATAACAAAATAAACATTTTAATAATAGGATGTGAAATTTTAATTGTAAAGTAATTGTAAAGAAATTTTTATAATTGTAAATAATAATCATATTAATTTATCAGGACGTGAAATTTCCGATGAGCTTTGACGCGTACGAGCTGTGCACCACCGAACTGCAGAACAGGCTGAAGCCGCAGCGGGAAAAATTCGAGGCGGTGGAAGAAGCGAAAGCCGAAGCGGCGCTCTCCGGGAACAAGAAGCCAAGTGTGAAGGATGCGAACGTGAAGAAGGAGGTTCTGGATTACGAAAATTACTCTTTTGACAACGGTGAGAGTTGATTGTTGACTTTAATACTTGTTCAGTGTTATCAAGTTTTAACAAGTAAAAAGAGTAGCATGACTGTCATAAAGAAAATATATTGTAAATTGCGAAGCACTATTGTAATACATATGCGTCATCATTAATAGTGCATGTATAATAATATAGTGCAATAAAAGTATGTTATTATGTTTCATTACTAAAGTACTAAGTTTTTTGTTATGCTAGCAGGTTGTTATACACAAACTTAACAACCATGTTATTATATATGATTATTATTAATTTTATGTAATTATATTTTGTAAAGCTATTAGTTTATTTTATAAACTATATTTTATATAATTATTCAGATGTCGGATCGAGCAACAGCGGATATTACGAACTTCAAGCAATCATAACCCACCAGGGAAGATCATCGTCCAGCGGACATTATGTTGGCTGGCTCCGTGTTCAAGAAGGTAAAATAACAGCGAGTTTTAAATGCTTCTTACCACAATCTAAAAATAATACGTTAGTTATGCGTAAACAGAATTACAGGCAAAAGTTATACAATTGAATGTAACAAATTAAACAGTGTTCTTTCTTTATTACACTGACACATGTTTCTGTGTGCAAACGGGTTAACTTAATTCAACGGAGCTCTGTAAAAAATTATTACTGTAAAATAAGAATTAAAGCTAAAGTAGCTGTATATTTTCGATAAACATATATATATATAAAATATAATATGTAATTTATTGAAATGACGATTTTAAAAAAGATTGTCTTTAATCTTCAGCCAGTTCAAATTTAAAATAAAAATCACTTTGGTAAACAAAGATGCAAAAGTTTACAAAAAAACAAAAACAATATGACGTAAGACTTGAACATTGTACATTACAAATATCCAGTACAAAAATCGATCTACTATCTAACTAATCAAACAACTAAAATTAACGAAAACAACAGCTAATTGACTATAAAATACTTCAAAATTTGTTAATTGTTCCAGTATTTTTAAAATCGTCATTTCAATAAATTATTTAAAAGCCCTTCAAGTGGGTTCAGTAGAAGGTGTTCAAGTTTGAATATTAACCTTATTATATATATATATATATATATATATATATATATATATATACCTACTTTAGCTTCTATTTTTTTCTTACAGTATTTATTTTCAAAAAAAAAATCCCTTACAAAAAAAACATCCAATAAATGATAGTTTGTGTTTAAACTCTCACACAACAGACGACTGGGTGAAATGTGATGACGACGATGTGACGGCTGTATCAAGCGAGGAAGTGTTGAAATTGTCGGGAGGTGGTGACTGGCACATCGCCTACATTCTGCTGTACGGGCCCAAGAGGATGAGCAAGAAGGATGCCAAGCTCATACAGGACAAGATGAACCAGGACGCAGCCAATCAGGTCGCCGGGGACGCCGTTTCCATGGATACCAACTAAAAAACAATTGAATGTTTGAATGCATCTAAATTTTTATAAGTTCTCAAACAACTATATGATTTATAATTTTTATACATCTTATTCACAGTCTAATAGTAATTGTTTTGTTAACTGTTTTTTAGTTTCTTGTAAAGAGAACTTTATGTTGATAAACAGGTTGTTTCTGACCAAAGTAAAGTTTAAGTATTTTATATATGCTGTTTTTAGAAGCTACTATTTATTAGAAATAATTATACTATTGTTTTTTTCAATAAAAAATGCAAATGTTTTTCATAGCTGTTTTATTTATACAAGTATTTAAAATATAGTTTTGTAAATAAGTTCACTACCTAATTTAAGACAATCATAAACATAAAAAAACATAAAAGTTAAAATAGTAATTAAGAGTCTAAATATATTATTAAACCATCTTTCGTTTATTCTTTATTCATTACTATGTACATTAATGTTCTCCATAATTATTTTCTGTCTTTAAAACTTGTTATTGTTTATTTTCCTTTTTATGGATCATGCAAAATAGTTTGAGCCCTAGTATCAAAAACCCTAGTATCATGTTATTATTATAATGTATTAGATTATATACTAAAGTTTGTATCATAAGTCATTTGATGGGTTCTGTGGAAACTATCCATAAAAGTTTTTCTAACCTTAAAAAAACTATTAAAAAAACGGAAAAAATTGGTCACTGTATATAACATTAAAATAAAAGTAAAATTTTAGCTTCTTTTTACAAAATATTTTTGGAAAACTTTGTATAAACATCTGATTAAAACTCTTTTTGATAAATATTTTACAAGTAAAAAACCCAAGTTTATACAAGTAAAATAATTGTACTGTATATACTTTAAAACTTAACTTCTGTATAGGTTCAATTAGTAAAGTAGGTTGACTTACAAAATCATCATTTAACTAAGAAACCGCTGCGAACTTATTTAAGTGAATAGGTTTTTTGATACTATTTATTAACTGGTGAATTATGTATTTTTTTGAAAATAGCAACTTTACAATTTGTTGCAAATTTTATTGTAAATCTACTTATAAGAATATGATCTACCTCTGTATTTAAAAAAATTTTCACTAAAAAAATTTGCAGAATATGTGTCTACCAGTGTAAAATTTACAAATAAAACTGTCTTATGTTGCTATTAATGTATTATCATGATATTTTTACATATTTTAAAAAACCAAGGTATCAAGTGTTAGGCCATAAGTTTTTTAAATGTAAATTATAGTTCGTTTAAAACTAATATTTTGAATTAAAAGGTGGGGAATTTTAACACTAAATTGTTTTAGAATGCTTAGTTTGTAGTTACCTATTGCTATTGGGTTAATTTAGACAATTTTTATATATGAAAAGTTTTTCTAAAATCAGTCCAGGACAAGTTAGTTGTTATGTGATTCTTAAAACAGTTTTATAATTTTTGCGTGTTAAAGGTACTTTTTAGTTATTGTCTTCAGTAAACTAAAAGTACTTAAGAAACTCCAAAAACTTTATACTAAAAGCACTGCTTCACTTCTAACATAATAAAAACTTCAAAGAAAAGATATTAAAATTTGTTCCGGGAACGACAAAAATGTATTATAAAGAATTAAAAGCATAATTGATCTCACTTAAAATGTAGCAACACCATGCAAAGACTATTTACATATGAAATGTTAACATTTTCAACGGTTAACAAACTAAGTCAAAATTGAAAGTATTTTGAAACGTTACAAAACTAATTCTACCAACATATATCCTTTATTTATTTAAAAACCTATTAACGATTAAAGAATAAATTTGATTTTCAAATGTTGTTTTGAAAAACTAACTTTAAAAATATGTTACTTAACGACTAATAAGAGGTCAACTGAAGATATATAAGTCTTTAATATTTAATAGTCTTCAATTTATTTTTATAAAAAAAATGCAAATGCTTTCTAAACTTTTCATACAAACTTTTTATAAAAAAAATTAATACTGAACAGGTTAAGAATGCAAAAATTAAAAGCGATATAATTATATCTAGTTAGCATTGTCGAAATATATTTTGTAAAATATAAATATAGATCTCATTTAACATAGGAATCAAAGAATATTTTCATAATTTTTGTTCAATACTCAGCAAGTTACTGCTTAAGGTATAAAATTTTTCTTATCTTTAGAGTTTATTATTTACAACGTTTATAAACTACTTTATGTTAATAATTAGAAGCACAAAAAAAATTTATTCCCTATTTGGTTTTAATCTTCTTTAATGCATTAGAATCTGAAGGAGACAAAGAAAATAATCTATAAAAATTATAAGTTATGATGCCTTTATAAGTAAAACTTTTTTTTTAATTTTAAACGATTTTAGCAGTTAATTACAACATGTTAAGAATTACAACAAAAATAAATATATTTTCTTTTATGCTTTACTATAGTTTTTACTGTGTAAGCTTAAATGTATTTTTGATCACTACAATTAAAAATTCTAAGCTACAAACCTAAATGAAAACGTTTATATGAGTAAAACTCAGCATAAAAACAAACAAATACAGAAACAAAAAATGTCTATTAACATAAAAGACATTCTAATATACAAAACAAACGATTTACAGTAAATTCTTTATGTAAAAAAAGTAAAATATGTTTGTTTTTTAAAATAAGCAACTTCATACAAAGGTTTGGCATGTATTACATAAAAAAATGTATAACAATATACTTTTTGATTATAAAAAACTACATGTTTTATTAATGGTTAAAGAACGATTCAACATAGAAACCATTACTTTATTTAGTCTTACTTATTCACATTAAAACATTTTAAGGGTGAAAAACACACTTTTAAGGTATATTAAGTGAAATATGTGATCTTTTATTTATTATCATGGACTTTATAAGAAATATACGGAAGTTCGAGGGTTTTCGAGCTCTAATTTTCAAGTTTAACAAGTTATTTTTAGATAACTGGTATCTAATTAATGGAGAATTTATCCGTTTGAGTCACATATTTGCCTTAAAGTTTACATACAAGATCGTTTTATAAACTTTTCAATTTAATTTGTTTTGAAATTTGGCATCCTAACGGTAATTAGAAAAACTTGAAGTGTCGTTAGTTCTATAGTCATGTAACCAACTAAATTAAACCTGCACCTTTGATGACTAAATAATTTGAAATGTTGATTAAACGTTGAAACTTGAATGAGTTCTGACCAAGTTTTGTTCTTGGTCCTTAATGAAAATGTTTAGTTTGATAAAACTTATAATAGTTTTGGTCACTAAACAAGACTAGAATTTTGTTTAAAATAGTGGCATAAACACTTTTTGTCTTTAATTTTAAAATTTTTACTAGATAATAGCAGGAAAACTGATAGTTTAAAACTCAGGAAAATTGATCTTTTAAACCTGTAGTACACTGATAACTTTTTTCTCGCAATGCTTGTACACAAAATTTGCTTGTACATAAATTAAAACAAACAACTGATACAATTCTAACTATTGTGTAAATATTTTTATATTTACGTTTTTAATATGTTTACAACTTTTAATTTAATAAGTTCTTTTTAAATTTATAATCTTAATTAAACGTTGAAAATTAACGACTTTATTTTGCTGAAAATAGAGTTGAAACCTTATTTTATAATTTTTGTTGCACACTTTTTTAAAGAAGTTGTACGATCTATTTTATAGATTGAATAGTTAGTAAAATTCCAATAAAGAAAACTATCAAAAATATGAAAAGTTGAAAAGCTTCGATTAACAGATAGCAGACCAATAATTTTTATTAAGAAAAGTGCAGTTCTAAAGGTTTATTTTATTAGTTACTAGAAAATATAACTATTTATAATTTTTTGAGACTTTTTTTCAAGTTATAATGTGTTTTTTTTCAAGCACTTAATTTTTAGCTTTGTTGATCAGTAATTGAGATATTTTAAAATAAGATTTTCTAAATTCCATACTTATTTAGTCTTTAAAACTACCAAAGGGTTTTTCATATTGACAAAGTTTAGATTTTTTTAGTTTATTTTATATGGGTAAAAACGATATAACTTATTACTTAAACCTAAAGTACTTAAGTTGAAAAATGAGTAGTTTTTCTGCAGGCCTATGGAATACCACGCGTTGCTACTAGATTCTACTACGACTACGACAGCTAAATAAATTATGTTTTTTTTTTTTCGAGTTAAAGTTTATTAGATTGTTCCGATAGTCCATAGAAAAAGTGGGACATTTTTCTTTTTTTTATCTTACAATATACTTCCAAAAAACCTTTAAATTTTCGATTTTTGTTTTAAATTTTTCAAAAATTAGCTTTAATAGTTAGTGTATTTACTTTTCAGGTTAACTTAATCATTTTCAAGGTATAGGCTATTTTTGCTCCGTTCAGTATTGGTCTTTAATTAGAGTATCCTTGCTTTGTAAAAAAAAGTACTAAATTTTAGTTCACTTACTAATAACGATATATCTACTCAATCATAAAAAAAAACTTACTTTAATATTTTGCTAAATATAATACGAGAACCAAGAAAAATTTATAGACCCTTTTGTGGTTTCTTGGTTCTCGCACTATGTTTAAAAAAAGATTGAAATGAGCTTTTTTTATTTTTGAAATGTTTAACAAAAGTGTTTAAAGTAACTAGTGTATTTGAGTTCTTTTTTATTTTTTAATGTGCAAAAAGACGTTAATTAAAGACATAAACTGAAAAAACGAAAACTCTTAAAATAACAAAACCACTTTACTAATAGTTGTTTTATCTTTCAAAAAGTTGTTATTAAAACCAGATTCAAAAACATAAACAGTATCTCAAAAAATTTAAATTTAAGTAAATAAATTATTACTACAGCATAAAAAAGTTATCATAAAAAGCATAAAAATTTACCAAATGAAACAAAAATTTTAGTTTATTCAAAGAAAGGTTTAGATTTAACTTTCTAAGTGCTGTAGTAATAATTTATTTACTGAAACTATTATTACTATAATTTTATTAAAGTTAAAATAACACGAAGATCAGTTTTTACTAAACTATCAGTGTAATTTAAAGTCATGATGTTTTATAAAATGTAAAACAGTATTGATACTTTTAGGGCTTATCGGTTCAATAAAAATTAATACTCTATTTATTTAAAAGTGAAATCCTTACAGACTTTTAATAACAAGTTACGATTTTATTTTCTCACTGACAACTTTGGGAAAACAAGATGAAGGGCGAAAAAAAGAAAACTTCATCGTGGCCTTCGGCAGTGGCATCGTACATTTCGAGGACGTCGTATTCCACTAACAGTACCGGTGCAATTGTGTCCACCACCGTCAGAAGAAAAGTTGAACCGGCGCGTTTTGAAATAATTACCCGGCCAAAACTTTCGGGGCGAGGGAGAAACGAAAAAACATCTTTCTCGCGTGAAAACCCGCGAAAGCTTGAACTTTCGCCCGACCGCTTGTCAACGAGGAGGCCGCGCAAGGAGCTCAAAGACATCACGGCGGACCCCCCGGAGATGATCAGCGCCCGGCTGATAGGCGACGACCTGCGCGAATGGACGGCCGAAATACAAGGACCTCCGGGGAGCCCGTACGAGGGCGGCACCTTCCGGCTGAACCTCAAGTTTCCGGCCGGCTATCCGGCGCGACCCCCGGTGGTGACCTTCGCCACTGCAACGTCGACCGCCGGGGCCGCATCGGCGTGGACATCCTCCGGTACGAGGGCTGGTCTTGCGCGCTGACGCCGGCAAAAGTGCTGCTGTCGGTGCAGTCACTGCTCACTGACCCCAACCCCGCCGACCCGCTGGAGGCCGAAGCGGCGAGGCAGTATGTCAACGACAGGACGTGCAGGCGGTGGACCGAGATGTACGCGAGCTGACTGTGACGTCACGTACTGTTTTTTTTTGAGCGCACCAATAAAATCTTTTGACCTAAAACTTTTATTTTTTTCAAAATATATTTATTATATTTCAAGAGTATATTCAAGAGTATATTTTTTTTTGTAGAAAGTATAATAGTTTTATTTAAAAGTCAAATATAACTTCAAAAATTTTCAAAACATTCTATATCTTCTGCTTAGTTTTAAATCGGTTATATAATAATTTTCTGCAAAATTTTTGCAATATTGTATAATATCAGCCAGAAATGGCTGTATTGATGTGCAAAGTGATGCATTTAACAGCTAAAAGTATTTACAAAAAATATTACTTTATTTTAAAACAACTCAGTGAATAGTTCAAACATATACAACAGAACAAAGAACTTTTTTATACTTATACTACATACTTTGTACTCTCAGTCTGTAATGTGTTTAATTTACACATGCTTAAGATTTAAGCTAAAGTTATTTATTTAATACAAAAAATATACTAGTTTAACCTTTAATGTTCTTACATGAAATGTAAGTCACCGGTTTATTAGTTGAAAATATTGACTAAACTATATGTAAACGATGCTTGCATTTAATCCATTAAAATAACATTTTATTGAATGGCTAAAAAATAGTTTGCCCAAGGACCTAGTGTACAAAAAACCTTTCAGTGCACTACTTGGATATAGTTGAACTCCTTGTATTAGACTTTTGTCTTTCATTTGAATTTTTGTAAAAAATTTCCAATAATTTTGTTAACAAACTAAACTAATTTCTAAAATGATTTAAAACAGCATCAGTACATGTAGGTTAACAAAAGAGTTGATCATACCACTTCGTCTACTTGTTAAGATCAACGAATTGGTATGTTCAAACCTTTTGTTAAACTTTAGCTTGTCTCACGGCATACAAAAGTCCAGGCCTCTGTTCAATGTTTTTGTTGATAGTATATGTAAGAAATTGAGTTATGCTGCTTAAATGAATAGAATTTCTGTATGCTATTAATTTAACATATATTTTAACTTAAGCAATATGCAACTGTATAAAAATAAACATAATTGTGTATTTCTTTCAGAAAAATTTCATAAAATTGTTTTGCATTGCAATACATTGTTTTTACAGTAAAGATTCAAAAATCTTTTCTGCTATTGATTGAGCATAATACTTGAAACTAAACATTTGACTGCTAGTTTTGCTAAGAGTTCTTATTAATAATTTTATCTTTACACCAAGTAATGACTGTATTTTTAAATAATCTCAAACTTAAAAGTCTTTATAAGATAGTAAAACTTGCTTAAAGAACAATAGTTTGCATCCGGAAAACTGCAAAACGCGTGCTAAATGGGTCCTCAAAGCAAAAAAACTGTCGCCTACTTAAAAATATACTTCTGAATAAGAACTTAAAAAAATTGATAAAAAATAAGCTCTAGGTTAATCACCTAGTACTCACTAGTGTTATATTATAACTCATTTTGTTACGATTTTGATCAAAATAGTATTTTTTCCAAATAAGTATAGTTTTTTAAAACAATTACAGCCCGCGGAAGACTATTTTTATTTTGAATCAGGGTTTTCAATAGTGCGATATTTCTTTTTTTTTGGCTACTAAGTTGAGGAGCAATAACTAGTAAAGCAGCAAAAAAGTAATAGATTTTGAAATTTCAAGCAATATAGGGTTGATGACTTTAATGAAAAACATTTACAGAAGCCTGAGAGATAGATTGATAGCGAAGAGTTTATTTTAATTTATGACCTGGTGGAAGTAAGGTAAAAATATCTGTTGATCACGTGAAAGTTTAAGTCCTTTTTAAGCTTAACTTACTATTTTAATTCAAGCGACGGCGATTCTGACCCCAGTATTTTGTGAACGCCATGTTCCATATGGCCTTGATAGCTACAAGTTGAAAATATTTTATTTTGCAGCGTACGTTTCTCCTTACACACCGTCGCTGAAGTATAATACTAATAAATTTCACACTTTTTACTATACAAAGATTGGGTATTTTTTACAACTTAGCACATATTAAAAATCAGTAAGTTTTTCATTAATTACACTAAACTTATTAGTAACTTAAAAGCAAAGATGCTAAACTACAAAGTAATTAATATTTGTTTGTTGAAGGATGAAAAAGCGCTCAAAAAGTTTGGTCTAAGGACCTGGTGTACGAATAAAACCTTTCGGTTATTGAATCGTACACAACATGCTTTTACAATTTCTTACTTTAAAAAAATAACTTTTTAATCTGAACTTTAAGAAATAAAACAATCAAAAAAAATTAAAGAAAAGAAAATTAACTGAGTTATGTGTTCACTTTTGAAAATTTATTTATAATGTTCTTAAACTCTTGTCTAATAAGATAAAAATGAAAATTTAGTCTACGCCTAAAACTTAAAATAATAAACAAAGAACAAGAAAAAGAGAACATTTTTAGACTAAAAAAACTAATTTCAACTTAATTTTCAAAATAAGATAAACAATATTAATAGTAGGCAGGAATATATTTTAAAAATAGCTCACTTTTTAAGTAGATAAAATGTTCATGAGCTGAAATATTTTTAAGTTGAATTTTGTCAGTAGTTTATGATAAAAGTTAAATTTATTAAAGTATTTAAAGAAGTTTATTAAGATATTAAATAAGGATAAATTTTTTTTTTTTTTTCTACTTTATTAAGAATGTTATCTAACCATAAATTTAATTTTTAAAAATTTTAATATAAAAATAAATACTGTAACATTTATATATTTGCACTTTATACAAAAAAGACAATAACAGTTAATAACAATAAAAACAAAAATTTTTCTTTATTAATGTTTTTTTCTGGTTACACAAGTCAGATATATCAAAATGTATGTTTACAAAAAGCAATAATATTTCTAAACATAAAAAAAGAAGAATCTTTTTGGGTTTCCTCAGAAAATTAGTTTAATTTTCCATAAGTTAACTTGAGACAGTAATCTTAGTTTACTAGTTTTTTGCATGCTAAACTCTCTGTTAACAGTTACATCTATCACTTAGTTTTTATTTAGGCATAATAGGTAAATAAATAAATACTAGTAAGGACGAAACCGGTCTCAGTCTACCGAGGGCTTGTGGTCTGATGATCGAATTGGTATGATCAACTCTTTTGTTAAACTTGAGCTTGTCTAACGGACAAGGCTTCTGCTCTACAGACTTCTGCCGATGTTTTAGTTGATTGTAAATAAATATATATAAACACGTTCGTAAAAACTCTGAAATTAGTTCAAAATAGTAATTTTAATAAAAAAAATTAACAATAATCTAACAGAAAATGCTGCAATTTATACTGAACCACTGTTATTGTCACCAAACAAACCAGCTTTTGAACTGAAGTTTTCATGTACTATTGTTTTTATTGTTTATTGAACGACAAAAAAAGCGCTCAAAATATTTAGTCCAACGACCTGGTGCATAAAAAACCTTTCGGTTATCGAGTTGCACACCATGGATACTAGATGAAAACTTTTATCAACTTTCTAAACAAAAGTAAACAAACAATTAACAATGATCACTTGTGACCTTGATAGTTCACACCTTGATTTAATAAACAAGTTTGAAGTTTATCCTGGAACTTTCCAAAGTGACTTAGACTTTTTTAACTTATAATTTAATTGTTGAACTACGACACCAAGTTGTTTAATATTTTAAGCATATGTTTAAGTTCAGTATACATGAGCTATTTAAAAATTCTTACTGCTGCAAGTTATTAGCTTTTTAATAATCTGAGTTTTGTGAGAAGTAAAATCAATTACAGCTTACAAGAATAACTATTTTGTGTAAGTTAGCTACCTGAAAATAAAAGAACTCTAGTAGCTTTAAAGATCATAGGATCTTAAACTTTCAGACTGCCTTATACGTCATTTGAGGGTTGGGTTATTCAGAAGTTCACGAATTCCTGTTATTTATATAACAACAACAACAGTTTTACATAAAAAGTTGAGTTTATAATTCATCAAATTAAAAACAACTTGTTTAGTACACAAAAACTTGTTTCAGAATAGATTCAATGAAAATTAATTTGATAATATAAATACTAGCTATAAAAAATCAAATTTATGTTAATAAGTTTTTATAAACGTATGCGAAAACTTATACATCTTTCAAATTAATGATAAATATATGAAATGTTTTACATTATTTAAAGTATAACTAATTACCAAACATTTTTATGTAGAGTAGTTTGATTTAATTCGCTATATATTAAGTAAATATCTTAAAATATAACGTATGAGCAATAAATCAGTAAGTTATTATATTTTAATTAATATAATTATCAAATCGTTAAAATTAATTTAAAACTTCGATTTAAGCTAATTTTAATTAAAATCTCAATTTCACAGGAGGTATGTGTATAGTTGGGTATACTATCAAAATCCACCCGCGTTCAAAATCCATCCGATTCACTCGCGTTCACAATAAACCCATTTTTTATTTATTTTCTTAATTTATTTTATATATTTTTTGCATTATTTATTTATCTATTTATTTTTTACTATCACTGTTACCCCTAACCCTTGCCCTCGTTCGGTAAGCGGTTCACGAATTTGACTGGGTGGATTTTGAACGTGTCCCATAAAAATGTTATACATCATCATTTAAAGTACATTTTTTAAATGTATAATTAACGTATATACGTGTATTTTCTACTACAGTTTACTGTACTTTTTATGTTTTAATGACAACAAATACATGAGACAATTAATTTGTATTTTAAAATTAAGTTTAATTTTACTGAATTTATGACTTCCTCGGAACCTTTTTTTTTTAAAGAAAAATTTTTATTATTAGCTTAAAACAAGGTTTGCCTTCAAAGAGGCTATAAAATACAAAACTCCGTTTTTTTTTTACCTAATTATATTTTTCTTTCAATTTTTGTCTTGATTAAAAATTATTTAAAGTTAAAAAATTATCCAATGTATTTTAGTATGCTTAGTTTATATAGTTTTAGTTTAATACGCAGACTTTACTTTCCGTTTTAAAGGTAGTGTTATTTTTTTTATCGTGAAAAAAAAATAATTAAGTTTAAAAATTGTTTTTTCTTTAAATACATAGTTACAAACTAAACTTTTAAAAGTGAAAGTTTTCACGTTTTTGAAATTAAAGTTAGATGTAAACTTTTACCCAGGCAGTATTATATTTGTATCAACTTAACAATAAATTATACTTACATTTGGTCTGTGATTACAAATTTTGTTAATATTTAAAGAATATAAAGTTGATATACATTTACTTTTTTTTTGTTGAATTTATGAAATATATTCAGCGAGCATGAACTATATATAGTTAACAATCACTTACTGATTTTCTTGTATTTAGTAGTTTTTTCTTTTAGTTGAAATAATTATTTATAAAACGATTTCGCTTAACACAAAAACTGTGACTTCTTATATTTTTAGATATGTACTTTTCCACTAATAATTGGTATCATTAGTTTACTTTTTAAAAACGTACAACTTTATGTAAAAATAAATATTCGAATAAACCTAGTATAAACAAGTAATTATTAAGCAACTCTATCTTGAGATTACATTTAAGTTTTTGCTCTTAAATTTATTTATTTAAGTATTAAAACTTTCAATTGTTTTAAAAATATTATGAAATACTAAAATGTTATGAAATACTAAAATGTTATGAATAATTACCATAATTAACATTACTTGAAGAGCTATATTTTTTTCCCAGTTTATTATTGCTTTTTAGATTTTAGGCCAATACAAGTTTTACCTAAATTCTTAGCAACGCTACTTGCTCAAGTGCTAAGAGTTTAGGTAAAACTTGTATGGTTCATATATTTAAAAAAAATAAACTGAAAAAAAAAGTACCACAACATCATAAAACGTAACTATACTAGTCTGTTGAAAACAAAAACTATTAGAAAAATATTTTATTTTACCATAAAAAGCTGTATACCTAAAAAACGAAAATTGTGCAAAATAGGAAATTTTTGAAATATTTATTCAGGCTTGTGATATAAAAAGAAAAAAAATTAAAAAATCATTAAACTTATTTTAATAAGTATGTTTAAAAAAAAAAATTAAAAAAAAAAGTTTTTTTTTTGAGAACAGCTGGTATAAATAAAAAATAGAAAAAAAAAATTTTAAAGGGGCCCCACTCAAAAAGTAAAACCCCAATCAAATATTTTTTTTTAAATTAAAGACAAAGGACCGTTCTCTAGAACAAAAAAAGCTATTAAGATAAGGAAAATAATTAGGTCTAAAGTTTAAACATGTTTTTCAAATTCCTAAAAAACGCTGTCAAGCTAAGTTCATGCTCGTGTTTAAATACCACTACTATTATCAATGAACGAGGTGTGTAAAATTCGATCATCTCGATACTCAAAATAAAAACTTTAATGAATTTATACAAAAAAAGACTCTAAAAAAAGATCTTTTACATTTTCCTCAACAAAGATAAAAGTTTTTGAATGTCAAGCATGTAAGTTTCATCACATGTAATTCATAACATATTCTGTAACAATTAACATAAAAATAAACAAAAATAAAATGCTATCTTTTTAGTTGAAAATATATCTTGTGTTGTGACATTTTGCAAGTACTCACAAGATTAAATCTTAACACTTAAAGTTTGGAAAATCATAAATCCCAATGCAAGTGTTCACTACAACAAAAACACCAACAACCATGTGATCACTGCTACCAAAGTGTTTTTTACCATAAAAAATTGAACTCCAACTGCTTAAAATTTAAATAATCCAATATTGAAAGCATTAATTTCTGAAACAGTGTTTAAAAAAAAAAAAACAAAAACACTTGAAAAAAAGTATTAAAAAAATTTTCTACTAACATCTTGCCATAAATTAGGTAAACCTGTAATTATACATTAATTAGTGATAGAACAACAACAGCATTAAAAGTCTAATAAAATTTTATCACCATAGTTAGTAATATAAACTTTTAATATAAAGTTATTTTAAGAAAAAATTATAAAAAAGTTAAGTACTTATAAGAAATATATTATATTTTTTAGTACATATAACAATCATTCTTTTATTAACTGAAAACTTTTTAAAATAGACCAGGGTTTCCCAATTTTTTTCATAAGGCCCCCTTTGAAGAAATAAGGAAAGCTATGGCGCACTCTCTTAAAAAAACTATTATTAAAAAACATTTTTCTTGCTTTTCATCATCAATTCCAGAATATCAAGTGTAAGTTTCAAATTATGGCTCGGTTTGCAGCTTATGACCCCCTAAATTTTAGAAAAGGCCCACTTTGGGAAGCCCTGGTCTAGTATAACTTTCAAAACTACCCTTATATACACCTTTTCCACCTAATTTTTTTTTTCTTCACCATCAACTCCAGAATATTTAGTATAAGCTTAAAATTATAACCTAATGACCCCCTATTGCCCTTTACTATTCACTGTCCCCCCTTTGCACCTTATGACCCACTAAAATTTATAAAATGGCTACCAAGATGGCCATATGCCCAACTTTGGGATAACCTAAGATAGACTCAACACAATCTTTAGAAAGTAACACGTATCAAAGTTATTATAAACAATAAGAACAACTCTTTGTTTAAACTACTTGGTTTTAGTCTTGCAACATTCTACTTAAGTTTTTTCAAGGCTGTCATTAAGACCCCTAAGAAGCCATCAGACAACATGTTAAATTTCTTTTTTAAAATATATTAACAACCTCTGTACACTAGATCAAAATTTGGCAACCAAGTACCTGAATCAGTTTTTTAGTAAATCTTATAACAGGTCTTTCACAAAATCTAATTACTTTGAAAACTTTGTATTGTGTAAATGAATAGGACTAGCAAGCGTAAATTTATTACAAATCAAACCCTGTACTATGCATCAACTTAAAAAAGTGTAATCTATACACATTTAAACACACCTATTTTTCTTAAACAGAGGGCTTGTTGCGGCGAGCTCATGAAAAATTTATCTGAATTTTATTTTTTGTATGCAAACAATTAGTTTAGTAAGCACCATCAAGCGACATGCAATTTTGGATGTGCATTATAACAAACTATAGTACATCATTTTAAGTTTAAACATGCCCAAATAACACTTCAGTTTTGAAAAAATATAACAACTTCCAGAAGTAGAAAAGGAATTAATTGTTTAATAATATACTGAGTAACTAATAAAATGAATTAATCATTTTTATGCACTATAGCCGTCAATTTTTTCTATACATAAATTTTCATTATTAGAATAAGTCACAATTAATTAAGTCTGTAACCTATTTAAAGTATGCAGAGAAACTTGTTCATATTTAATTAGCTCTTGATAATTTTTACAGAGGAAAACTTTATATTTCTGCCTATGATTTTAAAATGGATGGAAATATGTCACAAGAAAAATATATCAGTGAGTTTAAATAGTTAAAAAATATAGTTTCATGAATAATAAAAGCTTTCTTAAAATCTAATGCATGGTTGCCACTCGGTCAGGAAAAGTCAGGAAAAATTTAAAAAAATGACAAAAGTCAGGAAAAGTCAGGAAAAAATGGGGGTTTTTAAAAAAAAGTCAGGAAAATTCAGGAAATTTCATAAAATTATAAAAAAAGTCGGATTTTGTCATTTTAAATTTACAAAATTCCTTGTTTTCCAAAGCCTTCAAATGGTAAAAATTAATTAAAAGTCCTTTAAAGTCAGAAAAAAAATTCAAAATTTTCCTAGAAATTTACAAAAATATTTAGTATTTCCAATGCCTTCATCTGGTATAAATAAGTAAAATATCCTTTATAAAACTGCAAAAACTTTCTATTAACATATTGAACAAGTACCCTACTTGAACAAACAGATTTTGTAAGCTTTTTAGTATAGATGATCTGTAGCAAGGACACTTCCAAAGTGAAACTGTGATATATACTCAAAGGTTTATCTTGCATAATTTTAGAATTAAAGTGTTTTTTGTTTAAGTAAATAATTGAGTTCTTTATAACTAAGCAGATAGTTTAGTATTTTATGTAACAAGTTAATGTGTATACTGAAGCGGAATTAAGACCAGATGAAGGAAACCATATCTTCATTAGATGAAGAGGTTGAAGTGCTAATAAAAAACGGAGAAAATAGATTTTAGTACATACATTTAAAAAAAACAGTATTTGATTTAGTTCTTTTTTGTTTTAATGTTTTAACTGTAAAAGTTCGTTATTGTTTTAAGGTTTAAGTTGTAAAAGTTCCTTATTGATTTAAGGTTTTAATTGTAAAAGTTCCTTAAATGTCGTTTGTTTATCTAGATACATTTATGCTAGGAAATGCTAAAAAATTGTGTCTTTTTTCAGACAAGCTGTGTTTATAAGGTGATAATACAAGTATTTTTCTGATAGAGCTGTTTATTACAAACATCAATCATACACAGATTGTTAAAGTGATGTACTGAAAGTTTGATGATAGAATTCAGCAAAAAACTGTTGTTTTTAACCTGTATTAAAATTAGATTGAAAGCTTTATATAGTTTCAAGTGTTAGGTTATGTATTTTAAAATAAGTTTAATTTAAGAGTTTGATTTAGAAAAGTCAGGAAAATTTTTGTAAAAAGTCAGGAAAAAGTCAGGAAAAGTCAGGAAATTTTTCTCAGCTTGATCAGTGGCAACCATGCTAATGTAATGAGTTAAGGGCATAGGGGGGGGGGTAAACACCCTTTTTTAGTTTTTTATCTTATTTTATATAGTTTTTACTAAGCTACAAGATGCTTTTTACAGATTTAAAAAAATCAAAGTAATTTTTGAGATATAGCCGGTCAAAGTCGGAGCCGACAATAGGTTCCTTATGGGAGGCGCAAACTAAAACGGCAAAAATAGACTATTTCACTAAAAATCTATCTTCTCCTACGTTTTTTGAGATAACTACCTCAAACTTTTAGCAAGTGTTCCTTTATATATTTAGAAAATTCTGTCGGAAGGAATTTTTAAAAAAATTAAAAATAAAACATTATATAAAAAATAAACAAAAAAAACTGTTTTTTTTTGTTTTTTTATTATAAAATTTTTTTTTAATATTTTTTTTCAAATTCCTTTCAACAGAATTTTCTAAATATATCAAGGAACATTTCCTGAAAATTTGAGGTAGTTATCTAAAAAAACGTAGGAGGAGATAGATTTTTAGTGATTTCTAGTTATTTGCCGTTTTAGTTTGCGCCTCTCATAAGGAACCTATTGTTGGCTCCGACTTTGACCGGCTATATCTCAAAAATTATTTTGAATTTTTTAAATCTGTAAAAAGCATCTTGTAGCTTAGTAAAAACTTTAGAAAATAAGATCAAAAACCAAAAAAGGGTGTTTACCCCCCCCCCCCCTATGCCCTTAAATAATATAATTGTTTTTGTTTGATATTTGATAGTTGATAAGAATTTCAAATTAGCGTTTTATCATAAACTTTAAACTATATAATTTTAATGATTTTTTGTATTTTGCTTAAACAGTGTACAACTTAATTAGTCAAATTTATTATATTGAAAAAACCCTTGCATACATCTATAAAAATCTTGAAAAAACTTTTTTAGTTATAACTTTAAAAATTTAACACAATAGTTTATGTACAAAAATACTAGTTTGAACCCTATTAACCATTTTTATTGTTGTTGGTAGCAATCTAGTCCTTTTTAATTTAGGTTGGTTAAACCTTTACCACAATAATCTTATAACTGCTGAAGAAAGTTTAGAAGAAACAAATAAGAAATTTTTACAAATGAAAACTAAATTATTAAAAGTTGTGAATGAAAATAAAGTGCTAATTAGCTGTGCCTCTAAACTAGACACATGGTTTAACAAATATCAAAACAAAAGGTAGGATTTGAATTCAAAATAACTTTATTGTAGATGATTTTGCTTTCATTATTATATTTTAATGCGTATTTTAATAATGAAATAAGTATAATTAATGTTATAGCTGTTAATTTTATTACATAATAAAATAAACAATAATTTAAATATCATTTTAAGATCTGAATTGAATAATAAGTGTTACTGCTTAAAGTTATTATTATTTTTATTAATCTTAGAAATATATAAACTTGGTATACTGCTGATGTTAACTGAATAAAATGTTGAGCTATAAAGTAAAAATAAAGTACAATTATCTAGATGCTTAAGTACAAAGCATATAACTTTATTTTTTTATGATAACATATTAGTAGACTTACTACAGTTTGAGTATATTTTTACTAAATTTTACATTTAATATTGATGTTTTTTCTACATATTTAAAGTTTATTAACTTACATATTTAAAGCTGTTATAACATTTTATTGTTTGACTTTTCAAATAATCTGTAAAACACTTTTACTAGTATATTGTGTACAAAAATCATATAAGTAATTATAATTATTCTATCAGACTATTATTCTACATATACTCGTTTATTGAGTATATGTAGAATAAAATGATATTAGAATAAACCAAACTAGTATCTTTTATTTTTATAGACTCAAAATATAAAATTAAAACAGTTATTTGATACTTATTTTGTTTACTTCAAGTTTAGTTACTTTACTTAAAATTTATGATGAAAAAGATTATTCTAGATCTAAAACTTCAAAAATATTTTTAAATAACACTTAAAATATCACGAAACCTGAGCTAATATTACCCATATATTTTATATTCTTAAAAGAGAATAGAACAGTGAATTTTTTTTTATTGTTGAAAATGTATATTTCAATTGTTTAGTTTTAAACACAATTTAGTTTAAAGTTGGATTTTATATTTTGTTTATTTCAGCCACTTCAATCAGCCAAAAAATTTTGAGCTTCAGGATATTCAAGAAAAAAGTAAAACAGGTTTGAATTAAACAAACATGCTATAAACAAATGTGTTGTAAAAGTTAGTCTGCTGTAAACAAACCAACTTTTTTAACACCGTTTATAAGCGTCTAATAAAATTGCATTAATTTGTTTTAATTTTAGATCTAAAATTTTAAAGCTAAAAGTTATTTTTGTTTATTTTAAGTAAGCTAATATGTTTTATGTAAATTATCTCTAGTTAAGCTTTGCAACTTTAAAAAATAAAAATTGTTTAAAAATTGCATTGCAATTAAATAATCATGTACAATTTTGTCAAATAAAAAACATTATTACCATCAAAGTATTTAGAAAGGAAAACATATTTATTTTTCTAAATTAATGTTTATATATGTACAGTAAGCAAATCTGTTGAAGAAATTGTCAAAATAGGCGTACCTCCAAACAAAACTAATCAGTACATTTACCCTAATAATCTTGAGTTTACTAAAAGAGTTAGTTTTTGTTTATGTTTTAAAAATAAAAATAAAAAGAAATAAATATCCTTAACATATCTTGTTTGCTTAGTGATAGAAGTTAATGTTTAGATAAAATTTATAATAATAGGGAATAGTAGTTTTATTTTGTAACTTTAATAAATTGTATGAAAACTTTTAAATAAGTGAAAGTTTATTTTAGGATGTAGTCAGTTATTTGCAATATTTTTTGTAACTTTTTTGATTGTTTAATTTGTTATGTTTGTATTTTGTTTATTGCTAAAAAAGTTTAAAAAGTATTTATTTAACTTTATTGTTTCGTAATTAGTTGTTTAACATATATCTTACTATGTGGATCCAATATGAAGCTAGGTGGGTTGCTTAGTGTCTGAAGAAACTTTTTTGTAACAATTTTTTTTAATGTGTATCTTAGTTTGTTAAAGTTGTTATGATTCCTATTATTTTAAAACTGTTTTGTTTTCTCGTCTATAAGCCTCCTTAGTGTTTGATTCAAAAGAGTTGAATATCTTAGCTCTGTACCACAATTTAATTAAAAACGTTTTTGTTTTTAAATTTAAGTTTGAAGCTTCAAAAACTACAAACCTTCTTAATATAAAACCAAACATGCCACAGTATATGTACATTTTGTGCATAATGTAATTATTTTTAATATTTTTGTTCAATAAATTACCTTAAAATCCTTCAATACTAACAAAAATAGTAGTTTTTGTAAAAAAACTAACTATTAATTTGTTTAACTATTTTTGTGTGGTTATTTTGTATACTTAGTATTACCAAAATAAATCATACTTATAAAAGTGTACGGTGTTTTTGTCAAAACAGCATTTCTGTATTGTCTAAGAGTTTTTTTTTGGTTTATTAGTTTTATAAGATATTTTGTATATTCCCCAATTATGAGTTACAGCCCTGCTCTACTTGAAAAATTATCTAGAATATACATATGTATTTATAATTTCCTGTGTGAAATACAAAATTATTTTTAAACAGCTAACTCCATTTAAATTTGAAATTCCTATGAGGGGACGAAAAATGAAAGTTCCAGGTGATAATTTTACATGGATGGAAAAAATTGTTTACAAAAAGTGTTGCTGCATTACTAGTAAGTCGTCTTGTGTTTAAAAAAAATAATTTTAGTATCAAGAGTACTTTTATAAGTTTTAAGTTACTTGTTTTACTTTCTTTTTAATTTACAATTCAGTTTATTAGAGTTCTAACAAAATTAAAGTTTTTTTCTTAAGCACTAAAGTATTTTTTAAAAGTCTTTTTTTTTGAAAATTCATGCTAGTGCAATTAAAGAATTACACAAAAAGATGGTGAGCTTGAATAGTGAAAAAATATTTTGTTTTCTAATTTGTATTTAATTAATAGTATACAGATCAAGCAGTTTTAAAAAGTTTGTAGAAAATTAAAGAACTTTTAATTAATATATCACATTAAGGTTATTAAAATATTTTGTTAGAAAAGTCCTTAGAAAGATTAGTTATAAAACTATGTAACAAGATTTTTTTAGTTAACTACTATAAGGTTTTTATATATGAAAATTCTGTTTAAAAAATAGAATAAGTTTAATTATAATAATATTTTTCTAAAAAAACAGATAACTTAAGTAAAGGTACAGTTCCTTTATAAATGTTCTTTTACTTAAACTTAACATGACTATAAATTACATATGTAGTTTAAATATACACCCAATTTCTTTTTTTTCAAGAGAATGGGGTATACCTATAGGAAAGTTTAAAAAGTACAAATTAAAATGCGTCCCTGGAAAGCAAGTTTTGCTTCTTACTAGACTAACATTTGTTTTTGTTACAGTTGACTAATGAGATTCAATACAACAAAACTAGGTCCCAGTCTACCCAGTGCTCTGGTCTGATTATAGAATTATAAGATCAGATAACATCAAAGCATTTATTTTACAAATTTTGAGCTAGTTTCATTTCACATGAAAGTCTAGACTTTGGCTGATTTTTAGTTGATCTGCTAACATCAGCTATCAGCTCTTAGTGAATTATGCGTTCTTTTGTTATTAAAGTTAAGTACTTTTGTTTAAATCTTGCAGACCACTTATTCCTGGAGGCTTGTGTTAAATTAAATTAAAGGAGTTAATATTCTGCAAGAACTAACAGAAATTGTAAAATAGTTTGTAGTACTTTTTGACTTTCAGTTGATTTTTAAACTTAAATGAAAAATCTTAGATCTTAGGGTTTTTATTACTATGCATGTTTTGTTAGTTTGTGTTATCTGTGGTTGGTTAAAAATGATACTATAATGTATAGTTAAATTTAGTGTTATCTATACAATTAACTTTTGTAAGAAAATATTTTTCAGTAATAAAGTTAATAAACGAAATAATAGAACTAGTGCATTCAAGCAAAAAAAAATATTTTATATCGTTAAATAATATTGTTTTTCAATAGGGTGTTTCATTAGGTGGTTTGCATCCTAAAATTATGCTTATATTTCAGGAAACCTAGATAGTTGTACTTCTAAAGCTAAAAGCAATAGCTGCTCTAATTGCTAATTAGAGAATCTAGACAGAGGAAAAAAGAATGTTTTTTGAGTAGTGTTTGTGATAACAACCTTAAAAGAAATAATAAAGAGGTATTCTAGGAACACCTGAGAGTCTTAAACATGTGGCTTGGCTAAGTGACCACAAAAAAAAACCTATGACGGTTGTAAAATATGATAAATTTCTCTCCAAAATCTATAAATTTAAGTTTTGATTAGTAAAAACAAGTAGGCGACTTAAAACTGATCTAAATAATTACAAACTAATGAAAAACATGTGCGAGACAACCAATTATAAAACTTAAACACAACTTTAATTAAATAGCTCTAGTGTTTTAAACTTAGCTAAAAATACCTAAAAAAAAACTTAAAACAAATATTTAACAGTGATCACTTGTTTAGTTAAAAATAAAGCTTTTGTCTTAACTTGATAATTTTCCTATAATTATGTGTATTAAAAATTTACTCTTGAACTATCAACTAATTTTTTTATGTAAAAATAATATATTTAGAGTTAACGCAAAGCTGTAAGAATTTCAAAATTCAAAGATATTTTTAATTGTTATATTCTAGTTTTTTTTGTAAATAGAATTAATAATGAAGTTGTTTTTAACTTGCTTTAAATACTACTAGCAGTTTTTCGGCAAAGCTGAGATGTTTTCGCCAGTCAAGTGCTTATTCCTTTATATTTATAAGACTATTTAGTTTTTAAAAGCTACTTTTTTTGCTTACAAATGTTTACGAAGTGGTTTAAAAGTTTAATACTAGCAGCTTACTAAGTACAGGTTAAATGCAAATAAATATTAAATGTGCGCAGGTAAGGTTGACGAGGCTCCTTACTACACTCTTATTGCTGCAGCTCCTGATTTCAATCAGCTTCGCCACATTTTTCACCTAAGATTGAATCTTCCTCTTTCTGCAATTCGATTAGAAAAAGTAAAAAAATATAATAAAAAAACATATTAACTTTTAATTGATTTTAAATAATAATTTATTAAAACGCAAGTAAAAGAATTTTGAAATGTTTCTTTAAGATATATAGTAGCTGTTTTTACTACCTTGGTATTTTCGTATGTAAAACAGCCAACTTAGCTAACAAGTTATTAAAGAGATAAGAACAATAATGTAAAAAAATTTCAGTTGTGAATTGATACTTTCATGGTTTTAAAACTACTAACCAGAATTAAAACTAGTCAATTTAGAATCAAGCTGTTAAACTATAAAACTATTAAATATTAAGCCACACAATTTGAATTTATTCCTAAAGCTCGTTATTTTAAAAACTGTATATATTTGTTATTTCAGATAAGCTATGTTTCAAATGATTCTGGTGTTAAAGACGGATGCCCTTCTCCAAAAGTGGTAAGTATGTATAAAGTGTTTGTTTTTAAATATTGAATTGTTCAAATGTAGTTGAGGTCTACCGAATACTTAAATCACAGCCCATTTCTTGGATCTTAGATATTTTAAGTTATTTTTGATTTAAGTAGAACAGAAATAAATTGATAAGATAAAGAATATTTTATTACTATAGATTAGTATATCTTCTTAAAATCAATGATCCACGTGATAAATTTCTCAAACCAATATCAAGCCTGATTTTTATTTAAATATAAGCTGAAAAACAACGCAAGCTTATTATACAACACAACAGTTAGCTAGATCAGTGATATAATTATCTTTGACCAGTTATCCCGTCTTTTAAATTTCCTCTCATCTCCCAAAGATCTTGCGCAGACGGAGCAGTGAGGAGAAATTGCTGGTGTTGTGTAGAAGGAGAAAGGGTCACACGTGTCCCACCTCCGTCATATGCGTGGCGTTGTGTTTGTGGGAGGCGATCGATCGTAAAACTGCTGATAGATGTTACCAGTTCAACAAGCAAGTTCTCCCAACTTGCGCTGAGCCCAGTGAGAGAATTTGCAGTAGACCAAAGGGAAGGTAAATAGTTATAAGTATTTTTTTCAGTATTTTGATAACTGGATGATCAATAAAAGTATATTAATTGTAAATATTTGCTCGCTAAGCACTTACTGCTAAAAATGTTTCTAGTTTTGAAAGTCATTGTGTAAATGTTAAAATAATTATATTTTACCATTTATTTCTGGATTATAAAAAACTGAAGCATATTAAGTTTTTTTTCTTTGGTCACTAAAGATTATTTATTTCAAATTTATAGAGTTATTACTACCACAATTTACTTTTGAAATGTTCACAGGAATTGCAGTTGTCAAGGCGACGACATCAACACTAGGGGCGCGACATACACGTTCGGTTGCACGACCAGGTACCAGTACTGCAAGTTCAGATATTCGACATTCGCCAACAAGTTCAGGTTGCGGTACAACAGGGACAAGTATGAGCGCAGATTGAAACAACTGTATGAAGAAGTTACTCATGAGGTGACGAAAATTTACAAGAAGATCGCACCAGATGCGTATTATAATCAGGTATAATAAAACTTTAACAGTTTTTGCAATAGCCTAATGTAAATTTAATTTTAGATATTTGTTGATATTTTATGTGGTTTTACTAAGTGGTCACGTTGTTCACAAAAAAACCAGAAGCCGTACAAACAGTTTTGATATATCTGGTTCTTGCTTATTTTAATAATATTTAGAAGAAGAAGTTTTTATAAACATAAGTACGTTTTTATACACAAAAAAATTGAATTCTTTAGACACATAAAGTAATTCTTTGTTGTAATTAGTTTTCAGATTAACTACGCACTTAAAAAAATATTAAGTTTAAAATACTGCTTTTTTTATAATTTTAAAATAAAAGCAAGTGATATTTATAACATTTTTTACTTAACTGTTATATAAAAATAAAAATGATAGAGCTAGAGAAAAAAATTAAAAAATTTCATTTAGACTGCGGTTTATAAAAGACCATTGTTTTGCTAAGTTTGCAGTTTTGGGGTAAAGTGTAAACAAGTTTAAACAAGATGATGTTGAACTAACTTATTGAAAAAAACAAACAAACAAATTCTTACCTTATCAGTATTTTGTAAACACCTGGCTATTATTATATTTAAAGTTTTCACCTTAATTCTGGCAATATGATAAATGAATTTTTTCTGCCATTGTGGTTCTAAAATAGCATTTTTATCTTTTAACTATGTTTCATAAGTTTGTCCCATTTAATGAGCACGTTTTGTTTTTATAAATCCTAAACTGTTGATATTTTTTAGATTAGTTGTAAGATGTGTAAAAAAAAATCAATCTATTTACTCTTCCCATTGTTCATAAAAGTCAGGCTAAATCAGTATTTATTGAATTATTGACGAAATGTCAGTTTAAATGTTTTAAATATTATGAAGTGTTAAAATAAATAATTTTTTTTTAGGTAGATTAAAAAATTTTGAATTTATTTACTAATAAAAATTCTTTTTTGTAGCAAAATTGGCAATTACATGCAACAAAATGTAAGACCTTGTTAGTACAAATGCTTGTAAATTTATGAAATTCGAAAAGTTATTTTAAAATCATTTTGTTTTTTCAAAATGACATTATAAAATTGTGATTTTTATTTTCAAAATGCACTTGGTCTTTGTAACTTTTTTACTGTACGAAGTAAAAAGCTTTGTTTGCGAAATGTCAGTAAAGTTAGAAATTCTTATTAATAGTAGGCTACACCATTACAACTATTACAGCATGTAGTTTCATCAAGTCTACTAGTTCCGACTAACAAGGAAAATGTTAGGTCTAAATCATGTCAGCCTGAAGTTGTACAATTTTGCTGTTTGGTATTTTTGTATCAAATTATTGCTATTTGGAGTAAGATTTTTTAAAAAAGTTTTTTTTTTCTATTATACATATAAATTTTAAAATAATTTATGTTTAAATGTTAAAAAAATGTTAAAATGTAAAGAAAATTAAATTCTTAAAAGAACTTTTGGAGACAGAACAGTAAAAAAATACAAGTAAATAACTTTAGAAAATTAAAAAAAAACTTGTTAGTTTGTTAAACTAAACAATGAAATTAAATAAAAAGAAATTTGTGCATTTCAGTTTTGTAGTGACGTCATTTAGATTTTCAAGGAATTATAACTTTGGAATTTTGTATAAATCCTAATATAATATAATAATGATAATTTGTAACTATTCATAATTACAAACAAATTTGTAACCTGTATACTATCTGGTAGTTTAAAAGAAGATGGTCAAAGTAGCATAAGCACTACTAAAATTTTAAAAGTTTTTGATTTAAGTCAGAATAACCCAGTAATTCTTGACCTGTGGTGTCTTAACCCACGATTAAATTCCCTTGTTTTAAGGGGATAAATTTTCTTAATAAAAAATTATATAAATTAATATTAAATAACTTTTTTTTTAATTTATAAGTTTATATTTTACTTTAATTGTTTCAAGTTAAATAATCTCTTTAAGTTTTTACAATTTTTATAATTAACTTTTTTATTTATTTAATTAATTGTAAATTATTTTTAATAAATAAACACTACGTTGTATATTAAGCTTAAAATTGGTAATTACCTTACAAAAAATATTAGTTGTAATTACTTTACACAAGATAGTAAAATAAGAATAAAAAGTTAAGAAGCGCTGGATTAAAACCTATGTGTTAGAATTCAGTTTAATTAGTTAGAATTTTCCAGTAGTGTCAGACTAGCTTTTTAAAATAAAACAATATGTAAGCATATTTGGTAAGGTGTGCTGAACAGTAAATTCTTAGTTAATTTTAATCAGGAAATTTTTTTTATTTAAATTTTAAAGCTTCTAGTTGTGCTATATACGCGTTTTAAAATGAAAATAATTTTACTAATCAGAATATTACAAATATAGTTTTAGGAATTATAGAAAAAAATATTTTTTTTATGTAATTGATATTTTTGAGATATAATTATTTAGTAGAACATTGTTGTTCATTTGTCACAGTATGTAGAAATTATATGATTGTAATAGATTAATTTATTAGATAAAAGATAACAAAAAATATTGTTATACAATGAAGTAAATCAAAAACTTTAAACAAACCTTTTACCATGATTACTACAAAAGTTATGACTTTTTTCTCTCAAAATTTTGATACATTGTAATGTTTATTTACGTTAATAAAAATTGATTTTTTAATATCTGATTTGTTGATTACAGTTAGTGTTTGTCATTACGAAGTATCTGGCTTCGTCAACCAGTATTCGAAAACCTTTGAAGATTTTCTATGAAATTAAGATATTAGTTTTTATTAAGTTTTAAAAAAACAAGTAGTTTATTAATTGTTTTCAATGTGAAAGTTAACAAAAAAGGTTTTGAAACGTACTTAGTTTTTTTGTTAAGTTAATTGAAAATTGCACACTTTTCTATTGTTATACTACAACGAACTCGTTACGTTTTGATAAAAAAAATATTGACTGCTAGTATTGTATAAAGTTACGAAAGAACTTTGTTTATTAATCATTTATAGAATTTTTTATTCTATTTCGATATATTTGTAATTAACAATAAATGAATCGGAATTTTTATGTAGACAAGTTTTATTTTGAAATTAAAAATTTTGATGCTTTTGCTAAGTGTATTAATTCAATATCGAACAAACAGCATTTAAACACTGTTCGTATATCTTTAATGTAGTAATTTAAAAAGTGGTTAAAATAGTAATAAAAAAATTGTTTTTATTTGTTGTATAAATTATTCTATAAGTTTCTTAAATATTTAAATCCAAATTTCTGCACCACCTTAAAAGTGTTTGGATCTTAAGGATAATTATAAAAATATCTCGGCTTTGCTGACGATAGCTGGCGAAAATTACTACTAAGTTGATATTAACATCTTAAAGATAACAACAAAGTTTTCAACAAAAAAATTAACTATAATTTTGACGCCTGAGTTTCATGATGACGTCATTTAAATTTTTAGATTTTAGCTTCAAAGTTTTTATAAATTACAATAAATGTGAAAATAACTATTTTTACTAGCTTGATTCCCTTCAATTTTTAGGGTGAACTGTCGTTCACTTAATTACAGTAACCTCTCGCTTATTTACGCACATTGTGTCCACAGAAAAAGTGCGTAAAGATACGAGAGGTACCAAATATAATTACTATAATGGCTGTTTTTTGACATTGCTTCTAGTTAAAAACAGACTGAGGACTTTCCCACTCTTTAAAATTTGTTTACTTAATTTCTAAATATGAAAACAAAATATAAAAATATACATATAAAAAAAAAGATTTAATTTTTTTAAAATTAATAGTACTTGTAGAAAAATTTTACTAATTTTAATTATAAGTAGATTTTATCTTTATCTTGACTTATATCTGACTTAATTGATACTTAAAAATTATATTTTGTTCTATTAGCAAATTGCTGCGTAAAGAAAGAGTTACAGAAGAAGAACTTAAGCTAAAAAAGCGTCAAATGAAAATAATTGATATGTTTACTAAAAAAAACAAATGAGATTTTTTTAAGTGTGAGCTGTATATTTATAAAGTAACACTGCTACTTTTTGCTAGGAAGTTTCATTAAATTTATTTTTTAGATGTTTTTTCATATATAGGGCAAGAGTTCTGTAAAATTTATTTGTGTAAACGCTCATTATTTAACACAGTCATATTTCTTTCAGAATTTTAGTTTAATCTATTATTGCTAACAAAATATCTGATATACTGAGATATAACTTAATTTTAATCAATTAGTCAAGGAACATAAGTTTACAAAGTATAAAGATATAGAGAGATGAGTTAGTATTTGAAAATATATTTTACATTAAAAATATACAATAAACCTAATTTGTGCAATATTAAAGAAAACTAAAATTTTTATTATTTGAATTTTTTAGAATTCTAAAATGCGTAACTAAACGAGAGTGCGTAACGTCACGAGTGCGTAAAGATACGAGAGGTTACTGTATTTTATTAATATATTATAAAATAAAAATAAGAATATTAATAATTATTGCATTGCTTTCACAAAGTGGTTCGTGATAACACTTGAATGTATTTCTATGGTGTATATACCCCTGTAACTAATGAAATTTGTTATGTTTTAAACTGAAGCTTTGAGGTTATGGCTCCTGATAAGTGTTTTTGGGCGAAATTTAGTATGCGAATATTCGGGGACTTGGTAATATTTAAGATTTTGTTTCCAGGGTAAATGATTTCTTTTTCAAAACATTTCTTAAATATGTTTTTCAAGCATTTTTTGAAATTGTTTTTTAACTAGTTATAAATATTTTGAGCATATCATTTCAATATCCACAAAATATTAAAGTTGTTTATTTACTTTGTTAAGACAGAAGGAGGCAATAAACTAAAAATTAATTGATATTTTAATAAACAAACTACAAATTAAATTTTATTCTACATACAGCTTTTTGTTTGGTTTGAAATCAGTTAAAAATGTGGTAGTAAATAAATAATGTTAGAAATACTGATGGGTTTAACAAAGCATTAAAAAAACGGGTTAATGATACATCTAAAGTTAATTTGACTGTTTTTATTTAAGTAAAGTTGAGTTTCACTAAATAGTACACTCAATTAAATTTCATATTTCCTATTTAGTAATTAAATTTGTTCCTATGCTGAGAAATTGATTATAAACATACCAACTGTTGCTCAAGTTGAATTAAAATTGTAATTAAGTATAGTACAAAAATTACTCTTGTTTAACTGTAAAGTTCAAGTAGTTTACTTAATTAATTTTATTAAATAAAAACTAATATTTAAGAATATTAACAAAAGACGATACTTAAAAACGTTTAAATATTTTACTATAAGTTTGTACAAAACAAATCTTTACAGATAGAAAACTACTCGCCAAGCAACAAATGCCGGATAGATGTTGAAAATTCGCCAGATGCTGACCAACTAATTTCACCATTCTCCGGTATCACTTGCAATATGGACTTTACTGCACATCCTCATTACGATAAAATGAATATGGATGGTGGTGCCACTATTGTTTGTTTATTTATATATACTTTTTTTAAGTTGATTTTAATTAGTTATTGTAGAATACATTAAAAATAATACAATTTTAAGTATTTCTTAAACCTTCACTTAAAGGTTAGAAAAAATTAAAAATATTTTTTGTAAATGATCAATAATTTTCAAAGTTTTTTTTTGTTAAAAAATTAATCATGTGTGAAATTTTCTCCTTGATAATAACTTCATTTACTTTATAAAAATTTTAGTCTTCATTCAAAGTTTTTTTTTAAATGCTGGTTGTTGTAGTTAACTATTACAATACAGTATATAAATTTAACTTATATGAAATTAAATATTCAGTTTTAAAAAAAGTATGGATCAAAACTTGTCTTCGCAAAGTTGTTGGTGTTTTACAATTTTTTGTTGATGTTCTGACATATCTTAGCCGACACGGACGAGTCACTTTTGCACCAGATAAAAAACAAATATACAGTCTAGAGAAGTAAAGTAATTAGAAAAGTGTTAACAAAATTACCGACCAAGGGTAAGGGTCAGCGGTAACAGTGGTAGTAAAAAAATAATAAATAAAAACATTATAAAAAAAAGAAAAAAAAATAGCTAAAGTTTTTTCAATCATTGCAAAAGTGACCCTTTGTCCATGTTTGACACCTAACTCTTGGCCAAGTTATTCTTACTTAGAAAACTTTGACAATTTATTATGCAGATATTTTTTGACCCCGCTTGATTTCAATTTTTCTACTGAGAAAATGCATAACTTTTATTTTTAACATGCGTTCTTGTGAGGCATAAGTAGGGTCGCCAAAAAACCTTGAATCCTGGAAAAACCTTGAATTTGAGAAATTTTGAAAAAAACATTGAATTTTAAACAAAAATCACTAAAAAACTTGAAAATAGCTGGAATTTTAAACAAAATTTTCGTGTTTAATAGTAAAATTTCAGTTTGACACAGAAATTTATCATATAATTAAAAGTTTTTTCAACATCAAATATTTTTATATTAAAAAAACACATTTAAAGTAGCTTTGCAGTATCTTTTTAATATTGCTAAACTGTAGCACATTCAATGACGACATTTTTTACCTTGAACTTAATTTTAAACTAAAGATACCCTTAAACGTGTAATTTTAAAAACCTGGAATAAATTTTAAAAATCTGGTAAATATTTGCTAAGAACATTTGGAAACCTTGCATATGTTGTCGTTTGTTTTTTATTACAAAAGCGGAGTAAAACTACAAGCTTTGTACACTTTCATAATATCTCTACACTAGTTTATCTGTTTTTTGTAAAGTCTCTTGAATCAAGAGACAGCTTGAAGCTAATGCACATTATTTTTCTGCAGCCAATAATATATTAAAATTAAGTTAACTACTAGTTTACTAAAAGTTGTATACACTGTATTAGTATATACGGTGTCTGCAAGTTGTTAAAGTTGAAATGTGTTTGTAAATACAAATTTTGAACAACTAATACTATTCATAACTTAAAAAGGGTTTGAGTTAAATTGTTGTTTTTTAGCGAATATAATAGTTCAGGTTATGACAGAATAATTTGTTAAAAATGTAGTTTTTAAAATATTTAATTGTATCAACTGTGTTTTACTATAGTATCAAACCTAGGTACTTACTTTGACCAAAATCAATTTGATTTCCAACGAAAAAGATGTCAACTCAAATGATGAGCAATTTCATGTTTTGACAAATTATAAGTTAGATGATCAACTAAACACTGAAAATATTAGCCAAGTGAATAAAAGTATACCCGGTCAAGTAAGGATATTTTGTAGTTTGTTAATAAATATTGTTTATTATTACAAATTTGTTTCTTACAATTTTTATATAATTTTTGGATTATAAATGTAAGCTTGTTTTAAATTTCTCTTTAAGCTTACTTTAAGCTTACTTTAAACTTAATATTCCTTGTTATTTAAACTGATAAATCGTTTAAATTTTTCAATTTTGTTTTCAATTTTTCTTTTTAATCAAATCTATTGGTATTGTTTAGATTACTTTGTTCGTTTGTAAGGCACATTTTTTTACCTGTTATTAAATAATAATTCAAAATAATAAAAATCTATTGAAAACTGTTTTAATCTGTAAAAAAAAATAATTTATAAGTTTTCTATGTACAGAATATGCATTTGTGCAATTATGCACAATTCGAAAAACGCCATCATTAAATTTATTCAAATTGTCAGGTTGAACCAATAAAAGATGCTTGCAACTCTCAAAATACAATTCCGAAAAGTGAAGGAATTGGTATTGCTGCTACACATGGATCGGTTTGTAACATAAATTAATATTAAAATAAGTTGAAATTGAAATAAAATTTTTTTTTTTACTTTTTAGCGTTTCCAAAATAAATGGTTTAGTATTTTTATTGATTACTTTTTTACACTAAAACGGCTTATTATGATTCTGTTAGATAATTAATAATTTTTTTATCTATTGTATATAACCGTAAATTTAAACGCTGAATACAGACTTTCAATAGCTTAATTACACCAAACTTTAAAAACTTGAACAGATTTTACTTGAATGTTCGAAACTCGAGCTACACGCTACAACTCCACTGAAACACCCAAACAAGATGGATCCCACCAGGATATCCATGGTTTTCTACCAGCATAAAAACTTGAACAACAAAAATCACGCGTTCACCGGAAAAAACAAAAGACGAACAATCGATAAGTAGTTTTATTTGTTTTTATTGTCTATACTTGAATAACATTTACCTGATTTATTTCAAAACTCGGTTATGTAAAACTGTTCTCAAAAATTTTATGGAAAATAGAACCTTTTAAACCAATATAATTTTTTTTTTATTAAATACAAACTAAATGTATTAAATATATCTTTAAAACTTAAATAGTAAATTTGTTTTACAATAAAGTTTTGTATAAGTTTTGTTGTTTAATTTACTTATATTAATATTTTGACGTTATAAATAAAAAAATGCTTCAAATCAAGCTTGAATATAAAATATTATTATAATAGGTGAAAAACAATAAATTAGAGCAATATATAGAATAGGTTAGTTTCATCATGTAGACACAGTGGACCCAAGTCGCGTTTTACTTAATAAGTAAATAAGTTTTCTTTAAAAATAAATATTTTTAAATCTTAACAGATATTTAGTTTTAATGTAGTCTAAGGTTGTATCTATTGAAATACTAAATTATAAAATTCCTTTTGGAATAAAAGTTGAATTTTTTTATATTATAAGTGTCTACTTTTTGTAAATAAAAATAAGGCAAATTAAACTCGAAAACTAATCAACTTCGTTTTTTAAAAGCTTGTTAATGTTTATTAGGTGCTAAATGTTTTAATAACAAAAAAAAAGGTTTATAGCGTGTTTTTGAAAAATGCGTCGGTAATTTCTTTTTAAAATGCTTCCTTCTTATTGAAAAACCGCGTACTTGGAAAAGGTTTGTTAGTTTCTTTCAATCTACTAAATCTGAGGATTTAAAAAATGTATATATTTCCTTACCATGTGCACGGATATTCTTAGTTTACGAAAGTTTACTACGATGTAAAAAACATGCAAAAAATACATATTTAGTTTTAAGAAATAATATTAAAAACATGTTAATGAAATAGTAAATAAGTTTATAAAATGAATCTTTAAAATAAGTTTTTCAAGCTATTGAAGTATCCATAAAGTACTTACATGTTAAAGTAGTTTTTTACTAGTTTTTATTTAACCGCTTATTTTTAATCTTAAAGATACAAAATTGTAACTAATCAAAAAGCCCTCAAGTTGCCTTGCTCAAACTGGCATAACTTTTGTTATAGATGGAATTTTTTAGTTTAGTTTTCAGTTTAATTCCAAAATTTTTTAATAGTTGTTTCCAGTTGTGGGTCCATTGTGTGGTAGATTTTTATGCAGTAACATAGAGATTTATAATTATTAAAGTAAAAGTAAAGTATTGTATAAATTATTGAGAGTTACCAGTCTTTTAAGCTACCCCTAAAGAATTGTAGTAAGATGCAAAGTTTTATCATAACCTATGAAGACATTATAAGTTCAATTAACCACTTAAAAGATAAAATCATAAGAACGCCAGAAAACATTCCACCCTATTATATCAAGCATGTTATCCAATCAATAATTTTTCCACTTTCATTAATATTTAATTGCTCTCTAGAACTATCTGATGTTCCTAAACAATGGAAAACATCTTTTATTATTCCTGTGCACAAGAAAGGTAATATACACGATGCGTTAAATTACAGACCGATATCTCTAACAAGTGGCTTTTCAAGAATTTATGAACATATTGTATCTGTAAAAATTCTCAATCACCTCTTTGATAACAAATTATTAACTAACAAATAGTTTGGTTTTGTTCCAAACCGCTCATCAACCATTCAACTGTTAACATGCTTAAATTCTTGGTTAGTTCCTTATCTCAAAAATGAATTTACTAAAGTAGTTTATACGGATATTCAAAAAGCCTTTGATTCAGTATCACACAAAAGATTATTAAAAATTTTAAATCAGTATGGGCTACATGAAAGCTTAATTGATTAGTTTGATAACTTTTTAAATAATTATCACAAAGAGTACTCATCAATAATACGCTTTCTGACTCTTTAACAATTTACAGTGGAGTACCACAAGGTGGTGTACTTGGTCCCCTTATCTTTTTAATTTATATTAGTGATATTTGTTCAAACATTGATATTAAAAGTGAGTTAAGCTTATTTGCAGATGATGCCAAAATCTTTAGTCAGTCAAATAGTTCATTACAACTATCTTTAGATAATATTTACATATGGTTAAAAACAAGAAAACTAAACTTAAATCCTAGCAAATGTAAAACTCTAACCATTAACAAAAAAGAATCTTCTCCAACTGACCTCTTAATCAATAACATCAAGTTACCAGAAATTAAAGTTTTTAAAGATTTAGGAGTTTATATTTCCAAAGATTTGAAATGGAATGAACATATCAACTATTTATATAAGATTGCAAAAACTACATGTTATCAAATATTAAAAAGTTTTAAAACTAATTCTGCTTTAATTCTGACAAAACTATTTAAAACATACGTTCGCCCTAAACTTGAGTTTAGTACCCAAATTTGGTCACCCCATTTAAAAAAGGATATTAACAAAATTGAATCTGTGCAAAGGAGTTTTACCCGTCATATTTGTAGTCGTTGCAACATATCTTGCACGTCATATAATGATAGAATGATTAGATTTGGCTTGAAATCACTGGAATATAGAAGATGGGAATTTGATTTATTAACTCTTTACAAAATTATCAATGGCAAATATAAAAGTTTTTTTAACCAGTTTTTTAATTTTTCCCAAAATAAATATCAACTAAAAGGAAATAATTTGAAAATAAAATGTAAACATGATTTTCAAAACAGTCAGTGGCAAGGCGCATTTTTTTACAGAGCAAAAGCTATGTGGAACAGACTACCTCAGGATATAGTATCTTGTGAGAGGGTAGAACAATTTCGTTTAAAGCTGAAAAGATTTGATTTAAATACGATAAATACCAGTAAAATTCACTAATTTTCCACTGTTAGCAAAAGAAAAAATATTCGTTTCCCTACGCCTCCCCCCTACAAACTATTAGGGTACTTATATATTTTGTAGTTATGAATTTTGTTTTATAAGCCATGATTTTAGACAGACTTCTTTACTGTGTGTACTAATTAATATACAAGTTAAAATTTTTTGAATTGAATTTTCAATTTAGTTTATTTGTTTATCATATTGTGTTTTCATTTTAATTATGTTTGTATATATATAATTTATCTTAAAGTTTTGAATATAAGTTTATTTTCTTTTTCTCTTTTTGTGTGTCCTGTTTAAGTGGCTCAGGTTTTGATGCCTGAGTCCAACATTGCAAAATAAACAATATAATAATAATAATAATAAGTGCGACATGTAAATAATTAAGATTTGAATTGTTTACTGACGAAGCGTTCTTGTATGATAAAGGTAATGCCATTATTATGATGTAATATATGTAACTGTAGATTTGTTGTGAATTAAACTTTCCGCTATTGTCGTCAACAATAGCAAATTTTACGGGTAAATATTTTGCTGTTGTGTAAAAATAACGTACCGGTAGAATAACTAAAGTTCCACATATTAATTTTAGGTCAAAATTTTTGATAAAGCATTAATATGTTATTTGTTGTAAATATATTTTTATATAAATTGCACTAGTAAACTTTCAATTTTATTTTTATAAATTGGAAGTAAGACATTTTTTTCAAACTATACAATTCACGTTAAAAAAAATTAACAGTAAAAAAGAAGCATCTACATCAACAAAAAAGAATAAGAAAAACAATTGAAAATATAACTTGTACTAACTATTTTAGTGTAGTTTATTAAGTTGATTGTTTCTTAAATATTTTTCAATTAGTTTTAAAATTCATCTGACAAATAAATACATATAAACTGTGGTTAGAGTTTTATTGAAAATAATTAGTTAACTTGGTAATTAACTTTTTTGATATTCAGTAATAAATGTTTTTTATGGTATTGTCGTAATAAATCTTAATTATTTATTCATACACCTGTTCTACAAAATAAAGTCATTATGTTAAGAAGTAATTCAAAAAAATGTTTCGTTATCAAAAAACCTTTTAGTAAATTAGTTTTTAAAGTAATTGAACTATAAGAAATTTACAATCACTGTCTAATTATCGTGAAAAAATCTAAAAGTATTTGAACTTAAGGTAAATGTATTATTTTAATAAAAAAATTTTTTCATGAAATAGTATTTTTTCACATGGTTTTGAAGTTTTAATGTGATAAATTATAGAATTAGTTTTATTTTTTTGATATTGAATGATATTTATTTTATTTTAGTTCTCAGCTATTTAAAAAAAATGTTTAAACAATTACCGTTGTATAGTTGTGACTTTATTCTAGAAAATGGAATGTTTTTTTTTTCAAACTTATAGTTAAGTCTTAAAGCCAGAACTTGGAAAGGGTTAACTTTAAAAATAGTTTAGCAAATGTTAAGAAATTTATTAAGTAATGTTTCTATACTTTTAGTTCTAATTAGTTTTTGTTAATTAATACTATTTTTTAGTTTTAAACACAGAATGTCAACTTAAGTTAAGCTGCGATGTCAACCTTCTGTATGGTTTGATTTTCAGAATGTAATATAAATAAAAATCTCTAACAAAAGAAAAAAAAAAAAACATTTCAATTATCTTGAATAAATCAAGTAATATTTTTATTATAGATATGCATAATAACTAACTAGTTGTAATATTTGGCAGTAAAATCATGTTGATACTGAAAAATATTAACCCACATGAAGTAGGGAATCAAGAAGGCATTTTGAACCAAATAAAAAGTGTGTACCTTACTATAACTTTAGATATCACGAAAATCACATATTTTTTTTATATTTGTAGGCAGATCCATGTTTGAGGATTTTTTTTGAAGACTTTGGATTCAAGTGTCTTTAAGTGAAAACATCTTTATATTTTTTACTATAATTATGACGTCATAAAAAAAGAAAAAAAATTGAAATTAAGTTTTCAATTCTCTAAAATGATATTTGCTTAAAAGCTAAGTTTTTTTTAGATTTTGAGCAATTTAAGCTTTCAGTAAAAAAATCACCTAAGTTATACTTTAGTGTATGCAAATTATCTAAAATTTTGCATAGGATGTGTTTATGATAATTTCTAAGTATGTTATTTGTCAGCTAAAAATTCAAAGCTTGCCTATTTTGTATGCACTGAAACTTAAAACCTTAGAATAATAGCTGTAGCTAATAATAATTTACGTTTAATTAGTAAGAAACGGTCGAAATTTTATTTAATAAATAAACTAAATAAATAAGTGTTTTAGTTATTAATTAAATACATTTTATTTATTTTAAACACGGAAAAAAGACAAATAGTGCTGACTAACTATAAATCATGATAAATTAGCTGCCAATCATTATGAAAGAGTAGCTACTGATTTAAAATAAACTTTATATAGAAAATAGATGTATACATTGGTTTGTTATAGGTTAAGTTGTCTGCTATTGTATATATGTTGTCAACAATTGTAGACTTTTGCGGGTAAATATTTTGCCATTGTATGAAAAATTATGTATTTTTGAGAATATTTTCAGTTTTATGCATATAGAATTTTATAATTATAAATATAAGATGCTTTTTCTAAAATATCTTATTTTAAAAGTACATAAGTAGCCTTTAGCGTTTTATTAATTCATACTTGTTAGTATAACATACCCTTTCTTAAAGTTTTCTTATTCATAATATATATGGCAAGTGCTGAAAAAAATCGAAAAATATTTGACTCTTAACGTTAATGTATTCGTTTAATAAATAGTTTTTTTTTCATAAAAACATGTTATGTTTCACATGGTCTGAAGTTTTTCAAGTAACGATTTATGGAATTAACCATTGTATTAATTATCTTATTTGGAATAATATTTTACAAAACAATTATTTGGGTGATGAGTTATAAGTTTATATATTTTAAACCTTACATACATATTACATACATATTGTTTTGATTTTTGAAAACTAATAAAAAGGTCTCAACTTCAAGAGAAAAATTATATTAATACTTTGAAAGAATTTAATAAATACAATAATTATAACAAAAATCTTCTATAAAGTAAAATGTATTGTGTTATAGCAATTATTTGTAAGTAATTGATTTATTTGAGAAAAAAATCTCACTTTTATTTCAATGACTATTAAGAATTAATATTATATTGTTTCTATCAAAAATACTGTTATTTTTGAGATTGCTTGATATATTTCTAATTAATACTGTAAAAATACCTTTGTACTTTATAATCGAAAACACAATTTAAAAATTCTTTTTTTAAGTCAGCTAAATTTTTTTTTTTTAGTTTATAGTACGGTATAAAAACGTAAGAACTTTTGGTTTTAGAAATTAGCACAAGGCGTACTTTTTAACTACTATTTTTGTATACTTTAACAAGCTCACTACATAACTCAAACTAATTGTTCTGAGCTAAAGAAAAAAATCAAATAAGATGCTAGCTTAGGGTTTCCCAAAGTGGGCGATATCGCCCCCCTGGGGGCGATTTTAGTATTTCGGGGGGCGATAATTAGTAAGGGGACGATAACTAGTAAGGGGGCGATTTTAAAATTTTGGGTTATCATAAAATTTTTACTTTTTATTTTGCTATTTTACTAATTAAAGCTTGCTATTAAATATTTGACCCTGTGGTAAAACTTAAACAAAAAATTTTATTGTGTTTATGTAAAATTTAGAGAAAAAAATCAAGTACTTATGACTCCTACTTTCAAATCATTTACATATTTTAAATTATATATTTTCTTATTTAACACTTACATATATCATAGACGATCGGAATTCTTTTCAGTATTTTTTAAACTTACATATATGTTATTTAGGATTACAAATGGTTTGTAAAAATCTATGTTTTCCATATTAACTATCACCTCATGATATTTCCAATTGTTTTTTGAAAAGTAACTAAGTTAGACTAAGAAATAAAACTATACAGGGTTGCCAATTTACCTAGAAAAACCTGGAATTTGACAATTTAGGCAAACATTTTTTTTTAATCTGAAATTTTTAACAATTTCAACATATTAAGTAGTAAAATTTCGGTTTGACACAAAAAAGCTATCATTTAGATAAAAATATGGATCTCTTCGTGGCAGATCTTTTTGAAGTAAACGACTCACAGGAAACCTTATCCGACTTACAAACTGACCTTGAACTTAAAGTAATTTTTTCCAAAGAACGAAATGAAAGCTTTTGAACTCAACAAAAACTAAGGCAAAAGTATCCATTCATTTTAGAGGAATTTAGATTGTTGTGTAAAGTTTTTTCTTCTAGCTATGTTGTTGAGAAAGCTTTCAGTTTAGTTATCAACATCTTGAGCAAAATATCTAATCTATATATTTGTAAAGGAAGTGACTTGAAGCTTTATTTGACTGATTTAGAATCAGATTGGAAAAACTTGCAAGAATTCATGAACCTCATCTTTCGCATTATATTTAAATTCAGTAGCAGACATTATTTTATGAAAGTTTTTTTTATTTATTTGATCTTTTAAAATACTTCTTGTTTAACCTGGTCTGTATTGTATTTAAGTAGTCTTTTTATATTAAAAATTCTTTTAAGTTATTTATTCTATAACAAGTTTGCATAATGCCTAATAAATATTAATTACTGTAGACTTCCTCTTGAGTCTGCATTTTTTACCCAAAAAAAGTGCAAACTTATACTTTCCTAAATTTAACTTAAATAAAGTCTATTACAAACTAAGTATTAATAAAACAAAAAATACACAATATTTTATAGCTTATATAGATATTTTTTTTTATGACTGTTTGTTTTATGTTTTATTGATTTCATGTTTATTCATAACGTTATTGCATATAACATATTCAAATTTATCATTTTGTAAAAAAATGGTAATAATTTTTGAGTTAAAACTTTTTTATTTTGTTCAAAGTGCAAGTTGAAAAGGAACTCTACTGTATTTATAAAATGTTTTATGTTTTAAATATGTTAAGGCTTTGTTGTGACCTGGTTAATTTTGTAGTTTATATTTGTCGATTTACATTACACTAAAAGTTTTTATAGCGTAGTGGTTAAAGTATTTGTTTGAAAGAAATTTATTTGACATATTTTTGTTATTACTTGTTTAATCTGTATAAATAAAAAAACCCTGATAACTAATAAAGTTTTTATTTCAAAAATTAAAATGAGTATAGATTTGATGTCTCTATTTGAAATGCTTAGACTTTTTCATTTAAAAGAATATTAAACTCAAACTTATTTTCTCACTTGATTTATTACTGTTAGAAAATCTATATATTAAATAATTTTAAACTATTAATACATCTGTTTTTTGTTTAATCTTATTTTTTAATATATTAGCAGTTAGAATATGTTGTTTATTTTCTAGTTCAACACTAGCTTTTAGTTTTTCACTATTTTTTTCTAGTAAATTGTTATAGGCTAATAACTGGAGAAAAAATAAAATTAAACAGTATTAAATAAGCAATCAAAAAGACTGCTACAGTTACAAAAGAAAGTTTTAACACAATTAAAAGAATTTTTTAATTGATTACTTTCTGTTCACAGAATTAACTGTAAAACATTTGATTATTTTTCAATTTTAACGAAGAAAAAAAAATGTTTAAATTAAGGTTTAGATTCCTAAATGTTATTTTAAGTCAAATACTATTTAATGGTATTCTACTACAAAAGATATAGTTTAAAAAGTTTAGAATTAAATTTATAATTTTACAACTAACTCGCTTATAATATATCTCAGCATTAAAATTAATAATTTTACTGCATTAACAAAAGGTATTGATAAATCCACTTTTCATGTGAGATAATCAACCAGTCAATCAAACTTCCTAAAACTGGATCAGCAATAATGTTTTAATATCTATTTCATTTTGTTTAAAAAAATCTGTACTCTTTTATAGTTTTGAAATCTCTGGTATTTAATTTTAGAATATGCCTATTTATATAACAATTTAAGTATTTTGTGCGGCTTAAATAAGTTATTTAGTATTCACTCTAAATGTCCGAAATTCGTTAAATGAGAGATAGTTATAATGTCAGGTTTCAGTTAAGATTTCAAATGGGTAACTTACGGTCCAGATCCAATCAAATTTCGACCCGCCAAGTAACTTGAAACTACTTGTGCAAAATAAACAAAATTTAGTTTATAGATGTTTATGATTTTGAAATACTTTTTCAATTTGGTTTTCAGTTACTTTAGTATTTCCTAGATCACAATAATACTAAATCATTTTATTACAATTATGCTCAAGTTTTTTAGTTTTCTGTATGTTATTTTTTAAAATTATGCAGCCCGCAATTACATTTTTTAAACGAGTTGAAACAAGAAATGATTTTTTAGTAAATATGTATTGCTGACTACAAAAGTTGTCCTTCACTACCCTAAAAGTTTCATTAGTTTTAGAACAATTCATATTTAAACAGGTTTGATTACTGATTACACAAGGCTTTTTAACATTTAAGTATTTTAATACACTTCACTGGGCTTATAAGAAAACAACAGTGACTTATTTTCTCAAGCCCTGTAAACTATTTTGAACACAGCTGAAAAGTGCGTGTATAAGAAATACCAGACTAAATTACATTTCGAACACATTTTTTTGGCTCAAAAGTTTGTACTCAAGAGAAAAACTACTTTTTAAAATCGTGGGGGGCGATTACTTTCAAATTTCTGAAAAGGTGGCGATTTAGTAAATGAGTTTGGGAAACCCTGTGCTAGCTTAATGTTGTATTTAAATTAATATTGTAAAAATGATTAACCCAAGTTTTTGTATACTAAAAATATAAGTTTGAAAAATAACTAAGAAAATGTAAACAAAAATATAGATACAAGTTTTATTACCATTACAACAAAAACAAGTGAAAATAACCACTTTATATGCATTAAACTATTAATTTAAACACTTTAAAAAAATAACATACGCATATCAAAAATAATAGAACAGTTTGAAGAATAAGAAAGTTGTTAAGTTGTTTGATTGTGTTATCGTAAATAAAAACTAAAAGTTATTTAATTAAACAAAAGTATTTTTTGCTGCTAGTTTTAAACTTGGCAAAAGTATTAAAAATTTGTTTAATTTAAAATAACATAGTAGACTCAATTTTAATGTGTATGAAAAAGTAAAAAAAAAAGATTCTTTTACTAGTATAAGAATATACTTAAAACCCCAAAAAAATTCTAGTTTTTATATATAAATTAAAATGAGCTTCTTTGTAAAAAAAAAAGTAGTTCAAAAAGGCTTAAAAAACTCAAAACAGTTACAGCTACTGCACAAAAACTATTTTTTAAGTTTTGTAAAACCTGCATAAGTAATTTTGTTTTTAGAACTTTAACTTATCAAAAGTATTAAACTAATGCCGAAAAATATTTGTTAATATAAGTTTTTATGTTAACAAAATTTACTGTTCGCATTTAAAGTTTAGATTTAAAGTCGTGAGGGTCAAAAATAAAAAAGTTTCAAAATTCACTGTGCAAAAAAATTGAACCAGGTGTTTAATGTAAGTTGAAGTTATAATCTCATTATTTGTAATTAAACTAATTTAATTTTTAAAGAACTTTTTCTATGTAGTTTTAAACTATTTGATTTTAGCAAAATCTCTACTTAATTTTAGTTTAGAATATAATTTAGATTCTCAAAGTTTGTGTTTTTAATCAAGTTACTTTTACTTTCATTGATTTTATTACGTTTATTAGCATTAAAAAAATATTTCTAAGACACTTATTCAATTTTTTGTTCAATTTATCAGCCTTTAAAGTACTGTACTTTGTATTAACTTTAAAGTATTAAACTTTAATGTGTTTATATTAGATGCACTTAAGCAGAAAAAAAATTTAGCCACAATATAAAACAGTGAACAAAATTACAATTTTTTTTTCTATACTTTGAATATTTGAAATAATAGCTTAGTGTACTTTTATAAAAATACAATTCACGTTTTAATTATTAATTAACATTGGAAAAATTATAAGCTACAACAAAATTTGAAGTTTTAAATTATAACATTTAGTCATAGAAAAGTATACTAAGTACTGAAAACGTTTTTTCAGTTTTGTACATACATACAGGCTAACTTAGTAATACTTAAATTTTAGACGTAAGTGTTTGATAAAAATAAATTTTTAAGGAGTTTGTTTACTATTAAAAACTGTGCGATATTTGAGAAGAATCTGTTTACTTTCTTAAAATTTGATAGTTTTATAACTTAGTTATATTAAAAGCAAATACTTGAAATAAAGACTTTAAATGTAAGTAATAATATTTTAAGCTCTCATGTATCTGAAATTCTGGTCTAAACTGAATTATTAATGTTTAAGTATGACTGCAAAAAATTTCAAAAAATAAAAAAATTGATTTTATTTATATAAGAATTTAGTAAAAGTCTAAAAAGATTATAAACATTTGTAATGTGTTTTTCGACATTCAAAAGTTTCAATAAACTTATTTTTTTAGAAACTATGTTCTAAAAATAATCCTATTTTAAGATATTTACTAAACATTTAACTATTAAGTTTCAACTAGTTATCAGACATTACAATTATCTGACACACTTAAGTTTAGCTATGTTAACTAGCATTGAAAAATAAGTTGCTTCTTTTAAATACGATTAAGTATTTACATAAGTATGAACTTTAGATAAAACTGATTATTTAGTACAGGGGTCGGCAGGCAGTTGGTGCTGGCGGGCCAAATTTCAAGTTTCCAAAATCTTCGCGGGCCGCAGTTTTAGTTTTAGTGACATTTGAATAATATTTTGGTTTTAGTCACATTAAAGAAAATTTTATTTTTGTTCACTTTATTAATTTTTATGATATTTAGCTACACATAGAATGCCTATTTTATTTATAAATATTTATTGGAGTAACATTTACATTGACAATTATACTTAAATCTTAATTAACTGTGTACTTTTTTTAACATAATCAATACTCGAATACTCTTATAAAGTATCTTATTAGTAATTAATTAGCTTTTAACATGGTTTCAACTTTTATAACAGTGCAAAAACTTGCAACTAATCAAACTCAGATACCCAACTAAAACGTCATCAGTATTAAAAGTACACAATGTATAAGTAGACCAGAAAAAAATACAATTAGTAAACTACAATATTGTCATAAAAAATGATCTGAGAATTCGAAGATTTATAAAAGTGTTTGAAATAAAAGTTTACCTGAGTTTCTTTTAAATTTCTCAAACAGGTTTAACCTAGTTTGAATTTTTCGAATTTTTTAAACTAGACTGTATGTTTGGCAACCCGTTTTAAAATAAACTCACAAAATAAAGTAATAACGAAGTTTATTACCAGTGAATTAAATATATAGCAAAAATAATGTCATAAGTCAGCTTGAATGGACAATTACGTTTCTTAAACATTTTAAACTAAATTTAAAAATTTATTAAGCTTTTGATAAAGTAGAAAAACTTAACTTTTATTGAACATTATAACAATTCTTTATCTGCAATAAAGATGTTGTATTTAAAGAGTAAATGTGAAATATAAGACGAGCTATAAGATTTAAAAAACGTTAGTTAGGAATTATTGCGAGAAACAAAAAAAAACAAATAGCTATAGTCAGTTTCAACAAAGCAAATGATTATATTCAGAGTAACTACAGACTGATCAGAAAAACTGGTAAGGCAAGTTATAAAGTAGCAAAATTAATTAGTAAAAATATTTTTTTTAAGAATTTATGTTGGTGGTAGTACAACATTTTTGTTTTTTTCTTCAATGACAACAATAAGTCGTGTTTAGTAAACTTCCGAAGATTATAAAGCAGCATAAATCAAATTAGAACTTTAATCAATCTGTTAAGATAAGATAACAGGTACAACAAATATTGCTCATCTGACAGATTTTAATAGAGGTGTTTTACTGACTTTGATTTTTTAGAAAAGATTCTAGGTTTAGTTCCAATGCACAACAATAGGTGAAGGCGTTTTAAAAGCAAAAATGCAATGCACTTACATAAAGTTTTTAAAAGTATAATTTTCTGCTTCTTTTTATGGAATAAAATTAAATTACATTTAGTAAAAAAACTGTCTTTAGTAATATAGCAATACTAAATAGATACTGTTAAGCTACTTTTAGTGTGTTTAAAAAAAGTATCTATTTAGTAAATTTTTTGTATCAAATCGAAATTTCATTACTTTACACGTAAAAACTGTTTAAAATTCCAGTTTTTTTCACAAATTCTCAAATTCAAGGTTTTTCCAGAATTATTATGCAAAAAATTCTAAAATTCCAAGCTTTTCCGAGATTAAAGTTTTTTAGCAACACTAATTGTTCACACCTGTATGTATACAATTAAATAAATAATATTTAAAATTTTATCAGCTGCAAGACTTAAAGTTTAACATACATTATAATTCAAACCGACACTGTAAATTGAATAAAACATACATCATAAATTCAATTTGCCACTCATAAAGCAAAAACGCCAGACTAAATGACCAAAAACTAGCCTAATATTTCAGTATACAAATATTTATTTTAATTACAAACTGAAAAAATGACTAAATCAACTTGAGATTTGAAATCTACAGATAGTCATAGTTTAAGTGTGTGACAATGTTTAGTTGCTTATTTGCTTGAATTTGAACTACTTTGAGTAACAATAAACAAACCTTATAATTTTACCATCCCTAGATTTAGTTTGTATTAAATAAACAGTAACTGTATATATTAGTGCATAAAAATTAACTCAGTTTGTCAAAAAAAAACAATGTTTGAAAAATGAAAATGTATACCTCTCAAAAAATGTTTTAATTTATATCATGTATTGTTGTAAATGTGTCTTTACACACCTAAATGCTACATGTATAAACAATATTTTTAGAAAATTTCGAATTTACTAAACTTAATCTAGTTTAAGTATTAAATAAAGCGTGGATTAAAGTGGGAACCGCTCATTTCCAACCCGCGATAATTTCCTAACCGATCAAATCCGAGAACCGCTTACCAACTAAGGGTTAGGAGTAACAGTGATAGTAAAACATAAATTAATTATAAATAAATATAAAACAAAAATACTAGAAAAAAATGGAATAAATAAAGAAAATTAAAAATATTTTCGAGTAGGAATTTTGCACGCGTTAGATATGATCGGGTGGGAAATGATTCTAGTGGGAATTTTCAGTATGTCGATTCAAATATGAGCATCTTTGTACATTTGTGTGCAAAGGAATTAACTTTAAGTACTAAAAAAACTTTTAAAAAATCAAAATGTGTAAGAATCAAATAAAATAAACCTTTTTTCTTACTAATATGTAATTTTAAATGTTTTTGTGCACACTCAAATATAACTTTTAGTAATAAAACATAAATAAAAGAAACTTAGTTTAAAAAAAACTTGTAAAAAACACCTAAACTTGCTGTTGTAAGAAGAAAGTTATGATAAAATCGAGAAAAACCTGGTGGAATGCTAATCTTTCTTTTTTTACATTTTTAAGCTGATACTGTAAAGTTTTTTAATTGTTTTAAAATGTTAAAAAGGGACTTAAAACGAAATTAATAAAAATAAACAAAAAACCAAATTAAGTTTAACTTAACATATATTTGTTATTCAGCGGGCCACATTTACATGCTCGCGGGCCACAAAATTTTCTTCCGCGGGCCGCATTCCATTCAAAAAGTAAACGTGCTCGCGGGCCGCAAATCTACCCTTCAGGGGCCGCATTTGGCCCGCGGGCCGCAGTTTGCCGACCCCTGATTTAGTAGTATTATACGCATAGTATATTGAAAATAAGCAGTTATATATTTTAATCAAAATTTAAACAGATTTAGATAACTAATTAGCTACATAAACATTTTGATTTGTCTGTAAAACCTTAACTTTCTTAAAAGTATACAAGTTTCACTAAATGAAACAAATTTATAATGTAATAAGGGAACTTACTACTTTTATTACAGCTATAGATGTTTTTAAGACTTATAATGCATTAAGTTAACAAATCTTACGAGAGCTTTTTAGACAATTTTTCAAAAATAAATCTTTTACGATCAAATTTACTCGCTTTTACCAAAAATAATTGGTTTTAATATATCTTATCTCACAATAGTTTACTGTTTAAGGTTGGATAACTAAAATAATATGAGTAAACGTTTTTAAAAGCATGAAAATAATAATGTTAATATGTTTTTTACAAATAAAACTATAATCTATAGCTCCATAAATTTACTTTTCAAAGTTTTATTACATATTTATATAGAATATAGTGAATAATTGTTAAATCCATTGGTAAATATACTTCAAATTGATTTAATATAAATATGCAGACATATAAATACGAATAAATAAAATATGAATAATCTAATCACATAAAAAAACGTATTCATAAGGCAGAAGTTAATAATGTTAATAAGTTTTCTATTAATAAAACTATAAACTTAAACAACCATCAAACGTCAACTAAATATAAATACAGAACATTGTTTAAAATGCAATAAAAGTGTGTAAAGTAAATTTTTATAACTAAAGTCCGAATATTTATATTAAATCGTTTTGAAATATATTTTAACTGAATAATAACAGTTCTTTTACAAAAACTAAATTTATAAAAATAAATTTATAATAAGAGTATTATTATTATAAGATAAGATATTTATAATAATAAGATATTATATTAGCAAAATAAGATATTTAATTAGCGATATTTGATACATCAATTTAAATTATTATACAAAAATCGTTTTTATTTGATACTTTAAAACACAGCAGCTGTATTTTTCTCTTATAGATAACAATTTAATAGCTAAAGTATTCAAATATGGAGAAATTGTAAGTACTATGATGTTTTTAGTTTGTTTAAAATAATATACTTATATGAAATTTTACTTTATGGTTATACGATACTTTCTAGAATGTTTAGCGGAAGTTTTTGTTAATTTCAGTTTTCAAAAAATAACAAAATGCTGTTTAAATCAATTGCTTTATTGAGCCATAATCATAAGTCACTTTATTACAAATAAAATATAAGCTGAAACACATGCTTTAATTAATCATTATGTTTGTTTCATTGAAATACAGTATCGTTTGTAATAATTAAACAAAGTGTTGAACGTTGCAAGATTTATGGCCAAAACATATATAAAAAAAAATTAAATGTTGAAATAATGGTTTTTCCATTATAAAAATCACAATTTTTATACATTAAAGTTTATTGCAAACAAAGTACAAAATAGAAGTACTTTTCGGACACGCTCTTCAGTATTTTTTCGTGTCAAAACAAGCTGAAATAATGATTCACTGATAAAAACTAATAAAACTAAGTATTTAAGAAAACAAATTAAATTTAACATAATAGTAATAATTAACAAATTAAGGCAATCGTTTAATCAGAAATAATATAAATGTAACACAACTTTACTAATCAACTAATTTAAGTTCAACGAATTAAACAAAATGGTCGAATAAACAAATTTCTTTTGTTTACAGAGATCTGGCTTTAAGCTTAAAATGTATATAGCTTCTAAAGTTTTTAGGATAAATTCATTACGAGCAACTGATATTATTTTGAAGTTATCCACTTTATAGTTTTCGACACACTTAGGATTAGTAATCAGGTGTTGGCCAATCGCTGAACTACTATTTAGTTTTTTCAAATCATCAAATTTAATTTCCTCGTTACATGACTTTATCTTGTTTAAAAGGTTTTTTTGGTATGTGTTGGTTAGTTCTTGCAATCAAATTGTTACTCGTTCTACCCACGTATGTTTTTTTACATAAACATAGAAATTTATAAATTACATTGCTAGTGTTTAGGGTGGATAATTTATTTTTGTTTTTAATCTGAAACAGTTTATTGGTTGAGTATACTATTCGTAAATTAACAGATCTATAGCCATTTTCTACTATTTTCTTCAAATTATTATGCAAAACTGTATTCTGATTGTATGGCAACTTAAGGTATACCGGACACTTTTTTGGACCAAATTTTATTGACTCAAACCTTGTCTTTGTTTTTTGTATTGTGTTCTTTATTATGTCTAGAGGGTAACCTAAAGTCGCAAAGATTCTTTCCACATTTGATAATTCTGTTTCTAAATATTTTTCAGAACAAATTTTCATTGCTCTATATGTAAGGCAACTGATTAGATTTAGTTTTTGTCTCATTGGACTGTATGAGTTATAAGGGACATAGTCCCCACTGAAGGTACTTTTTCTAAAAATGTTCGTATAGAACATTTGATTCTCCCTATTGACCATAACATCTAAGAATGCTAAATTGTTTTCAGTTGCTGTTTCCATAGTAAATTCGAGGTTTGCATGCATGCTATTCAGTTTTAATAGAAATTCGTCTCTGTCTTTATCGTCTGTAAAGATGGCAAACGTGGCAAATTATTTTAAAACTAGTTGTTGTACATACCTAAATAAATTTTTCAGATAATTTATTTCAAAGAATTTCTATAAAACAATGCTTCACTTTATAAGAGATTTTTATCATTAATTTCTGAATATTAAAAAATCATAGGGTAACATCAAGGCTTAACTTAAGATTTCCTTCTGTGTTTAAAACCAATAAACACTTATTAAAACTAAAAGTAAAAAAAATATTATTTATCAAGTTTCTTAATATTTGCTACAACTTTTATAAGTTAATCTTTTTAAAATCCGACTAAAAAATTGAGTTAGAAATCCGCTGTTAGAAAAAATTCAAAAAAGTAATTCTTTAAATTTTTTCAAACTAAAATCAACTGACAACTATAATAAAAAAAAAAACGTTTATACTTATTCTATGAGCTATTTTATTGACAACTTTAAGACAATTTCTTGAAATTTTTTATTTATAAAACTAATAAATTCGAATTAAGTTCAGACACTTTGACATTTTCCACGGCAATTAGACAGTAATTATGAATTGCTTTTTGTTTAATAGTTCTAAAAACCAATCTATAAAAAGGTTTTCAAAGTAAGATACACATATTTAACGTACTTCTTAAGAGACTGACTTTATTTTTCAGAACAGGTGTATGAATATTAATTAAGATATATTTCGACAACAAACCGTAAAAAAATTCATTATTCAATATATAAAAAAGTTAATTATTAACTTAAAGTTTTAAAGCAGTAACTCTCACTAGAGTTTAAATAGATAAATTTGTTTTAAAAGTTGTCAAAAAATATTATATAACAAACAAACAGTAATAAATTTTTTGAAATAATTAGTACAACTATATTTTCAACCGTATTTCTACTTTTTTTTTATTTGTCGATGTTTTTTTCTCACTGTTGAAGATTTTTATGTTTAATGTAAATTAGAAAAAAATTTAACAAATGTTTTGCTTTAGTATTTAGTTTAAAAAACGCTTTAATTAAATAAAGTTATCTTAATAAAAAGAAAGATTTATTAAAAACAACTTCAAAACTTTTCATTATCAATAAACTTAAATTAAAATTTTGGAATTTTAGTTATTCTATCTGTACAATACATTATTTTTACATAATAGCAAAGTATTTACCCGCAAAAGTTTGCTTTTGTTGACGAAATATACACAGTAGCGGAAAACGTAATTTACAACAATCCAAATCTTTATACCTATTTTCTATATAAAGATTATACGAAATATGTAGCTAATTCATCATAATGATTGCAATCTGCTTTATCATATCATGTTTTATCAGTAAACAATTCATAACTTATTTACTTTCATGTGTCAAACATCAATGTTTTTATATAAAAAACTAGAGAATTTTGTACTACTTTATAAAATTAGCAGCTTTGAAACTTGCATTTTATGATAGCAATTGTACTTAGTTTCTACAATATAGTTGCAATAGTACTAAATTCACCTATAAATTCAATCAGGACTTTTTAGAAATTACTCAAACTATCAATAAACAAATATTATTTTCACAGCTGACTAAATATTAAAAGTTTTTAATTTTTAAAACATAAAAAACGGTCTTCATAAAGCAGTAAAATTAAATTTTCATCACTTAAAACTTAATAAACCCTCTGGGTATTTTTTTACAAATATAAACAATGAATACATTTTTAATACTTTTTTTTTTGAAATTAAAGTAATAAAATATTGAAAAAATCTTTAAGAGGAAAAGCTATATATTTACAAAAAAACTCAATCAAAAAACTAATAAAGCATACAATTTTAGTTTTATAAAAATAAGTATTAATTTGTCTCTATCGTTGTTATAAACACTTTTAAACTTATGTTTACTCAATTTTAATAACTAGGCTGATTTTAGGCCTGAAGGGGTTTTATTGGTCCAAAAGGGGAAAAAGACTTTCCGGTTAGTAAAATAAAATAAATTATTTGTTGCTTAGTTTTAGAATTAATAAAACTAAGAAAGTCAATAAGTTGAAAACAATCTATCTATTTAAAATTTTTTAAACAACTATTTTATTATTTTATTTATTTTTTATTTAGGGATTACCTGTTAAACAAGGAATTCCAGGTAAAAGTTGTTCAAACTGTCGTGAGGTTTTTAATTCATTACTGCTAGAACAAAACTTTGTTGCCAACAAAAAACAACAATCAGTAAGTTACTAACAACTGTTTTTATTAATTTTTAACTTATTCGAGTTAATGAAAAGTGAAAGCAAATATTATAATCTGTAACAGTAAAAAGTTTTGTAAACAAACTCCATAGTACAGTATTTAGTAAAACTTTTGACTAAGACAAGCTTTCTATTAAAAGTAAATGAAAAAGATAAATGTATGTAAACATTTAAAACAATAGCTTTCCAGTACTTTCAAGTTCAACATAATTATATTTGTTTAGTGAAAACAAGCTTAACAAATGAGCAATTAGTATTAAAACTTGAGTTCAATTAAAATTGGATTTCTTGCAAAACGTTAAGCTTTATACTCTATTGCTAGGTACTTGTTCAACTATACTTCTACTTTTTTGTATTGCTTTTATTAAATTTACTTTGATTTTATTTTGAGTGGATTTAATTGAAAATTTTTGTTTAAAGAAAAGTTAAACTAAGTACAAAACAGTTAAACACATCATTTAAGCTTCCATGTTTATTATATTATAAATATTAGGGAGACAAAGGAGATTGTGTTCTGGGATTCACTGAAAATCAAGTTATTGAAATTGTCAATAAGTACTTTGATGACATTTTAAGTGGTAAGTATAAAGTAATGAGTTACTTTGGATTTTTACTAACAAGGTTTTGTATAACTGGTTTTACATAAACAGTAATATGTATTTAAAAAAAAAAACAAACACTTTTCAAGTATGATTCTTACCTAACTATCTTAAAAGAAAAGCTAGATGCAATTCTCAAACAAAAACTTGAAGAAAAATAAACGCATGATTGGTTAGTTAAGTTTTTTTAATAAATTCAAGCTGAATATCATGTAAAGTTGTAACTTTTACTACGTTAAACTAAAAATGAACATATTTTTAGTTGGTTAATTGTTCTCAATGTATATTTATATCGTTAAAATTATTCATTAAAAACATCGAACTGTATTTTAACAATTTACAAACAGTTTTATACAAAATTAATCAGTTTTAGGTAATTGAAAATTAAAAGAGTTGATAAAAAAGTAGTAATAGATAATAACTTTACTAACTTATCATTTTTAAAATTGTTATCAATTATTGTTTTAATGAGCATAAACTAAAATTTTGAAACTTTTACCTTAAATATATTACTTTAAAAAGAATCTTTGAGAATTCGGACATAGAACCAAAAAGAAAACTTATTGTTTAAAGCCATCTTATCAGCTTCACTGTTTCAGTTGATAAAATCCTAATAAAAGAATCAAAAAAAAGGTTTTGACTATTAAAAGGAAAGTTTTCGATTCTTAGAACAAAAGTGTTATTTGATTCTCTTTTCAATTATTGAAAAAAACAAATAATTTTTGTGATACAAGTTTCTGCTGTTTTGTTTACATACGTGTCATCACCACATTCTTAATGTACAAAACTGCCTTTTCTCAATACAATGCATGTTTTTGTTTGTTGCCTTTTGTGTTGATTATTTGATGATGTCATACTTTCGTTTGCTATTTTAATAAAGACGTTTGCTATTTTATTAGTGTTTTATGGAAAATTTTCAACACTCTATAATGATTAATTAATGTATAAGAGCAAGTTTAAAAATTTTAAGCATAATTTTTAAACTTGCTCTGTCTTATCAAAAATATTAAGCATATTTATAAGTATATTTTTTTTGATTTTCCAGGAGATCGTTATTAAGTTTTATTAAAAATATACTTTATAACATAATACTTCCTGATCATAAACAGAATTTACAATCTTTAAGGATAGATTCATTTTAAAATTTTTATAGAAATAACCTTGTAAAAAAAGCTGTAATAAGTGAAACTATGCATTTTGTAGACAGTGTTAAAACTTATAATTTTTCTAAATTTAACAATAAGCTTTGAACAAAGTTGTTTAATTACGTAATAGTTATAGTGAAATAGACACTGTTGATAACAAAAGATTACGACTTTTCAAAAGTGTTAAAAATTTTAATATCACGTTTTTATGAAGTAAATTAAAAAGTTTAACACTCGTGTCTTTTATTTTAAAAAAGTAACTTACGTATAGCATTAAAATTTAATAAATAAAACTTTTATACAGTTATGTAGACAGATTTAAAATTGTCCTCAATTTTTTTTGTTACTTTTCGTTGTTTGTTGCTGATAAAAACTAAAATAAAGTTATTGATTTTTTTTCGTAGAAAGTTTAGTTTTTCTATAATTCTAAATAAGTTATAAGCGATTGTTACAACGAATTTTTTAGTTAAAAAAACATAACCTTTTATTTTCAACTCATGTTTTTTGATTTTAAAATAATTTTTCAATAAAAATTTTGTAGCATTTTTAGATAAAAATTATAAAAAATATATCTATACTTCATTATACTAAAGCTCTGTAGAAGTCTTACATCTACAAAAAGTTTTTATACCCATACAAATACTTTTCGACATCTATCATTAAAGAAGTCAAACTAATTATTTTATTTTTCAAAGAAATGAGAATAGCAAGTATTTTTAAATATATACGAACTATATTGTCTTCTGTTAAGTTTTTAAACGTTCTACTTTCTTGACTAAAACTTCAAAACTAACAATTTATCAATATAACCCACTTATAAAATAAACTCAAAAAAAAAAAATAATAATAGAAAAAATTTTAATGTTGTAAAAAAAAAAAATTAGCATTTTTTGTTTTAGTCGAGTTTTTTAAACTTAAATTAAAAATCGTATCGTTGAAATTCGGATAAAATATTTTTTTAAAAATAACTTATAGGGATAAAGAATATTATTTTCTTATAAAAAATACTTATCTTATATTTAGTTAGTTTATAGTGGTTAGAACGTTATTCCTTTATAGATATTAGTCTAGTAAAAAAAACTCATGTATATAAAATAAATTTAAATTTTTCAAGGTTTAGCAGTTCGTAATATCTAACAAAAACACTTGTAATTTTATTTAAATTATAACTCGTTTATAAAGTTACGGTTAGAAAAAACTAAACACATTTTTTGATAAATTTCATTTTATGGTTAAAGTTTTTGATATAAGTTAACTTCAAGATACTTTAAGAATAAATAAATTACGAAAAAAAAACCAAATATTAGTATTTTTTAAGTAAAACAGACCAGGTGTTACCTAGACCAATTGAAACTTAAAAATTTAAAGTGCTATAAATAAACTAAACAACAGTCAAAATTTTCAAAACTTTAAAATAACTTTTTTATTATTTGTTTTTATGTTAACAGAGACTTGATACAATTTTATTACATTTATATATATTTTTTTATAAATTCGGTTTGTAACTAATAGAAGTAAAATGTATAACACTTCAAAACAAGCTTTTTTATACTTCTCTAAGTAAAGAATAACGTAATTGTAAATTATAAAATTCGAAAATTGCAGGTTTAGACTTATACTTAAGTTTTAATAAGCATGCAAATAGGATAAAAGCTCAATGATTAAATTACACTAACATGTAATCTCGATAATTACAATTTATTTCCGTATTTTACCTCTCATTTGTAAAAAATTTATCACAAACTTATGTAAAACTTTATAAAATTATAAAAAATAATTAGTTTTCATTGGTAAAAACTAAACTTTGCGGTTTACGTATAATTTTGATATGTTCTTTAAACGTTTAACCTGATAAAACAGCTAGTTATTTTTAAAACAATGATGAATACAGTACTACCGAAAATAAACTTTGTTATGTTTAAAACGTATTAAGCTTGCAAGTTTAAGTTTTACTGTTGGTGCAAGTTTTTGAAAATTAATTTCTTGGTATCCTGCCAGCCAGCTCTATCTCTAATAAAATTACGAATTACAGTAAAATGCCACCTTTTTTTACTGCAAACACAAAAGAACTTGTGTTGTTCAACGAAAATAAGTTTCAAGTTTTTCATGTTTTATAAACACCTCAAAAAAAAATATGTGTAATATACAAAAAGTTTCAAATTATAATACTAACTTTTTATACTTTTATAGAAGAATATTAATTTTTATCTAAACGCTAAATTAAAAATACGAAGCTTTAAATGAAAGAATAAAAAAAATCGACTGATAAAAATGTTTTTTAACCAGTTAAAAACAAATTTGAAGACATTTTTGTTAAAAAAATGTTGACTGACTTCAATTCAAACAATCTTATCAAGCTTAGTTTATGACAATTAAATTTTTTTTTCAACTTGAACTTCTTTACATAAGTACTAATATTTCATTAGCTTTATTTTTATTTATTTCTTCATTTCAACTTGGGTGGCAGAAAAGAAAATTAGATAAAAGTATATTTATATTGACATCATCTTTTAAACATTTTATTTTGAGTGATGTACTTAAAAGTAGTTGTGTTAAAAAGTTGTTTAGACACAAATAAACAAATAATTTTTATTTATGTCAGAAATTTTGTTTTTAAAACTATAAAATTAAAAGTTTTTTTTTTCTTTTAAAACGTAGCACGAAAATACATTTCTTTAGTAAATCTAAAACTTAAGTAAGTCCTGTAATTCCACAATTAATTTTTAATCAGTTGTTGTAACATTTTACTTAAATAAGTCAAGATTTAATCTTTTGTTATAGATTTATAGTAGCTTTTGATATGAAAACCAAACATAAACTTCAAGTTTAAATCATTTAACTATATCTTTTAAACACAATGTTGTTTCAATTTTTTTAGTTATTAATATAACGATTTTTTAGTCTTTTGTTTCTTTGGTTCCAATATGGTATATTTATTCATTTTAATGCTTATTTCAGATTTAGCTTTTAATAATTAACTTTAAAGGGCAAAACATTGTACTAAAACTTTAATCCTTTATATAAAATCTAGAAAAAACTAAAACAAAACTAAAAATTTTCTCTAAATTTTCTCTGACTATTAACTTATTAATATTTTTATTTTTATTAAGTTCATTTAATCATTGAACAGGAACTTCTTAGAAAATTTATTTTTACATTCAAAATAATTCCAGCTTAATATTTTTTTTTGTATATTTGAAACTTTTACATATATCAGTTAAGTTATTTTTTAAATTCAAACTTTAGTTAACTGAATAGACCCACATTTAAATGTACAAAAGTATGTATTTGCATTAGTTACTTCTTTTTTATGCTTCTCTTTTTAAAAATAAAACAATTTTGAGTTTGGCTTCTTTTGTAACTGTTTCAGTGACTAAAGTGAAAACTTTAAAAGAGTAGTTAGCTTTTTGTATAGCTACTTTAAAGTTAACCATTACTTCGTTTTTTTACTACTTTAAAACGTAAGTTAAAATCTATGTAGTTCATTAGAATAAGCATTGTGGTAGTTTTCAAAATAAATTTACTATAGTTTTTGACTGAGTTTTCAATACTTTTATATTATTTATTAGTGTTTTTTAACTATGTGTATTTCATATTTAGCTAAATATAATTTAAAAAATAAACAATTTGAACAACAGATTAGTTTTCAGAGAATTAAAATTAAACTATATTAAATACGATTTAGTTTTGGTAAGAGCGAGTAAGTTTGATCATATAAAATTTGTTTTAGAAAAGTTGTCTTAAAACTCCACGTAAAATTGTAATCATAATATATCATATGTCTTAAATACATTTACTTTTAGTATACTAAATTATCATATTAAGTTCATACATTTGTTATTTTATATTCTTCAATTTTACTTAACAGTAGAATATTTGTTTTTAGATTATTGACCAAAACTATCTACAAATCTTGTAATATATCATTTAACAACTTAACACTTTTAATCCGTTCTATAAGAGCTTTTTTAAAATCGAGGTTTTTTGAAAATGACCTTAATAGTAAGTTTTAATGTTAGAATTTCAATTTGATTCTTTTGGTGAAATAAACACATTTGTAGTAAAGTCAAGAGTTTTTAGACTAATAAAAGTGTTAATGTAGTTATTTAACTCTTTCACACTGATAAACGTATAAGCACTAGTTTTAAGTATACTACACGCATAAAATGATAAAAACTTTGTTATCAATCAGTTTTAATTCGAAACTTATACTTATTTAAATACTAATATGGTATCTTAAAAATTTTTTTTTATGCTTTCTAGCTAACCCAGGTTAAACCCAGACTACAGATGTAGTTGAAACTTAGTAGTTAAATTTTTAGTAAATTTTATGAAGTGTAGCATTAGATTGTATAAACTATAAGTTATAGAACTTTTTTTTTCAACTGATCAAATATCAAATAAGATACAGCACTTGAAGAAGCATTTCAATTTTTGCTAATGTCTTGTATTTAAAAATAAGTATTGCTAGTTTAATATTTTTCAGAAGCATACTTAAACACTAATACAATTAAAAACAGCATTTTGCAAATTTAAAACTATAAAAAAGTATTACTCATTTTAAAAGTTATTATTTTAAGTTTTTACAATTAAGATAACTAAGTTATAAAACTATAAATTTTTTAGAAATTAAACATAATTTTATTTACTATCGCCCGGTTTTTTGATACTAAACAAACTCCTTGAAGGTAAACTTAGATTTAAATAATAAAGTCTGAACTTTAGAGATTTCCAAAACAACCTGTATGTAAATACAAGACCAAAAATACGATATTTTTCCACTAGTTAGTAAATTATATTATTACTAAACATTCAAATAAAAATTTGAGGTGTTTTCTTGTTTAAACTTTTTTAGCGTCAAATAGTTATCAATTAAACTATTTTTTTAGTTGCATTTTTACAATTTTTTTAGCTATAATTCCAAAAGAGTCGATTAAGAAAAGAAAATGATAAGCAATATAAAAATTACTTTAATTGATTAAAAGTGTTCAATATAAGATAATTTATTTTTAATAATTTCATGAAATATATATGCTGATATTGTTTTTTGTATAACTATCTTAAAAATGTTTTTTTTTTAAATTTTATTAAATCTAATAACATAGACAGCATAAAATTATCAAAAGTCACTTATACGTGAAATAATTACACTCTAACATTTACCAAAAATAAGTTGAGTTTTATATTAATTCAAACAAATTTATACTGTACACAAGAGAACTTTATCAGTTAAATTAGTTTCATTACAAAAAATGCACTTATAAATTCAAGTTACTTTTAAAACAGGGTTCAAATTTTTGCCAACATTTTTTGTACTTTTAACTCGAACGACCATAAATTTAATCTTGCGAAGGTAAAACTTATTTTAAAAAATACGACTTTTGCATTAGCTTTAATATTTTTCATAAGTAAACATTTTAAAACAAAGTTACTTATACAGTTTGTACAATATAAGTAATTTTAATATTTTTAAACCAGTAAAGTCTTTTTGAATGATTACCAGTTTTTAAAAAGAAAATTATTTTGCTTTACTAACTTGAACGTTTTTGAAACGTTTTTTATCTACAAAATAGTTGTTTTAAATCAACAAAATTATTTAAGTTGAGTCACTGTAATACTTATGAAAGTTAAAGTAAAGTAATGTTTATTTATTTGTTTGATTTAAAATTAACCACAAAACTGCATTTGTTTAATAAATAAATTTTTATGTTTATTTACGATAAAAATTTAAATATTCAAAAACAGTTTCTTGATCGAATAAAAAGTGTTCAACTTCTTTTGATCTGCGTATACGTATGTAATTTAAGTAAAAATATTTACACCAACAGTTCTATTCATATAAAATGAAAAGTTTTTCTTTCTCTTAATTGTAGTATAAACAAAACTTAAATCTATAACATTCAATGTAATTCTTTAGCTTAGAAAATAATCAAATTAAGTTAAACAAATTTTTTTTTGTTGTTTATGAACATTACATACTTAATTAATTAAAACTTCTTTTACCTTTATTAACGCGTAAAATAAATTAACTGAATCATTAGTGTATGTACTTTCAATGTAAGATTAAAGCTTATCAAGGTAGAATAAAACAAATAAAGATATTCAAAATGAAAACTGTGATTTATTTAAGCTTTGAGAACAATTAAGATGCACTACTAATTGTACTATACTCAAAAAAAAAAGAAAAAAAACTTAAAAGACCATTGACCTTCAATCAAAATGATCTATGTTATTGCAAGAACAAAAAAACTGGTCATGATATATTTTTCGTAAATTTTATGATGTATTATTTAATGAAAAAACTTAAACGTAGGTAAGTATAATCATAATTTTACTAATGCAAAAGTAAAACAGATATTATTAAGATATTTATTCAAGTAAAACAAACTAGAATATACTATGATGAACTAAAATACTTGAGTTTTTTAGCTACGATTACAATTTAAAATAGGCACGTTTTACGGAAGAATTTTTCCTGGGGTCTAAGTGCGTAAATATATTTCCCTACTACTGTATTATAAAAGTTTCACTATCAACATATTTTACTGCAACATGTAACAAGTAAATTTACGGTAGAGCTTAAAAGTATTAAAGGTAAAATTTGTTTGCAAAGTATGTTGTTATGCATGCTTACAATATTACTTACAAATATTTTATAATAATGTAACTTGTTTTAAATCAAACAATTTAAAGTTCTCGACTTAAATGTCTTTAAGGAGATTTATATCCAATATTTATTTTAACAGTTTATTACAAGCAAAACAATGTTTCACTCCTATACTTGCATATAGGAGATCCTCAGTTGTTGTAAAAAGGTCTGAAAAAATTTTTGAACAAAATAAATGGAAGTAAAACAAAAATAAAAACTAATGGTTTAAAAGCAAAAATAAATCTTAAATATACTAAACTTAAGTAAAAAATTTTTTTAGTTTATCTTACGCTTTTAAGAATTTTGTTGGTAAGATAGACTAGAAAAAAACTATAGTGCTATATACGTTAAAATAGTAAAACATGACTCACATTGAAGTTAGTTGCCAGAAAAAACAAATAGAATACTAAACACAACATTTGCAATAGATAATGCTATAAATTGACTGTTTAAACTTAAAGATCAAAATTTCAAAGTTAGGTTTATGACGTAACTGTATTGTTGTTTAAATTGGCGCACAATTTGAATAAATATACTTTAGTTACAAACTTAAAAAATTTTTGTTAAATTGCCTTATTGAATAAAGATTATGTAATCAAAAGTTTTAATTTGGTATCGTGCTTTGGTGTAAATAAAAAAGAAAACAATTTTTATATGGGCGATAAAGTCTCTTTACAATTACAAATAATTTAACTTACTAATCAGTGGGTGCTAGTTTAAGTTTTAAAGCAGAGCTTTTGGAAATGTGGACAGTTTGCAAATAGTTCGTACCTCTTATTTAAGTTGACTTTTTTCTTAGCATTGGCTATCTCTATTTTTCTAAAATACAGGTTTTGCAGATGCTATGTATGCTTTTAATTTCCCCAATGTGGTGAAGGATGCTCCATTTTATGTCGTAGGTGATTTTTTTATGTTTCAAATGCCAAATGTATTTTGCTAGTTCTGTTCTGTTATCTTTAAAATTTTTGAAACTGTTGTTGTGGTTGTACCATCTATTATTAAAAGTGTTTCCGGTCGAGCCGATATAATATTTTATTTCCTTTGGAGATGTTATCGTAGCTTTGTAAATTACATTTTTTATTAAACAATTGTTATCCAAGGGGCATGAGTTTTTTGATCGGCAGTTGCAGGATGGGTTATTGGTGGTGACGTTTTGTTCTTCGGTTTTGTTGGTTTTATTTGAAGTTTTCTTGTTATGTTTTTGTATTATTACCACAGTTGCCAGAATTTTTCTGCTATTTTTGCCCTCATTCAACTTGTATTGGAAAATTGACATATACAGATTTTTAACCATTAAGTATCGCCCAAGAGCTAAGTTTGGCTTTTTTTGAATTTCAGTAAATGAATTAGTCTACAACTAAAACACTATACTATAGTGCTATTCTTATTAACTTTCAGTTTACGGAAAATAACTTCTTTATACTGAAATACTAAAAGAACAATTCTTGCAAACTTATAGTACAAATTCCGGTATCATTCTTTAGCTGATTTGAAAGTTGCTTGCAGTTTTTTGTTCATACTTAAAATTTTCAAATGCAGAAGTCTATCAGTTAGGTTCGTGTTTTTTGAGTTCGCACAGTCGCTTAAATTTGCAAAATTTGAGTTCGCACTGCTGTTTAAGTTTGGATTTCAAATTTAAAATATTTACTTAGTATGTAACTTTTTTAATTTTAAGTTAAGTAAATTTGAGTTTAACATAAGCTTCAAAATATTATTTTTAATTGTGTAATTTTTTTCTAATGTATTTAAATAAATATATAAAAACTTTAGAAAAAACAAAACGTAAAACTTTTAAATGTACTTTAGGTTCTAATCAAGGAAATAAATTTAATTCAAAACTTAAATTTTATATTTCTGTAAACTCAGTCTCAAAATAACAGTAATAAACACTTTTTTTTGAAGAAAAGTAAATTATAAGATTGTTTTTCAATTTTTACTAAAAGACGATTATTTTAAAAATTTTTAAATGAAATTGTACTTAATGTTTAGACTATGATTTTTTTTTTAATTTACAGTAACTTCAAAATATGTAACCTTTTTGTAATAAATGTTGGTTTAAATTTTAACGATAACAATGGATAAAAGCATTTTTTATTATTAATAGATTAATTTATAAAATACAGTAATTAAGTATTGAACTCTAATATTTATATAGCTTTAGACTTTTACACTGAACTCAAAGTGAAATTTAGTAAGTGTATTTAAAAAAAAGGTTATTTATCAGTTTTATAATAAATATTATAAAAAAAAAAACTCTTTAGTTTATTTAGTTTGCATATATTCCTACAGTGAGCAGGATTTTTTGATAACCTTAGAAAAACAAATGATATCATTTCTAATAATTGAACGTGTACAAATACGGTGCATTTACCTATAGGATACAGAAAACTTTTAAATGTAAAAAAATCATTAGTTTAAAGTTTAGTTTTAAAAGCTAATTTAAGTTTTTTTTCCAATATTTGAAATATATTAAGTTATTTGTTGAATAAATTTGTGATAAATTAGCTAAAAAGAATATATTAAAAACTAAAGCTTTATCATAGTCAACATATAAAAATTACAAACAATAAAAACAAATAAACACAAAAGCAATTGCAGAAATTATAAATTGCAGAAATTGTAAATAGTTCACTGTCTAAAATCCAGCAAAACTATTTACATAACTAAAAAACACCTTAAAAAACATCTTATAAACAGTAAAACTTATTTTACAATAACTTTACAATATAAAACACCTAGAAGAACTTATTTCAAATTTTATGCTGGTCTTTTAATCTTTTTTGTTCATCATAATAATGAAAAACAAATGGATTAAAGCTATTAGAATTAAATTGCTTCTATTGGTACTTAACTTCTTAAAACTAAATTATAAAAATAATAGGTAACAATTTAAGCTTCATAATTAACTGTTTTATGTCATTATTTTAGGTATTAATTTGAAAAATTAATAAGAAATAGTTCAAAAAACATCATATAATCTACTGTGAAATTAAAAAGACTAATCAAATAGATTTAAGATATTTTCTACACTATTTATTCTTAAAAGGTAGTTTTCACATAAAAAGTAGAGCTTACTGTTGTAGTTTCTAAATTTCATTTCTATAAAAGCTTTTGTGATAAAATAATTATGAAAAACTTTAAATTTGGTACAAAGAAAATTGATAAAAAGATACAGCTTAAAGTGCATTTTAAGATCAAAAATACTGAATATCAAAATGTTCTATTAAAAACAAAACTTCCAAGGTACGAGGTAAAAATTTCACTTAATTTTAAGCATCTGAACGAAAATATCGGTTTAATAAAAACACAAATTAAATTTCAAAATATTTTGAAATGTTACATAAGCTTGGTTTATACAACTAATTTGTTTAAGCATTTCTAAAAAACTAGTAAATCAGTAAATCAACAAGACAAATAAGTTTTAACAAAACCAACAATTCATAAGTTGACACGCTGAATAAAAAACTGTTTACTATTTCTAAAATTTTTAATAAAGTTAGTATACTAAATTAGTAAATTTTTACATTTAAAGTAAAAAATAGACTAAATAGACTATAACTAAATAAACTCTTTTTTAATTAAAATAATCAGAAAAAAACATCAGTAATAATATTGTAGATTGTAAAGTTGGCTTAAAACATAAAGAAACTCTAAAGCAATTAAAACAAATTGCTTTAAACAGTAACTGTTTTTATTTTTAAGCCACGTAATTATTAATTTCTGATTGAAAAATAACACTAAAATGAAACAAAACTACACAAAGGAGGAACTTTCTATTGAAACCATTATTTTTTAACATACATCACTTTAAAAAGTTAATTGCTACTATATATAACTTTTAAAATGTTTGTTCTTTTAATAAACATGACTATAAATAATAACCAGAAATTTATGTTTTTGTTCAAAATTAAATAAATTTAAAAGATCTAATAAAACAAAAAATATTTTTTGAACACATTTTAATTAAAAAACAAGTAGTTTATATAATTACTAAAGTTGTTTTACAAAACAGTTAGTGATAAAACTATTAGTTCTATAACTTCAAAAAACACAAGAACAACATTTTGTGAACATATTTAACACAACTAAATTTACTTAAGTGCAAAATTTGTTACATAAAACTGTTAGTAGTAAAATAATAAATATACACTGAACTAATTAAAAATTAAAAGAGTTATATATTTTTTTTTTATCTGAAATAACATTTAGAACAAATTACTTCAAGTTACCCTAGCAGTGAAGTATGTTTTTTTACATGTATAATAATTAAAATTGCAAACAATTAGGAAATGAAATAACTGGCATATAACAAACATTTATTTATTTATAGTTACAGAACATATACCTTTATATATATTTATTTAAAACTAATTTAAACTTTTCTTCCAGTTCAAATGTTTATCTAAATCATTTAATTTTTTATCTTTGTAAATTTAAAAATTTTAAATATTTTAAAAGTTATTGTGCTCTCAATTTTAAACACTTATATTTCAAAATTTGTTTAATAAATTAAATAAACAGTAAATAAAAACAACATAAAATTTAGTTAAAAATCTACAAAGTAAGATCGAGCCATACATTGTTTTAAAATTCTTTAGAATCTATTAAACTTCAATTCAACTGATACAGTATTCATGAAGTAATACTTAAGTTAACCAAAAATAAAAATTACAGTTCTTTTGATCAGAAAGTTGTATTACATGACACAAAGCAAGAGCAAATTATAACAAAAATAAAGCACTTTGAGTATTTTTAATCTCTAATGTTTACTTAAACTTGGATTAGCATTCTAATAAAAATCTTTATACAAAAGTTTTAAAATTTGTTGATTTTTGAGTAAATTTATATCTAAGTTTAATTGATAATTTTATGTTTTTCTTCATTGCAAAAAAAAATTAATTCAAGGTTTTTTGCTTAAGAACATAAAAGAAGTTGTGTAAATTAGTTAAAACTTTTAAATATAACTACAAAAGATTTGTTTTACATATGTTTGTATTTGAAACTTTTTATAGAGAAGTGAAATTTCAAAAACTTGTTTATCACTCAAAAATATTTTTTTAAATATTTGAAAATCCATTGTAATTAAAAATAATATTATTATACATTTTAAAACAAAGAGTTAGAAAAACAATATAGATACTATGAAGTGGAAAAATTGGAATCATACTTTTATTTAAGTTGAAAAAAAAACTTTAGAAAGGTAAAATTTTTTTTTTAACTAACTTAAAGACCAAAGTATCTTTTTAATTAGGGAAGATGGTCTAAAAATAAATAAATAGATAAATTACAAACACTGATGAGTTATATAGAATAAATGAAATATTAAAACAAAAACTAACTTAAAGAGATGAGTGCTCCTGGGACAATTAAAATCCTACTTGTTTTACAACTTTGACAGGCACTATCAAATTGAAAAATTCTCTTGAAATCTTAACTAACTTTTTGCGGTTGGCTTTACTATAATCAGTGCTTCAAGTGATATAAATTCCTGTTTAGTCAAAAAAAATTTCTAAAATAGGTTGAACTAGAACAAACACATTAAATACTAAACAAAAAATATAATTAAAAGTAGAAAGCTATAAAATTTATTCAAGTATAAAACATTAAAAATTGATTAATTTGTACAAATATTTCAATTAAAAAATTAAACAAAAAATAAAAAACAACTTTCATACAAATACACTTTATCAAACTTAAAAGATTACTAGAAATAATTGTATATTTACTGATAATACTTTTATCATGTTTATAAAATGTTCGAATATAATTTAATTAGATTTAAATTGCTTTTATATGCAAAAAAATGTACGTGTAGTATATTATTCTTAATTATTTTTAATAATATATTTTAAATTAAACCCAAAACTTAATAGTAAACATTCTTATTAAATGAAAACTGTGGACTTAAATACTTTGGAAGAAACAATATCTCAGTAAAAAAAAATTATAAAAGTATTGAATATATAAATATCTCATTTGTGGCCTGTGAATAAAATTAAATTATGTAAGCTTAAATGTAGCAAATTTTTCCTTTTTAAAAAAAGAAAAATAAGTTGAAAAAACCTAAATTTTATATCAAAATTAAGGCCAACATCAACTGCTAAAAAATACTTTAGAAGCTTTTATATAAAAACTTTTTTAGGTTTTTCTATTTTTTTGGTTTAGTGTTAAAAAATGTCAGAATTCTTTAAAAAATTGAAAAAAAGTGTATATTTTCTCAATTTAAAACTTATAATCTTTTGAAAATTTCATTGATGATTTATGGTAATATACTACAAAGTATTTTTAAAAGAGAAAATTTCAACTGCTTGGTGCTGAAATATCTTCATTTTTTTATGTTTAAGCAAATGTGATAAAAATTCTATGTACAACTTTACGAAATAAAACAATCATTAGAAAATTAACTAATTTTAGGTTTATACAAGCAACATCCTGATGCCTATTTGCACTTTTTTTTTTGAAAAAATATCAAATAAAAAAAATAAAGTTAAAAATTTTAAGTTTTTAAATAACTTATTGTATTTTTCAATACTATTTCAACAAAGTTTAAGAAAAATGCTAAAAAAGTTTCTCTAAATTAGTCTTACAGAAGTTTTTCTCTAACATTCTGCAAGAAAATTTTGTCAAAACTATTAAGAATTCGAAGTAGTTTTCAAACTGTATAGGCTAAAACTAGTTGGATATAAACTTACATAACTTCTTAAATACTTCAAGCAAAAAATCAACAAAACCAATTTTAAAACAAACAAAATCAAATTTTGTTAAACTATGTTTAAAACTTTGTAGAACTTTTTTTTAGCAAGATTATTTTATTATAACCAATGGCCGCTTTAACCCGTTTTCAGCTTACTGTGTTCCGGTAAAGTTTATACAAAATGATAATATTTTAGAAAACAAACATGCACAATCTAGCCCATTTATGAAAAAAATAATGAATAAAACCTGTTATTGAAGTTTTAATCATGAATATCTATGAAAACTACATGCTAATAGTAGAGCAGTATGAAAATTAATTTAGTTATTTTTAAAATCAAGAAATGCAAACAAATTTTAATAAAAGTATCAAGGGCATAGGAGGGTTAACACTTATTTCACATTTTGATCTTATTTTATTGAGTTTTTAAGCTACAAGATGGTTTTTACTGGTTTTAATAATAAAAAAAATTTTGAGATATATAAGGTCAAAGTGGGAGGCAACAATAGGTTCCTTTAGGGAGGGGCAAACTAAAACAGCAAAAAAAAAGACTACTTCACTAAAAATCTATATTCTCCTACGTTTTTTGAGATAAATACCTCAAACTTTCAGAATATTTTGTTTAAAGTACTTCAAAACTTTGTCAGAAAGAATGTTTTAAAAATTAAAAAAATAAAATTATAAAAAAATAAAATAAAAAAACAGCTTTTTTTTGTTTTTTTGTCACAAATTACCTATTTTTATTTGTTTAAATTCTCTTCCGACACAACTTTTTAAAAATTGCAAGGAGCATATTCTGAAAGTTTGTGGCATTTATCTCAAAAAACGTAGAAGAACATAGATTTTTAGTGATGTAGTCTTTTTTTGCTGTTTTTCTTTGCCACTCCCAAAAGGAACCTATTGTTGCTGTCCAATATGACCTGCTATATCTCAAAAAGTAATTTTATTTTTTTAAATTGGTAAAAAGCAACTTGGAGCTAAGTTAAAATTCAATATTATAAGACTAAATTGTAAAAATGGTGATCTACATTCCTATGCCCTTAATATGTTTTTAATTGTTATTCAAAATTTTTGGTAGGATGATTAATTAAAACTAATTTTTTTCAAATGTTGGCTAGTATTAGCATGGTATTTAAGACTTAAATCTCTTCTTAAAATATCTACACCATTACGTGGTATGAACTAGAAACATCAGGCATAATCCAGCCAATTAGTAAAATCATTTTCTATATTTAATAGATAAGTCTTATTTATGTAAAGCAATAATCAACTACTTTACCTTTAAACTCAGGAACAGATTTCCATTTAGAAGTGTATTTTTGTTTATTCTTCCTAGTAGGTGCCTCAATTTTGACATTTTAATTTTTAACCAGCTGTGACAAATAAATTTTTTAGTACTTTATATTAAATAGGCTGTTATAAAGTTAACTATCATAAAATAACAAATAATATTTTTTTAGTATTTTGGATTAAATAAATATTGGGAAACATATTTGTACATATTTTTTTAGTAATATTGTTACTCTTTTTAAATTAATCAATTTAAAGTTCTTGACTTAAATGCCTATTTCAATATTTTGTTTTTAATTTTATTTTACTTCCATTTATTTGGTCAAACTTTTTTTTTCAAATTTGTTAACAACAACTGAGGATCTCCTATATGCGAATATAGGAGTAAAACATTGTTTTGTTAGTAATAAGCTATTAAAAAAATATTTTTTTTTTTCTTTACTTAATACTTAATAAAAATTCATTAGTTAGTTAGATAGATGTTGTTCCTACTTTTTAAACAACTTATAAATGTATACTTTGCTTTTAACTATTCTAACTACTAAGTTAATGTAATTATAATTTATCTGAAATAATAATCAGAATTGCCACTCTTTGAGACAAAATAGTCAGTCTGTGTTACCTCAGACTAGTTAGAGTTTATAATTAAATAGAAACAAAACGTTTTTGTTATAAAATTTTTGATTAAAAATAATGCTAATTAAGTTTAAATACAAAAAGATACCTAAATAATTACAGAAGAATTTAAAAAATCAATATTTGTAACAAATAAGAAATAATTAAGGCATACAAACTGGTATGAGATACTTAAAGGATATCAGCACTAGCATGAGATTTCAAAAGAAGTTCATACTAGCCTAAGAGTGCCACACACAGTATGTATCTGAAACTTTTTTTTAACTGAATATATCTTAAAAGTTAATTGAAACTGGTTTTAGTTGTATAAAATATCTTAGTATAGACTTGATGGATGATACTATAAATAAAACTAATCTACTGATGTTAAATTTTTACATGATACAAACAAACTATAAAACTAAAACATTAATTCTTAGCACAAAAATTTTATCTAAAGTCCACCACAAAAATTAAAGTACATTTTCATTGACTATTTGAATGCTTTAAAAGCCATAACTTTACTTGTTTGCTCATATATTGTAGGATATGGGAAATGTGAGCTGAAAACTTTTTTAATGAAGCAAATCTATCAAATTTTATAATGATTATTTTATTAAAACTGTTCTTAATGATTCTTTTTTATAACAATTAGATGATTAAGATCAATTATTTAACTATTATTTTGTTATACTTATTACACAAAATTTATTTTTAATTTTTTTAGGATTGTTTTACATAATACTTGGTTAATTGTTTTTAGTGAATAAAAGACATTGTTTAGTTTTGATTTAAACACAGCTGTTTTTAGAAAAATTTCTACACTTCTAAACTTAAGCTATAAAATCATAACTTCTAGAATTCTTGTAAAACATAATTTATCAAAACCAAAAATGTAACAAAATTATTTATCAAATAACAGAAGAACTTATTTAAGAAATCAAAGAAGAGCTAAAAAGAGTAAATAAAATGATAAATATTAAAAAGAAAACATTATATAACTGTTAAGTTCTAAAATAATAGATAAAGTGTTTTTTACTAGTCTAAAGTCATTTAGATAATTCTTAAATAATTAATAAGTATACAGTTAAAATATTTAGTTGTTACAAAAGGAGAGTCTTCAAAGATATTTTTAATAAGAGTTAGCTTATAAAACTGGACTAATTTAATAACACAGGTTAACCAATTTCATCATTTTAATGGTTAACACAATTATGCACATTTGTAGTCTACTTTTTATATGGCTACTATACAAACAGTCCTAGACTTTATAATGCAAGACATAATTAAATTAAAATTTGCAGATAGATTGTTACAAGAAATCTTATTTACCAACTTCATTAAGACTAAATCTGTTGTTTTTTTTTAGTAAAGAGTGACCAGCAAAAATGTGCAAAAACTAAGTCAAAGAGACATTTCTAAAAACTAAAAAAAAATGTTAAACCTTATATTTGTTTTTGAAAAAATGATAAACTTATGTTTGAATAAATAGTAATTTGAATATAGTAATGTTTTGGTTATAAACTATATTACTTGAATGAAATCATAAAATTTGAAATTTAAATAAGGCATTTAAAAATTCATTATAACATTCAAACATATAAAATAGAATACAAAAATTTAAACAAAAAGAAAACTTTTTGATAAAAATCTTTAATTATTCTAAGACTTTAATCACAATTTATTATTTTATTTCTAGGATATTTTATTTTTTTATGGTAGACAACCATCAGATTTACTCCACCCTCCTCTATTTTGCTTCTTAACATTAAATTGAACACTTTGTAAATTTAAAAATTTGTATTTTTAGTGTAATTAAGGATTTGGCAATGTTTCATAAACAACTCACTAAGCTTACTATTTTGCTGAAAGTCTTATTTCGTCTTATTTTCGTAAAACAATATAAAAAAGTTTAAATAAGTTTAAATTAACATTTAAAAAAGTTATTTAATTTTCTATCTGAAAAAAGAAAATATATATAACTAATTGAAATTTTAAAACATATTAAAAATTGGCTTTTTAAAACTGATGATTTTTTTTATAAAAGTTATGAGCATGAGCATTTTTTAAATATTTCCAAATTTACTTTATTTGAAGAGCAGTGTTCCTTTAGAACCTTTTACAATGATTTAACTTGTCACAGTTTAAATTTATTATTTTAAACCTTACAACTTGTAGTTACAAGCATTGTTACTACAGTTTATAAACTTTGATAAATTATTTTTCAAAATGTTCTTCTTTACGTTTACGTGACGCCCCTTGAGGCCGTTCTGCTACAAAAATAAAAATTTCGGTTAAAAGAGGTTTATGCTAAGCTAACAGCTATTGTGGAAAATAGCTCATTTTTTAACTAATTTTCCGCGTTTCAGCTACATTTGGCTTCTCTGATTATTACCTTAATATTGCTCATACAGCTGTAAGATAGTTTACAGTTATTTCTGTTTAATATTTTATTTAATGTTTCGTTTTTCTTGCAATGTTTATTAGTTATCTCGAAAAATGGTTTGCCGATATTAGTTTTTACGGATTGGCAGAACGGGGGGTTAAAGTAAATGATTTTCCTTGATCGGTTTGTTTTCTTTTTAGTTTGGGTCTTTACATTTTCTGTATATTTTAGCTTATGTTTAAAGTTGGCATTGTTTAAAGCATTTTGGTATGTTGCTACGTGGCTGTTAAATATTTGTTCATTTTTGGAAAGTTTATTAGTTCTCCTCTCAATCATCGCTAGGAGGTTTCTTTTTAATACTTTAGGTCGATTTGATTTATTATTTATATATCTTACTTCTGAATTTTCTTTGCGGTATGGTTTATATATATTGTTAGTCAGGTTTAAAGTTGTATCTAAGAAATTACATACGGTTGTGCCAACGTCGATAGTTATTTTGAAGCCAATATCATTAAATAATTTAATTGTTTTCTTTTTAATATTTTCTAGTGACTGGTTGCTTTTCCGTTCTATAACTGCGAGGCCGTCGTCTCTGTATAAGCCGATTTCGTTGGCGTTATAAATAGATTTAAGGCGGTTTAGGACGTACAGTCCCACAAGGTCGCAGAGCTCAGCGCCGAAAAAAGAGCCCATCGGTACATCAAACAACGCATTTTTATCATTTTTGATCCAAGTTTTATTGTCATAAGTTTAAATTGTTTTGCACGTGTGTTCAATTAATTCAATGTCCTTATCTTCTATATCTGTATACTTTTTTGCAAATTTTATGGCTTTCATTAAGTGGTGATGTTTAACACTAGGGTAGAAGTTTACAATGTCAAATGCTATAAAGCATTTTTTATTTTTCTGTTCAATATTTTCAAACCATGTGATTAGCGAGTTTTTCCACTGTATTAGAGGAGTTTTTGTTCTTATACTTCTGACTGCTTTTTCTAGGATGATCTTACTAATGCGGCCCAACTCATTTTTTCTTGGGTTTAAAACTCTACACTCAGTGTTAAAGGGAAAGTGTTTTTTGTGGTCCTTAACCGTTATAAAAGCATCTGCAGCTGTAAACTTTGTTATTTTTTTATTTTTGTATATTTTTCACGTATTATAGATTGTGATTCTGAGTTTATTTGGTTGATTAGGTTTACGTCAGATTTTTCGTATGTTTTAGTTATACTGTTGGTCATTAGCTTTCTATAGTATTTTGGAGTTGTCTGGTATAAATTTCTTGTCTTGTCGGCAAAAAGTATTATTTTATTTTTGAGTAGAAGATTATTTAAGTCGTGTTTTAGTATTTTTTGGAAGTTTGATTTGTACGTGGTGAACTTTATACTTTTTATTAAATTAAATAAGTCATTTTTAAATGTTTTTAGGTCGTCGTGGGCTGGTGCTGATTTACGGCTTTTAAATATATTTTCTTCTTTATTCTCATATGGGCTGTTGTCTTCATGGTTGTAAAAAAATAATTTCCATCTTAATCGGTTTATAAACTTAGAGGTCGCATCATATAATTTTATGATGTATTCTTTCTTGTTACAAATCGGTGTGTCTTTTAAACTATGCTTGAAATTTACTTTCTGTATATCTTCCATTTTATTTTTTAAGTATTGTTCTCTTTATAAAAGTGCTCGATTCGAAATTTTCGAAGAGCAGTATAATAATGTAACTTGTTTTAAATCAAACAATTTTAAGTTCTCGACTTAAATGTCTTTAAGGAGATTTATATCCAATATTTATTTTAACAGTTTATTACAAACAAAACAATGTTTCACTCCTATACTTGCATATAGGAGATCCTCAGTTGTTGTAAAAAGGTCTGAAAAAATTTTTGAACAAAATAAATGGAAGTAAAACAAAAATAAAAACTAATGGTTTAAAAGCAAAAATAAATCTTAAATATACTAAACTTAAGTAAAAAATTTTTTTAGTTTATGTTACGCTTTTAAGAATTTTGTTGGTAAGATAGACTAGAAAAAAACTATAGTGCTATATACGTTAAAATAGTAAAATATGACTCACATTGAAGTTAGTTGCCAGAAAAAACAAATAGAATACTAAACACAACATTTGCAATTGATAATGCTATAAATTGACTGTTTAAACTTAAAGATCAAAATTTCAAAGTTAGGTTTATGACAGGGGTCGGCAGGCAGTTGGTGGTCGCGGGCCAAATTTCAAGTTTCCAGAGTCTTCGCGGGCCGCAGTTTTAGTTTTAATGACATTTGAATAATCTTATGGTTTTAGTTTTAGTCACACTAGAGAAAAGTTTTACTTTTATTCACCTTATTATTTAAAATGACTTTTAGCTATACATAGAATGCCTATTCAAATTAATATTCATTAGATTATAATTTACATTGACTAATATACTTTAATAAATATGTACAAATATTGTTAATAAAATATGTACTTTCATAAGCTTTTAATAAGTTAAACTTAACACTTTTTAAATTTTACTTACAACCTAAATCTCTATAAAAACCTAACTTGAAAGACAATTTATGGGTTACTTTTATACATTTGTTATATCATTAACACTTTTTCATACTTTTAAGAATATTTACTTCGAAAAAAGTTTTGGCGAGTTAAATAATTTACACTCATTAAGAAATTTAGTAATTAGTTAACATAATAAAATTAATACCTGTTTGTATTCCAGAAAGCTAAAACAAATGATTTAACATAATTAATTCTCAAATACTTTAATAAAATATTATATTAGTAGTTAGACTTTTACATGGTTGCCACTAAAAAGCAAAAATGTCTGAGATGTATCAAACCAGCTTAAATTTATTAAAATTTGAAAAAGCTAATAAATAGTTGTTAATCAAGCTTAAATACCTTGTTAAAATATCATCATTATAAAAAAGTACACAAAGTGTAAGAAAACAAGAAAAAATGCAATTATTAAACTATACAACAGTCATAAAAACTATTCTGAAAATTGGAAGATTTCTTTAAAGTGTTTGAAATAAAAGCTTCACAGACACCTGAGTTTTCAAGCTTTTAAAATAACCTGTTTTTGTAGCAATACAGTTAATATAAAGTTCACTACATAAAGAAATAACAAAGGTTATTAACAGTAAATAAATTACATGCCAAAAATATATAAGTCAGCTGGAATGGACGATTGAGTTTCTTATACAAGTTTAACAAAAGTGTAAAATTTTATTGAGTCATTAGCGAAGTAGATTTTTTTTTATTATTAAGCATGATAGCAATTCTTTATTTGCAATAAGAATATTGCATTTAAAAATATTAATTGTAAAATATAAGACGATCTACAAGAATAAAAAAAGCGTTAGTTAGGAGTTATTGCGAGAAACAATAAAAAAAAATCACTAAAGTCATTTCCGACAAAGCACATTATTATCTTCAGTAACTACAGAATAATCAGAAAAAATTGTTAAGGCAAGTAATAAAGTAGCAAAATTTATTACCAAAAATGAGTTATCGTTTATAATTGAAAACTTTTATAAATAATTGATGTTGGCGGTAATGAAAAACTTTTGTTTATTTTTTCAATGACAACATGAAGTCGTGTTTAGGAAATGCATTAAGGTTATAAAGTCGCATAAATCAAATTAGGACTTTAATCAAACTGTTAACATGAGAGCACTGATAGAAAAACTATTGCTCATCTGAGAATTTTTATTAGAGATGTTTTTACTAACTTTGACATTTTAGTAGAATTTCTTGATTTAGTTCCAACACGAACCACAACAATCGGTGAAATTTTTCAAGTACCAATAATTGATTTGCAATGTACCAATAAGGAGTTTTTGGAAGTACAATTTCTTCTTTTATTTTTAGTATAAAGTTTAATTAAAATTTAAAAAATGTCTTAAAACATTTATCAATATTAAAAACACTGTTAAGCTACTATAATACATTTTTTAATAAAAAAAACATTAGTTTGGTTTTTTTTTTTGAGTCAGATCGAAATTTCATTACTTTAAATGTAAAAATTGTTTGAAATTCTAGGTTTTTTAAAAAATTCTCAAATTCAAGTTTTTTTCTAGAATTTTTAACCGTAAATTCACAAACTCAAAGCTTTGCCGGGATTCAACTTTTTTGGCAACACTGATTGTTCATTCTTTAATGTACACAATAATATAAATAATATTTTGAATTATATCAGCTGCAAGACTTAAAATTTAACATTTATTAAAACTCAAACTAACACTGTGGATTGAGCAAAACATACATCATAAGTTTAATTTGCCACTCTTTCAAGCAAAAAAGCTAGTCTGAGTCAACAAAAACATTCCTGATATTTTTGTATACAAAAAGCAATTCTAGCCAAAAACTTAAAAAATGGCTTAGTTGGCCTGAGATTTGAAGTCTTCAAATAGTGATAGTCTGAGTTTGTGGCAATGTTTAGTTGTTTAATTGCTTGAATTTGAACTATTTTGATTAACAATGTACAAACTTTATAAATTTACTATCCCTATATCTAGTTTTTATTAAATAGGTAGCTCAAAAAAACAGCAATCGTGTGTATTGATATGAAAGGCATAAAAATTAACTTAGCTTGAAAAAAAACAATGTTTGAAAAATGGTATGTATACCTAACAAAAACTATATTTACTTATGTCATATATATTGTTTTAAATGTGTCTGTACAAATTTAGATATGACATGTATAAATAACAATAGAAAAGTTTGCATAAATTAAACTTAAACTAACTAAAGTATTAAATAAAAAGTGGTTTAAAATATGAGCATTTTTTTAAGTTGGTGTGCATAAAAAACTTATAAAAAACTAAAATGTGTCAAAACAAAAATCAAATGAACCTTATTTTTATTACTATGTTATTTTAAATGTATTCATACTAAAATATAACATTTACAAATAAAAAAATTATAAAAGAAACTGAGGTATAAAAAATATTGAAAAGAATATCTAAGCTATAAAAAAATGACACTTTAGTTAATTACTGTGCATTACTTTTGTACAAAATGGAAAATATTTGAATTTAGTTTATTTAACAAATAGGTATTATATAACCAACTTATTAATTCCAAGCACTCTCGACACTCTTTTTTCAGATAATTACTTACTGTTGTAAAAGAGAAGTAATTATGAAACTGAGAAACATATCCTGTTAGAACGCTAATCTGTCTTTTTCCCATTTTTAAACTAAAGCAGTAATTACTTGAAATTATTTTAAAATGTTATAGAGAGACTTAAAATCAAACTGGTCAAATTAAGTCGAATTACCGAAAAAATTTAACTAGAAATATATTTTTGCTCAGCGGGCCACATTTACATGCTCGCGGGCCACAAAATTTTCTTTCGCGGGCCGCATTCCATTCAAAAAAATAACATGCTCGCGGGCCGCAGATTTACCCTTCGCGGGCCGCAATTGGCCCGCGGGCCGCAGTTTGCCGACCCCTGGTTTATGACGTAACTGTATTGTTGTTTAAATTGGCGCACAATTTGAATTAATATACTTTAGTTACAAACTTAAAAAAATTTTGTTAAATTGCTTTATTGAATAAAGATTATGTAATCAAAAGTTTTAATTTGATACCGTGCTTTGGTGTAAATAAAAAAGAAAACAATTTTTATATGGGCGATAAAGACTCTTTACAATAACAAATAATTTAACTTACTAATCAGCGGGTGCTAGTTTAAGTTTTAAAGCAGAGCTTTTGGAAATGTGAACAGTTTGCAAATAGTTCGTACCTCTTATTAAAGTTGACTTTTTTCTTAGCATTGGCTATCTCTATTTTTTCTAAAATACAGGTTTTGCAGATGCTATGTATGTTTTTAATTTCCCCAATGTGGTGAAGGATGCTCCATTTTATGTCGTAGGTGATTTTTTTATGTTTCAAATGCCAAATGTATTTTGCTAGTTCGGTTTTGTTATCTTTATAATTTTTGAAACTGTTGTTGTGGTTGTACCATCTATTTTTAAAAGTGTTTCCGGTCGAGCCGATATAATATTTTATTTTTTTTGGAGATGTTATCGTAGCTTTGTAAATTACATTTTTTATTAAACAATTGTTATCCAAGGGGCATGAGTTTTTTGATCGGCAGAGAATGAAGAAGAAAATAAATATATATGAAGAATAATAACAATAATAATATATATGAAATAATATATATGAGAATAAAGAAGAAAATATATTTAAAAGCCGTGAATCAGCACCAGCCCACGACGACCTTAAAACATTTGAAAATGACTTATTTAATTTAATAAAAAGTATATAGTTCACCACGTACAAATCAAACTTCCAAAAAATACTAAAACACGACTTAAATAATCTTCTACTCAAAAATAAAATAATACTTTTTGCCGACAAGACAAGAAATTTATACCAGACAACTCCAAAATACTATAGAAAGCTAATGACCAACAGTATAACTAAAACATACAAAATATCTGACGAAAACCTAATCAACCAAATAAACTCAGAATCACAATCTATTATACGTGAAAGAAAATACAAAAATAAAAAAATACCAAAGTTTACAGCTGCAGATGCTTTTATAACGGTTAAGGACCACAAAAAACACTTTCCCTTTAACACTGAGTGTAGAGTTTTAAACCCAGGAAAAAATGAGTTGGGCCGCATTAGTAAGATCATCCTAGAAAAAGCAGTCAGAAGTATAAGAACAAAAACACCTCTAATACAGTGGAAAAACTCGCACGATGTAATCACATGGTTTGAAAATATTGAACAGAAAAATAAAAAATGCTTTATAGCATTTGACATTGTAAACTTCTACCCTAGTGTTAAACATCACCACTTAATGAAAGACATAAAATTTGCAAAAAAGTATACAGTTATAGAAGATAAGGACATTGAATTAATTGAACACACGTGCAAAACAATTTTAACTTATGACAAAAAAACTTGGATCAAAAATGATGAAAATGCGTTATTTGATGTACCGATGGGCTCTTTTTTCGGCGCTGAGCTCTGCGACCTTGTGGGACTGTACGTCTAAAACCGCCTTAAATCTATTTATAACGCCAACGAAATCGGCTTATACAGAGACGACGGCCTCGCAGTTATAGAACGGAAAAGCAACCAGTCACTAGAAAATATTAAAAAGAAAACAATTAAATTATTTAACGATTTTGGCTTCAAAATAACTATCGACGTTGGCACAACCGTATGTAATTTCTTAGATACAACTTTAAACCTGACTAACAATATATATAAACCATACCGCAAAGAAAATTCAGAAGTAAGATATATAAATAATAAATCAAATCACCCTAAAGTTATAAAAAGAAACCTCCTAGCGATGATTGATAGGAGAATTAATAAACTTTCCAAAAATGAACAAATATTTAACAACCACGTAGCAACATACCAAAATGCTTTAAACAATGCCAACTTTAAACATAAGCTAAAATATACAGAAAATGTAAAGACCCAAACTAAAAAGAAAACAAACCGATCAAGGAAAATCATTTACTTTAACCCCCCGTTCTGCCAATCCGTAAAAACTAATATCGGCAAACCATTTTTCGAGATAACTAATAAACATTGCAAGAAAAACGAAACATTAAATAAAATATTAAACAGAAATAACTGTAAACTATCTTACAGCTGTATGAGCAATATTAAGGTAATAATACAAAAACATAACAAGAAAACTCTAAATAAAACCAACAAAACCGAAGAACAAAACGTCACCACCAATAACCCATCCTGCAACTGCCGATCAAAAAACTCATGCCCCTTGGATAACAATTGTTTAATAAAAAATGTAATTTACAAAGCTACGATAACATCTCCAAAAAAAAATAAAATATTATATCGGCTCGACCGGAAACACTTTTAAAAATAGATGGTACAACCACAACAACAGTTTCAAAAATTATAAAGATAACAAAACCGAACTAGCAAAATACATTTGGCATTTGAAACATAAAAAAATCACCTACGACATAAAATGGAGCATCCTTCACCACATTGGGGAAATTAAGAGCATACATAGCATCTGCAAAACCTGTATTTTAGAAAAAATAGAGATAGCCAATGCTAAGAAAAAAGTCAACTTAAATAAGAGGTACGAACTATTTGCAAACTGTCAACATTTCTAAAAGCTCTGCTATAAAACTTAAACTAGCACCCGCTGATTAGTAAGTTAAATTATTTGTAATTGTAAAGAGACTTTATCGCCCATATAAAAATTGTTTTCTTTTTTATTTACACCAAAGCACGATACCAAATTAAAACTTTTGATTACATAATCTTTATTCAATAAAGCAATTTAACAAAAATTTAAGTTTGTAACTAAAGTATATTAATTCAAATTGTGCGCCAATTTAAACAACAATACAGTTACGTCATAAACCTAACTTTGAAATTTTGATCTTTAAGTTTAAACAGTCAATTTATAGCATTATCAATTGCAAATGTTGTGTTTAGTATTCTATTTGTTTTTTCTGGCAACTAACTTCAATGTGAGTCATGTTTTACTATTTTAACGTATATAGCACTATAGTTTTTTTCTAGTCTATCTTACCAACAAAATTCTTAAAAGCGTAACATAAACTAAAAAAAAATTTTACTTAAGTTTAGTATATTTAAAATTTATTTTTGCTTTTAAACCATTAGTTTTTATTTTTGTTTTACTTCCATTTATTTTGTTCAAAAATTTTTTCAGACCTATTTACAACAACTGAGGATCTCCTATATGCAAGTATAGGAGTGAAACATTGTTTTGTTTGTAATAAACTGTTAAAATAAATATTGGACAAATATTTTATTTTGAATAACTGCTATCAGACAACAACATATTTTACTTTCTAAAAAATTTGTTATGATAATCATGAAAAATTAGAAAAAAAAAGTTGACATTAAACCTTAGTTTTAGTTTACATCCTGTGTATAAAACTAAGAAAAAAATAGTAAAAACTCTATAACTACTTTTAAAAACCTATTTAGAACCAAAAGTATAGTTATATTACTTCTTAAAAATTTTCTTAAACTCTGAATGAAATGTTTAACTAGGAAGTTTAGGAAAAAATTGCATTTATTTTAGGCAAAGTCTAATTTTAAACTAATGTTTAATTTAAAAAACACTTTAACTCATTAAATAGTTGTTATAAAAAATATCTTTCAGATTGAAAAAAATAATACAATGACTATTTTTTAACTGTATTCAAAAAAAAGCTGACAACTTGAAAAATATATATATCTTTAACATCTGATTCCATCACGTTCGAAAACGTTAACACCAAAATCATTTTATGAAAAATTTTAGTAATCAAACTAATATATTTATACTTCATTCGGTCATTTTCGACTTTTTCCACGCTAGTTAGACATAAAAAGTTTATAAATAAATTATTAAGTAGTTATAAAGTTTTATTTTTTTTAATAATGCTTTAAACAAATCTATTAAAAGATTTTTTAGTAATGATGTAGTATATTGATTTATTTTATATTTTTGTATCAGACTGACTTTATTTAATGGAACAGGTGAATGATTAACAATTAAGATTAATAAGGCAACGGCCATAAAATAACATTGATCATTCAATATATAAAAAGTAATTATAGTTTTAAAAGACTTTAATGTTACAACTCTTACCACAACTTATAACAAAGTATTTGTTAATAAAGATTGTAAAACTAATAGAAAATTTTCAAAGAAATATTCCGTAATAACAACGAATGTAAATGTATTTGTAATCGTGTTTCTTATTATTTTTTATTGATGTCTATTTCTCGCTGTTAAAGTTTTTTATATTAAGTTTAAACAGTACAGTGATAAAAAAATTTTTGCTTCAATCCTCAATTTATAAAAATAAAACGCAAAAATTGACTTAAGTAAACTAAAGAAAAAAAGATTTATTACAAACAACATCTCAATGTTCCATCATAATTTTTAACTAGAAATAAATACGTGGAGTTTTAGTTATTCTACCGGTACAATACATTATTTTTACACAATGGCAAAATATTTACCAGCAAAAGTTTGCTATTGTGACGAAATATATACAATAGCGGCCAACTTAATTTACAGCGGTAGGACTTTTTATGTGTACTATTTTATGGGCACTATTTTATGTGTAGAATTGCTGCATTCAATTTTTGATGTGATGTCATCAAAATTATGTGTAGTATTTAGATGTTTCTGCAATTAAGTTGCTGCAATTAAATGAAAAATAAATTACTGTCCAGGCCTTATATAAATATTATGGATAGTTTTTGTAGTTTTAAGTTTATAAACAAACAAATAAAATATAACTTGAATAAACATAAACCAATAGTATGATTTATTTTTACATTTATTTGAGTTACATTTTTTAAACTGACAGAAGTAGTGGCTAAACTTATAAAAGATTATGGATAGATTTTTTTAAGTAATTTTTAATAAAGAAAAAAAAAATTTAAATACACTTAAACAAATTGTTTGATTTATATGTATATTTATGTAATTTATTGTTTTTATACTAACAGAATTAATGGCTAGTCATATAATAAGTAATTTTGTTTTTGTTTTTTTTTTTAAGATTTTTTTAACAAAATTTATAAATTAAACTTGAACACACATAAACTGTTTGATTTAAATATAAAATTATTTTATTTATAGTTGTATATACGTAATTTGTATTTAGTAAACTTATAGAGTAGAGGTTCGACCTTATGTGTACTACTTTATGGGCACTATTTTATGTGTAGAATTGCTTCAATCAATTATGCCCATAATTTGATGTGATTTCATTCAAATTATGGGTAGTATTGAGATGTAGCTGCAATTAAGTTGCTGAAATTAAATGAAAAATAAAATACTGTCTAGATCTTATATAAATATTATGGATAGTTTTTGTAGTTTTAAGTTCATAAAAAAACAAATAAAATATAACTTGAATAAACATAAACCAATAGCATGATTTATTTTTACATTTATTTGAGTTATATTTTGTAAACTGAAAGAAGTAGTGGCTAGACTTATAAAAGATTATGAGTAGATTTTTCTAAGAAATTTTTAATGAAGAAAAAAAAAACTTGAACACACATAAACCAATTGTTTGATTTATAGTTGTATATATGTGATTTATATTTAGTAAACTTATAAAAGTAGTGGTTTGCTCTTATGTGTACTATTTTATGGGCACTATTTTATGTGTAGAATTGCTTCAATCAATTATATTCGATGGGTAGTATTTAGATGTTGCTACAACTAAATGAAAAATAAAATACTTTCTAAGCCTTATATAATTATTATGGATAGTTTTTGTAGTTTTAAATTTATAAACAAACAAATAAAAAATAACTTGAATACACATAAACCAATAGTGTGATTTATTTGTACACTTATTTAAATTGTATTTTGTAAACTAACAGAAGTAGTGGATAGACTTATTAAAAGATTATGGATAGTGTTTTTATGTAATATTAAAAAAAAAAAGCTTGAATACACTTAAATCAATTGTTTGATTTAAAAGTAGACAGTATCTTATTTTTACTTAATTGCAGCAACATCTAAATACTACCCATAATTTAAATGAAACAACATAAGTTAATTGAAGCAATTCTACACATAAAAGAGTGCCCATAAAATAGTACACATAAAGCCAAACCACTACTTCTATAAGTTTACTAAATGTAAATTACATATATACAACTATAAATTAAACAATTGATTTATGTGTGTTAAATTTAAATTTTGTTTATAAAACCTTAAATAAAGAAATATCCAAAATATTTATAATATGCCAAGCCATTACTTCTTGTAGTATAAAAAATATAAATTATATAAATATACTATTAAATCAAATAATTGGTTTAAGTGTAATCAAGTTTTTTTTTTCTTTATTAAATCTTAAAAAAAAAACTATCCATAATCTTTTAATAAGTCTAGCCACTACTTCTGTTAGTTTACAAAATACAATTTAAATAATTGTACAACTAAATCAAACTATTGGTTTATGTGTATTCAAGTTTTTTTTTTATTTATTTGTTTATAAATTTAAAACTACAAAAACTATCCATAATATTTATATAAGGTCAGGACTGTATTTTATTTTTATTTAATTACAGCAACATCTAAATACTACCTATAATTTAAATGAAGTCATATAAAACTATTGTCAAAATTGATTGAAGCAAGTCTACAAATAAAATAGTGCCCATAAAATAGTACACATAAGAACAAACAACTACTTTTATAAGTTTACTGAATATAAATTACATATATAAAACTACAAATCAAACAATTGGTTTATGTGTGTGCAATTTTTTTTTTATAAAATCTTAAATAAAATTTTCTTTCAAAATATTTATAGTATGCCAAGCCATTACTTCTGTTAGTATAAAAAATATAAGTTACATAAATATAATTTTATATCAAACAATTGGTTTAAGTGTATTCAAGTTTTTCTTCTTTATTAAATCTTAAATGAAAAAAATATCCATAATCTTTTAATAAGTCTAGCCTATACTTCTGTTAGTTTACAAAATATATTTTAAATAAATGTACAAATAAATCAAACTATTGGTTTATGTGTACTCAAGTTATTTTTTATTTGTTTGTTTATAAATTTAAAACTTCAAAAACTATCCATAATATTCATATAAGGCCTGGACAGTAATTTATTTTTCATTTAATTGCAGCAACTTAATTGCAGCAACATCTAAATACTACACATAATTTTGATGACATCACATCAAAAATTGAATGCAGCAATTCTACACATAAAATAGTGCCCATAAAATAGTACACATAAAAAGACCTACCCCTTTTATTTAAATTTAATTTTTCAAATAAAATAAAATATTTATTTAACAAGTTTAAACATTTTTATTACTTGTACAGAACTAGCAGTTTACAAACCTGCGTTAGTAATGATAAAATATACTTCTTAAACATACAGCATACCTTTTGTGAAAAGAAAACTTAAATAGGCTTAATATTTACTAGTGCTTTGTTGGTACTATTTTTATAATTTTTTTTATATTAGTTGATTACTACAATCATTCTAAATAACTGCAGCCCGCGAGTAATTTTTACTAAGAAAATTTTAGTGCGTCTTAAAAAAGGCTGCCGACATTGTTTTATGTATAAATTATCAAAAAATTTAAATAATCAAATATACTTACATTCTTTTTCAAGTGTTTTAGCGGGTTTTGTAGTCGTTGTAAACTCATTTAATAACCAACTTTAACTGAATTTTTTGGTCTTTAACACATTTTATAACGTTTCTATATAACTGAGTTTTAAAATAGATTGTAAATTTTATTCAAAATAAGCAATAATAACGAGTAACAAACAGGAATAGTTTAATTGCTTTAGGTATATTAGAACTAGACAATACAAATTTGGTTATAAAATTAAATACAACTAAGCGCTTTAAAATTAATAAAGTAAACCATATTCTATATAAAGAATAAGACGAGTTACATATTTATTTATATTTGAAACTACCTATAAAATGTCTATTTTCCGGTGAACGCATTATTTTTGTTGTTTAAGTTTTTATGTTGATAAAATACCATTAATATTCTGGTGGGATCCATCTTGTTCGGACATCTAAGTGAAGTGGAAGCATTAAAAATACAAACTAATTGCTTTTATATCTTATGTAAAACTTAATTTTATTCATAATTATATTCACAAACCATGAGTAGCAGCAATACTTTTACTAAATGTAATTATATTTTGAAAGTCGACAACATATTTTAAAGTAAAACCTAACATTCTAGATTAACTAATACTCGAAATTTTTATAAACATGCAAGTATGCTCGTACTGTATTAAAAAAAACACCTTTTTTACAATATTAGAACATTTTGGTATAAGTAATAAACCTTTGTAACTATTTTGAACAACTATTTATTTATAATTTAACAATTTTATTTCATTTTATACTAACAAGGTAAATGAAACATCACACATAGATTTGATTAAAAAAATATTTATATTACAAAATCGAAAGTTTATATAATACAATCATATAGTTAAAAGTAAGTTTCATTAATAATTTGAAATACAGTTGTGTTTTAAAAACTACCTAACTTTAAATTTAGATTTATAAACTAGCTAAATTACAAAAAATACATCTATAATAGTAAACAATATTTACTTTTACAAATTAAAACAATTATAATATCAACTATTTAACTGGAATCAGTTATATTCAATTGGCTTATATTTTAAGTGTCTTGGTTAAGTTGATTATCAGTATCTGATTGTAACTTGAAATATTTGTATATTGTCGGCAGCAAAAAATAAATGAGCACCGTAAGTAAAAGAACTTATCTTGATTCAATATACTTAAAATAAACAGACAAATTAGTAAAGCAGCACTATGAAAATATCATAGCTTGTAATTTAACAAACTTTTAATAGAAACAATTTATTGATAACACACTACACAAGAGCTTTCACTAAAAATTATCTAAGCATTTTTAGTAGGAAAAGAAGTATTTTCCTGGATTAGACATGAAAAGGTATCCGTGGTGTGCGATTCGATAACCGAAAGGTTTTTTCGTTTACCAAGTTCTAGCACAAACAATTTTGGGCGTATACTTTTTGACGTTCAATAAACAGTGCATATATTAATATTGCGAACAAACAATATCGAAAATTAGCTGTATGATAAGAATTATGTACCGCTTTTAGCAGTAGATAGCTTGTAGCTACTATCTTTTTTTACTCGTTCTCTTCTCTAAACAGTTTGGCTTTTGGTAGTTGCTTTTTTGACAGCTAACTTCTACCCACGTTTTGGTATTTGTAAATATACTGTCTTGTAAAAAACAGTGTGCTCAGTTTGATTATAGTTTTTCTATGGTAAGTATAAGCTGTCTTTTGGAATCAGAGGATATAAAATTGTTATAAAACTGCCAGTTATACAAATGTTATTACTAGATTATCAAATGTTTGGTTGAAACAGGTTGAACAAAGGAGTCAATTCAAGTTATAGAATCATGTATAAAAAGTATTGACTGAAAAACTTGAACAGTTACTAAGTTTAACTGCGAACGGATCTTTAAATTAAAATTTTGAAATAAAAAAAAAACAACTAATGCAAAAACTGTGTTTAGATTTTTATTAAAAAAAAATTTATACTAAAAAAAGTTATGGACAACATGTTGTATAAACTTTAATTACTAGATAATAGTTAGTTAGGTTTGATACGGAAACTTTAAGTAAGTATAAATATTGGAGTTTATAAAAAACTTCTAAATTATATTATAAAAGCACACAATTATTTGTTGTCTAAAAGCTGCAAAACTAAATTTTATCAGCTAGCTAAACCTCAGTTACTTTAGCATAACTTTAAGTTATATTTTTATATGAAAAAACTAACCTTCATTAGTTAAAAATAAATACCTTAAAGCTGTACAAATAAATATTTACTAGCAATTAAAACTTTTACACAAATTAAAATAAAGATTGGTTTATATGTTATATAAAAAATAAGTATTATCAAACGTAGTTTCAGTCAAATAGAAAAAGTTAAGATTTTAACAACTATTGTAAAAGCTAACGGAATATTAACTTAACTTTAATATCGTTTCGAATTAATAAGTTTTTAGACTAGAAATAAAACCCGTATTTTAAAGGTAATCAAAAGCTGTCTATTAGAATCAAAGGAAAGAAAATTTCTCAAACTGTCAGTTATACAATTGCTATTACTAAGTTATTAAATATTTAGTTGAAACCAGTTGAAAAAAAGAATCGATTCAAGTTGAAGACTCATGTTTTTAATTTTCACCGCAAACTAAGTTTCACCGCAAACGAATTTTCAAATTAAAATTTTGCAATAAAAATTAAATTACAAACCATGCAAAAACTATGTTTATGTTAGTATCTAATATATATCATATAAAACTGTGTTTAGATTTGCATTTAGTAAAGTATACTTAAAAAATTTATGGACAAACATGTTGTATAAATTTTAGTAACTGAATGATAGCTAGGTTTTTCAACAAAAACTAAAAGTAAATATGAACATTTGAATTTTTAAAAATTATTAAATGTTATCATAAGTGCACTCAAGTATTTATTGTGTAAAAACTACAAAATATATTTTCATTACCTAGATAATTCTCGGTGTCATTACCTTAACTTTAAATAAATTTCTATTAAAAAAGATTAACATTTATGTAAAAAAAAAAAGATTTTTAAAAATAAAAACTTAAAACTTATACAAATAAAATTTCATTAATAAATAATTTTTTTTACATAAAATAAAACAAAGATTGGTTCAAATTTTAAAAATAAAATAAGTACTATCAATAATAACTTTAACCAAATACTAAAAGAATAAAAGTTAGGTATTATTGTTAAAATATACGAGCTACTAAGTTAACTTTAATTTCGTTTCGAATTAATGATTTGTAGTTCAGAAACATTTTACATAACTACAAGTTTTAAATTTCTTCAGAAAATAAAAACATTGAACTTGGTCAAACATTTTTTTATAAAAATTAATACTTAAAAGTATACTTACAAACGCTTGATTGTTAATTTTTTTTAGATAAATTTTGTTTTGAATGTTAGTTTTGTTTTGTATAAAAAATAACAAATTTAGAAAAAACTATACATTTAAGAGTTGATTAAATAAAATCAATAAAACTTTCTTTTATCTATTTGATAGTGGTTTAAAAAAAACAGCTAAATGTTTTATATGTCACTCAAGTTATTAAAAGTGTTAATTACCACAACAATACGAAGTATGAAAAAACATAAAACAAAAAATTCAGTTTAAAAGTTAAATAATTCAAAATGCAACTAATTAGAAAGATTGTTTTGTAATAATAACCGTTAAGGTAAAGTAAAAAAAAAAAAGATAATGCAGTAAAGAATTGATTCTTTAAAGTCAATTAAACTTACTTTTATCTATATGATCGCGGTTTTTAAACACAAAAAACGCAGAAAAAAAAAGAACACACTATTTAAATTCAAGCTTTTTAAATGCAACCCAAGTTATTTAAAGTGTAATTTACCATAACGAAACTAAGTATAACAAAAAATATAACAGAAAATTAAGTTTAAAAAACAAATAACGAAAAAATAGAAAAGTATAAATCAACAACAATTTAATTAAAAAATAACTCAAAACGCAAAAAATAAGAAGAACATTGTTTTGTAACGATCATAATTAATCGTTAATGTTGTTAATGTTTAGTAAGTTAAGAAAACTAATTTATTAAGTTCATTTAATTAAAAACTACAAATAAAAAAAAAGGTTGTTAATATATAATTAAATAAACAGATAGATGTAGTTGTAATGTCAAAGTATATGTTCCATTTAAAATTTTTACATTAATGTAAATTATAAACTCTACAAATTATTTTTTTTTGTTTTGCTACTAACTATATTTATTTAAAAAGAATACGACAACGCTTTTATTTTTATTTTTTATCTAAGTTAGAGTTTTTTTGAAAAAATACAGTATTAGCATTTAATTAAGTTAAAAAATTGACTATTTATGTTTAAAAATTTGTTTATTAAAAGTATATAAAATGTTAATAGTTATACTTTGAGAAAAAGATTAAAAATTTGCACAAACTTGAAAAAATGTTCAATAATTTATTCAAGTTTGTTAAAGCAAGTTATTTATTAAGTTTCATCTTAGAATGAGTAATAATACCTGCTTGTATTGTTTTAACATATTTTTCAGAATAAAAACTTAGAAAATTTATAAAACTTATTGTTTTTTCAACACATTGAGATGTTTTGTACTGCAACCAAAGATCAGTTTATTTTTAAAACAGTCTACGAAATGGTTGTTGTGTGCAGACTATTAGACTAGTAGTGGTTTCAATAAGTACTTTACTTCAAAATACAATACGTAAAGATAACAGTTGTAAAAAATTTAATCTTCATTTAGAATTTAAACTGAATTTACAAGCAGGTGAAGTTGTATAAAACTTTGTTAATTTGAGTTATTTTCAACAAAAAAATTAGAACTAAGAAATTTATAGAAAAAAAAAAACTATAAAAAATTAAATGTGAAATTTATCAAATTTTAACTTTAAAAGTATGTTAATTTTTAAACTTTCAAATTAGCTAAATTACTATAATTACTCAATGTAAACAAAAAAAAATCGCTAAAAATAAAACACTTGTTTTATAAAAAAACCAAGTTTTTATTTACTGTGTTTTTCATAACAAAATAAAAATAAACTTTCAAACAACGCGGAATTTTAGTTTTGTTGTTTTTTAACTTTATAAATAAATTATTTTGAGTGAGTAAAATACTTTAATAGTAGGTTTTTAATTGGTCATAGTTATACAAAAATTTAACTGTTCAAAATTTAAAGTTAATTGTTTGCTAGTAGAGATCCTGGGAAAGCAAGTTCACTTGAATAAATAACAAAAAAAAATTGCATTAAATCTTTTCTAGAAAGAATACGGTGTAAATTTGTTACTAATACAAAATTTAATTAATTTTTATAGAAACTGCATACAAATATAACAATATTTTTATTAGTAGTTTAATAAATTTATAAAAAAAAACAGAGAAAGTATAGAAAATATTAAAAAAAGCTGTTTTCAACTTTTTAAATGTTGTTTTTGGCGTTGTTAAAGCTTTCTATTGAGTATATTAAAAGTAATACAATACTTATAAGACGAGTTTTATGAGTTGAATTGCCGTATATTTTTCAATCATTGCAGTTTTATTAAGGCATATGTTTATAAATAACTTTAAGCTATCTGGTGGCATCAATAAAGTTTTTTAAATAATCTAACAGTTAATCCTATAAATGATCAATTTGAATACAGTACTTTGAAAATATTATTAAAAGTTTTATTGTTCTTAAAAAACTTTGTTGGTAAGAAACTATTTGAAAAAAAAAAAAAAGAATATTAATTGCATAACATAGTTGTAACTATTTTGAAAAGCATTGTTTAAAAATATACGTTATTTTTTATAAACACATTTTTTACGTTGTGTACAAATAAAACTAATAAAAACTTAAAATCTTATAATCTTGTTTTAGTAATTTCACAGTGAAGTTTTCTAAACGTCTAAACGGATGATCATACTGTAAGTATAAATTTTGATACATGTATTTATACAATATAAAAATTGTAGTATGTTCGCATTTATGAAGCAAATTTTAAAGTCTTTTTTTATATAAAGATGTGATAAATTACTTTTTTAGATTTTAGTATATAGAATACACTTAGTGATCATTAAATAACTAAAATAAAATCTAGTTGATTTTTCTACAATTTTTGAGCAGTTTTTGATTTTAAAACTGAACATGACTTAATATTAATTAAAAAACAAAACTAATTATAAGTTACAGAAGGACGTATTTAGCAATTTTTAATACAATGGTAATTAAAAAGTAACTTAAAATATATATTTATGTACAAAGTTAACAAAAGTTATCAAAACAAATTGACAACTTACTTACTCCGATAAAAGCCAATTTTAATCAATTATATAAAAAGCTCAAAGTATAGAGTTGATAGTATCTAATATTTTAAAATAACAGTTATTTGATATATCTATTTTTTTTCTAAATATTAAACTAATAAAAGCATTGTACATCTTAAATATAACTCAGATTGATCACAATAATTACGTTTTGTTTTTGAAATTTTGTTTTCGCTTAGAAATGACTTAGAAATTATGTTTTGTATAGATCATAGTTTATGTTAACTATTTTTGATAACTATAACAAATTTTAAACTTTACATAGAACTCAAAAAGTATACCTTGAACATATAAAACTCATTTTATAATAGTAAAGTGTAAACAAAAGTTTTAAAATACATTTTTTGTATTGTTTTTAAATTGCTGTGCTTACGTTTAATTAAAAAACAACATAAGAAGTATAAAACATAATATTCTAATTGAAATAGACCTAATTATGTAAACTCGATTTAGTTGTTAAGGTACTTCCTGAAGTTATGTTTTATATAAAAGAAACTACTTAATTAACTATATAAAAACTTTTGATTAGTTTTTACTGTAAAAGCAGTATGTAATTAAGTAATTCAGTTATTATCTCATAAAACTATTGATCTTTGAGCTTTATCGTTATAATATTTATACTTTATCATTAAAAAATGATAATTGTACACTGTACAATATAAACTTATCTAATTGTTTATAAATATTTAAAAAGCCAGAAATATTTTTGTAAAAAGTTTTAGTTTTTGAAGCATTTAGTATTGGAGTAAACAGTACACTAGATGCTTAAAAAATGCTCAAGACATCATAAGGCCAGATCAAAGTTAGTTATACTGTTAAAATTATTTTACCTGTTATCAGAAAAATCGTCATTAAGTTCATAAGGTTAAACAAACATAATAAAAAAAATTGACAAAGGAGTAATAAAATAAATTTTATATTCTGTTTACAAAAATCAATTTGAACTTCAAAGTTATACTGATAGTAAAACAATTTCAAAAGCAAATATATGCTACTTCTTTTTTCTTTGTTTATTATTTTACAAACAATTATTTTTTAAATTGACTAGATCACTAATTTACTCAAGAACAAACGCTTTTGTATAAGTAAAAAGAAAAATTGCTTAATAAATTGAATTGTGAAACAAATCGAGAAACTGTTTAATGTTACAAACATAAACGTAAAAATTAGTTTTATATATTTATTTTAATAAAACTCTGTCTTGAGTCTTATTATCTCATCCATCTATTACTCGTGGCGAAAACAATCATTGGTATATTTGTTATTTAATTATTATATTTTTATTAACATTTATTTGTTATATAATTATTGAATCACTAAGATTTTATTCGTTTTGGAAATTTGGTTTAAAACTGGTAAAACGTTAAAGCAGTGTTAAAAATTAAACATTCTTTATAAATTTGAATTTGAAGGATAGCTTAATTAGATTTAACTTTTTCTATACTTAGTACTAATTTAGCTTAACTTTAGTTTATAAAAGTTTTAGTAAAACGATCCGAGTTTAAAATTTATTAATTATACTTAGGCTAGATTATAGATATACAATTTCTAGTTTTAAGTAGTTAAGACTTTATAAAAATGATGAAATTTTTAATAAGAAATACTGATCGTCGATTCAAGCTAAAGTGATATTACCAATACGTTTAAAAAAATTTACACAAAAACTTATGAATGTAGAAGTTTAAACTTAAATATGTAAAATAAAAAAGTAAAAAAAAACCTTATATGATATACCAAACTTGTAATGTTTATACTAAGGTACTTTTTTTAATTTCAGTATTTTGTATAATTATATAAAAAAAAGTTAAAAGCCGTTTGTTTTCTAATAAAAAATTTGAAATTATAAAAGGTATTAGCTTCAAATTGATATCTAAGTAAAGGTTATAACAAAAAGTTTTTTCCTTAATTGTTAAAAATGTTTATTATTTAAAGATAATTATCAACAAATTAAACTAGTAATATTAAAACCAATACACATAAAATTAATATTGCATTTCTATAATTTTTTTTTTAAACTATAGTAATTGTTTAGATTTATACAAAGCTACTATTGCATCAAAAATAATAGTCATTTTTAAAAGAATAAAAAAGCAAACTTTAGCTACTCATAATATACTGATAAATTAAACATACTACGCTAAGTTATTAATTCATTTCTAATTTGTTGAGCTTATATACACAATGTATGTTAAATACAATATAAGTAAAACCCGTTAGAGTTTACTTTAAAGAAAATGTGTTTCATTTAAGTTTTCATACTTTTATCTTAAAATAAAACTTTTATGTGGTTGTAAACTTTTGAAATATGTTTTTGATCGTTTGTCAAAAAGACAATTTAGAAGCAATATTCAAGTTATTTCGTGTACTGAATATTTACTTTATAAAACCGGATTCAATTCATACTAAAACCTGGATTAAACTTGTATAGTTTAAATTTTAAGAATTTACTAGAATAAAACATAAAATAAATCTTTTCAGTAGTTAAAAGTTGATGAAATTATTTCAACAGTAATTACTCAAGTTTGAAATCTGAAGTATTTAAATTCCTTTATAAGGACCATTTACAAGCATTATAATTTTTATAGAAAACAAAAGTTAATAATGACAAATTTAGAATTACCGTGTGTAAATGAGAATATATGTTGTTATAAAAACTTAATGTGAAATGTTCAACAAACCAAACAAAAACAAGGAAAATATGTCTATTTGATTTGCTATTTTTGAGTAAAAAGACAACTAAAATTTTTTTTATAAGCATTTATTTGTTGTTTGTTTTGTTAACACTTTTTATATTTGTTTACAAATACTATAAAAATCTTATTGGTTTCTTTCTAAAATTAGATTTCACATTTTGATTAACTTAGTTCTTGTTTGCACAAACTAGTTTTAAGCCTTAAGGACATGATGTTCATTCACTTTAGCTTTCAAAATTGATTTATATATATTTAACCTCGAAAAACTGTTTGAAGTAAATAAAAAATTTACCAATATTTTCTTTTAACAACTTTTCAAGAAGTAGTATTTTTTTTGTAAATAAGTTTTACAATATTGTTTTATTTTTAATGCGTGTTACTCTTAAAGTATTCTCATTTTAACTATGTGCCTACTAATACTTTTACATTTTATAAAAAAACATGTCTTATGCTTTTAAAACTATTAGCAGAATTTACAATAGAAAAGTATGTTTCTAAATCCGTAAAAAATTCTATTTTTGGCAAAAATTTTCGCATAATAACAGTTGAGAAGGTGTATTATTTTATAATTTTTTTTTTGAACAAAGGCAACACTTTGTTGTAATTACACCAGACACAGGTCAAATCTAACAATGAACCTTTATTTGGCAAGTTTAATTTGACCCTTGTTGTTCATTTCGAAGTATTTATGTTTTTAATGCAAAAAATTTTACCGTGTTTGAGTTTTATTTTTTAATTTTATAACATTTATATGCACAAACAAAAACTATATAACTTGTAAAATACGAAATATAATATAATTAGACGCCAAGCAAAGAATCTAGTTTTAAAATCTAAAATCTAAAAATTGATTTTGATAAAATTATAAGACGGCAAAAAATATATATGTACTAAATTTTTAAAGTCTAATATTGGTAAAGTTATTGTTGATTATTAAATTTATATAATATACCAATATTATACTAAAAGTTTGCAAAACTGACAACTTTATTTTTTGCTTAGAAATGAATTTAAATAAACAGAAAATTTAAAAGAAATAAAAGGAACATTCTACGAAAATAAGATTTACAAAAGTTATTTTATAAATAATAAAAACTTATTTATACATATCCAATAACTTGCAAACTTTAAACCTTATTTAAGTAAACCAGATATATTTCAAATAATTAAGTTTTTTTAATGATTTATATTTTTTGATTACAACTTTAAGCTTTATAAAACCTTACTTTGACATTGTGTTTTAAGCTTTAAGGTTTCTACATGTGTTTTTTTACATTCAATTTGTTTTGAGTACGCTTGTGAGTTAAACAAATAATTTATAGCTATACATCTTGAAAAACATCAGGCTTTGCAAAAAAGCAATTTTTTACTTTCATGTAAGTTTAAATTAATATATGTGCAAGTAAGTTTGTTGAGAAGTTAAAGACTGTTTTAATAGTAAAGAAGCTTTTAAATTATATTTTATTAACTAGTATATAAACTTTTTTTGCATCTACATTCTAAAGTGTTAAAAAACTTAATTGTTGTGTTCAGTTCATAAAAAATTACAAAAATCTGTTTCTTTAGCTTCAAAAAATTCTTAAATGATAAATATAATGTTTATCTTGACTAATTTAAGATGTTTATATACCAGTTTATTTGTTTTTTCAGTTGAGTATAAAATTATAACATTTTTTTTATAGCCTAATCTATTTATACAAAAAAAGTATACTAAATGTTTTAAAGTATATAAACGAATTTAGCTTAATAAAAACTTTTAAAACTTTTTGATATTTCTTAAATTTTATAATAATTTTAAATAAAGTTTTCAATGCAAAAGATACGTAAGCTTTACCACATATAAAAATTGCTTCGAATATAGATACTCCTAATTACTTATAAACTAGTAAACCAGAAAAAAAAATCAAAAGTTTATATTATTTATTCTTTTTTAAGTTTTATTAAAGTAACGATATCAAAACGGTAAAATTAGTTACTTACTATAGTATAAGATACTTGTTTAAGTTTTAAAATTAAGAAATTATTGAATACATTAATAATTACTTATAAAACAATTTAACATAAGTTCTAGCAAAGTAATTTGAAAATTTTATAGATTAGAACTTGATAAAATGTTTTATTTAAGTAGTAGAACGCATTTATTTAGAGTTACAACTATAAGTGATTTTATTCAATACATTGTTTTATTATCAGTTAACGTATATTTTGTTTTAATATGTAATATTTATATGTAATATTTAAACATAAGAAAATTTTTGTAGAATTTACGGTTGCAAGCTAGAACTTTAAACCTTATTTTATTTTTGATTTGGTAAATTGGTTATGAATTGTATTTCATTTTTATTTTGTTTGTGTTTTAGGAAGGAAATTATTAATTTTGTTCAGAAAAAAAAGTTTGTTAGTAGTTTTTGCAATTATTTGTGTTTAACAGTGGATTTATTAAAAAAATATAAGAATTTTTCTGCTACCAAATATTACATACTAGCTTATAAGGAAATATTTATTTTAAAGTCTTTGTTTGTTCATCAAAATAAAAGACAAACACTTTAACTTAACTAAAAAATAATAGAATTTGTTGAAACTGTTTAATTTTTTTTACCCCAAATGTATGAAATTTTTATAAACACATCTTTTAAGTCTAAAACTAAGTAAGTTGTATTCCATAGATGCAATTAAAGTAGTAGTTTTTGTTAGTTTTTATTATTATTAAATTTAATTGAAAATAAACTTACTTGCAATTTAATATACTTTTAACTCTAAAAACATACTTTCTAACTGTTTAAAATAAAAAACAAGTATAAGTTTAGAGATTAATTACTTGCCTAGCATTTTTTTTTTGTAACAATTAAGCTATTTTAGACTTAACTTAAACTAGAGGTTTATTACACTGTTTTTATGTTTTTACTTTTAATTACTATTTTTTCACTTACGAATTATTTTTGTTGTATATATAAAATATTTTTATTGTTTATTGAACGAGAAAAATTACGCTCAAAAGGTTTGGTCAAAGGACCTGGCGTACAAAAAACCTTTCGGTTATCGAGTCATACACCAGAACAGTTTAACGACATCCCCAGGACATGGTATTAAAAAAATACCTTTTTTTGAACTTATTAGAATGTATATAAATAACATAAAAAAAAAACCTTACATTAATTTAGTTCTTGAGCAAAAAGTATTGATAGTTTTAGATAATTAAAAAAAATGAACATTATGTACTTCATTTTGTTAAATTAAAAAAAAACGTTTCGAGACCAATAATAGTTTTGAAATTTTTATGAAAAAAAATATTGATGTTAATCTGCCAAAGTTGAATCTTAGTAGATGTATTTGTATATAATTGTTTTATTAGATGTGGCTTTACATATTAATGTTCTAAAACTTAAGAACCCGAGAAAATGTTAACTTTGAATAACAAAGTATGTACTATGCAAATTGTATATTTGAGTTGTTTTAGTTATAAATGATTTCCTCTTTCGTCAGCGTTTTAATGTGAAGTTTTTTGATTACTACTGATGGAAACTTCAACATTATAAACAGAACACACTGTGCTTTTTATATTTTTGTGAACACGCGTTAGATCTATCAGCGCATAAAAAGTATTTAAGCGTTTTAGTTTATTCATGATGAACAAACTTTAACTTAAAGGTTAAAATTGTTTTTATTAACTTAGCAAAGCTTTTTATCTCAACATAAGCTGATACATTCACTTAGGTTACTAAATCCAAAAAAAATTAAGTTATGTATTTTTCTCAAGAGTTTCAGTTATATTTCAAATATTCAAAATCAGGTTGCTTACTTTTTTTACAATGTAAAATGCTTTTTTTCAAGTAAAATTAATGTTATATATCAAAAAAAGTAAAATAGTTGTATTTTGTGAAACATTGTTTATATATTGATTGTTTTTATAGTATAGAACTATTGATAACAGTGAAAAAAATGAAATAAATAGCCAATGATAGCTGGTTACATTGATGTAATTTTCTAAAGAGACTTGTATATAAACTTAAAAAGTTATAAAAGTACAGACTCGTCTGTAAGCGATTTTCAAATTTAATTGAGTGTTTATAAATATTCTAAGATAGGTTCGAGAACTTTTAAAATGTGAATATTTGTTTTGAACTTTATTAAGTTACTAAAAGGTGAAAAAATTTGTTTTTAAAAAATAATTGTAGGGTAAACTTTATATCAAAATATCTTGTTTTTTTATTTTTAAGCTGGTTATGATTTAATTTGATATTAAGTAAACGACATTGAAAAAAGCTCTTTGTCGAACTGTAAACAAATTAATACACTTTGTGAGATTATTTAAACTATTAATCAAAATGCTTAAAAGCTAATCTAATTTTTTTAGTAACAAATTGGTTTTCTATCAAATACATGATTGAAAATCACCAAGAAAGTTTGGTTGAAATAAGTTAAACAGTGTCAAATTAGTTTCTAAAAAGTCTGGGTTTAAAGCTTTTAGCGTGTTAAGTTTGAACTAATACATTAAATTATTTTTTATTTTGATGAATAGAGCCGTCAGAAACTTCAGTTAATTTAATCAAGCTATCAAGGAGTTAATACTATTTATCAACTTAAAAAACACAAACTGTTTTCTTGCTTTTGTTTTATGGTTTAAAGCAGTCTAGCTTGTTAATCTAGTTCAGAAACATAAATTGGGGTCAATTACGCTTTATACGTGGGTTAACCTCGAAATTTTTTCGGACTGCAGCTAATCTAAGAGATAACGACAAACAAAAGCGGGCGCGAGATTTCATTGTGACGTAATAATTAAACCACCCGATTTACCCCAAAAAAGTGAAAAAAACTACATGGCTTACAGAAAGAGATAAATAATAGCGAGCTTAATCACAACTTTTGTTATCAAAAATATCTTTTCACTTTCTTGAAGCGAAAAAACAATTTTTTTTTGAATAGTAATAATTTGTGAAAGTTTAAATTAAGATTATTAAAGGTTTTTTTACAGTTCGGTTACATGGGTATCAGTGCTTAAAAGCACGGTGCTTAGATAAGATAGTTTATTAATTTGAAGTATTTGTTTAATTATTAATTTACGTACATTTAAAAGAAATATTTACATTAAAAACCAAAAAAAAATAAGATAAGATACATTCAATAGTATACTATGTTGAAAACAAATAAAATATATCTTCTAATAAAATCGGTTTAAATTCGGTTAAAAATTTTTGTTTAAAGAAAGTTTTTTAGGCGATTTAAAATATATGAAAAGTTAATAAACCTCATTAAAAGTAGTTCGAATAGCACTAACTAGAGTTGCACAGAACAGTTTTAAGTTTATTTAAAAGTAAGCTATTTTATAAGCATAATCAGCTATTCCGTTTAGTCACGATACTATCAAACAAACATAACAAAAATGTTAGTAGAGTGTAATGTTGATTTTAATTAATAGAAAAAAATATGTAAAAAACAATAGTTTACACTTTTAAAGTTAAAATACCATGACTTTGATTAATAATTGAATTCAAAACAAACAAAAAACGTAGATGTATAATATTAATTTTACTAAAACTTTTTAGCTTTTTATTTAGCTTTTTTTACACTTTTAGCACTTAGCTTAAATTATATATTTCAAAAATAGAATGTAAAAATTTAGTAATAAAGTTTATAAAGATATATGAGAAAATGTATAGGAAAACAAAGAAAAAGCTTTTCTTAGTTATTTTTAAAGCACTTTTTAAAATAAGATTTTTAATCTGTTACTTAGACAAACATTCAAGTATGTAAGATGAATGAAATTTCATTACTCTATTTAAAAGTTTTAAGTCTAAAAGCTTTACAAAATCTACTTTTAACTTTATTGAAAACCTTATAAGCTAAATACACAAGTTTAGTGCACCCGAGATAGAAACAGAACTAAAGTAATATGTTATTTTTAAAACAGTTCATAGTTTAAGTAAACTGTTAAAACATTTAATTCAGTAAAAAAAACGATGTTGTACAAAAACATTTTAAACCTCGTGCAAACATTCTTTTTTTCATCTCAGTTTACTTTCTCGGTAATCGTCGGTTGAAAAAAGTTCTTTTACTTACAGGTGAGAGAAGCTTTTTATATATAAACAGCTTCATTGTATAGCAATACAAGTTCAAGAGCACTAAGGTGTAAATACGCCTGCTAGATAGAAGTTTTACTTTCTATTGTAAACAGTTTGCTTAAATATTGGTTGATGTAGTTTTTATTTTCAGTTGGATTTAGACCACTTTTTTAATTATATAGTTTATAGTCGCATTTATAGTGATTTAAATATCTAAATTCAGTTAAAGTGGTATATAATTTTTTTCTCACTTAAATAGCTGGTAGCTTTTAAGCATTACAAAGGTTAAAGTTTATAATTTAGTTAAAGTATTTTAACATATAATTGAAATGTTAATTTTTACAAAACCAGTTCTTTTAACAAAAGTAATATATTGAGATTTTAATATAAAAAAATGAAGTTGTTCAAAAGTTACATCGCGTTTTTGTTTTTCGCCCTTTGCGCCCGTTCTGAAGACGATGTCGTTGTTGAAGACGACATTGTTCCGTACTTGGAAGAAGATGATGACATTTTAACAGAATATGTTGATGTGAGTTTTGATGACGTGCCATTTGTTGAGCAGGCGGATCACTACGATGACTACCACCAGTTCACTGGTGAAGATGTGACAAATAAAGAGTGGCAACCTTATACTGAAACAAAAATTAGAAAGAATTATAATTTTAGAGGTAATTTAGGAAAGTTTTTAAGTTTTAATATTTATTTTAGAAGATTTTTAAACAAACACTTACAAATTGGCGTTAGACTAAGCACATAGTTGTAAATAATACTATTATGTATTTTTTCTTGGTAGTTGTAATGTATTAGGCAAAATTAAATCTAATTATGTTGTTCTAATATGAATGTTTATAAACTTTACATAAAAACTACCAGAATGAGAATTTGCAATTACTAGTTAACATAACATATTATTTATTGTTTCAGCTTGTGTATAATTGTAATGATGCTTTTCTACCCTTGTTGTATATTATAAAATAAAATAACCTAATAAACCTCAATAACATACATTAAATCTTTCTAGTTTTTTAAAAACACTTATGTACATTAAAAGTTATGCCGTGCATATTTCTTTTAAAAATTTTCATAGTTATGAAAGTTTTACTTGTCGTTTTGATATTTTTTTTTACACATTTAGTTATTTTTTACTCAAGTTTAGGTAATACGATCATAAGTACCCTTAATTGTACCAATTATCTTATATGTGCCTATTTAGTAAATTTCACAACTTAAATTATACATCTGATCATAGCTTTACTTATTCGATGATTAACTTAAATACACCAATTTAATGAAATTAGACACGTATAATGAAAAGTATTTGTTCTTGACTTTTTGTATTGATAAGTGGTATCTTAGAATTTGTTAAAAAAAACAATAATGATAAACAATAAATAGTAAAGGCGTTTAAATATACCATTTAAGTATACTTTAATTTATCAGAACAATAAATTTATTTTTATTCAAGGTGGTTAAAAGTAGCAATATCAATGTTTATATAGCTTTTATATACAAAACAAACAAATAAGTAATTCTAGTAGTTTTAAATTTACCAAAAATAGATTTCACATTTAAAGCGTAAACACAAAAAATGTGCACAGTTGTTTATAAATACTATCTTTAAGAAAGAGCTAAAATATTGTTAAAGTCTACTTTATTTCTTTTTACACTAACTATTAACCAAAACATACTTTTTACAAAAAACCTAAATTTCAAAGAAGAAAATCCAATGTGTAAGTAAAAACAAACTAATATTTTGGAGAAATTTACTACAAGTTTTAAAAAGGGTAACCGTTGTGCTTTTACGTACTGTTTAAAAAGTTGTGTTTTTGCTGTGTTCAACAACATACCTTTAATTTAATCACTTGTATCTCGGCATTGTTTTCTGCTTAACATTAAAATTTAATGTACCTTGTTTCAAAATTTGAGAAGAGTAAAAATAGCTAAACAATAACGCAAAAAAAAAACAACAGTAGAGAACATATTTTGGTTTACAGAATGATTAAAAGCATTAAAAAAAAGAATACCGTTTATACCGCAAAAATTAAGTTACTAATATGCTAATAACTTATAACATTAAATTACACTCTTATATGATTTTAAAGGAAGTAAATCATGTCTTGTTTATGGATGTAATGTCATGTTTTTGGTTGACACTTCTAATGAAATGATATCTAAAAACTTCGACACACTCAAAGAATGGATGAAAAAACTAATAACCTCACTTAGTATTCAATCCGCACAAAAGTTTGTATACTCTTTCTATTCTAAAAGCTTAACTTAACTAAAATACTACGAAACGAACATTATAATTGATATAATTTATAACAATTTTTAAACTCATATTTTTTTTTATAAGAACATTAATAACTCTTACTTGTTATAGTTAGAACTTTTTAAGTTATACAGTAACTTTTTATTTTAGTTTATATCAACTTTATAACTTTCCTTTGGAACGTTTTAACGGTTTTTTTTTTTAATTACTAACTTAACTTAAACTCATAAATGTTGTTGGTTAACAAAAAACTGTAGTCTAAAAGTTTTAAAACACTTTTGTTGAAAATCTTTGCACAAAGAACACACAATTATTAGTTTACAAATGAGTGCTTATTACACTAGCCACTTTATTTTTAAACTAACCACTATCTATCTTTATTCAAAAAATGTTTTCGAAGAAATCAAGGTACATTCATTATTAAAAAACAGTTGTTATTGCAACAACTGTACTAAAAGAATTTATTCTGTTTCAGTATTTATGTTAGAAAAATTTAATTTTTTTTAGGAAAAAAAACAGACTCAACACTGCAGAAATTTTTTGAATTTAGCATTTAATTTAAAAGATAAATTATAAAAAGAAAAATATAGTAATTAAACTCCTCTAACTAAATTTTAAGACTTAATTTCATCAGTAGAAAAGTGTCAAGAAAAAGGCAAGTAGACACTAGTAGGCGCTCTTCACACGGGGTCGGGTTGTCAATTGTGCAGTTCGCCCAATCTCCCCACACCGTGTTACCCATGACAACGAGTATGACGAAACAGGAAATTAATTCGTACATCAACATGATTCAACCTACTGGTGAGTTTTTACGGTTGTAAAAAAAGAAATTCAATATAAATGAAAATAGTAATTTAGAAACTATCTTAGTAAATTAGTGGCTTTGGCTATAAAATTTTATAAAGTTTTATTGTTTAGATACGTTGTTTTAAATATTAAAAGTTATAGACTTGTAAAACTGTAGTAACTTTTGTAAAATGTTAAACTGCTTATAATCAACTATAGTTACTTTAGTTTATAAAATGAACTAGCTTACTAGCGCTTGTAATATTTATCTTTTAATAAATTTAAAGTTTAAACAACTTAAAAATTGATTTGTACACAAGTGCACTACAAAGTTGATAATTAAAAAAACAGTTACAAAAGTTTAGTTTTTGACAAGTGTCTGAGCTTTTATAGCCAATAACGTAGGAGGAGAAGCTGATATAGGAAGTGCGTTAAATTTTGTGAGGAGTAACATTCTATCTGAGATAAATTTGTCTAATGGAGGTGTGAAGACTCGCAATATTGTTGTCCTCATTTCAACAGATAAATCTATTGATGAAGCGAAAGATGCTGCTATGAGACTGAAAAATGATGGTTTGTTGAAAACATTTGTAGATTACATTTTAAAAGTTTCTAGGCAAAGAAAATCTAAACTGTGTCCCTTTAAATATTTTAAAGTAACCTTTTACTAGCTATTTTCATATAAAACAGTTATATTAAACTAATTTTAAATTTATTTTTGTTTCGTTAAGTTTTAATTGCATTTACAATGTTGTTGCAAGATATAAACGTTTATAATATTTTTATCCTTTTGTTTTATATTGTAAACTTTCATTTAATTTAATTAAAATGGAGAGGTCCAATTAACTATTGTTTTTATCAAATTGAACGATAAAAAGGTTAAATGTAGATATCTCAGACATTAATAGCGACGTACTTTTTAGCATAAAAACAACTTGTGCAAATAATGAGTTAACATTTTTTTGTAAAAAATATTCTAGTTTTTAATTTCATTTGATTTTAACTAAAAACTAGTGCTTATGAAATAGTTGTTTCGACATTATATGGTTAAAGTACAATGTTTAAAAAGAACATGGCTGACTTAAACTACTTTTTAACAAAATTTTAACTCATATAAATACATTTGGTCTACCAACCGTTTAAAAAATGTTGTTCAATTTTATTTAAAAAAAAAAATTCTTCTGTCAATTATTACAAAACAAAAGTATTAAGAAATGTAATCTTGAGTGTTAAACTTGCTATTTGTTTATTATATTTAGAAGTATATAGTACTACAACGTCTTTATATTTTAAAGGGGTACTGATAATTAAGTTGAAAATCGGTGTGAACAATCAAAGACTAATATCGAGGAGTACTGGATCCTTTGGTTACGAGTTCAGATTTGAAAATTTCGATCAACTGGAGCCCAAGCGTCTTCAAATAAAATCGACAATTTGTAGTGCTGCTAGTAGAAAAAGACGAAGTTAATTGATAGAATAATTCATGTATTTCAAAGAAATATTACTTTTTTATACTTATATAACTCGAAATTAGATGTTAAACTTTTATACAGAAGTTTTTTAAACACTTCCTGTTTAAACTTTTAAAATTATTTTTGCTACTATAACTTAAAAACAATAATTATTTTATTCTACTGTCATCAATTTAAGCTAGATTTTTTTAGTATTTTTTTTAAATATTTGTAAGATAATCAAAAATGACATAAATATTTCAAAAGTTTTGTATAAAGCTAAATGTAATTTATAAAAGTTACAGGAACTCGGAGACCTCGAAAATTTAATATTAGGAATCCCTACTTAAGGGTAAGAATAAACTTGTTTTAAAATACGGTTTGTTTTAAAATGTTCTTTTAAGGAAATCTTAAAGTTATAAGCAGTAACCAAAACCTCTTTAAATTTTATTGTTACTGTTAAATGTGTCTACATAACAAATTATATTTAACAGAGGTATGTTATCAACAACTTCTACCTTAAAACTTCACATTCAAAACTATATATTTTAAAAGGAGGTAATAGAATATTAAAGTATACAGTTTTAATTTTAGAAGTTTAAGTCGTAATTTTTTTATTGCCCTCATCTAGATAAACTTCAATTTCTGTTTACTTTGTTTTAATAATTGTTCTAATTTTAGACTAGAAGGGGTCCTATTGGTCCAAAAGGGAATAGAGGCCTTCCGGTTAGTAAAGTTTAATTGTTTTCTAAATTATTATAAATATTTTTAAAAATCTACCTATTTTGTGATTATAAAAAAGCTTATTTCAATTTTTTTAATTTCTTTAAATCTTTTTTTAGGGATTACCAGGTAAACAAGGAATTCCAGGTAAAAGTTGTTCAAACTGTCGTGAGGTTTTTAATTCATTACTTCTAGAACAAAATTTTGTTGCCAACAAAAAACAACAATCAGTAAGTTACTAACAATTGATATTATTAGTTTAACAACTCAACATAATAAAAAATAAAAGCAAATTTTATTATCTGTAACAGTAAAAGTTTTGTAAACAAACTCCACAGTTTTTAGTAAAACTATTAACTGAGACAAGCTTTCTATTAAAAGTAAATAAAGAAGATAAGTGCATTTAAACATTGAAAACAATAGCTTTCTAATACTTTTAAGTTCAACAAAATTATATTTGTTTATCGAAAACAAGCTTAATAAATGAGCAATTAATATCAAAACTTGAGTTCAATAAAAATTACGTGCAAAGTAAAGATTTGTACTTTTTTTATTATACTTTTAACTTTGTATTAACTTATTTTGTATTATCTTTTTAAAACTTACTTTGATTTTTTTTTGTAGAGTTGGTTAAATGTAAAACTTTTATTTAAGGAACCCTTAAACTAACTTGAATACAGTTAAACTCATCATTAAATGTTGATAAAGTATATATTTTTTTGTAAAATTAACCATGTATAATATATTAGGGAGAGAAAGGAGATTGTGTTCCAGGACTCACTGAAAATCAAGTTATTAAAATTGTTAAAAAGTATTTTGATGAAACTTTAAGTGGTTAGTTTAAAATATTGAGTTACTGTTTCATTTATTATAATAGGTTTTGTTTTTTAAAGTTATGAATTAAAAGTCGTTAATAAATGAAAAAATGTTTAAGCATGATCTTTACTTAATGATTTTTTTTTAGAAAAGCTAGATGCAATCCTCGAACAAAAACTTGGTAAATGATAAATAGACGATTGGTTAGTGAAGTTTTTATACCAGGTAAAAGCAATTTATTTAAGTTAAAAACCGTTAAAAGTTATATTTATTCATATTTATACAAAATATTTTTTTTATTGTAGATGGCCGGTTATTGATAATACTTAAGTATATTCATAATTCGAGCTGTATTTAAATAAATTAAACACAGTAAATAAATTTCTTATAAGTTATTAGTTTTAAGTTATCAATACTTGAAAAAAAATTATATTAATAAAATTGCTAAGTAAATAATTTAAAGAGCATAGCATAAATTTTAATTTTATATTTGATAGGTTATTTAAGAAAATATATTGGAGAACTTGAACTAAAAATTAAAAAGAAACCTTGTACAATTGCTTAGAACCATTTTACAATATTCACTATTTCGGATAAATAGTCCTTAGTTCATGACCTAAAGTTTGTTTTATCTATCAAAAACATTTTTTATGCTTATAAAAAAAGTTTTGAAGCTTAGAACAAAGAACTATTTTTCTCTTTTTTATTGAAAAAAACAACTTTTTTTTTATGATAAAAATCTTTACTGTTTTGTTTACATACGTGTCATCACCACATTCTTGATGTACAAAACTGCCCTTTCTCAATACAACGCATTTTATTTGTTTCCTTTTGTGTTGATTATTTGATGAGGTTATAATTTTGCGCTTACTATTTTCATAATGACGTTTGCTAATTCTTATCGTTTTATTACAAAGTTTTAATGCTCAATAATGAATGATTCATTGCAACAGAGCAAATTTGAAAATTTGAAGCATAGTTTTTTGATTTATATTAAGATCGTTATTAAGTTTTATTAAAAAAATACTTTAAAACTTAATACCTTCTGATAATATACAGACTTTACAATTTTTAAGGCTAAATTCATTTTAAACTTTTTATAATGAGAATCTTATAAAAAATAAGCTCTAATAAGTAAAACTATGCATTTTGTACACAATATTAAAATTTCTAATTTTTCTTAAGTTAAGATTAAGCTTTTAATAAAATTGTAAAATTACGTAATAGTTATAGTGAAATGTACATTGTTGATAACAAAATATGACGACTCTCAAAAATTTTCAAAAAGTTTAGAAATCACGTTTTTTTTAAGTAAATTAAGAGGTTTAACACTCGTGTCTTTTGTTTGCTAAAATTAGTTTGTTTATAGCATTAAATTTAATAAATATTCTTTTATACAGTTATGTATATAAATTTAAAAATCGTGCTCAACTTTTTTTGTTATTTTTCGTTGTTTGTTGCTGCTATAAACTAAAATAAAGTTTTTGATTTTTTCGCAGAAAGTTTAATTTTTTTTTAAATTCTAAATAAGTTATAAGCGATTTATATAACGATTTTTGTAGTTATTAAAAAAACACATAAACTTTTAATTTTGAATTCATGTTTTTTGATTTTAAAATAAACTTTCATTTGAATATTTTGTAGCATTTTTCTATAAAGATTATGAAAACTATTTTTATACTTCATTGTACTAAAGCTCTGTAGAAGTGTGAGATCTACAAAAACTAACTATATTCTTACAAACACTTTTAAATTAATTATAAAAACTTATAACTTCACAACATCTATCATAAAAGTAAACAAACTAACTATTTTAATTTTCGACAAAATGAGAACAGCAAGTATTTTTAAATTCACACGAATAATATTGGCATCTGTTAAGTTTTTAAACGTTCTACTTTCGTGACTAAAAATTTAAAACTTATAATTTATCAATTAAGCCCAGTTATAAAGTAAACTTAGAAACAAGAAAAAACAAAAAAAAAAAGTTTGCAAAATAAAACTTAAAGCTTTTTTTTTTGTTTTAGTCGAGTTTTTTAAACTTGAATAAAAACTGTCTTTGAAATTTGGATGAAATATTTTTTTCGGATATAATAAATGAGGGATAAAAAAAAATAAGGGATAAATAACAATATTTTTTTTAATAAAAAAAAACTTATCATATATGAAATGGTTAGAATGTTATGCCTTTATAGTTATTAGTCTTAAAAAAACTAATTGTATAAAAAATCAAGTTTTAAATTTCTGAATGGTTTAACAGTTCGTAATATTCAACAAAAACGCTTGTAATTTTATTTAAATTATAACTCGTTTATAAATTTAGGTTTAGAAAAACTAAACAGAATTTTTTAATAACTTTTATTTTAAAAATGTATTGATTTATATAACTTATACTTAACCTTACTTTAAGAATTCATAAGTTAAAAAAAAAAAAAACAAAAGATAAGTATTTTTTTTAGTAAAACAGACCAGACGTTACCTAAACCTGTTACAAACTCGAAATGCTATAAATAAACTATACAACAGTCAACAATGTTTTTGAAACAATGTTTTAATATTTTTTATGTTATGTTTTAATGTTTTTATGTTAACAGAGACTTGATACAACTTTATTACATTTATAGAAAAGTTTATTTATAAATTCAATTTGTAACTAATAGAAGTAAAATATAGCTCTATTATAACATTTCAAAACAAGCTTTTAAAAAATAAATACTTCTATAACGTATAGAAAAACATAATTTTAAATTATACAAGTGTTTTCAAATATTTTAGGTTTAGACTTTTTCTTACGTTATAATAAGCATGAAAATAGGATAAAAGCTCAATAATAAAATTACGGTAACATGTAATCTCGATACTGACAATTTGTTTCCATATTTTTTATCTCACTTGTTGAAATTTATCACAAATTTGTATAAAACTATAAACAATGATAAAACATAATTGGTTTTCATTGGTAAATTCTAAACTTTAGGGTTTATTTATAGTTTTGATCTGTTATTTAAACACTTAATCTGATAGAACAGCTAGTTATTTTGAAAACAATGGAAACTAGAGTACTACCGAAAATAAATGTTGTTCGAATGTTTAAAACGTATTAAGCTTGCAAATATAAGTATTACTGTTAGTGCAAACTTTATCTAAAAATAATTTCTTAGTATCCTGCCAGCCAGCTCTATTTCTGATCCAATTACGAATTACAGTAAAATGCTACCTTGTTTTACTGCAAATACAAAAACACTTATGTTGTTTAAAAACAGTTTAATTTTTTTAATTTTTATGTTTTAAAAATTTTAAAAATTAAAATAAAAGTGTGTTACTTGCAAAAGGATTTAAACTATAAATTGTGTTTCGAATATTCTTGTGGAACGATATTATTGTTATTATATCGTTTAGCTAGTACTAAGAAATATACTTCATTTAAGTGCTACCTTGTTTTACTGCTAATACAAAAAAGCATTTGTCGTTTAAAATTTTACTTTTTTTATAATTTATAAATACCTCAAAATAAAAAATGTATGTGTAATTTACAAAAAGTTTCCAATTATAAAAGAAACTTTTAATACTTTTATAGAAGAATATTTATTTTCAACTAATCGTTAATTCAAAACTACAAAGCTTTAAAAAAAAAATCGATTGATTAAAATGTTTTTTAACCAGTAAAAAATTATTTCGATGACAATTTTGTTAAAAACAATGTTTACTGACATTTTGATTTTTTTGAATAATCTTATCGAGTTTAGTTTATGATTAATTTTTTATTTATTTATTTGTACAACGTTCACAAAAGTACTAATATTTTATTAGCTTTATTTTTATTTATTTCTTCATTTCAACCTGGGTGGCAGAAAGGCAATTTAGATAAAAGTATATTTATATTGACATCATCCTTTAAATATATTATCTTGAGTGATGTACTTAAAAGTAGTTGTGTTGTAAAGCTAAACTTGTTTAGACACAAATAAACAAATATTTTTATTTATGTCTGAAATTTATTATCAAAACTATAAGGCTTAAAACTGACTTTAATGTTTTATAAAGGTAGCATGCAAATGCAATTTTTTTGTAAATCGAAAACTTTTGTAAATCCTGAAACTGCACAATTGATCTACAATCTATAATTGCTGTAAAACTTTGCTTTAAAAAGTCAAAGTTTAATTTTTTGTTATAGATCAGTACTTGTAGTTTTTAATATGAAATCCAAAGATAAACTTTTAGTTTAAATCCTTTATTTATATTTTTTGATCAGAATATTGTTTCGATTTTTTATAGTTCATGAGATAACATTTCTTTAGTCTTTTGTTTTTTTGGTTCAAATATGCTATGTTTATTTATTTTAATAAGATTGATTAATTAACTCTAATGGGCAAAAAATTGTATTAGAACTTTAATCCTTCATATAAAATCTAGAAAAACTGAAACCAAATTTAAAATACTCTCTAAACTTTTTCTGACTATAACTTATTATTAGTTTTTTATTTTTATTAAGTTCATTTAATCAATGAAAAGCAACTTCTTAGAAAATATATTTTTACATTGAAAATAATTCCAGCTTAATAGTTTTTTTTTTGGTGAGTTTGAAATTTTTACATAAATAAGTTAAGTTATTTTTCAAATTTATACTTTAGCTAACTGAATAGACCTGCATTTAAATGTACAAAAGTATATATTTGCATAGATTACTTCTTTTTTACGAATTTCTTTTTTAATATAAAACAAATTTGAGTTTGACTTCTTTTGTAACTGTTTCAGTGACTGAAGTGAAAACTTTAAAAGAGTAGTTAGCTTTTTGTATAACTACTTAAAAATTAACCACTATACTATTTTATCTTTTTAATAGTTTAAAACTTAAGTTAAAATCTAAGTAGTTCGTTAAAATAAGCATTGTGGTAGTTTTGAAAATAAATTTACTATAGTTTTTGACTGAGTTTTCAATACTTTTATATTATTTATTAGCTTTTATCAAATGTATGTATTTCATATTTAGCTAAATAAAATTTAAAAAATAAACAAACTAAACAACAGATTAGTTTTCAGATAATTAAAATTAAAAATATCATATTGATCAACTAAAAAATAGTAATAAAATAAACTTTACGTCTTAGATTTTACTTTATAAATTTAGTTCTAGGTATGAAAAACATATTATAAAACTATTTAAAATAAAACTGTTTTGCAGTTAAACTTATTTGATGTGATTTCATTGTCTGAGAATTTACTGAATAGTCAATGTAGAAGATTTTTTTTTAAAGTATTTAAAGGTGCTTACATTGTTATTTGAGTTACTAACGTTTGACAATCATAAACTTTCAGATTTTATTAATGGTTGAACAAAGCAAAACAAAGCTTCAAAAGAATATAATACAAGTTTGTATATGCTTTAATAACGTATAAGAAACAAAATAATTTTAGCTTTTGTTGTAATGAAACTAGATATTAATTTTTAACTTAAATGAGAAAATTTTTTTGGAAAAACTTTTACTTAAACTTATACTAGTTAAATCATTTTAAGTAAAAAAACAGTAAAATAATTTAAAACACTAACATGATCTCAATATGTTTTTTTTTAGTTGTCAACAGAAATACTCAAGTTTTATTTAATAGTTACATTGAGCAGATGCTAAAAAAGTACGTTTTACTTTTATTGTTTTCAACAAATTTCAAAAAAAAAACTTTATCTTTATAACTTCTAAACATTTAGTACATAGACAAAACAAAATGTAAACAGTTATATACATAAAAATTATTTTATGTTGTTGTTTTATAACTTCTTACAATATTTTTTTTTGGTTTACCTACAAACGATATGCATTAAACGTTCCTACAATTCTGACCTTTTTTCTTTGTTTTTTATTAAAAAAGAACGTAAAGAAAGCACAAATACACATATAAATTGGTTTTTAATGTAAGTAGTTAGATTAGTTCTTTTAACAAGTTTTAAACATTTCAGTTACGAAAAAACATTATAGATTAATTTTAGATTACATTTTAAACCAAAAATTTTTTCTACAAGTTTTCTTTATTACAAGAACAGATGTTCAACAACATATTAAACAATTTTCTAAGTAAATAAATAATAAAAATTACATATAAGTTTTAAATCACGGTAAAAAAACAAGTTCTTAATAAAACTCTAAAAGTAGTGGCAAACTGCTGATTAAAAACTGATAATGAAACTTAAAAAGAATAATATTACTTTTAATTTTGCTCACTTAGATACCTACATAGATATGCTTTATTAAAACAAAAGTTTAATTAGGGGTTAACTTGTAGTAATTAAGCAAACAAAAATTCTAAAAATATTTTGATATTTTTGATAACAAGTTCATATTAGGTTGTTTAGGTTAATTATATAATAAAATACTACATTTCTTTGTTTGGTAAATTTTAAAGCGCTAACTTTAGTAACACGGATTTTATTAGATTAATCTTGACTTAACTATCTTTAGTATTACCAATTTTTTTATAAATTTTTATTATTTAATGTCTTAAATGTAGTTTTTGACACAGTTGTTAAATAATTAAAAGATTTACAAAAATATGTTAGTGTTTGAGCTTTATAAGGTCGTAATAAATTTACAAATTTGCTAAACTAAGAAGTTTGCTTAAACATTTATATAGTGGGTTACTGTGTTTTTAGTATCTTTAAAGATTTTTGTAAATATTTCTCAAAAAAAAAGCTTAAAAATAAGCTTTCAAAAACCATATAAAAGGATTTAAATTTTACCAATAAATTATAGACGTAATTATAATTTACAAATTTATAAAAATTTAAAGTTAAATAGTTTTGTAGACTGTCTTGTTTACAATAATATAAAATTTTTTCTATATAGTAACAAGAGACTTAGAAATGTTTAAATAAAAAGTTTTTCGTGCATATATAATTGGCAGTACAATTGTTGATGTGTGAAATTAATGGCAAACGAAATCATAACAAAGTTTAATATGATTAAAAAAATTGCTCTTTTCATTTAACTTTGAAAAATGAGTTTCTACTTAAATAATAATAATTTGTATCGAATCCTTATTTCAAAGAAATTATTTCAATATAATCTTTAAAGATGTCTCACTTCATTGAATAAAACTTTTAGGTTTTGCTCAGAATAGATTTTCAATGTAAAGTTGTTCTACTATTAACATTTTAGATTATTTAGACAGCTCGATAAAAAACAGACAAAGTACACAAAAGTTTACTTTAGTGGTTTTCGATAATAAAACAGATCATCAGTCACTTGATTGTAAACCAAAAAAAAAGCAACATATGTAGAGAGTTTTAGAAAATAAAAGTTCTACCATAATTATACTGATTTTTAAAACTATAAATATATATAGCATTAACATCTTAAATATATTTTGTTTTCGATCTTACATTGTTCAACATTTTGTGTTGTTGTTAAAAGCGATACTGTGTGTTGATGAAACAAGTATAATGATTATTTAGTTAAAAGCATATATTTTGGCTTTCATTTGGTGCAATAAAGTTACTTTGTATTTTGCATGATAAAACTATTAATTGAAATAACAACAATCACTTTTTTAAATTTAAATTTATAGAAACTTCTGCTAACCACTCTAGGCAGTATTTATTAACAACAAAGTAGATTTTTTTATAAGTATAACTTTTAAAACAAACTAGAAAAATAGTTCTTTTATAACTTCTCCCTAATTTTATACTTAAGCTCATTTAGTTTTAGTAAAAGAAAAACAGCTGTTAGTTCTAAAATATCAAGTAAAAATGATATTTTTGTGTAAAAATTTAGGTTAATTTATAAAATATTATTAAGAAAAAAAGTTGTTTATATCATAAAATTAAATTTTAAAACGCAGTGTTTGTAATATAATTGTTTAACTCATTTAGTAAATATGTATTTCAAATTCATTTAATATAAATAGGTGGACTTAAGTTACATAAACTCATTTCTCACTTTATTTTTTTTTATATTTTTATTAAATTTAACAACATAGACAACATAAAATTATTAAAAGTCAGTAATACTTAAATTAATTGTAAACTAAATTGCTCAAAGTCTACACTCTAACATTTACTAAAAATAAGTTGATGTTTAGATTAATTCATATAAGTTTAATCCAAACACAAAAGTATTATATAGTATCATTACAAATCATGCACATATAACTTCAACCTACTTTAAAAACAAGATTAAAATTTTTGCCAACATTTTTTGTACTTTTAACTCGGAAGACCACAAATTTAATCTTTAAAAGGTGAAATTTATTTTAACAAAATTTTAATAATTATACTATTTATATAGTTAAAACTTAGTTCTAAAAATTTCAATATAATCTTTTAGTTTATAAAGTTATTAAATTAAATTAAAGGTATTTTTGTTGCTCGTAAACATTATACATTTAATTAACCGAGACTTCGATTATCTGAATTAACGCGTAAAATACATTAACTAAAACATTAGTTTTTTTACTTTTAATATAAGATTAAAGTTTACCAAGTTTACACAAGTTTTGAGAACAATTAAGATGCAATACTAATTGTAATTTCCTTCAAATAAGAATAAAAACTTTAAAAGCTATTGTTTAATCAATCAAAGTGATCTGTTTCATTGCTACAATAAATAAGATTTAAAGGATGTATTATGTACAGTAAACATATCGGCATAGTAAGCACTAAATTTAGAAAGTTTGCAGGATCTGATTTTTTTAATTGTATATTTTGTGATGTTTTATTTAATAAATAAACTTAAACGAACGAAAGTATAACCATAATTTTACCAATGCAAAAGCAAAACATATCTATTCAAGTAAAATAAAGTATTGTAGATTGTCATAAATTAAAATACTTGAGTTTTTAGACATTATTTCAGGTTATTACTTATTAAGTTAATAGTTTCACGTTTCACTACTTTTTGCTTGGGATCAAAGTGGGTACCTTATTGATGTCCCTACTGTTAAGTCATCAAAGTTTTCATTACTAAGAAAGTTTACTGCAACTTGTTAATTTACGCTAGAACTTAAAAACATTAAAGGTAAAATCTATAAGAATATTTGTTATTGGGCATCCTTAAAAAGAATATTACTTATAAATATTTTATTTTAAATAAAGCTATAATACAACAACAGTTTCACTTAAAAAAAAAAGTTATAATAATTATAAAAACTAAAATTTAAAAAAAGTAGACAACAAGGTTTAACTTTAGTTAACATTCTGTATATAAAACTAAATAATAGTATGATAAATCTATAACTACTTTTGAAAAACTTTTTAGAAACAAAAGTATAGTCAAATTACTTATAAAAAAAATATTTTGATAGTTTTGAAAAGAATCGTATTTATTCTAAGTTAAAATCATGTTTATAAGTATAATTTAATATATAAAATAATTTAGCTCGTAAACAAAGTAACAGTTATGTAAAATAATTTTACATATATAACAATGGCAGTTGTTTAATTATATATTAAAAGAAATTTGCTGACGACGTAAAACAAAAAGCAGATATTCGAAACAACTAATTCCAACATTGAAAACTTCAAAACCGTGTGAAAAAAAATAACTTTATGAAAAACTTTAGTTATAAAACTCAGACATTTTTAAATTTTTTCCACGATAATTAGCAAGTAATTTTTAACTTATTTTTGTAGAATAACTCTTAAAACCAATCTGTTAAAAGTTTTTAATAAAGAAACATATTTTAAATTACTTCTTAAAAAACTTATTTTATTTTTTAGAACAGGTGTAGGAATAATAATTAAGATTAATAAGGCAAAAACCATAAAAAAATTATGATCATTCAATATATAAAAAATTTATTATCAAGTTAAAATATTTTAATATTAAAAACCTTACACAACGTATAAGAAAGAATTTTTTAGTATAGACTGTAAAAATAAGTAAAAATTTTCAAAGAAATAATCCGTAATAACAACGAATGTAAATGTTTTTTTAATCGTGTTTCTTATTATTTTTTGTTAATGTTTCTTTTTTACTGGTAAAGTTTTTTATGTTAAGTTTAAACAGTACAGTGATAACAAAATTTTTGCTTGACTCCTCAGTTTATAAAGATAAAACGCAAAAATTGACTTAAGTAAAGAAAAAAAGATTTATTACAAACAACATCTCAATGTTCCATCATTAATCTTACTTGAAATAAATACTTGGAATTTTAGTTATTCTACCGGTACAATACATTGTTTTTACACAATGGCAAAATATTTACCCGCAAAAATTTGCTATTGTGACGAAATATATACAATAGCGGAAAATTTGATTTACAACAAAGCTACTGTTACACCTATTTTCTATATAAAGATTATATTTAATCAGTATCTATTGCATCATAATGACTGACATATGCTTTATCATACAAGAAAGCTTTGTCGGCAAACTTTAACTTACTTGTTTTCATTTCTTACATACAATACTTTTATTTAAATTTAATTTTTCAAATAAAATACAATATTTATTAAACAAGTTTAAACATTTTTATTACTTGTACAGAACTAGCAGTTTACAAACCTGCGTTAGTAATGATAAAATATACTTTGTAAATATACAGCATACCTTTTGTGAAAAGAAAACTTAAATAGGCTTAATATTTACTAGTGCTTTGTTGGTACTATTTTTATAACTTTTTATGTATTAATTGATTACTACAATCATTTTAAACAACTGCAGCCCGCGAGTAACTTTTACTAAGAAAACTGGTCCGAGACTTATAAAAGGCTGCCGACCTCTGTTTTATGTATAAATTATCAAAAAGTTTAAATAATCAAATATACTTACATTCTTTTTTAAGTGTTTTAGCGGGTTTTCTAGTCGTTGTAAACTCATTTAATAACCCACTTTAACTGAATTTTTTGGTCTTTAACATATTTTATAACGTTTCTATATAACTGAGTTTTAAAATAGATTGTAAACGTTATTCAAAATAAGCAATAATAACGAGTAACAAAGAGGAATAATTTAATTGCTTTAGGTATATTAGAACTAGACAATAAAAATTTGGTTATAAATTTATATACAACTAAGCGCTTTAAAATAAATAAAGTAAACCATATTTTAAATAAAGAATAAGTAACGAGTTACAAATTTATTTACATTTGAAACTACCTATAAAATGTCTATTTTCCGGTAAACGCATTATTTTTGTTGTTTAAGTTTTTATGTTGATAAAATATCATTAATATTCTGGTTGGATCCATCTTGTTCGGACATCTAAGTGGAATGGAAACAATAAAAAACAAACTATTTGCTTTTATATTTTATGTACAAATTAATATTATTTATAATTTTATTCACAAAACATGAGTAGCAGCAATACTTTTACTTAATGGAATTGTATTTTGAAAGTGGACAACATATTTTAAAGTAAAACCTAACATTCTAAATTAACTAATAGTCAAAATTTTTATAAACATGCAAGTATGCTCGTACTGTAATAAAAGAAAACACCTTATTAACAATATTAAAACATTTTGGTATAAGTAACAAACCTTTGTAACTATTTTGAACGACTATTTGTTTATAGTTTAACAATTTTATTACATTTTATACTAACAAAGTAAATGAAACATCACTCATAGATTTGATTGAAAAAATATTTATATTACAAAATCGAAAGTTTATATAATTACAATCATATAGTTAAAAGTAAGTTTCATTTAAATTTAAAATGCAGTTGTAATTTATAAACTAACTAACTTTAAATTTATATTTATAAACTAGCTAAATTAAAAAAAATATATCTATAATATTGAACAATATTTACTTTTAAAAATTAAAACAATTATAATATCAATACAGTAGACTACCGCTTAAGTATGCAAACTGAACCCTACCAAAAAGTGCGTACTTAGCACGGGTAGTGCGTACTTTTTTACGACATAGTAAAGTATGAAATTTAGTTGTTTGTTTTCTTTCTTAAAACTAGCAACCAAATAATTAAGCCAAAAAAACAAGTCTTTTTATTTTAAATAACATTTAATACAAAATTCTAATCTGCAAAATTATTTAATAGATTTTAAATTGATTTATTATTTCTAAAAAAAGTTTCTACATAATTACATAATACATACATTTAATATAAAAAGTCAATTTCAGTCAATGATATAAAAAAGAATATTAAGCCATATTTTCCATATTTTGTTTTGTTAGAGTGAAAGTACCAAACTACATTGTGTTTACCAAACAGTTTTAGAACATCAATGTGCGTTCATTTAAATTAAATTATAGTTTAACTATGTTGTAGTTGTAGGTTTTTTTAATTTTTTCATCTATATTTATTTATTTTATAGCATTACAGCTCATATATCATTATTCTTACCACTTTTCTGCAACCACTCCATAAGTATTTAGTTTATTAAAATTTAATAACAGGACTGTCACAATCTCAGGCCACTTAGACTACTCAGGATTGTTCACCCTAGTTTAAAAGTTGTGAAAGTCTCAGGCTAACTCAGCAGGTTGGCCATTCTACCTCGAAACATAAAATAACCTGGAAAAACTTGATGATTGAAAATTTAGGCAAAAGTGCGTACTTAAGGTGGGGTGCGTACCAAAAAAAGTGCGTACTTAAGCGGTAGTCTACTGTATTCAACTGGAATCAGTTTTATTCAATTTGCTTATATTTTAAGTGTTTTGGTTAAGTTGACTATCAGTATCTGAATTGTAATTTTAAATAATTGTATATTGTCGGCAGTAAAAAATAAATGAGCGTCATAAGTAAAAGACTTTATTTTGATTCAAAATACTTAAAATAAATAGAGAAATTAGTAAAGCAGCAATATGAAAATATTATAGCTTGTAATTTAACAAACATTTAATAGAAATAATTTATTGATAACACACTACACAAGAGCTTACACTAAAAACTATCTAAGCATTTTTAGTAGGAAAAGAAGTATTTTTCTGGATCAGACGTGAAAAGGTATCCGTGGTGTGCGACTCGATAACCGAAAGGTTTTTTCGTTTACCAAGTTCTAGCACAAACAATTTTGGGCGTATATTTTTTGACGTTTAATAAACTATGTATATATTGTTATTGCGAAAAACAACATCGAAAACTAGCTGTATGATAACAATTATGTACCGCTTTTAGCAGTAGATAGCTTGTAGCTACTCTATTTTTTTACTCGTTCTCTTCTCTAAACAGTTTGGCTTTTGGTAGTTGCTTCTTTGACAGCTAACTTCTATCCACGTTTTGGTATTTGTAAATATACTGTCTTGTAAAAAACAATTTGCTCAGTTTAATTTTAGTTTTTCTATGGTAAGTAAAAGCTGTCTTTTGGAATCAGAGGATATAAAATTTTCCCAAAACTGCTAATTATACAAATGTTGTTACTAAATTATCAAATGTTTGGTTGAAACAGGTTGAACAAAGGAGTAAATTCAAGTTATAGATTCATAAAAAGTATTGACTGAAAAACTTGTACAGTTACTAAGTTTAACTGCAAACGGATCTTCAAATTAAAATTTTGAAATAAAAAAAAACAAACCATGCAAAAACTGTGTTTAGATTTGTAATAAAATAAAACTTATATTCAAAAAAGTTATGAAAAACATGTTGTATAAACTTTAATTACTAGATAATAGTTACTTAGGTTTAATACGGAAACTAAAAGTAAATACAAATATTGGAGTTTTTAAAAACTTCTAAGTTATATCATAAATGCACAAAATTATTTGTTGTCTAAAAGCTGCAAAACTAAATTTTATCAGCTAGCTAAATCTCAGTTACACTAGCATAATTTTAAACTATATTTTTATATGAAAAGATTAACATTCATTAATAAAAAGAAAGTTAAAAATAAATACCTTTAAGCTATACAAATAAATATTTACTAGCAAATAAAACTTCAAAAAAGTATTATCAAACGTCCTCACATTCAAATAGAAAATTTGAAGTTTTAACAACTATTGTAAAAGCTAACGGAATATAAACTTAACTTTAATGTTGTTTCGAATTAATAAGTGTGTAGACTAGAAATAAAACCCGTGTTTTAAAGGTAATCAAAAGCTGTCTATTAGAATCAAAGGAGAGAAAATTTTCTCAAACTTTTAGTTGTACAATTGCTATTATTAAATTATCAAATATGTGATTGAAAGAAATTGAAAAAAAGAATCGATTCAAGTTGAAGACTCATGTTTTTAAGAAATATTTATTGAACAGCATATACAATTACTAAGTTTCACCGCAAGCGGAGTTTTAAATTAGAATTTTGCAATAAAAATAAAATTACAAAAACTGTGTTTAGATTTGTATTTAGTAAAGTTTATACTAAAAAAAGTTATGGAAAAGCATGTTTTATATACTTTAGTAACTGAATAATAGCTAGGTTTTTCAACAGAAACTAAAAGTATATATGAACATTTGAATTTTTAAATTTTTGGAAATTAGTAATCTTTATCATAAATGCACTCAAGTATTTGTTGTGTAAAAACTACAAAATATATTTTCATTACCTAGATAAATTTCGGCGTAATTACCATAACTTTAATTAAATTTCCGTAAAAAAGATTAACTTTTAAGTAAAACAAAAAGATTGTTAAAAATAAATACCCAAAACTTATACAAATAAACTTTCACTAACAAATAATTTTTTTACATAAAATAAAACAAAGATTGGTTCAAAGAAAAGTAAAATAAGTACTATCAATCATAAATTTAATCAAAAATTCAAAGTATAAAAGTTAAAAACTATTATAAAAGTATACGAGCTATAAGTTAACTTTAATTGTATTTCTGATAAATAATTTGTAATTTTTAAACATTTTACATGACTTCAAGTTTTAGATTCCTTAAAAAAATAAGGACATTGAACTTCGTCATACGTTTTTTCATAAAAGTTAATACTTAAAATATACTTACAAAAGCTTAATTGTTGAAATTTTTCCAATAAATTTTGTTATGGTTGTTAGTTTTGAAATAAGTAAAAAAGTAAAAAAAAATAAAAAAGATAAGCATTAAAGAATTGATTAAATAAAATCAATTAAACTTTCTTTTATGTATTTGATCGCGGTTTTTAAGTACAACAAACACAGAAAAAAAGCTGCATGTTATTTAACTTCAAGTTTTTTAAATGTAACTCAAGTAAATTACAACGACACTAAGTATAAAAACGCATATAACAAAAAAGTCAAGTTTAAAAAATAAATAACGAAAATAGAGAAAAGTATATATCAACAAAAAGTTTAATTAAAAAATAACTCAAAACGCAAAATATAAGAAAAATATTGTTTTGTAACGATCATAACAAATCGTTAATGTACTTAAGGTTCAGTAAGTTAAAAAATAATTTAATAAGTTATTATATATTAAAAACTACAAATAAAAAAATGTTCTTAATATATTATTAAATAAATATATGTAGTTGTAGTGTCAAAGTATAAGTTCCATTTTAAATTTTTAAATTCATGTAAACTATAAATCCTGCAAAATTAAATTATAATTTTGTTTTGCTACTATAAATATTTATTTAAAAATATTACGACTACGCTTTCATTTTTTATTTTTATCAAAGTTAAAGTTCGTAAAACTTATTTTTTGAAAAAAATATAGTATTAGCATTTATTTAAGTTAAAAAATTTGTTTTTTTATAATTTGTTTATTAATAGTATATAAAATTTTAATAGTTATACTTTGTGAAAAAAATCAAAAATTTGCACAAACTTAAAAAAAGTTTCAATAATTTATATAAGTTTGTTTAAGCAAGTTATTTATTAAGTTTCATCTTAGCATGAACATTAATAGCTGCTTGTATTCTTTTAAGGTATTTTTTAAGAATAAGAACTTGATGAAATTTATAAAACTTCTTGTTTTTTCAACACATTTAGATGTTTTGTACTGCAACCAAAGGTCAGTTTATTTTTAAAAAGTCTACAAAACGGTTGTTGTGTGTAGACTATTAGACTAGTAGTCGTTTCATTAAGTACTTTACTTCAAAAAAAACAATTCTTAAAAATAACAGTTGTACAAAAAATTATTCTTTATTTAGAATTTAAACTCAATTTGAGGCAGGTGAAGTTCTAAAAAACTTTATAAATTTTAATGATTTTCGAAAAATTAAAATAAAGCAGTTTATAGAAAAAAAATAAAATTAAAAAATTAAATGTGCAACTTAATTAGTTTTAACTTAAAAAGTATGTTAAATTTTAAACTTTCAAAGTAAGTTTAAAATAAGTTACTGTAATTACTCAATGTCAACAAAAAATATCGCTAAAAATAAAACGCTTGTTTTATTAGAATACCCGAATTTTTATTTACTGTGTTTTTCATAGCAAAACAAAAAAGTAACTTTCAAACAACGCAGAATTTTAGTTTTGTTGTTTCTTGACTTTTATAAATAAAGCATTTTGAGTGAGTAAATTTATTAATAGTAGGTTTTCAATTGTTTATAGTTACACAACAATTTAATTATTCAAAATTAAAAGTTAAAAATTTGCTAGTAGAGATCTTAGGGAAGCAAGTTCACCTGAATATATAACAAAAAAATTACAATAATTTTTTTTAGAAAGAATACTGTGTAAATTTGTTACTAATACAAAGTTTAATTAATTTTCACAACAACTGTATACAAATATAACAATATTTTTATCAGTAGTTTAATGACTTTATAAAAAAAAAACAGAGAAAGTATAGAAAATTTTAAAACAAGCTGTTTTAAACTTTATAAATGTTGTTTTTGGCGTTGTTAAAGCTTTCTATTGAATACAATAAAAGTAATACAATACTTATAAGACGAGTTTTATGAGTTGAATTGCCGTATATTTTCGATCATTGCAGTTTTATTAAGGCTTATATTTATAAATAACTTTAAGCTATTTTGTGGCATCAATAAAATTTCTTAAATAATCTAACAGTTAATCCTATAAATGATAAGTTTGAATACAGTACTTTGAAAATATTATTAAAAGTGTTATTGTTCTTAAATAACTTTTTTGATAAGAAACTGTTTAAAAAATTAAGAATGATTATTCATTGCAAAACATAGTTGTAACTATTTTTAAAAGCATTGTTTAAGAATATGCGTTTTTTTTCTTAAACACATTTTTTGTGTTGTGTACAAATAAAATTAACAAAGCTTAAAATTTTATAATCTTGATTTAATAAATTTCATAATGTGGTTTTCTAAACGTCTAAAAGAATGATCATATTGTAAGTATAGATTTTGATACATGTGTTTATAAAATATAAAAATTGTAGTATATTCGTGTTCTTAATTTTTTTTTATAATTGTGATAGTATTTTGTATAATTAATGAACAGTTATAAGCCATCTGTTTTCTAATAAAAAAATTGGAAATTAAAAAAGGTATTAGCTGTAATTGATTTCTAAGTAGAGATTATAATCAAAGTTTTTTCCTTAATTGTTAAAAAAGTTTCTTATGCAATGATTCTTATCAACAAATTAAAGTACTATTATTAAAACCAATATACATAAAATTGATATTGAATTTTTATTTAAAAAAATAGTTTTTCTCAAAACTATAGTAATTGTTTAGGTTTATACAAAGCTACTAATGCATCAAAAACAATTATCATTATTAGAAGAAAAAATTAGCAAACTTCAGCTACTAATAACATTTTGATAAATTAAATATACTACGCTAAGTTTTTAATTCATTTTCATCTCGTTGAGCTTTTATACACAAAGTGTATTGAATACAATAAAGTAACTCGTTAAAGTTTACTTTAAAGAAAAGGTGTTTAGGTTTCAATAGTTCAATCTTAAAATAAAACTTTCATGCTGTTGTAAACTTATTAAACTTTTTTTTTTGATTATTTATCAAATAGAAAATTGAAAAGCAGTATTCAAGTTATTTTGTTTACTAAATATTTGCTTTATAAAACCGGCTGCAATACATGCTAAGACCTAGATTAGACCTGTCTAGTTCAATTTTTAAAATTTTACTGAGATAAAACATAGGAGAAAGCATTTTAGTTGTTAAAATTTGTTGAAATTACTTTCAACTGTAATTACTCAAGTCTAAAATCTGATATATCTAAATTCCTTTATAAGAACTGTACAACCTCATAAAGAAAACCAAAATTTAATAACAGCAAATTTAGAATTACCGTTAGTAAATGAGAATATCTATTGTTATAAAAACTTAATTAGAAAAGTTTAACAAACTCAATAAAAATAAAGAAAACATATCTATATAAATTGCTTTTTTTTGAGTAAAAAGCTACAAAATTACCTTTATAAACCTTTTATTGTTTTTTGTTTTGTTAACACTTTTTATATTTGTTTACATTTAGTTTAAAAACTTATTATTTTTTTCTAAAATTAAATTTAAAATTTAGATTAACTTAGTCTTGTTTGCACAAACTAATGTTAATAATGACACATTATTCTTTCATTTTAGTTTGCAAAAAAGATTTTTATGTATTTTTTCAAAAAAACCTTATAATATTGAAAGAAATTTATGAACATATTCTTCAAAGTGTTTCGAAGAAGTAGTATCTTTTTTTGTAAACAAGTTTTACAATATTGCTTTAATTTTAATGCCTGTTACTCTTAAAGTGTGTAGAAATCAAATATGTGCCTACTAATACATTTACATTTGATAAAAATAATTTTCTTATGCCTTAAAAACTATTAGCAGTTTTTACAATAGAAAAGTATGTTTCTAAATTCGTAAAATATTCTATTTTCGGCAAAATATTTCGCATAATAACAGTTGTGAAGATGTATTTGTTTTATATATTCTTTTTTGAACAAAGGCAACACTTTTGTGGTAGCAAGTAAACTAGACACAGGTCAAATCTAACAATGAACCTTTATTTGGCAAGTTTAATTTGAACTTTGTTGTTCTCGAAGTATTTATGTTTTTAATGCAGAAAATCTTACCGTATTAGAGTATTTTCTTTTAAATTTCATTGAAAGAGTTTTATGCTCAAACAAGAACTATATAACTTATAAAAGCCGAAACATAATATAACTAGACGCCAAGAAAACAAACTAGATTATAAATTAAAAATAAGTTGATATTGATAAAAACGTATATTAAATAAAATCACCCGTACTAAAATTTTAAATCTAAAATAAATGTAGTTCAAGTCCACTATTAAACCTAAAATTGTACTTATATTTAATAAAGACTTTAGAAAACTTTCGTCAAAAATGTTCTTTGTCTTTCTAACTTATAAAAGGTATTAAACTAAGAGAAAGTCTAAAATAATTAAAAATCAACATAACACGAATATAAGTATAAATAAATAAAGTTATTTTATAAAAGTATAAAGTTTGCTGATACATATAAAATATCTTGTGCATTTAAAACCTTACTCAAGTAAACATGATAAAGTTCATATATTTCATTTCTTTAGGTATATTTTTAGATGAAAACTTAAAGTTTTATGAAACGTAAATTTGACATTTCTTTAAGCTTTTGTTTTTTACATCTAATTTGTTTTGAGTACGCTTGCAAGCTAAATAAATAATTTATAGTTCTACACCCTGAAAAACATCAGGTTTTGCATGAATTTTATTTCTATTCTTATGTAATTTTAAGTTGATAAAAGGCAATAACTGTAGAATAAAAACAGTTTTAGAACTCAAAAAGCTTTTAAATTGTTTTATGTTAGTCAGTCAAAAAACTTATAAAATGTTTTTAAATAAAATAAAAAAAATTTCCTTACTTAAAAAAAAAACTTTAATTACTTATGATAGGTATCTTAAATAATTAAACATATTTTAGTTCAACTTTTTTTTGTACTCAAAGCTGTTAAATCTTTAGTTTTTTTTTTCTTTAATTCAAGTTTTATAATAAAAAAAACTTCTACTAGATACAAAAAAGGTTTTAAAATGTTTTTTAACTTAAGAAATGTAATTAAAACTAATTGATATTTTGTTAAATTGACTATAAAACAACTGCTGCACTGAATAAAAACATAAAACACATTAATACCTACCTAAGAATCGTTTTAACAAATGTTCTATGCAAATAAAGTTGAAAACTTTTTTGACTATAAATAAAGTGTTTTATTGAAGTAGTTTGATATAATTATTTGAACAAGACATTTTTACTTTATACATTGTTTTAATATCAGTAAACACATATATAAAAAAAACAATTTAACTTTAATGAAATATTTCTGTATAATTTTACGATTGCAAGCTAGACTTTTACATCAAAGGACTTTGAACCTTGTTTTATTTTGATTTTGTTCGTTGCTTATGAATTGCATTTTAGTTTAACATTATTAAGATTAGTAACTATTTTGAGAAAAATAAGACTTAAGTTTATTAGCTAGGTTGCATTTGATGTTTAAACTTATAGCTGGACTAAAAAAAATGTTGAAGTATTTTTTTCTATTATAACAGTCTACATACTAACTAAATATGAAAGCTTTTGTTTCTAAGTTTCTCTTCGTCAGTTTAAAAAAGTTAGTGTAACTCTATTCTAAAAAAGTATAGTTTGTTAAAAATATTAAAATATTTTTTTAACCACATATAGTTGCAAATATTTCATTTACATATTGTTTAAGTCTATAAAAAATTAAATGGGACATCAAAAGACATAATGAGAGTTGTAATTTTTAGTGATGGTCTTTTTAAGGAAATTCCATTAAAAATTATTAAAAACTTAATATATTTTCAACTTCAAAAGCAAACTTTTCAACTGTTTTAGATAATAATGAAGTAGAAATTTAGAGTTTAATTAGTTTTGCCCTGCATTAAAAGTTTTTAGTAACAGTTAAAACACTTTAGGCATCACTAAAATTAAAGGTTTATAAAACAGATTATAAGTGTTAACTTGTTCTTTTGTTTTTGTGTTATGCCTACAAGTTATTTCTATTATACATATAAAACAGCTTAGTTTTAAAAATACTGAATAATATAAAAAAAAACATAAAAAAAAGTTTTATTAGTTTAGTTTTAAGCGAACAAACTCAATAAATTATAAAAAAAGACTATTTAAAAAAAAATTATGAATTTATTTTTCTTTTGTTTAAAAAGATATACTTGAAAACATTTGAAGACAATTAACGGTTTTTAAAGTGATAGTTTTGTTGAGTAAATGTTTATTTGCCAATGTTAAAATTTATTAGATGTAATTGTATACAATTGCTCTACTAGGAATTGCTCGACTGCTAATTTGAAACTTAAGAAGGAAATAATTTTTTAACTTCAAATAACAAAGTAGTATGCAAATTGTATACTTGAGTTGATTTAGTTATAAATGATTAATTTCTTCGTCAGTAGTTTAAACTTAAGTTTTTTAATAATTACTAATGAAACTTAAACAGTACAAACAAAACACACTATGTTTTTTATATTTTTGTGAGCAAGCGTTAGATCTATGAGCGCATACAAAGTATTTAAGCGTTTTAGTTTATTCATGATGGTAATACTTTAACTTAAAGGTTAAAATTGTTTTTATTAACTCACTAAAGCTTTTTAGCTCACCATAAGCTGATACATTTGCTTAAATTACTAAAGCCAAAAAGATTTAAGTTTTGTATTTTTTCTCAAGAGTCTAGTTTTATTTCAACTATAGATCAAAAATATGTTGTTTACTGTTTTGCAATGTAGTAAATATTTTTAACCAAACAAATTTAAAATACCACAACAGTAATTTTTTATACTATAAAAGTTTGTTTATATGTTGTTTGTTTAGTAAAAAAAATAATAGTTTATTACAGTGAAATAAAACTAAATTAAATAACAATTTAATAGTTGGTTACATTTTGTAAATTTTTTAACAAGCTTGTATATAAAATAAAAAATTGTAAAAATACAGACCTTAAAAAACTGTAAGCGATTTTTACAAGTAAGTATTTATTTCTATAATGTTTTTCTTTAATTGAGTATTATTTTCAAGTAAGTATTTATAAATAATTTATAGTAGGTTTAACAATTTTTTGTAAGTGAATATTTGTTTTTAACTTTCTAAAGTTGCTACAATGTGCTTTTTTTTGTATTCACATAAAATTACACACTCCCTTTTTCACAAAAGTAATTCTTAGCTGTTATTATATTTTTAACCTGATATAGTAGCAAGCATATATATTTATTTTGAAAAATATTGTAGTGTTACGTTTTATATTAAAAAGTTTAATTTATATTTTTAAGCTACCTAAGGTTTAGTCTGTTTTATATTTATACGGAAAAAAAAACTTTTTTTTGAAACTATAAACAAATAAATACATTTTGTTAGATTATTTAAACTATTTAACAAAATTTTTAAAAGCTAATCTAATTATTTTAGTAATAAATTGGTTTTCTATCAAACAAATCATTAAAAAATACCAAGAAAGTAAGGTTAAAATAACTTAAACAGTGTCAAATAAGTTTCTAAAAAGTCGGGGCTTTAACATGCTAAAGCTTTCAGTGTGTTAAATTTCAAATAATATATTAAATTATTCTTTATTTTGATGAATAGAGCTGTCAGAAACTTCAGTTAATTTAATTAAGCTATCAATGAGTTAATACTATTTATCAACTTAAAAAAACACAAACTTTTTTCTTGTTTTGTTTTTTGGTTTAGTAAAGCAGTGTAGCTTATTAATCTAGTTCAGAAACACAAATTGGGGTCAATTACGCTTTATACGTGGGTTAACTTCGAAGTTTTTTCGAATTGCAGTTAATCTAAGAGATAACGACAAATAAAGCAGGCGCGCGATTTCATTGTGACGTAATTGTTCTGCCACCCGATTTACCCCAAAGAAGTGAAAAAACTACTTGGCTCATAGAAAGAGATAAACAATAGCGAGCTTAATCACTCCTTTTTGTTATCAAAAATATCTTTTTACTTTCGCGAAGCCAACAAAATAACTTTAATTTGTAAAGTTTTAATTAAGAATATTTTAATTTTTCTTACAGCTTGCTTACATGGGTATTAGCGCTTAAAAGTATCGTGCTTAGGTAAATTCATTTTAGAATTTTTACATACTTATAGTATTTGCATCACTTATTTGTTAGTTTTAGGATAACAATTTATAACTCAAATTGACAATTAGTTTAAAACAGTTACTGTAATATTTTTCTACTGATTACTTATTTTTTTTTTATCAAAAGTTAGCAATTTGTATAAAAATAAAATTGCTTTCAAAAGTTTTAATCTATAAAAATTAAGTAAACATGAAGTAAAATGTTTTAGTTTTTAATTCTTTTCAAATAAACAAACGTTCTTAAACATTTGTTTAAAAGTAATAAAACTACTTAGATTTAAATTCAGTGTTTACAGTAAAATCCAAAAGTTGTAAACTAAGATACAATTAACATTATAATAAGTTAAAAACAAATAAAACATATCCTCTCATAACATTTGTTTAAGTTCAGTTAAACGTTTTTGTTTGTAGACGGTTTCTTTGGCAATTTAAATTATATGTTAGTAGATAAACTTAAATAAAAGCAGTCAGAAAAGATGTAAGTTTATTTGAGAGTAAGCTATCTGATTAGAATAAATTTTAGGCACCAAATATAAATGACAAAAATGTTAGTTTCAACAAAATATTGTTAACTATAACAAACAGTAAAGTATATCTAATAAAAAAAAAAAAAACAATATTTCTAAATACCGTAAGCTTTATCAGAAATTGGTTTCAATAGTAAAAAAACGTATTTATATAGTTTGAACTTTACTAAAACTATTTAGCCTTTTATATATCAAAAATAAATTTTATTTGTACTTTTAGAATTAAGCTGAAATGATATATCTATAAAATTTAGAGTGTAAGAAATAGTAAAAAAAGTCTTTATAGATATATCAAAAAATACTTAAATAATGTTAATTACAAAGCAAAAGTTTCTTAGAAAAATTTAAAGCAGTTTTCTAAATATATTTTCAAATCTTGTTACTTAGACAAAAGTTCAACCACGAAAAATGATTGAAAGATTTAGTTTTAGTTAATAGTTTAAAGTCTAAAACCTTTAAATCTCTTTTTTAATGAAAACCTTATAAGCTAAGTAAACAAGTTTAAAGCATAAATAAAATACAATTTTAAAGATATCAGTGTTATTTTGTTTTCAAAAACAGTTTAGTGTTTACCCAAAAAGTTAAAACATTTAATTTAAAAACAATGTTCTACATAAAAATTTAATTTTACATGCGAAAATTCTGTTTTTCATCTCAAATTACTTTCTCGGTAATCGTCGGTTGAAAAAAGTTTTTACTTACAGGTGAGAGAAGCATTTTATATATAAACTTCTTCATTACATAGCAACACAAATTCAAGAGCACTAAGGTGTAAATACGCCTGCTAGATATATTTTTTACTATCTATTTTAAACAGTTTGTTTAAATATTTGTTGATAATTATTCTTTAATCCGTTTTAGACTATTTCTTAGAAATTATGTACTAGATAGTCGTACTACAAAAGTTTTAAAAAACTGATTTTAGTTAAAGTGCCAATTTTTTTCAGTTATATAGCAGATAGCTACTTAACATTAAAAAGTATAAAATTTTAGAAATAAGTGAAAGCTTATATAAGAAAAATTTGAGGTGATATTTTTTACAATACAAGATTTTTAACAAAAGTATGATGTTTAGAATTTCAAATTCACAAAAATGAAGTTGTTTAAATTTTACATCGCTTTTTTATTTCTTGCTCTTTGCGCCCGTTCTGAAGACGATGTTGTTGTTGAAGACGACATTGTTCCGTACTTGGAAGAAGATGATGACATTTTAACAGAATATGTTGATGTCAGTTTTGATGACGTGCCATTTGTAGAGCAGGCGGATCACTACGATGACTACCACCAGTTCACTGGTGATGACATTACAAATAATGGGTGGAAACCCTACCCCGAAAAAAAAAATAAAAAGAAGTATTTTAATCGAGGTAGTTAAGGAAAATTTAAAAGTTTTGATATTTATTTTAGTTAAGTTTTTAAACTAACAATCACAAACTGATGTTAGGCTAAGCACATAGTAGTAAATAGCACTATTATGTATTTATGCTTGGTAGTTGTAATGAATGAAACAAACTTAAAACTAGTTATGTTGTTCTAATACAATTATTTCAAAAATTTACACGACAATTTACTAGAATAAGAATTAGTAAGTATAAATTAACACAACAGACAACTAATTATTTTTAGCTTATGTATAATTATAATAATATTTGTCTGCCCTTGTAGTATACTATAAAATAGCATTTTTTTTTATAATTTGTTAAAACTCAACAATAATAATTAAACTTTTATATATTTTTTAAACATACTTATAGTACATTAAAAGTTATGCCGTGTATATTGCTTTTAGAAATTTTCATAGTTATCAAATTTGTTTCGATAATTTTTTTTCACATATTTAGTTAATTTTTATTGTACCGATTTTAGGTACACTTAATTATAGCAATTATCCCGTGTGTGTAGATACTTGGTAAACTTCACAACTTAAATTAAACCTTTGTTCACAGCTTTAGTTGTTCGATGATTAGTTTTAACACACACCAATTTAACGAAATTAGACACGTATAAAGGAAATGTATTTTCCCTCGACTTTTTATATTGATAGTTGGTATCTTCGAATTTTATTAAAAAATTTACTATAAAGATAAACAACGAATAGTAAAGGCGCTGAAATGTACCATTTAAGTTTACTTTAAATTATCAGAACAATAATTTTATTTTCTATTTGTGTTGGTTAAAAGTAGCAATATTAATGTTTATATGGCTTTTATATACAAAATAAACAAATAAGTTATTTTAATGTTTTAAATTTTGCCCCAAAAAAAAATTCATATTGATAGCATAAACAAAAACAATGTGCACAGTTGTTTATAAATATTATGTTAAAAAAGTGAGCTAAAATATTGTTAAAGTCTACTTTATTCTTTTTTACACTAACTATTAACCAAAAAAATAATTTGTACAAAAACCTAAATTTCAAAGAAGAAAATCCAATTTGTAAGTAAAAACAAACAAATATGTTGGAGAAATTTGCTATAAGACTATAAAAAGGGTAGTTGTTGTGCTTTTACGTACTACTATTCAATAATTGTGTTTTTGCTGTGTTCAACAAGATACTTTTAATTTAATCACTGGTATTTTAGTATTGTTATCTGCTTAACTTTGAAGTTTAATGTACCTTGTTTCAAAATTTGAAAATAATAAAATAGTAAAAAAATGTTGCAATAAAAAAGACAAGAGTATAAAAACATTTTTTTACTTACAGGATGGTTAAAAGCTTAAAAAAAAGAATGCTAATATAACAAAAACTATTCTGCTAAACAAAATTTATAAGATTAAATGAAGTTTTCATATATTTTTTTAAGGCAGCAAATCCTGTCTGGTTTCTAGATGTAATGTCATATTTTTGGTAGACACTTCAAATGAAATGATATCTAAAAACTTCGACAAGCTTAAAGAATGGATGAAAAAACTAATAACCTCACTTAGTATTCAATCGAAAAAAAAGTTTGTATACACTCTATACTTAAAGTTTAGTTTAATTAAAGTATATGAACAAACTATAACTGGCATTTTAAATATAAAAACTAACATTTTTGAATATTCCTGGACATAACTTTATACTGTATCCTGGTTTATGACCCAATAACCGAAAGGTTTTTTCGTACACCTTGGACCAAATACTTGAGCGCTTTTTTTTCCTTCAATAAACAATTTTTTTATTCCATTTTGTTAAGTTTTACAACAATTTATAACTTTCATTTATGTTTATTTTTATTTTTCAAAATTTTTTATTGATACATTTTAAGATAGTAAAACAGCTTAAAAACATAACTTTTGTTGATTAATGAAAATGGCTAAATTATAAACTTTACACAAAGAAAAAGTTATTATTATTTTATCAATTATTACTAACTACATCAAACACTTTGTTCATAAAATAATCATCAAGATATCTTACTTTTTAAAATGTTTTAAAAGAAGTCTAGCCAAATTTAGTTATTTAAAAACAATTGTTATTGTAACAACTATGCTTAAAAATTTATTTTGCTTTTATAATTTAAAGTTTAGAGATTTTAATTTTTGTAGAGAAGTAAAAATTCAGGTCTCTGTAGAACTTTGGAAAAATCTGCTTTTAAGTTGTGAGATCTTTTTTTAGTCTTAATAAAATCCGGTTTTAAAAAATTTAAGACACACAGTTTTACTTTTAGAAAAGTTTCAAGAGAAAGGCAAGTCGACACTAGTGGTCGCTATTCACACGGGGTCGGGTTGTCAATAGTGCAGTTCTCCCAATCTCCCCGCATTGTTTTACCTATGACAACGAGTATGACAAAACAAGAAACTAATTCGTACATCAACATGATTCAACCTACTGGTAGGTTTTTATATGTCTGTTTTATAAAAACAAATTTAATGTAAATTAAAATTGATATCAATTAGAATATTTTAGTAAATTAAGTGGGTTTAAATTGAAAGTTTTATAAAGTTCTTTGATTTAGAAAAAAAACATTTTATAAATAATAACTGTTTTAAACCTCTTATAATTCTATATAGATTCTATAAAGTGGTCGTTTAAAGTTCTAGTAATATCATAAGTAGCTTATATTCAACTACAGTTACTTCATTATATTAAAAACTCCAATTTTATTAGAGCTTATAAAATTTTTCTTTGTTATCATATAGTATACTAATAATTTTTAACGATTTTAGGGCTTATTATTTAACAATTGCTCCGTGAACTTGTTACTAAAAAACTACAAAAGTTTAGATTTTATCAAGTGTTAAATATTTTTTATTCTAGTATTAAACTAATAACGTAGGAGGAGAAGCAAATATAAGAAGAGCGTTGAATTTTGTGAGGACTAATATTTTATCTGAGATAAATTTGTCTAATGGAGGTGCAAAGACTCGCAATATTGTTGTCCTCATTTCAACAGATAAATCTATTGATGAAGCGAAAGATGCTGCTATCAGGCTGAGTAATGATGGTTTGTTAAATAATATTATGTAGAGTCTTTTTTGTAAATGAGACAAGGGATCTCCAACCTGTTGATATTTTATTGACTAATAACTTTAACAAAAAAAGCTATTATTATGTTTAGTAGGTTTTAATAGTATTTACAATGTTTAAGCAGGATAATAAAACTTATCTACGTGTTTTAGTTTTAAACTTTAGACTTTTACTAAATTGAGTTAAATAAGATAAGGGTTTGTTGTTTACGTAAATAATCATTTTCAAATGAACGATAGATAAAAAAATTAAATACAGACTTTTTGAACACTTACAGCGACGTATTATTTACCTTAAAAACAATAAACTAATATAACACATAAACTTTAGATTTTATTAGTTTATTGAAAAATCATTGGGGAAAATTTGTAAATCTGAAAACGTTTTAAACTTATGTATTGTGCATAAAAATTTGTAAATTCTTTAAACTATTATTTTATTTTTCAATTGTAATATTTAAACTTTTAAAATTAGCACAGCTCACTAAAAATATTTTTCACAAAAGTACAGCCCATATAAAATCCTTTCTGCTAAATTTGTTCTGTTGTTTAAAACAGTTGTTCTGTTCTACAGAGTCTTTTTTTCATCAAAAATTATAAACACACAAATCTAAAATAAATACTTGTTCAAACTAATTTAAATATTTAATTTTTCGGTTTTTACGTAGTTTCAGATATCATTAGTATTCGAATATATATTTTTTTATTATAAAGGGACATTGATAATTAAGTTGAAGATTGGTTCAAGCAACCAGAGACTAATATCGAGAAGCACCGGATCCTTAGGTTCCGAGTTCAGATTTGAAAATTTCGATCAACTGGAACCTAAGCGTTATCAAATAAAAAAAACAATTTGTGAAGCGAGTATGAGGAAACAAGGTTGCTTAACAAAATAATATTTTTTAAAGATTTTTCTAAGTAATACTTACAAAAGTTTTAATCTTAAAAATAAAAATAAATCCTTTATCATTTCCTTTCGTTAATTTAGACTAAGTTTTTTATTCTTTCATACTAATTTAATAATGTTAAAGAAAATTTAATAATATTTAAAAACTCTAAAAATGTTTCGTATAAAGCTAAATTTGTTTTATGAAATTTTCAGGAGCTATAAGACCTCGAAGATTTAATACTAGGAGTCGCTACTTAAGGGTAAGAACAAATTCTGTTTCAAAATAGGGTATATCTTAAAGTGATGTTTATATGAAATTTCAAAGTCAGTAGCAGTAACCAAAACCTCTTTGGTTTTTACTGATAATTTTGTTTACATATAAAAAGATAACTCTACAAATATGTGTAACCTTAAATTTACTTTATTATAAAACTACAAAAGTCTTAAAAATTGAACAATATTTAGAAATATAAATTATTAATACAAAATTTGAAAAATTTATTAAATGATCATCACAAAAAAAGTACTTTAATTTAACTTTTGTTACAACCTTAGTTATAGAGTACATCAGAAAAAAATTGTATTTTATAACATGAATTCACTTAAAAAGTTGTAGAAGCTTTAATGAAAAATAAAGTTTTAATTTAAGTAGTGTAGCAGTTTTTCCGAAAATTTAAAGTCGTAATTTGTTTTTATATTATCGTTAAAAGCTCTTTTAATTATTTTTGTTTACTTTGTTTTAAATTTTAGGCTAGAAGGGGTCCTATTGGTCCAAAAGGGGATAGAGGACTTCCGGTTAGCTAAACAGTGTAATTTTTTGTTATTCACTTAGTATTTTATAAATTTTTGAAAGTCGTTAAGTTGAGAAGATTTTGCTTATATAATATTTATCATAAAACTTTCAAAATTTAAATAATTTTACTTACAGGGTTTACCAGGTAAACAAGGTATTCCAGTTGAAAGTTATTCAAACTGTCGTGAGGTTATTAATTCATTACTGCTAGAACAAAACTTTTTTGCCAACAAAAAACAACAATCAGTAAGTTACTAACAAATACCTTTTTAGTTTTACAACTCAAGTTAATAAAAAGTGAAGGCAAATGTTATAAACTGTAACACTAAATGTTATGTAAACAAACTTCATTGCTTAGCGTTTAGTAAAACTTTTAACTAAACAAGCTTTCCACTAAAAGTAAAAGAAAAACATAAGTACATGTAAACATTTTGAATGATAGCTTTCCAGTGCTCTCAAGGCTTAACAAAATTACATTTGTTTATTGATAACAAGCTTAATAAATGAGAAATTAGCATTAAAACATGACTTCTATTAAAATTACGTGCAAAATAAAAATCTGTACTTATTTTACTAAACTTTTAACTTTGTAGTAATTTATTTTGTATTAAATTTTAAAATTTTACTTTGATTTATTGCATATTCGGTTTAATGTATGACTTTTGTTTAAGGAACACCTAAAATACTTTAAAAACAGTTAAACTTATTACTAAACTTTATAAGGTTTATTATGTTTTAAAATTAACCTAATTCAATTTATTAGGGAGAAAAAGGAGATTGTGTTCCTGGACTTAATGAAAATCAAGTTATTGAAATTGTTAAAAAACATTTTGATGAAATATTGAGCGGTTAGTTTTTTATTGAGTTACTGTTTAATTTATTATAATAATTCAAACTAATAGGTTGTATATATCATAGATTTGAAATAAACAAAGTTATAATAATAAAATAACATTTTTAAGCACGATTCTTACCTTATTATGTTTAACAGAAAAGCTAAATGCAATTCTCCAACAAAAACTCGGTAGATAATAAACAAATGATTAGTTAGTTAAATTCTTATACAAGCTAAAAACAATATGTTCAGATAAAAATAAAAGTCATATTTTTCCCGATTAAAAAAAAGTTTATTAAGTTATTTAAATGATTTTTAATTTTAATGTTTGAGTATATCGTTATGATTATTCATACAAATTATTGAAAGTATTAAAAAATTATTTTCCAATAGCTTTTATAAACCTTATCAGTTTTATATCATTAATAGTTTAAATATATTTTTAAAGTGATAATAACTAATAAATTTACTAAATCAACACTGTTAAAGTTGTTAAAAATATTATTTAAAATATTAGAATATCATTTTAAAACTTTCACATTAAACAGGTTGATTTATCAAAAAGAATTCGAGAATGTGAACTTAGAATCAAAAAAAAATTGTAGTATTGTTTAAACCTATCTAGCTATTTATTTTTTTAGTTGAGAAAAATCTTAACTAAATAATAAATCAAAAATGTCTTAGCTATCAAACACAAAATGTTTGTTTATGATAAAAGTTTGTTAAGCTTAGGACAAAAGTGTTATATGTCTCTTTATTTAGTATTGGAAAAAAACAACAATTTTTTTGTGATACAAATTTCTACTGTTTTGTTTACATACGTGTCATCACCACATTCTTAATGTACAAAACTGCCTTTTCTCATTACAACGCATGTTTTTATTTGTTTCCTTTTGTCTGGATTATTTAATGAGGTCATACTTTTTAGCTTGCTATTTTCATAGTGACGTTTACTATTTCTTATCGTATTATGAAAATTACTGTAGTTATGTGAAACTATGTTTATTGTATTCAAATGTTTTAAAAATAGCAGTAAACTAAATTATTTCCTAAAGTAATGTAGAATTATCTTGTTGTTAACAAAAGTTTAAGTCTTTTCAAAAGTTTTCAAAAAGTTTAAATATCACGTTTTTAATAAGTAAATTAAAAGGTTTAACACTCGTGTCTTTAGTTTTCTAAAAGTAACTTACTAATAGCATTAAGGTTTATTGATAAAAACTTCATGCAGTTATGTATACAAATTTAAAAACCGTCCTGAGTTTTTTTGTTACTTTTCGTTGTTATTGCTGCTAGAAACTAAAATAAAGTTGTTGATTTTTTTTATGCAGCCAGCTAAGTTTTTTAAACTAAAAATTTTAAATAGACCAATTTTTTAATTAATGAAAATATAAAACATATAAATATTCTTATAGTTTTTAGCTCATGTTCTATAGTTTAAAAATAAACTTTAATCTGTACATTTTGTAGATTATTATCAATATAGATATTTTTAAAATAACTTTCTTATAATTGATAATAATTTATCAAATAAATATGAGGTTTACTAAAATTAGCTTTACAGACACTTTTAACTTAATTATTGGCATTAATAATTTTCAACGTCTATCATAAAAGTAGTCTTAATTTTTTGATAAGTGGTAATAATAACTATATTTAAAATAACACGATTTATATTGATTACAGTTAAGTTGTGAAAGGTTCTATACTTTGTCTTAAAAATTCCAAGTTAAGAAATTTTAAATAAATCCACTTATAAAATGATCTTGTATACAAAAAGTAAAAACAAGAAACAGATTTTAGCTTTGCAAAAAAAGATTATTTAAGGAAAGTTTAAAGTTTTTTTTTGGTTTAAATTAGGTAGTATAAAACTTCATTTCAAAAAAATAAGTTTAAAGTCGTTTAAAAATAATTTATTTCGAAGTAGTAACTTAAAGTAATACGCAATTAATTTTTAAAAACAAATTGTTAAACTTTTTTATTTGACTTGTAAAAGTATAAAGATTTTAATTTAATTTTCAGTGATTTACGTTATACCTTCATAGATATTAACCAAAAAATACTTACTCTTTAAAATATCAGATTTAAATATCTGCACGGTTTATCAGTTCTTAATATTCAATAAAAACACCTGTAGTTATACGTATACTTTTATTAAAGTTATAACTTGTTAATACACTTACGGTTAAAATAAAAAATGGTTTTAATTCTTTAAATAAAATCCTTGACTTATATTAAACAATATTTTTAAAACAAATTGTTAAAAAAAGTTCAAAACATTAGTACTTTTTTAAGTAAAACAGATCAAATTTTGCCAAGACTAAATACAAACTTTTAATACAATATATACATAATATAACAGTCATAAATTTAAAAAACTATAATACTTTCTATTATATTTAGTGTTTTGTCAATAGAACCTTAAAAAAAAATTTCGTCTAAAAACAAAGACATTTTCTTATTGAGCTTGTTTTGTTTTTAAGTAATTAAAATTTGGCTTTATTATAAAACTTTGAAAACAACCTTTTAAAATGAATTTTTTTTTAAATCATACTTTTAAATTATAAAATTTTTTCAAAGTAGAAATTTGCAGGTTTAGACTTTTGTTTACATTTTAATAAGCATGAAAATAGGATAAAAGCTTAATAATAAAATTACGGTAACATGTAATCTCGATACTGACAATTTGTTTCCGTATTTTTACCTCTCATTTGTAACAATTTCTCACAAATGTATATAAAACTTTATACAATGATAAAACATAATTGGTTATTATTGGTAAACTCTAAGCTTTGTGGTTTATTTATAGTTTCGATCTGTTCTTTAAATACTTAATCTGATAGAATGTCTTGTAATTTTTAAAACAATGAAAAATACAGTACTACCGAGAATAAACTTGTTTCTTAAAACGTATTAAGCTTGCAAATTTTACCTATTACCGTTAGTCATTTTTTTTCGGAAAGAAAATAGTTTCTTGGTTTTCTGCCAGCCAGCTCTATAGCCAATCCAATTACAAATTACAGTAAATTGCTACCTTGTTTTACTGCAAACACAAAAACACTTGTGTTGTTTAAAAACAGTTTAAAGTTTTCATGTTTTTATACGAAAAAAAAAATGAACAAAAAGCACGTGTAACTTACAAAAGTTTTAAAATACAAATTAAGTTTCGAATACTCCTATAGAAGAATATTAGTTCTATTTAACTAAAGATACGAAATATAATTATAACAACAAAAAAGATCGGCTTACAGGAATTTCTTTGAATAGGTAAAAAAGTAATATGAAGAAAACGTTGTTAAAAGTATTATTAACTAATATTTGGATTTGTCAAACGATCTTATCAAGATAGTTTATGACAGTTTTACATTTTTACAAAACATACAACGTTTACAAAAGTATTAATATCTCATTAATTTTATTTTTCACATGTGTTTAACGTTTTCTAGATTTCAACTTGGGTGGTAAAAAATCAAATTAGATATAAATATAGTTATATTGACATAATTTTTCAAATATTTTATCTTGAGTGATGTACTTAAAAGTAGTTGTGTTAAAAATATAAACTTGTTTAGATAAAAATAAAAAACATAATTTTATTTATGTCAGAAATTTTGTTTCCAAAACTATAAAATTTAAAACTCTTTTTATGTTTTATAAACTTAGCATGCAAATGCATTTTTTTAGTAAATCAAAAACTTTATTAAATTCTGTAATTGTACAATTGATATTTCTATAATTGCTGAAGAATTTTACATAACAAATTCAAGATCTAACTTTATTTTCTAGGCAATTTTATAGTATAGTTTTGTATGAAAACTAATCTTAAACTTTAAGTGTATATAATTTAGATTACAAGTTTAAAGCAAAGTCTGCTCAAAAGTTTTTAATTTCTATTTGTTTTAATAAAAAAAAACAAAAATTTTTTTAGTATCATGTTTTTTTCGCTTTTAATACTTTTTTAATTATTGATTTTAATACTTAACCAGATTAAGCTTACAACTAAAAAACCTTAATGAGCAAAAATCTTACTAGAATCAAAGTCTGCGCAAAAAATCTCGAAAAATAATACTAAACAGAGTTAAATACAATATCTAAACTTTTTCTAAATATTTAATTCGAAATTTAATTATTTTTACTTTGAGTAATTGCGTTAAATTATAAAAAAGCAACTTCTTCTAATTTATTAACATAAATTAGGTAAATCTATTTATTTAATTATATTTTAGCTAACTAATAAGATCTGCAAATAATTGTGCAAAAGTATGTTTACTGTATTAACTAGAACATTTAACATATTTTTACTTTTATCAATAATATATTCGTCATAAAATATTTATTTTAATTTTTGTTAATAAGTTTGACTTTTTTGTAATTGTATTAGTATTTAAGGTGAGAAATTAAAAGAATTGCTAGCCTTTTAGTATATTTACTTTGAAATAAACGACTAGCTTATTTATTTCTTATGTATATTTAAAAAAAAGTTTATATCTAACTAGATTGTTAAATTACTTTGTCGTTATTCGCGGCATAAATTAGGCCATAGTTTCTGAATGAGTTTTATTAAATAGTCACTTAAAAGTTTATTATTAGTATCCATCAATAAGAAATATCAAGTGTATAGCAGAGTATAAATTTTAAATCTAAACAAACAAATCAACAGTATTGTTTAGAAAAATAAATTTTAAGTGTTACTTTGAAGTTATTTTGTTATTAAATCTTTTGATAAACTTGGTTTTAAATTTTTTTAATACATAAAGCTTTAATTCTTTAACGAGCAAAAGTATTAAACAGTTCGGCTATTCAAAATGTTTGATAAATATAATAATTAATTATTAATTTCAAATTATTTTAAAAATTTTACTTAGAATTATAAAATTAAACCACAATCAAATTAATATCCACTTTTAAGCTCACACATAAACAACATCTAAAAAAATTTTTAATCTATATTTAATTATTTTGTATAAAAGTTTTGTTTATATCGCGAAAACAAATGCTTAAGTACGTACTTAAAAAATTTACGTTTAAAGTTTAAAACATGTTATTAAAAAAAAGTTTTTTATGTTGTACTAAAAAAAGATGCTCAAAAACTACTACTTAAATTTTATAATAAATTGAAAATTTAGTAGTGGCTTTTTTTTTTATTTCAATATAAACTTGATGTTTTCAGTTTTGCTCAATTAGATACCTAAAGATGTATGCTTTAATCAAACAAAAGTTTAACTAGAGCTTAACTTATAGCAATTAAGCTAACAAAAGTTCTTAAATTAATTGATAAGAAGTTCATATTAGGTTGTTTAGGTGATTTATATGATAAAATACTACAGTGATTTCTTGGTAAATTTTACAACGCTTAAATCTATTAACACAGTTGATAATTGATATTAAATAAATCTGGACTTTGCTAATTTTCGTATTAATTTAAAATTCTAGAGTTTTTCAATTTATATCGTAGGTATAATTTTTAACCTATCTGTTTGATAATAAAAGTTTCTACAAAAAAATTTTGATTGTTGAGTATTTTATGGTCATAATTTTTTGTTTACAAATTTGCTAAACTAAGAATTGCACATCTAAGTAGTGAGTTATTTTATTTTATACTATCTTTTAAATTTTTGCTTTTAATTGTTTTGATACAAATAAACATAGACGATTCAAAGACTATATTAAACACCATTTGGTTAAAGTAGTAAATATAATCTATACAAGTATGAAAAATTTACTTTTAATACAGTGGACTGTTCTGTTTACAATACTATAAACTTGCTTTATAAGGTAACAAAATATATAAATATTTAAATAAAAAGATTTTTGCGTATATAATTGCAGTACAATCGTTGTTTTGTTTAGACCATAGAAAAGTTAATTATAATTAAAAAATCGCTGTTTTTATTTATTTTTAGGAAAATAGGTTTTTTTTAAATACTAACAAGTTGTATAATAATAATGTTTTCTTTTACTAAATTATTTTTATATAGTCTATTTAATAAGTTTGGGTTGTTTAAACACTACTTTTTAGTTTTTATTAAAATGAGTTTTACTACTATAGTGTAATTTATTTAAACAACGCTGAAATTATAAACTAATTATACTAAAATATATAGTAAAAGTCGTTTCTCTAGGTTAAAAAATAAAATAGATCCATTAATATAGTTAAATCTAAAAAAAAAAACGTTTAGAAAGTATAATAGAAATACTTAACCATAGTTATACTAATTTAGAAAAATATAAATGTATTAAGTATTATACATTTAATTATTTATATTTTAAACGAAACTATTTCTTGATGTAACAAACTTATCAATTATTTCAGTTATATAAATTTGGCTTATAATTTATTTGTTATAAAAATACATATGATATGGCTTAATAAAACAATTGATTAACATAGTTGCACAAATTTTTCTAAAATTAAACTTTCAATAATTTATGCTAACCACTTTAGGCAGTTTACAACAAAGTATATTTTTTATAAGTATACTTTTTAAAATAAAATAAAAATGTATACTTTTACAACTTCTTCTTATTTAATATATTAGCTTTATTACATTGTTATTTTACTTGATAAAAACAACAGCTGCTGTATTTTAAAGTATCAATTAAAAACGAATTTTGTATAATATTTTAATTTGATGTACATAATATCACTAATAAAGGAATAAGTATGACATTATTTTTATCATAAATTTTCAAATTTCAAATTTAGAATACAGTGAATAATTGTTTAGTTCATTTGGTGAAGATATATTTCAAGTCAATTTGATATACATATATGGACTTATAAAATATGAATGGTCTAACCATATAAATAACCGTATTCATAAGGTAGAAGTTAATAATGTTAATATGTTTTTATTAATAAAAGTATAAACTTAAACGTCTGTCAAACGTCAATTTAATATTTAAAGTATTGTTAAAAATGTAATAAAAGTTTGTAAAGTAAGTCTATGGAGCTATACTTTATTGTTTTATTGAAAAAAAAACATTATTAAATTTGACTTTATGAATACGGTTATTTATATGATTTTAACTATTAAGATCAAACAATATACTAGTGTTGTGAGATGAAATATATTAATATCAATTTAGTTTAGGTGATAGCTAGTGATTTTATCGGGACAGATTTATTTTATAAAAAGTGTCTGAAAAGTTCTCGTAAAATTTATTAACTAAATATATCATAATCTTACAGTTTATTTCGTTTATTATACTTACTTGATAACTCATGTTGTTAAACGTCATTTATTTTTAATAACACACCTTTTAAGCTTTTTTGATCAAAGTAGTTTACAAATCTTGTATTATATCATTTAGTAACAAAGTGATAACAAAAATTTTGCCTTACTCCTCAATTAAAAAAAAAAACGCAAAAGTTGACTGATATAAATTAAAGAAAAAAAAAAGATTTAATACTAAAAACATCTCGATGTTCCATCATTAATTTTTACTTGAAATAAATATGTGGAATTTTAGTTATTCTACCGGTACAATACATTATTTTTACACAATGGTTAAATATTTACCCGCAAAAATTTGCTATTGTGACGAAATATATACAATAGCGAAAACTTAATTTATAACAAATCTACCGTTACACCTACTTTCTATATCAAGATTATTTAAATCAGTATCTATTTAATCATAATGATTGACATCTGCTTTATCATAAAAGAAAGCTTTGTCAGCAAACTTTAACTTACTTGTTTTCATTTCTTACATATCAATACTTTTATTTTTATATGTTTAAATTTTTTACAACTGTAACAGAAGTAGCAGCTTATAAACTTGAATTAGTAATCTTATTAGATACTTTTTAAATAATCAACAAAGATACTGTTTGGGATAAAAACTTAGTGAGGCTTAATAATTACTAATGCTTTGGTGGTACTTATTTTGTAAATATTTTATATTAGTTGATTACTACAATCATTTTAAACAACTGTAGCCCGCGATTCGGATGTACCGGACTCACTATCCGGGTCCGGATCCGGCCGGATTTTGCCATTTTTGTCTGATATCCGGATCCGGCCGAATCTTGATTTTAAAAAAAGGCTCGGATCCGGTTCCGCCGCATCCTAACAGAGATCCGGCCGATTCGGATCTAGTTAGTAAAAAAGAGCATACAGAAAAGTATTTTTTCAAAAGCAAACCCTGTGTAAATTAAAAAGAGTCATTTTCGTCAGTTAAAATTAGACACCTACCGTTATTGGCTCATTTTGTATACGTGACTAATTAACATTTGTTAACATTAAAACTATGAAAATAACATTTCAGAAATGCAAGACTTTACCTATGTTGTAAAACTAAAACCTTTACTACCAAATTGTCAACTTTATGGCTAGCTGTTCTACTGATTATTAGATTACAGAATTTTTTTCAGTTTTTAAAAACCTCATTCTGACCCAGGCCAGTTTATACTCACTTTACAGGGTTCCCAAATCCCTAGATTTCTCTAGATATCCCTAGATTTTTGCAATTTTTCAAAAAAAAAACCCTAAATTTCCCTAAATAAAATTGAAAAAATTATGAATTTACCTAAATTTCTCTAGATTTTACTTTTTTTCCTAGTGCTGGAAAATTTTTTATGATGTATATATATATAATATAACATAGTCTTTAATAAAGTATATTTATATTTTAGATTCCGGTCCGGATCCGGCCGGATATTGCAATTTTTTTCTAATATCTGGATCCTGCCGGATCTTGATATGAAAAAAAAACCGGATCCGGTTCCGCCCGGGTTCTTATTAGAAAAAACTATCCGGATCCGGGTCCGGCCGGATCCTAAATTGAAAAAAAAGTCTTATAAAAGGCTGCCGACCTCTGTTTTATGTATAAATTCTCAAAAAGTTTAAATAACCAAACATACTTACATTCTTACTCAAATATTTTAGTAGGCTTTGTAGTGTTTTAAATTCATTTTACAACCCACTTTAACGTTTTTATTGTATTAACACATTTGATAATGTTTCTTTATAACCGAGTTTTAAAATAATTCAAGTAAACGTTTTTCAAAAAAGACAATAATAACGAGTTACAATAAAAACAATTTAAATGTTTTTGTATATAAGAATTAGACAATAAATTTTTATAGATAATAGAAGTAAACAAAAAACACGTGTCAATAATTTTATATACAACTAAGCAGTTTAAAATGAATAAAGAAGACCTTATTTTCAAATAAAGAATTAGTAACGATTTAAATATTTATTTATATTTGAAACTACTTAACAAATGTTCGTCTATTTTCCGGTGAACGCATTATTTTTGTTGTTCAGGTTTTTATGTTGATAAAATATCATTAATACTCTGATGGAGTTCAACTTGTTCGGACATCTAAGTGGAGTGGAAACACTAAAAGTACAAAATAATTGCTTTCATATTTTTTGTACAACTAAACATTATTAAACATAAACCATGAGTAGCAGCAATACCTTTACTAAATGGAATTGTACTTTGAAAGTCGCAAACATACTTAAACCTAACATTCTAAATATGCAAATATGCTCGTTCTGTACAGCGAACTTAAAAATACACCTAATTAACAATATTAAAACATTTTGGTATAAGTAACAAACCTTTGTAATTATTTTGAACGACTATTTATTTATAGTTTAGCAATTTTATTTCATTTTATACTAACAAAGTAAATGAAATATCACACATAGATTTAATTGAAAAAATAACTATATTACAGAGTTGATTTTTTTTAGATTTATTAGTTTATATAATACAATCATTTAGTTAAAAGAGAGCTTTATGAGAAATTTTTAATACAGTTTTGATACAGTTATGATTTAAGAAGTAAGTAAAAATTGCAAGAAATACATCTGTGATGGTAAAATATATTTACTTCTACAAATTAAAACAATTATAAAACCAATTGTTTAACTGTATTTTGTTTTATTCACTTGGCTAATATTTTAAAGTCTTGGTTGAGTAGATTATCAGTATCTGATTGTAATTTGAAATAATTGTATGTTGTCGGCAGCACAAACTAAATGAGGATCATAAGTAAAAGGCTTTATCTTGATTCAAGATACTTAAAATAAACAGACAAATTAGTAGAACAGCAATATGAAAAAATCAAGGCTTGTAATTAACTATTTTTTATGTAGAAACAACTAATTGATAACACGTACTACGCTAGAGCTTACACTAAAAACTTTTGTGAGTATTTTTTCAGTAGGAAAAAAGAAGTATTTTCCTGGACCAGACTTTAAAAGGTATCCATGATTGGCGACTCGATAACCGAAAGGATTTTTATGTATGGATTTTTTTACTATGTTTTTTTATTTTGTTTTTTTATGTGTGTGTTTTACTATGTCTTTTTATGTCTGTTTTTTACTATGTATAGATTGCGAACAAGCAATATCGAAAATTAGCTGTATTATAACAATTATGCACCGCTTTTAGCGGTAGATAGCTTGTAGCTATTCTCTTTTTTACTCGTTCTCTTCTCTAAACAGTTTTTTACGCTTATAAATACCGGTAATTTGCTTAAAAGTCAATTTTAATAGTTTTATATAAGGTAATTACAAACTGTCTATTAAAATCAAAGGGTAGAAAATTTTCTCAAACTGACAGTTGTATAATGTTTATTAATGAATTATCAAATAAAAGGTTGAAACAAGTTGAACGAAAGAATCGATTCAAGCTAAAGATTTATGTATTGAAAATATTTATTGAAAACTTTAAACAGTGGCTAAGTTTTACCGCGAACGGATATTCAAATTTTAATTTTGCAATAAAAATAAAATGACAAACTATGCAAATAACTATGTTTAGATTTTTATTAAAATAAAATTAATACTAAAAAAAGTTGTGGAAAAAGATGTTGTATGAACTTTAATTACTTGATAATAGTTAGTTAGGTTTAATACTGAAACTAAAAGTAAATATAAGTACTGGAATTTTTGAATATTATTAAATTATATCATAAATGCACAAAATTATTCGTTGTTTAAAAGCTACGGACTTATTTTTATTAGCTAGTTAAATCTTGGTAAAATTACCATAACTTTTATTTAATTTTTATATAAAAAGATTATGTTTAAAAAATTAGATTTTTAAAACATAATACTAAAAAGTAAAACTTTTACATAAATAAAATAAAGATTGGTTCACATTTTAAAAGTTAAATAAGTACTACCAATCATAATTTTTATCAAACACTAAAAAATAAAAGTTTTTAGCTATTGTAAAAATGTACGAGCTATTAAGTTAACATTAACTGTGTTTCTGATTAATAATTTGTAATTTAGAAAAATTTTTACATAACTACAAGTTTTAGATTCCTTCAGAAAAAAAAAAACGTTAAACTTACGTTTCTTCATAAAAATTCATACTTAAAAATATACGCTTAACTGTTAATATGTTTCCATTTAATTTTGTTCCAATTGTTAGTTTTGTTTTATATAAAAATAACAAAAAGACTAAAAAAGCTGTGCATTATAGACTTAATTAAATATTGTCAATCTATTGATCGTGCTTAATAAAAACAAGAAACACAGATAAAAATACTTATATGTTATTTATGTAACTCCAGTTAATAAAACTTTAAAAACCACAACAACACTAAGTTTAAAATACATATAAAAAAAATTCAGTTTAAAAATTAAGTAACTTAAAATGAAACAAATTATAAAAATTATTTTGTAATAAAAATAGTTAAGGTAGTTAAAGTTAAGTAAGTTAAAACAAAATAGTTAAAGAAGTTTATATATATTAAAAGCTACAAACAAAAAACTGTTGTTAATATAGAACTAAATATAAAAACATATATGTAATTATAGTGTCAAAGTGTAAGTTCCACTTTAATTTTAAAATGTTTACAATTATGTAAACAATAAGTTCTGCTGAGTTAATTTTTCATTTAATTTTACTACTAACTATATCTGTTTAAAAATAATACGACTATACTTTCATTTTTAATTTTTATTAAAACTAAAGTTTGTAAAACTTATTTTTCCGAAAAAAACACAGTATTAGCATTTGATTAAGGTTAAAAATTAGACAAACTTATTTTCAATAGTTAATTTATTGAACGTGTATAAAATTTCAATAATAAAACTATAAGAAAAAAGAGTTAAAATTATCACAAACTTGAAAAATTTAAAAATTTAAACAAGCTTGTTAAAGCAAGTTATTTATCAAGAGTAATATCATGAGTACTTATCATGAGTAATAATAGCTGCTTGTGTTGTTTCAGTATTTGTTTGTTTATCGAAGTAGTTATTGTTAGTTGAACATTATTATGTCAACTGTCATGTCTAGAGTTCTACAAAGCTAACTTAAAGGCGAATTTGAGATAAGGAAACTTGTGCTTTATTTTAGTAAAAAAATACTTTTAAGCATATCGTTAATTAAAAAAAAAACAAAGTTTTATTTACATTAAATGTTAAATAAGAAAGAACATACTTTTAAGCAATCTGCAAAAAATTGTTTAATTATAAGTTCCAAAATTAATAACAAACGGACCAATTTAAAAACAATTGAAATATAAATTAAGTAAAATTAGTTTTCAAGTCAAATAAAATCTTAAAATACAACATATAAAATAAGATAGAAAAATTTTTTTTATTATATCTTTAATTAATAATCTAACATAATTAATAACTGTTTAAAAAATTTTAAAGTAATTTAATTATTTTGTTTGTAAAAATGCTGCAATTAAAACAAAATTGCAATTTTAGTTGTTAAAAAAATGCAGAAAATGTAGTATAAATTTAAAATAAACATAGTTACATAAAATTAGATTTTATAATATAAAAAAACAACTAATTTTCAAATCGTTTACTTGGTTTCGATGCTTTATGCATCTCCTCAGAACTAAATAAAGAACTAAGTAGATTTTAAAAGAATCACACAAAAAAACACATTGTGACGTTTCAACTAAAATTATTTTTAAAGCCTATTTTAAAAACAACTTATGTACATGTTAACTTATTTTTGCTTTTTTTGTTCTTGTTTTAAGATTTATTTTGTTGTTTTTGTTCTTTTGAAATACATGTTTTGATTATGTAGGCAGGGTTGCTGCCTTTCTTTTCTTTTTTTTAATGATAAATCTTTTTAATTTTTTCAATCTCGTATTTTTCCAAGCAACATAAAATAAGATTTTATATAAGTAGCTATTTTAGTTATGAAACTATCACTTAATATGTTTTCGAAATAAGCTTTTTGTTTTATATAAATTGTTTCCAATTAAAAATTTAAAAAATTATCATAGTTATGTATAGTTTCAAGACGTTTTTAATCATAAGAACTTGAGCAAATTTATATAACTTCTTGTTTTTAACACAACAAAAGGTTTTGTTTTGCAACTTAAGATCAGTTTATTTTTAATTTATTTTAAAATACAAAACGGTTGTTGTGTGTACACTATTAGACTAGTAGCATTTTCATAAAGTACTTTAAATCAAAAAACAATATTTAAAAATAACTGCTGTATTCAAATGACAAAAATCTAATTTTTATTTATCATTTAAAAACGACCTAAAAACAGATTAAAATGCTTAAAACATTAATAGTTTTAATTTGGTATACAAAAATTAAAAATATTGAAGTTTACAGAATCAAAATGTAACATTTGAATAAAGTGTGTATTTTTTTGAAGCTAGTATACCAAACACATGCTTATTTTTAATTTTAATTCTTGTATATAATATTTTTCAAAACTAAGTTACTATTATTACTTATAGTCAACAGAAATACGATGTTGAACGTATAAATGCTTGTTTTTTATAAAGTCTTGGTTTATGTTTACTGTTTTTTCATAGTAAAAACAAAAAGCAACTTTCAAACAATGTGATATGGATTTTTTGTATATGATTTCAAGTGAGTAAATCTTTTAAAGGTAAGTTTTCAATCTTTTATTTTTATAGAAAAATTTCACCAACATTTAACAAAAGTAAAAAAAAAATTATCATAAATTTTATTATTTTTTAAATACCTTTAATGATATAAAAAAGAAAACAGAGAAAGTTTCCAAACTTTTGAACGAGCTGTTTTCAACTTTTAAAATGTTGTTTTGTTTAAGCTTTCTATTGAATACTATTAAAAGTAATACAATACTTATAAGACGAGTTTTATGAGTTGAATTGCCCTTTATTTTCGATCATTGCAGTTTTATTAAGGCTTATGTTTATAAATAACTTTAAACTATCTTGTGGCATCAATAACATTGCTTAAATAATCTTACAGTTAATCCTATAAAATACCAATTTAGATAAAGTGCTTTGAAAGTTTTATTGTTCTTACATAACTTTAGTGATGAAAAATTATTTTGTGTGTTCAATGCAAAACGTTATTGAAAGCATTTTGAAAAGCATTGTTATAGAAGAAACTTTTTTTCAAGATATTTTTTATACAGAATACCAATAAAACTAATAAAAGCTTAAAGATTTATAATTTTGATTTAATAAGTTTCATACTGTAGTTTTCTAAACATCTAAAAGAATAATCGTATTGTAAATACAAATTTTGATATATTTTTCATTAACTATAATAGTCATAGTACTTCCGCGTATAATAGTCATAATACTATAAGCAATTGTGTTCTTTAGCTTTTTTTATAATTGTTATATATTACTTTCTTAAGTTTTTGTTTGTATACCATATAATGATAAATTTACAGCTAAGAAAAATAATTATAGATAATTTTTTACAATTTTGAGCGGTTTCTGCTTTTAAAACTGATCATTATTGTATATTTCTAAAAATCAAAAATTATATTAAGTAACAAATCATGTATTTAACAATTTTGAATATAGTGCTTTATACAAAGTTATCTGAAAAAATAGTTGTACAAGGTTATCAAAAGTAATCAAAACAAAACTTATTTACCTCAATAATAGCTTGTGATAATCAATTATACAAAAAGCTTAAACGATAGAGTTTATAGTATCCGAGTATGTTCGAAAATAAAAGTAATTTGGTACATCCGCTTAAAATTACAATATAAAGGAAATAAAAGTATTGCACATCTCAATTATAACTCATAATAATAAAGTTTTGTTTTTTGAATTTAAATTTTGCTCAAAAATAACATATACCTTATGTTTAATATAGAACATCATTTTTACCAACTAATTTTAATAACTATAATAAAATTAGAATTTTTATTTACAATTGAATAAAAAAAATTTAAAATCAGAAACTTTATTGTTTACGTATTAAACAGTTTTATTTTTCAAAGCCTGCATACATTTTATTAGAAATGTTACAAAGTTATACCAAAAACTTTCAATTTGTTAATTTGTTGAAGATATGTGCATATATAATTAATTTTAGAATAATTTAAAACTACTTATATATCGTAGCCTTAAAAAAAAAACAGTGTAAAAGTTTTTTTCAATAGTTAAAGATTTAATAGTTTAGTTTTGACTACTTATTCTTTAAAGTTTTTGTGATTACTGTAATTAAATACATAACATATGCTTTAATAACAATAAAAACATATTATAATGATTAAAAAGACCTAATAATGTTTATTTTTAGCATACTTCCTGAAATTATCTTTTTTTTAAAATAAACTACATAATAACTTTATTAAAATAATTGTGATTGTAATTATGTGGTATATAACCGGTAATTAAGTAATTCATTTATCAATCTATAAATCTTTAGATGCTTGATTTTTATCGTTAGTTTTTTTTTGATTTAGTAGTTTAAAAGTATTAAAAATTTTTTTTTGTTTTAATTTATTTTTTTTTTACCCAGTTTTAAAGAAAAGAACATTATATATTTATAAAAAATAAGTAACGCTGATGAACTAGTATTACAAAAACTTACATAAGGCTAGATTGAAGTTAGTTATACTGAAATAAAGTTTTAATTTGTTAGCAGAAAAATCGTCGTTAAGTTCATGAAGTTAAACAAATATAATAAAATATTTTCACAAAGAAATTGTTAAATAAATTTTATTATCTTTTTACAAAAAAAATTTGAACTTCAAAGTTTTACTGGTTTTAAAAACAAATAATTGTTTATTGAACGATAAAAAAGCGCTCAAAAAGTTTAGCATAAGGAGTACTAAAAAACTTTTAAGTTATTGCATCTTACATCATATGCTCTTAAATTCTTACTTCTTATCTCTTCAATAATTATTTAACGTACTAGTTTTTTAACTGCTTTACAAACTAAATATTTTCTGAATTGAATTAATGAGTAAACCACTTGAATACAAAAACCTTTGTATAATAAATAGAAAACATGTCTAACAAAGTAATTTATGAAAAACATCGAGGTATTGCTTGATTTTAGAAAATAACATATATATTATTTACTTCGATAAAACCCCTTCTTGTCTCACTATAAAAAAGTTGATTTTGTTTATAAAGTTTAATATGTTATATAGCTAGTTTACAGTTATAATCCGTTTGTTTTCTAATATGTTTTGTTTATTAAACGATAAAAAAGCGCTTAGAATATTTGGTCCTAAATCCCTGTGCACGATAAAACTTTTCGGTTATCAGTTGATGAATAAACTTAAAGTTAAAAAGTTATAAAGTTTAAATGAAATTAAAATAAGTTGAAGTTACAATTAAAAATTGTTTTCTTAATTACTAACAATGTTTTCAATTCAGACTTACTTATTACCAAATAAAAGTTTTATTATTAAAATCATACAAGTGAAATTAATATAAAATTTTAACTTTAAAGAGTAGTTTAATATTAAAACTATTATAATTTTTTAACCTTGTACAAAGCTACTAATGGATCGAAAAAAATTATCAATAATAATAAAAGTTATTTAAGTTGTTTATCTATAATAGACAAAATGATACACGTTAAAAACTATTGTAAAGAAAAGGTGTTTAACTAAACTTTTCATATTTTCTTATTTAAAAAAAACTAACTTTTACGTGGTTAAAAACTTATGAAATAGTTTTTTGATTATTTGTCAATTAGACAATTGAAAACCAAACAGTAGTATTGAAGTTGTTTTGTGTATTAAATACTTACTTTATAAAATTGTTTGAAATACATGCTAAAACCTAGATTAGAGCTGTCTTGTCTAGTTTATAAAACTTTACTGAGATAAATTATAAAATAAAGCCTTTTAATTGTTAAATTTTGTTGAAATAAATTTCGACAGTAATTACTCAAATTTTAAAGCTGAAATATTTAAGCCTTTATAAGGACCGTATAACCTTATTTGTAAATCTCTTAGAAAAACAAAAAATAATAATGAAATAAAATACCGTACATTTATGAGAAAACTTGTAAATAATAGTAGTTTATTTATTTTTCTTTAAAAATTGTACAACAAGGTATTTTTGCATTACTCTATAACTGCATTAATATTTTTATATATCAAAAGTACTTGAGTATTTCATTCAAATTTCTTCAATTGTTTATACGAAAAGTTTAATTAAACCTAAGCGTGTCTTAAAGTGTAGGATCAGGAAGTTTATAGTAAATAGCTAGTTGGTTTACAATCAGGAAAAGTATAGTGTTTTATAATAAGTTTGAAGCCTTATTTATATTTAATTATATACAAAATTAATACTTTTATCAAATAAGTATTAAAGCTGAATAATATGATGTTAACCAAGCAAAAAAAAACATAAAACTTAAAACTATTGTACAACAAATAATACACATAACAAAATAATAACCTTGTTGTGCATTTCGAAGTATTTATGTTTTTAATGCAGAAAATTTCACCGTGTTAGATTGTTATTTTTTTAGTTTCATAAAAAGGCGTGTTTTGCTCAAACAACAACTGTATGAATTATAGAACCTGAAACATAAATTAATAATACGTACCTAGACAAACTAGTTTCAAATTAAAAAAATAAACGTGGATTATAATAAAAACCTAAAATAAATAAAAACAAACGTATAAAATTTTTATAAATTTAATAAAAATGAAGCCACAGTTAATTACTAAACCTAAAATAATAATTATATTTAAAAAGTATTTGAAAAACTTGCAAAAAAAATGTAATTTGTCTTTTACACTTAAAAATGGTTATCAAATAAACAGAAATTTAAAAAAGTAACAGTCAACATAAAAAGAAAATAAGCTTTAAAGAAATAATTTATAAAAGTATTAAATCTACTAATACATATCAAATAACTTGTACACGTAGAACCTAATTTAAGTAAACAAGGTAGATTTAAAATAAAATTTAATATTTCATAATAAATTTTTTTTTGATTACAAGTTTAAGCTTTATAAATCGTAAAACTGACATTGTGTTCATGAGCTTATAGTTTTCTCCTAATTATTATACTAATATACTCAAAAGTCTTTGCAAATTTGACAATTTTTTTTCACTTAGAAATGAATTCAAATAAACAGAAATTTTAAATAAATAAAAGCACCATTCGACGAAAATAAGATTCACAAAAGTTATTTTATAAAAGATAAAAACTTACTGATACATATCCAATAACTTGTACACTTAAAACCTTATTCAAGTAAACAAGATAGATTTCAACATAAAATGATATTTAATAAAGTAATTCTTTTAAATGATAACTTTAAGCTTTATGAAACGTAAAATTGACATTTTTTCTGTAAGCTCTACATCTGTTTTTTACATCTAATTTGTTTTGAGTACGCTTGTGAGCTAAATAAATTGTTTATAATTGCTTTTAAACATTAGGCTTTGAATAATTTGTTTTAATGTAATTTTAAATTGATATAAGTGCAGGCAAATGTAAAACAAAAACAGTTCAAAAACTTAAGAAGTTTTTACATTGTGTTATATTAGTCAGTTGAAAAACTTTAAATAGATGTTTAAACATTAAAAAACTTATAAATTTATTACCCTACTTTTACAAAATCTTTAAAAAATTATAATGTTGATTTAATAAGTGTCTTGAAAAATTAGAAACTTAACAACTTCTTTTTTGTACTTAAAATTTTAAATTTTTTTTTAAATTCAAGTTTTGTTATAATTTTTTTTGTTTTCTTAATACAATTTAGGTTTTAAAGTGTTTTGTATATCTTAAGAAACGTATTTAACACTAATTAATATTTTTTCAGTTTTAAATATAACACTGTTGCTGCCATAGAAAAAAAAGCATAGAAAGCATTAATACCTACTTAAAAACGGTTTAGAAAAGCTGTATGCAAATAAACTCGAACATTTTATAAGATAATAAATAAAATACTCTGGTGAAATAGTTTGATATAGTTATTTAAACACTATAACTTTACTTAATATACTGTTTTACTAAAGGTGTCCACAAACTAAAAAAAAAAATTGTTTAAAAGAAATTATTTTTATGTAATTTACGATTGCAAGCTAGACTTTTATACAAAAGAACTTTGAACCTTGTTTTATTTTAATTTTGTACATTGCTTATAAATTGCATTTTAGTTTAACATTGTTTATGTTTTAAAGAGGTAATTTGTAATTTTGTTGAGAAAAAGAAAGACATTAGTTTATTATTTAGGTTGAATTAATTTTCTTATGCCTAACACTGGATTCAAATAAAAAAGTCAAGTATATTTTTTAATACAACAGTCTACATGCTAACTAAGTATTAAAGCTTCTATTTCTAAGTTTTTCTTCGAAGAAAAATAGTAAAAATTGTTAAACTTTTTAAAGTTTATTTTAAACTTATATATGAGAAAAAATTTCATTTAAATACTTTTTATATCTATAAATTTGAATAAATGGGACATAAAAAGATATAGTGTAAGTCATAGTTTTTAGTGATGGCCTTTTTAAAGAAATTCAATTAAAAATTACTAGAAATTTAACCCTTTTTTTACTTCAAAAAAAAACTTTTAAACTGTTTTTGATAACAATGGAGTAGAAATTTAGAGTTTAATTAGTTTTGCCCTGCATTAAAAGTTTTTTGTTACAATTAAAGTATTTTAGGCTTTACTAAAACTAAAGGTTTATAAAATTGATTATAAATGTAAACTTGTTCTTATTGTTTTATACTTACAAGTTATTTTTATTGTACATATAAAACATAAAACACCTTAGTTTTTAAAACTATTGAATAGTATATAAACAACAAAAAGATGTTTCATTAATTTATTTTTCAAGCGGAAAAACTCGATAATTTGAAAAAAAACAATCTTAAAAAAATAAACATTATGAACTTATTTTTTTTTTTGTTTTAAAATATAAACTTGAAAACATTTGAAGATAATTAACGATTTTTTATTTAAAGTTTTTCAAAGTGATAGTTTTGTTAAATAAATGTTTATCTACCAAAAATAAAATTTATTAAGTGTAAATGTATATAACTGCTTAACTGCTAATTTGCAACTTAAGAAGGCGAGAAAATTTTAAGTTCAAATAACAAAGTATTTTGCAAATTGTATATTTGGATTGATTTAGTTATAAATAATTACTTCATTCGTCAGTATTTTAAATTGAAGTTTTTTAATAACTACTGATGGAAACTTAAACAGTACAAACAAAACACACTGTGTTTTTTATATTTTTGTGAGCACGCGTTAGATCTATCAGCGCATACAAAGTATTTAAGCGTTTTAGTTTATTCATGATGGTAAAACTTTAACTTAAAGGTAAAAATTGTTTTAATTAACTCAGCAAAGCTTTAAAGCTCAACATAAGCTAAAACATTCGCTTAGGTTACTAAAGCTAAGGAGATTTAAGTTTTGAATTTTTCTGAAGAGTTTTAGTTTCATATCAAATATTCAAAAACAGGTTTTGTTTTTTACTATGTAAAATGATTATATATAAATGTTATATAAAGAAAAAAGTAAAATAATTATAATTTTTGAAACACTGTTTATATATTGATTATTTTCATAGTATTAAACTGTTTATAAAAATGAAATAAAAAAAGCTTATGATAGTTGGTTACATTGATGTAGTTTTTTAAGTAAAGTTGTATATAAATTTAAAAAGTTATAAAAATACAGACTTATTTGTAAGCGATTTTCAAACTTAAGTAAGTATTTATCAATATTTTAAAATAAGCTCTACAATATTTAAAAAGGTGAATAATTGTTTTGAACTTTATTAAGTTACTAAAACCAAAAAGATTTAAATTTTGTATTTTTTCTCAAGAATTTTCGTTTTATTTCGAATATAATTCAAAAATATGTTGTTTACTTTTCCGTCAATGAAGTAGATATTTTTTTATAAAACAAACGTTTAATAACAAAAATAATAAATATTTATACAATAAATTAATTTTTATGTTGTTTGTTTTAATACTAAAATGTTTACTACACCGAAATAAATTAAAAAAAAACAATTTAATAGTTGGTTACATTTTATAAGTTTTTAGAGAAACTTGTATATAAAATTAAAAATTGTAAAAATACAGACCTTAAATAACTGATTGCGATTTTTACACTTAAGTAAGTATTTATAAATAATTTACAGTAAGTTCAATAATTTTTTATAAGTTTATATTTGTTTTGAACTTTCTAAAGTAACAAAAAGTTACGAATTTTTTCCACATAAAACTAAACACACTTCCATTTTCATAAAAATAATTGTCAGCTGTTATTATCTTTATATCCTTATACAGTAGAAAGCAAATATATATATTTTTTTAAACCATTGTAGGGTTAAGTTTTATGTTAAAAAATTTTTTTTTTTCATTTTTAACCTGCTTACGATTTAATTTATTTCGGTTATAAGAAATGTTCTTTTTCAAAACTGTAAACAAATTAATACACTTTATTAGATTATTTTAACTGTTATTCAAAATGTTTCAAAGCTAATCTAATTATTTTAGTTATTAATTGGTTTCTATCAAATACATCATTAAAAATCACCAAGAAAATTTGGTTAATATAAGTTAAACAGTGTCAAATTAGTTTCTAAAAGGTCTGGGCTTAAAGATTTTAGCGTGTTAAGTTTCAACTAAACTAATACATTAAATTATTCATTATCTTAATGAATAGAGCTGTCAGAAACTTCAGTTAATTTAATCAAGCTATCAATAAGTTAATACTATTTATCAACTTAAAACACATAAGCTTTTTTCTTGTTTTGTTTTATGGTTTAGTAAAGAAGTGTAGCTTGTTAATCTAGTTCAGAAACACAAATTGGGGCCAATTACGCTTTATACGTGGGTTAACCTCGAAGTTTTTTCATACTGCAGCTGATCTTAGAGATACCGACATACAACAGTGGGCGCGATTTTATTGTGACGTAATAGTTCTGCCACCCGATTTACCTAAAAGAAGTGAAAAAAACTACTTGGCTAACAGAAAGAGATAAACAATAGCGAGCTTAATCACAATTTTTTTTTTTGTTATCAAAATATCTTTTTACTTTTACGAAGCAAACAAAATAACTTTTATTTCAAAGCATAATCTTGTTAAAATTTAATTAAGATTATTTAAGGATTGTTACAGCTCGGTTATAAGCATATTTGCGCTTAAAAGCACGGTGCTTAGATAAATTTGTTTATAAATTTGAAGCATTTGATTAATTATTAAATAACCTACATTTAAATTCAGTAATTACATTAAATACCGAAAATTGTAGTTGGAGATACATTAAGTAATATACTAAGTTAAAAATAAATGAAATATATCCTTTAATAAAATTGTTTTAAGTTCGCTTAAATCTTTTTTTTAAACAAAGTTTTTTCGGCTATTTAAAATACATGAAAACTTTATATACCTCCTTAAAAGTAGTCCGAATAGCACTAAGAGTAGCACAGAACAGCTTTAAGTTTAATTGAAAGTAAGCTATTTTATTAGCATTATCAGCTATTCTCTTTAAGCACAATACTATCAAACAAACATAACAAAAATGTTAGTAGAGTGTATTGTTGAATATAATTAATATTATAAAAATAAAAATAATAATTTACACTTTTATAGCTTAAATACCATGATATTTATTTAAAAATGAATTCAAAACTAAAAAAAAAACGTAGATATGTAGTTTCAATTTCACTAAAACTTTTAGGTTAATTTAGCTTTATTTGCACTTTTAGCACTTAGCTTAAATGATATACTTCGAAAATAGAATGTAAAACACTAGTGATAAAGTTTATTAAGATATTTGACAAACTGGGAAAGAAAATAAAAGGAAAATCTTTTCTTAATAATTTTTGAAGCATTTTTCTAAATAAAATTTTGATCTGCTATTTATACAAACATTCAATCAAGCAAGATGATTGAAATTTCTTTGTTTTAGTTAAAAGTTTGAAGTTTAAAAGCTCTAAAAAACTTGATTTTAAGATTTATTGAAAACCTTTTAAGCTGAATACACAAGTTTAAGGGATAGAAACAGAACTAAAGTAATATTATATATTTTTTTCAAAGACATTTTAGTTTTTAAATGAAATGTGTGAAACATATGATTTAGTAAAAAACATAATATCGTATAAAAATTTAACGAAATTCTGTTTTTCATCTTAACTTACTTTCTCGGTAGTCGTCGGTTGAAGATTTTTTTTTACTTACAGGTGAGAGAAGCTTTTTATATATAAACTGCTTCATTATTTACCAACACAAGTTCAAGAACATTAAGATGTAAATACGCCTGCTAGATAGATGTTTTACTTTCAATTTTGTTTTTTTAAATATTGGTTGGTGTAGTTTTTTGTTTCAGTTTGATTTAGAAAACTTTTTTTAATTATATAGTTTATAGTCAAATTTATAGTGACTTAAATATCTTAATGCAGTTAAAGTTGTATATAATTTTTTCTTAGTTAAATAACTTGTAGCTTTTAAGCATTACAAAGGATAAAGTTTATAATTTAGTTAAAGTGTTTAAACATATACTTGAAAAGTCAGTTTTTACAAAACATGTTCTTTTAACAAGAATATTTTATTTAGATTTTTAATTTTCAAAAATGAAATTGTTCAAAAGTTACATTGCGTTTTTATTTCTCGCCCTTTGCGCCTGTTCTGAAGACGATGTCGTTGTTGAAGACGACATTGTTCCGTACTTGGAAGAAGATGATGACATTTTAACAGAATATGTTGATGTCAGTTTTGATGACGTGCCATTTATAGAGCAGGCGGATCACTACGATGACTACCACGAGTACACTGGTGATGACATTACAAATAATGAGTGGCAACCTTACCCTGAAACAAAAACTAGAAACAAATACGCTTATCAAGGTAAATGAGGAAAAGTTTAAAGCAATAATTAATATTTTATTAAATGTCTTGACAAAACAATAAAATTTTATGTTAGGCTTAACACAATCAAGTAGAAAAGTAAAACAAGTTTTACTTTTTGTTATTGCTTGGCAGTTATATTGTACGTAACAAATTAAAATTGTTCTGTATGAAACATGCTTATATAAATGTTTAAAACATTTAAACAACAAACTAGAACAATTACAATTTGTTAATATTAATTAACACAACAGGTTATAAATTATTCTCAGTTTATATACAATTTAAATGATGCTTGCCTATCGTTTTGGGTTATTATTATATAATATAACCTAATTTGGCTAAAATTTTAAAACTCAGTAGAGTCAATTTAAGCTTTTTATAACATACTTTTGTTACATTAAAAGTCATAAAGTACATTTTGATAATCGGTTTCAAAAATTTTCTTAGTTTGAAAACTTTAAGTTCGTTTTGATTAGAAAAATAGTTCTAAAAACTTATAATTCATATTATTCAAGTCTAGGTAAAATAGATCTTAAGTACTTTTAATTGCAGCAATTATCGCATGTGTAGTTACTTAGAAAATTTCACAACTTAAATTAAACCAGTGTGAGATGCATTTAATAAATTAAGACACCTATAAAAGAAATTTATTTTTCCTCAACTTTTTATACCAGTGATTGGTAGCTAAGTTATTAAACATATAACAAATAAACAGTAAAAGTGCTAAAACGTAATTTTTAAGTATCATTTAAATTCTCAGAACAATGAGTTTTTATTTTAATCGTGAAAGTTAGTTAGTTATTAACTCGATAAATGTTTGTCATAACCTTTTGTGGTCAAAAGTAGCAATATTAATGTTTATATGAATTTTATATACAAAACAAACAAATAAGTATTTTTAATGTTTTTAGTTTTGCAAAAAAAAAGATTTATGTGGATATCGTAAAAAAAAATAATGTGCACATTTGTTTATCATTGTTATTATCTAAAAGTGAGTAAAAATATGATAAAATTTTACTTCAATCTTTTACACTAGTTATTAACCAAAATCCTACTTTGTGCAAATAGCCTAACTTCTAAATAGGAATACAATAAAGTAGTAATACAATAAAGCAGTAAAAATAGATAAACACCAACAGTGTAAAAACTGTTTACATTTACAGTTTAGTTAAAAGCATAAAAATGATTTGGTTTGTATAATAACAAATATTCTACTAATTAGTAAAATTTATAACATTAAGTGACATTTTTATATGTTTTTCTAAAGGTAGCCAATCTTGTCTGGTTTCTGGATGTAATGTCATCTTTTTGGTTGACACTTCAAAAGAAATGAAATCTAAAAACTTCGACAAACTTAAAAAATGGATGAAAAAACTAATTACTTCGCTTAGCATTCAATCCACACAAAAGTTTGAACTCTCTTTACTAAAAGCAGTTTTAATTAATACAGTAGTTTAAACTCGTAACTTCTGTTGATTAATAACAACCGCTAATTTATCCACTTTAAAACACTTCTGTAAGAAAAATATGCACAAAACTTTTTTTTTAATTTACAAAGTATTAATACTTAAATTGAAAACTTTATTTTTAAACGAAATCATTAAGGTTTATTAATTTTTAAATTAAAAAAAAATCTAGCTAAGTTTATTATTTAAAAACAACTGTTATTGCAACAACTATGTCAAAAGAATATATTCTGCTTTATTTTTAACAAAATAAAAATAACTTAAATTTTTTAAAGAAAAAACAGATTACAGACTAACAAAATGTTTTTATATGTACAATATCAAGTTTTCAATTCAAAAGTTAAAATCTAAACACAAACATTGTTGTTAAACAAAGTCTGTTTCACTAAACTTTATACACAAAATTTAACTTTTAGAAAAGTGTCAAGAAAAAGGCAAGCAGACACTAGTGGGCGCTATTTACACGGGGTCGGGTTGTCAATAGTGCAGTTCGCCCAAACTCCCCAAATCGTGTTACCCATGACAACGAGTATGACGAAACAGGAAACTAATTCGCACATCAACATGATTCAACCTACTAATTAGTTTTTATATATCTGTTGATAAATGTAAATTCAAAGTATAGCAAATGTTAGTGAACTTTTGGTTTTAATCAAAAACTTTATTATCATTTTCGTTTTATTTTATTTGTTTTAGATAATAAAACTTTTTCAAAAGCTTAAAATATCAATAACTTTTTATAGATGTTTAAAATTATAGTCATATCTTGAGACACTAAAATTAACTGTAGTTAGTTCAATTTGTTAAATTCACTTAAAGAGCTAATTTAAACAATTTAAGAAATGATTACTAAATAATTACACTCTGAATTTGGTAATAAAAAAAGTTACAACGAGTTTAGTTTTTGATAAGTGTTCAACTTTTTTTTATTCTAACATAAAATGAAAACGTAGGAGGAGAAGCTGATATAGGACGAGCGTTGAACTATGTGAGGAGTAACATTCTATCTGAGATAAATTTGTCTAATGGAGGTGTGAAGACTCGCAATATTGTTGTCCTCATTTCAACAGATAAATCTATTGATGAAGCAAAAGATGCTGCTATTAGATTGAGAAATGATGGTTTGTTAAAAAATGTTATGTAAAGTTTTCAAAACTTATATGCAAGGAATTTCAAACCTGTGGCCCTTTTAACTTTTTTTTTAAATAGAAATTTATTGACTAATAACTTATATATAATAAATTAAGTTATTTTATGTTCATAGATATTTCTTTAAAGCTTAAATAAAATTTACAATGCTGTAACAAAATAAATGACTATTTTTACGTTCATTTGTTTCATATTGTAACCTTTTAGTAAACTGAATTAAAAAAGACAATGTTTTGTGGTCCAGTTAATTCACTATTTTCGAAATGATCTATATATAAAAATTAGATGTCGACATTTTAGACACTTATAGCAAAGTATTTTTAGCTTAAAAACTACTAGTTCAAATGATTTAAAAACTTTGGTAACAAATATTGACAAATTTGGTCTTTCTTTAATTTTACTACTACTTATTTGATAATTGTTTTGTTTTTCGTTTTTCTTTTTTTTAGTTTCAGATAGCTTTAGTATTACAATATATTATTTTATCCTTAAAGGGGCACTAATAATTAAGTTGAAAATTGGTTCGAGCAATCAGAGACTAATATCGAGAAGCACAATATCCCTGGGTTACGAGTTTAGATTTGAAAATTTTGATCAATTGGAGCCGAAACGTTATAAAATAAAAGAAACAATTTGTGAAGCGAGTATAAGGAAACGAGGTTTCTTGCTAATTTTTTAAACTTATAATTACAATTATTCTTTGTTTATATTATTAACTCTTGTGTTAAAAAAAACATTTTTTTATATTTTCATAATTCGAATAGAGATGTTGAACTTTTACATACAAGCTTTTAAACTTTTTCTGTTTAAACTTTTTTATAATTTTTTTTAAAGATCAAAACAGCTATTTTATTTCCCTGTCATAAATATAAGCTGATTTTTCTAAATATTGAGGAAAATTAAAAACTATTTAAAAAGTTTAAAAATGTATAAAGCTTAATTCAATTTATCAAAACTTTAGGAACTCTAAGATCTCCAAGGTTTAATAGAAGAAATCGCTACTTAAGGGTAAGAAAAAATTTGTCTTAAAGTGATCTTTTTATGAAATCTAAAACTAGTAACAACAACCAAAACATTTTTAAATTTTTATGTTACTGTTAAGCTTTTTGTAGAACAAGCGATATTTAAATAAAGATATCTAAGTAAAATTTCTACTATTAATTTCCAATAGTATCAACACTTAAATATAATCAACACTTATCTGAAATTACTCAAAAAACAAAAATTATTTTCACAGCTGACTAAACATTAACAGTTTTTGATTTTTAAAAACATAAAAGACGGTCTTTATAAAGCGATAAAACTTTACTTTCATCACTTAAAACTTTAAACTTTTGGGTATTTTTTACAAGTATAAACAATGAATACATTTTGAACTAATTTTTTCATATAAACACATAAACTAAATAAAATTTAAACTTCGAATAGGAGACTATGTATTTAAATAAATTTGAGTCAATGGATTATTTAAGTATGCACTTTTAGTTTTAAAAGATAAAATAGTAATTAATTTTGTTTTATATCAGTTTAAATATATTTGAATTTTTGTTCACTTTTATTTTTTAAATTGTGCTTATGTTAGGCTAGAAGGGGTCCTATTAATCCAAAAGGGGAAAGAGGCTTTCCGGTTAGTATAATTTATATTTTACTTACTTTTTGTTTTCTATCTGTAAAAGTCGATAAGTTAAAAAAAATATCACTTTTTATTATCAAACAGCTGTACTTAATATACTTTTAAAGTCCTTATGTTTATACTTTTAGGGATTACCAGGTAAACAAGGAATTCCAGGTAAAAGTTGTTCAAACTGTCGTGAGGTTTTCAATTCTTTACTGCTAGAACAAAACTTGGTTGCTGACAAAAAACAACAATCAGTAAGTTACTAACAATTACTTTTTAGTTTTACTACTTGAGTTATTAAAAAGTAAAAGCAAATTTTATAATCTGTAACCGTTATAGTTTTTGTAAACAAACTCCATAGCACAGAATTTAGTAAAACTTTTAACAAAACAAGCTTTCTATCAGAAGTAAATCAAGGAGATAAGTGCATGTCAACATTTTGAACAATAGCTTTCTAGTACTTTAAAGTTCAACATAACAGCTTATATTTGCTTAGTGAAAACAAACTTAACAAATGAGTAATTAGAATTTTAAATTAAAATTAGATTACGTGCAGAGTTAAGATTTGTAATTCTTTTACTAAACAATTAACTTTGTATTAACTTATTTTGTATTATCTTTTTTAAATTTACTTTGATTTTGTTGTTAAGTCGAAGTAAAGTAAAACTTTAGTGTAAGGAACACTTTAACTAATTTAAATACAGTCAGCTCACCATTAAAGTTCATAAGGTTTATTTTATTGTAAAATTAACCATATCTAATATATTAGGGAGACAAAGGAGATTGTGTTCCGGGGCTTACTGAAAATCAAGTTATTGAAATTGTCAAAAAATACTTTGATGAAATTTTAAGTGGTATGTTTTAAAACTTTAGTTACTGTTTCATTAATATAATAATTCAATTATTAAGGATATGTTTATTATATTTTTGAGTAAAAACATCTATATAAATAAAAAAGTCTTTATAAGAATGATTTTTACTTAATGATATTTTATAGAAAAGCTAGATGCAATTCTCCAACAAAAGCTCGGTAAATAATAAACAGACGATTGATTAGTCAAGTTTTTATACCAGGTAAAAACAATGTATTTAAGCTAAAAATCATATAAAAATTTATTTTTCACCACTTTAAATAGAAAAAAAAGTTAATTAGATTTAAATATTATTTTTAATGGTTTAATATTGTTACCATTTCAGTACATCTTTAGTATTATTCATATAAATTATCGAAACATTTACTAATAGTTTTTTAATAAATTTTATCAGTTTTATTCAATATTACTTAAAAGAACTGATAAAAAAGTGATAATAATTGGTATCTTTACTAACTTATTACTAGTTTTTTGTACGACAAAAAAAGTGCTCAAAATATTTGGTCCTAGGCTCTATTGCACGAGAAGCCTTCTGTTATATAGTCGTACTTATCATTAGTAAAACTGTTAATATAGATTAGTTTAAAGTGGTTAAAATAAAATTTTAAAACTCTAATATTAAATAGGTGAATTTAAGAAAAAGACTTCAAGAATTTGAACTAGAACCAAAAAAAAAATTATATTGATTAGAAATATATCACCATTTTTACTGTTTTAATTTAAATAATTTCTTACTAAAGAGTTTAAAAAACGTTTTATCTATTAAAAGCAAATTTTTGTGTATAACAAAAGTTTTTGAAGCTTAGAACAAAACTATTCACTATTTTTTTATTGAAATAAACAACAAGTATTTTTGTGACAAAAATTTCTGCTGTTTTGTTTACATACGTGTCATCACCACATTCTTAATGTACAAAACTGCCTTTTCTCAATACAAAACATGTTTTTATTTGTTGCCTTTTGTGTTGATTATTTGATGATTTCATACTTTTGCTTGCTATTTTCATAGAGACGTTTGCTGTTTCTTATCGTTTTATGGAAAATTTTCAAATCTTAAAATGTTTTTTTAAATAAAACAATGCAAGTTAAAATTTTAGATTATGATTTATTTTATAATGTTTATTAAGTTTCATAAAAATACATTTTAAAACATACTGACCTTCTGATCATAAAAAAATTCTACGATCTTTAAGGGCTGAACTTTTTTTTTAAAGTTTTATATATCTATTAAAAAAAAAGGTGTAAAAAGTAAAACTTTGCTTTTTGCATAACGATGTTAAATTAAAAAAATTTTGTATAAACAATAGTAAACTATGAATAAAAATATTTCCTAACGTAATAGTTTTAGTGAAATAGACTTATCTTGTTAATAGCAAAAGATTACGACTTTTCAAAAATGTTAAAAAAAATTAAATATCACGTTTTTATCAAGTAAATTAAAAGGTTTATCACTCGTGTCTTTTGTTTTCCAAAAACAGCTTGCTTATAGCATTAAAATTAGATAAATAAAACTTTCATACAGTTATGTATACAAATTCAAAAACCGTCCTCTATTTTCTTTTTGTTACGTATTGTGTTACTTTTCGATTTTTGTTGCTGCTATAAACTAAAATAAAGTTTTTTTTCTGCAATTTTTTTTAATGCTAAATAAGTTATAATTGATTTATTTATCTAATTTTATAATTATTGAAACAAACACAACATTTTAATTTTAAACTCGTGTTTTTTGATATAAAAAACAAACTTTTTCCTACAAATTTTGAAGTATTTTTTGATATAGACTATAAAAATATTTTTATACTACATTGTACCAAAATTGAAATATGAAACTAACAAAAATTAACTATATCATTACAAACCTTTTTAATTTAGTTATAAAAGTTCGCAATTTCACAACATCTATCATAAAAGAAGTCAAACTAATTATGTGTTTTTCGACAGATTGAAAGTAACAAGTAGTTTTTGAATTTACACGAATTGTTTTGACATATGTTAAATTTATAAACACTCAATTTTCATGACTAAAAATTAAAAAACTAATAACTTATAAACAAAATGTGTTTATAAACGAACCTAAAAATCAAAAAAAAAGAAAAAAAGAAAAAAGTTAAGTTTTTAGCTTTTCTTTTGTTTCGGTCTAGTTTTTTAAACTTAAAACCTATGTTTAAAACTCAATAAAATCTTTTTTTAATAATTAACTTATAAGGATCCAGAATGTTTTTTTTGTTTGCAAATGATACTTATTTTATATTTTTAGTAATCTTTAGTGTTTAGAACGTTATTGTTTTATATATATTAGCCAAATAAAAAAACTTATTGTATAAAACATCTAGTTTTAAATTTTTGCACGGTTTTCGTACTGTTTAATAAAAATACTTGTAGTTTTATATAAGTTATAACTTGTTGATACCGACGGTTAGAAACTAAAAACCTTTTTTATGGTTATGATATTAAAATTGAATTCTTGACTAAAATTTAATTAAACTATATTTCAAAAAAGCCAGTAAAAAACATAATAAAAATAGTTAGTGATTATTTAAATAAAATATATTAGACCTATTACAAACCTGAAATACATGATATAAACTATTTAACAATTAAAACCTGTAAAGGTTATAGTAGATGCCATAATATTTATTTTTTGTCAATAGGATTTATAAAATAAACTTGGTACAAATTTATTACGTCTAAAAATAGATATATTTTTTGTTCATTTTTATTTGTTTTTAATAAAAGTAAAACCTAGCTGAAAATTATGAAACTTCCGTACAAACGAAAAAATAATGTTTTTCTAACGTATGAAACTGTTTTAAAAATAAAAAAATTGCAGGTTTATAGTTTTAATAAGCATAAAATAGGATAAAAGCTCAATAATAAAATTACGGTAATATGTGATACTCTCTCGATACTGACAATTTGTTTCCGTATATCTACCTCTCATTTGTAAAAGTTTTAGCAAATTTATGTTAAACTTTATGCAATAATAAAACATAAATAGTTTTCATTGGTAAAACCTTTTTTTTGTGTATTTATTATTTCGATCTTTTCTTTAAAGGCTTAATCTGATAGATTTGCTAATTATTTTAAAAACAATGAAAGCTAAAGTACTACCGAAAATAAATGTTGTCCGAGTGTTTAAAAATTTTAAACTTGCAAATTTAAGTTTTACTGTTAGTGCAAACTTTTTGTAAAAATAATTTCTTGGTATCCTGCCAGCCAGCTCTGTTTCTGATCCAATTACGAATTACAGTAAATTACTACCTTGTTTTAATGCAAGCGCAAAAACACTTGTGTTGAATAAAAACAGTTTAAAATTATCTTTGTATTTATACTCAAAGAAAAACATGAAAAAAAATTTGTTTTGAATTTTAAACGAGTTTTGAATAGCTTTGTATAATGGATATTAGTTTTTATTAAATCGTTTAAACAAAAACGAAATGTTAATTAAAATAAACAAATAAAGATTGGCTAACAAGAATCTTTTTTAATTAGTAAATAATATATATTTACAACTTTGTTAAAATTTATATTTTTTAAGTATTTGATTTCTAAACGATCTTATCAAGCTTAGTGTATGACAATTTAAATTTTTATTTATCCAAACTACGTTAACAAAAGTATCAATATTTCATTATTTTTAAATTTATTTTTCAAATGTCTTTAAAGTTTTAATACTTCTACAACCTGGGTGGTAGGAAAACAATTAAGTTAAAAATATATTTATATTTAAATAATTTTTTAAATATTTTATCTTGAGTGTTGTACTTAAAAGTAGTTGTGTTAAAAATCTAAGCTTACTTAGATACAAATAAAAAAAATACTTTTATTTGTGTCTGAAATTTGTTTTCAAAACTGTAACAATTAATAATTTTATATATTTTCTTTAATAAGTCTGGCTTGTTCAAACACTACTTTTTAGTTTTTATTAAACAAAGTTTTACTTCTATATTATAATTTGTTTAAACAACGCTAAAATTATAAACAAAGTATACTAAAATGTATAATAAAAGTTGTTTTTATAGGTTAAAAAACAAAATAGTTCCATCAATGTAGTTAAACGTAAACAAAAAAAAAAAGTATCATAAAAACACTTTACCATAGTTATACTAACTTAAAATATAAATGTATTGAGTATTATTTATTTAACTTTTTATATTCTAAACGATACTGTTTCATGATGCAAAAAACTTATCAATTATTTCAAATATGTAATTTGGCTTATAATTTATTTGTAATAAAAATACTTATAAAACAAATGATTTACATGCTCGCACATACTTTTCTGAAAAGTTGTTTTTCATTAACTTCTGCTAACCACTCTAAGCAGTATTTATTGACAACAAAGTATATTAAATATAAGTTAACTTTTAATATACTTTTAAAAATAAATACTTGTAGAACTTCTTCTTATTTAATATACATACTAGCTTTATTACATTGATTTTTACTTGATAAAAAAACAGCTGCTGTATTTTAAATATCAAGTAAAAACGACTTTTGTATAATATTTTAAATTGATGTAAATAATATCACTAATAAAGTAACTTATTTTTATCATTAGTTTGAATTTTAGAATAAAGTGAATAATTGTTTATTTCATTTAGTAAAGATATATTTCAAATTGACTTAAATATAAATAAATGGATTTATAAAACATGGTGGTCTAATCATATAAATAACCGTATTCATAAGGTAGAAGTTAAAAATGTAAATGTTTTTATTATTAAAAGTATAAACTTAAACGACTGTCAGACGTCAACTAAATATTTTAAAATATTAATAAAAATGCAGTAAAAGTTTGTAAATTTATGGAGCTATAGTATACAGTTTTGTTGATAAAAAAAATATTAACATTATCAAGTTCTACCTTATGAATACGGTTATTTATATAATTTTAGCTACTAAGATCAAACAGTAAAATAGTGTTGTGAGATGAAATATTTTAATATCAATTTACTTTAGGTAAAAGCGAGTAATTTTATCGGGACAGATTTATTTTATAAAAAGTGTCTTAAAAGTTTTCGTAAAATGTTTGAACATAATTTATCATAAGTGTTACAATTACTTACACTTATTATTTCTAATTGATAACTTATGTTAAATACTAATCAATAACACCTTTTTAGCGTTTTTTATCAAAGTTATGTACAAATATTGTAATTTATTACTTAGTAATGCAAAATTTTTTAGCAATTATATAATAACTTGTTTATACAAAAAGTGAAGGCCAAAAAATAAAAAACTTAATTTTTTTTTCAAATTTATGTAATTAAGTTACAAATCTCGTTTATTTAGTGAACTATTCTTTTATCATATTTAAAAATTTTTAAACAAACCGAAGTTTATATGAATGTGATTTTTATAAGTGTAACTGATGTTTAATTGAAGTGTATAACGCCTAGTTTAGAAAAAATATACGTAATTTATCATAAAGATTTTACTCAGTAATAAAGATATTAATCAGTTTTTCTTTAAGTTATACTTATTAAAACACCAAACTGTAATCTTAATTTTTTTTTTGCTAGCTAACCCAGCTAAAATTCAGTCTGTAGATATAATTAAAACTTATTAGTTAACTGTTTTTTAAATGTCGTAAAATAGAAACTGTATTTAAACAATAAACTAAAAAATTATATTGCTTCTAAAAATCCATTAAATGTCGAAAAAGTTATATTTTTTGTATAGTCCTTACTAGAGTCCTGTATAAAACAAAGTAATGAAAGTTTAAAAATTTAAGAAGCATAACTAAACACTAAATCAATTAAAAACAACATTTTATAAATAAAATAGTTTAAAAAATTATCACTCATTTTTAAAGTCATTATTTTAAGTTTTTACAACTAAGATAATTAAGATGATAAAGTATATAGTATGATTTAGTACCCAGTATACTTTTTTAGATTAAATTATCTAGTAGAAAACTTTAAGTTTGTTCTGGTTTAAACTTTTATCGGCGTAAAATAATTAACGATTGAAATTTTAACTGCGTTTTTATGAATAAATTTAGCTGTTTTTTTCAAAGAGTCATTAAGAAAAAAATAATAAGCTATTTATAAATTGCCTTTATTGGTTAAGTGTGAAAAATAAAAATTAATTAACTTCTAATACATTCCACTTTTAAAATTATTTTTATAACTATCTTATAAAAATATTTTAGAAAGCTATTAGTTGTAACAAAATGGGACAAACGTTAACTTAATTAAAAGTCACTAATATTACAATAATTAAAAAAATAAAAGTCTACATTTTATTCTTTATTAAAACTATTTTGGGGTTTAAATTAATTTAAACAAATTTAAACTATACACATGAGAAATTTTATAGTTTAATTAGTTTCATTACAAAAAATGCACTTATAACTTCAGTTTACTTCAAAAACAGGGTTCAATTTTTTGCACCCAACATATTCTGTACTTTTGACCCTAAAGACCTAAAATTTAAACTTTAATTGCGAACAGTGATAATTATGTTAACATATACAACTTCGGTATTAGCTTAAAATTAGAATTTAAAAAAAAAAGTTACTTATGCAGTTTGAACAAAAATTGAAAAAAAGTAAATTTAATATTTTCAATCAGTAGAGTCTTTAAAAGTGATTAACCGTTTTTACAAAGAAAATAATTTTGCTTTACTAAGATGAACGTTTTTAAAACTCTATTTTTACGATTTTTTTTAAAGTCTACTGTATTAAACATAAAAGTCAAACTAATGTTTATTATTTTGTTTGGTTTAAAACTAGCCACAAAAAATAAATCAGTTTAATAAATAATTTTTAATGTTTATTTACGATAACAAAAATGAAATATTTAAAAATAAATTCTTGTTTGAATTAAAAATTTTCGACATCTTTGATCTGCGTATGCGTATGTCAAATTGAAATACAGTACATTTATTAGGAAAGGAAAGTGGCTTTTTGAACAAAAACGAAAAACTGCTCAAAATTTTTTGGTTCAAGGACCTTGATACGCAAAAAGACTTCTCGGTCATCGAGTTGCATACCCTACTTCAGGGGTCGGCAAACTGCGGCCCGCGGGCCAATTGCGGCCCACGAGCACGTTATTTTTTGAATGGAATGCGGCCCGCGAAAGAAAATATTGTGGCCCGCGAGCATGTAAAAGTGGCCCGCTGAGCAAAAATATATTTCAATTAAAATTTTTTTTTCGGTAATTCGATTTAATTTGTTTAGTTTGGTTTTAAGTCTCTGTATAACATTTGAAAATAATTAGAAGAAGTTAATACTTTAATTTAAAAATGTGAAAAAGACAGATTAGCATTCTAACAGGATATTTTTCCGAGTTTCATAATAACTTCTATTTTACAACAGCAAGTAATTATCTAAAAAAAGAGTGCTTGAATTTAATAATTTAGTTATATTGTACCTATTTATCAAATAAACTAAATGCAAATGTTTTCCGTTTTGTACAAAAGTAATGCACAGTAATTAACTAAAGTGTCATTTCTTTATAGCTTAAATATTCTTTCCAATATTTTTTATACCTAAGTTTCTTTTATATATTTTTTATTTGTAAATGTTGTGTTTTAGGGTAAAAACATTTAAAAAACATAGTAATAAGAAAAAAAGGTTTATTTAAGTTTTGTTTTAACACATTTTAATTTTTTAGAAGTTTTCTTTGCACTTGAACTAATTTATATGCACACCAACTTAAAAAAATGTTCATATTTTAAACCACTTTTTATAAAATACTTTAGTTAGTTTAAGTTTAGTTTATGCATAATTTTCTAAGTTTGTTTTTACTACATGTAGTATCTAAATTTTCACGGACACAATTAAAACAATATATATGACATAAACTAATATAGTTTTTGTTAGGTATACATTTTCATTTTTCAAACATTGATTTTGTCAAACTAAGTTAACTTTTATGCTTTGCATATCAATACACACACTTGCTGTATTTTGGAGCTACCTATTTAATATAAACTAGTCTTAGGGATAGTTTATATACATTGACACACACTCAGACTATCACTATTTGAAGACTTCAAATCTCAGGCCAAATAAGTCATTTTATAAGTTTTTGGCTAGAATTGTGTTTGTATACAAAAATATCAGGAATGTTTTTGTTAATTCAGGCTGGCTTTTTTGCTTGAAAGAGTGGAAAATTAAACTTATGATGTAAGTTTTGCTCAACCCAAAGTGTTAGTTTCAGTTATAATTTATGTTATAGTATATCAAGTTCAAGCTTTTAACTTGAAAATTTATGCTTAAAAATTTTGGAAAAAACTTGAATTTGAGAATTTTTGAAAAAGCATGGAGTTTTAAACAATTTTTACATGTAAAGTAGTGAAATTTCGAATTGACACAAAAAATTTCGCAAATAAACATTTCTTCATTAAAAAATATACTAAAGTAGCTTAACAGTGTTTTTTAATATTGATATACTTTATGAGACACTTTTTAAACTTTAATTAAACTTTATACTAAAAATAAAAGAAGGAATTGTACTTCTAAAAACTTTTGGTGCATTGCACCTTTACTTGTTAAATTTCACCGATTGTTGTGCTTCGTGTTTGAACTAAACCAAGAAATTATACTAAAGTGTCAAAGTTACAAAAAAAATCTCTAATAAATATTCTCAGATGAGCAATAGTTTTTCATTCAGTGCTCTCATCTTAACATATTGATTAAAGTCATAATTTGATTTATGCGACTTTATAACCTTAATGCATTTCCTAAATAGGACTTTTTGTTGTCATTGAAGAAATAAACAAAAGTTATTCATTACTGCCAACAAAAATTCTTTAAAAAAATTTTCAATTATAAACGGTATCTCATTATGAATAATAAATTTTGCTTCTTTATAACTTACCTTAAAAACTTTTTTCTGTTAACTCTGTAGTTACTAAAGATAATCATGTGCTTTGTTGGAACTGACTTTGGTCATTTTTTTTTATCGTTTCTCGCAATAACTCCTACCTAACGTTTTTTTTTTCTTGGTAGTCTTTTATTTTACAACTAATATTTTTAAATTCTTATTGCAGATAAAGAATTGTTGTAATGCTTAATAAAAAAGAGTTTTTTTTTTCGCTAATGACTCAATTAAGTCTTATACTTTTGTTTAAAATGTTTTAGAAAGTTAATTGTCCATTCCAGCTGACTTATATTTTTTTGGCATGTAATTTGTTTACTGTTAATAAGTTTCGTTATTTCTTTATGTTGTAAACTTTGTTTTAACTGGGTTGCTACACAAACAGGCTATTTTATAAGCTTAAAAACTCAGATGTGTGTGAAACTTTTATTTCTAAAACTTTAAATAAATCTTAGAATTCCCAGAATAGTTTTTATAACTGTAGTGTAGTTTACTAATTGTAGTTTGTTCTTGTTTTTTTTTACACTTTGTGTACTTTTTAATGATGATGATATTTTTACTAGGTTCTTAAGCTTGATTTACAACGATTTACTAGCTTTTTAAACTTTTAATTAAATTAGGCTGGTTTGATACAACTCAGACATTTTTGCTTTTTAAGTGACAACCATGTAAAAGACTAGTTACTAATAAGATATTTTATTTAAGTATTCGAGAATTAATTATTTTAAAGTATTTGTTCTAGCTTTCTATAATACAAACAGGTATTAGTTTTATTAAATTAACTAATTACTAAATTTTTTAATGAATGTAAACTATTTAACACGCAAAAACTTTTTTTTTGAAGTTAATATTTTTAGAAATATGAAAAAAGGGGTTGATAATGTAACAAATATATAAAAGTAACTAATAAATTGTCTTTCAAGTTTTGTTTTTATAGAGAGTTAAATTGTATTTAAAATTACAAAAGTTTTAAATCTAACTAAGTAAGTGCTTATGAAAGTACATAGTCTGTTAACACTTAAGTATATTAGTCAATGTAAATTTCATTCTAATTTTATTTAATTTAATTTAAATAGTCATTCTATGTATAGCTAAAAGTTATTAAAAATGATAAGGTGAATAAAAGTAAAACTTTTCTCTAGTGTGACTAAAACTAAAACCAAAAGATTATTCAAATGTCACTAAAACTAAAACTGCGGCCCGCGAAGACTTTGTAAACTTGAAATTTGGCCCGCGACCACCAACTGCCTGCCGACCCCTGCCCTACTTATTCAAATTTATAATGAACTACAGATGAAAAAAAATAGTCGAAATTTAGACTCTAAAACGAAAAACTCTATCTAAAATGAGACTATTAAACTTTAGAAAAATAAATATTTTTATAAAAAAATAGATGAGTATAAATCAGAACGAATAAAAATAAATCTTACATTGTATACACATAAAATATATATTGAACTTTACGTCAAAAGGTAAAATTTCTATCTGAAATATTTTTAACTTTAAAATCTATCAATAATTTAAGCAAAGTATTTAACCTCTTATATGATTTTAAAAAGAGAAAAAAAGAAATTAATTAACATATAAATTAGGAGTTTGTTTTCTTTAAATATGTTTAAGAATTTAGACTCTACTATCAACTTTTTCAACCTATCAAAAAAAGCAAAAATTAATTAAAGCTATAACATTAAAAAAAATAAAAAACAATAACTACTTAAAATAAGGCTGCAATATAAAAAAAAAACACAGTAAAATAAAGATGTATCCATAAAAAAAAGCTATGTAAAAGTTATAAAACAAATCTATCGTTTTAATTAAAACTATCAGTTTTTACAATTTCGAATAAATATCTAAATATAGAAGTTTAACTTTAACAAAACAATCATATAAATAAACCCTTGAATATTAGGTCCTTGTTATCAAGCTAACTTTTAATAATTAAAGCAATTGTAACTGAGGCACATAAATTTGATAAAACATGGTTAACACTTAGTTTTTAAAACTAACAAATTAGTTAAACTAAAGGAATTTTTGTTATTCGTAATCCTAAAATATTTGAGCAACCGAGACTTCTGTTACCTGTATTAACGCCTAAAATAAATCAATTAAAATATAAATATTTGTACTTTCAATGTAAGATTAAAGTTTATCAAGTATACACATCAAAGTAGAATAAAACAAAGAAGATATTTATAATTTGGAACTGTAATTTATTAAAGTTTTAGTACAATTAAGATGCAATACTAATTTTAATTTACTTCAAAAAATAATAAAAGCTTAAAAGACCACTGACCAATCAATCAAAGTCATCAATTTAACTGCTACAACAAACAAGCTACTTTAAGTATTTAGAAATGCGTACTTTGTACAGTAAACATATCGTAAAGGTAAGCACTAAATTTAGAAAACTAGCAGGATCTGATCATTTTGGCCGTAAGTTTTATGATGTTTTACCAAAAGAAAAACTTCAACGAACAAAAGTATGACCACAATTTTATCAATTCAAATCAGTTGTTGTAACATGTCTAGTAAAGTAAACTAGAAAAAATGGTTACAAACTAAAATAAGTAGTTTATAGCTATTATTTCTGGTTAAAATACTATTAGGTTTTAGTATCAAGTTAGCTACACTTTTTGCTTAGAATCAAAAAGCGTATCTTATCGATTTTTTTTCACTATTAAAGTTGTTTTTGTTAAGTTTAAATTGTACAGTTTTAAAAAATGTTTTACTTTACTCTTTGATTTATAAATAATAAAACGCAAACAATTACTTATAAAAATTTAATAAAAACAAATATTACAAATAACATTTCATCATTATTTATAAACTAGAAATAAATATGTGGAATTTTAGTTATTCTATCGGTACAATACATTATTTTTACACAATAGCAAAATATTTACCCGCAAAAGTTTGCTATTGTGACGAAACATATATACAATAGCTGAAACTTAATTTATAACAAATATTCAGTTACAACTATTAGATCATAATGATTGACAATTACATTATCATACAAGAAAGCTTCGTCAGCAAAAAATTCATAACTTACTTGTTTTCATTTCTCACATATTAATAACTTAAAATACAAAACTAGAAAACTTTGTATTACCTTAATAAAACTAACAGCTTAAAAACATGTGTTTTTGTTGACAAATTAATGTATTCTCTGTATTATACTAACTTATTATGTTTAATAAAATACTAATTGTATTTTAAACCTCGATTTAAAACGTTTTTTGAATGTCAGAGCTCGGCAAACTGCAGTTCACAAAAAAAACACTCTGTGGCCCGCGAGGTACTTTTCAGCTAAAAACGTACTAATTTAAATTAAATCAACAAAAAAACTAAACAGGCTGTTTAAACAATAGCTACTAGTATTTTGTTTTATGCTTATTTTATCAAATTATTATTCTATATCTTTTTTATGTTGATTACTACAATTGTTTTAAATAATTGCGGCTCGCAAGTAACATATAAAAGACTGCAGACTCCTATTTAATTTGTAAATTGCAAAAACTTAAACTGTAAACTAAACAACAAAACTTACATGCTTTCCTAAATATTCTAGCGATCATTTCAATTAAAACAATGTATACTTTTTCTTTAAATATTTAATACAAACTAAGAAGTTTATAAATTTGCATAAATATTTTTAAATTAATTTCAAAACTAACTCTAAAATTTTTGTGATCCCTAAAACATTATTATTTTTTCAATATAACTTAGCTTAGAAATTAATAAAATAAACCTTACTTAAATCAAAAAAATAATAATGAGTTACTAACTTTTGAAACAAATTCTACCTATCAAGTTTTTGTGTTTCCCTGTGAATGCATTTTTTTTTTTGTTCAATTGTTCATGTTGATAGACATTTAAAATTTAGTATCAACAGGTTAGGTAAGATTAAAAGTTATATGGAAGTAAATTTTTGTAATCCAAAAAAAACGTGATTAATTCTAAAAGTAATACAAAAGTTCTTATATGATAATTATAAAATTTTGAGTATTTTTAAAACATAACAAGAAATTGCTCAATAAAAGAAAAATAGTAAAATATATAAATTAAAAATTACCCTTTAGTTTCATAATTTAATTTTTAAATCGTATTTCAAATTAAATAATAAGAAAAATAATCAAGGCAAAATACCTTTTTTACACATATTTTGCCTTTTTAAAACTTTAGCTCTACTAAAACGCTAAGTTTGAACACACTAAACTATCGTATTTCAGAACAACTGTCGTTTTATTCTCTTGAAACTATTTTCTATTGAACTTCTAACTTTATAAATTATTTTCACTAACCTTTATACATATCTTTTAATCAAAAAACAAGTTTAAAGTAGTAAACTTTAGTATACAACTATTTCTTAAATATGCAAGAACAAAATTTAAGATAGAAAAAACAATTAAAACTAATTACTAGCATAATTCAAATATTTTTTTTTCTAACAAAATGCTTTCAATCGAACATTTTTATTTTATGAGTAAACTAATTGTAATAAGTATACTTATTATAAAAAAATCTACAAACTTTAGATTTTTTAATTAAAAGTCTTTTAAAAAAGCAAAATTATAAAAATTTTCATGTTTTCTTTTTCTGAGTCTTTTTTCATTTTATTTGACTCTAGTTGTTCATTCTGTTGAATTCTGCGATTTTAAAGTTTCTAAATAAATGTATAATTTTGGCTATAACGGTTAAATTTTAGTAAGTTACTGTAAAAAAATTTAAGCATATTCTGTTTACAGTAAAAATAACCGTAAGTATACATATATAAGTAGAACATTTTTTGCTTAATACTTTTATTTGAACTTTTATAGTATAAACTTCAGTTTAATACACTTTAAGCGCATGACTTACTTACGTTTTTGTTTTAACAACTAAGTAGAGTGTATTTTACAATTAGCTTACACTATATATAGATTATAACAACTTAGTTATAGAATCACTTTTTATTTCTTAATTTTCTTTGCTAACGTTTTATATGTAAAACCTACTATTTTTACTTTCATTATTTTATTTTGAAAAACCGACTTCTTATCTTTTAGAACTCGTGGTTGTTTTCGTTTTATAAAAAAATAAAAAAACTATAAATCCAATATAGGACCTTTTTAATTTTTTTTTACTATTTAAAAGATTACATATATTGACTTTAATTGTGATGAAAAACATATATAGAAAGTTATCTTAAAAAAATATTTCTTTTTAGATCAAAGGTATGTATAATAATTTACTGTATTTTTTAATTGATATTAAAAAACTTTTTATACATTTGGCAAAAAGCTAATACTAAAATATAAAAACTTAAAATTTATAGACAATATTGTAAGAGCTTAAAAACTACTATTGTTAAGTTTAAACTTAAACTTCTGTAATTTCAAAGGTTAGCAGAAAGATTATTAGTGTAACTAAAGTAGTAAATGTATGCTTCTACTTTAAACTATTAATTATTTATCCTTCTTGACAATATATAACTAGAAAAAAAGAAGTTTCCATCAAAATAAAATTTTAAAATATACTTTTTAGTTACTCAAATAACTTTTCTTCGTTTTAAGTCTGATTGCTTTAATTGCTGTTAAAACATTTCGAAAATGAAAAAAATGTATAGTTTTTCGTTTCGTATTTCAAGTTATAATTAATTTTATACTAACTGAAATTATTAAATGAAGTTTCTTACAAGTTCAGTCAAGAAAACCTCAATTATTTAGTTTAAAGACTGTTGAGTCATTTTACTTAAAAACTAATATATTAAGGAAATGTTTTTGTTGTTAACCTAAAAAAGTGTTTCTAAAGTGGTTTTGGTATTTTACAAAAATAACGCGCTGACTTAATTACTTAAACTTATGCTGTTTGTTTTGAACTCTATGTTATCTTTAATTCACTTCAAAAAGGTAGTTTGTACGAATAAAGTTAAGTAAATTACAAAACAATAAACATAAACAGAACAAAATTATGTTTCAATTGTCAAGAATAAAAAGAAATATAAGTAACGTTTTTATTAAACTATCAAATTTATGTAGTATGACTTTTTGTTAATTAAAGTATTATGAAAATTTTTTAGTTGAGAATTAAAAACACTAAACATTTTGTCAACAAATGGTTTACAAAGTTGTTATTGTAAACTATAATTGTATATTGTTTTTTAGATGTAATGTGAAGTTATTAAAATTTACAATAGGAATTTCAGTTACAATAACATTAAATATAAAATTTAGTTAGATTTTTGTTCATCAGCATTGTTTTTCTTTTCTTTTTTAATTTTCTTTGGAGAATCTGACATGTTAAAAGCCTGCATTTTCAAACACAAATCGTTGATGTTTGTGCATTTTTCACAAGTAGATCTTTCATGCTTCTTTTTGTCTCCACGCTTTCCATACTTTGGTTTGCCTAATGGTCTCTGTGGAGTGTATAAAGAAGAAATAAATAAACAACTTTCATTCATCAAAACAGCTATTTTTTTCATTTATCAAATATGTATATTTTTCTAAAAAAAACTTTAGTTTTACCACAAATCTACAACTAAAATAATATACTTATTACAGTGTATAGATATTTAGCAGTAGCGATAAATTTAAATTAATAATTAAACTATTTTTTATGGCAGTAAAACATCAGACTTACTCTCCCCTCTACATTCTACAATGATAAACGTTTGGTAAATATAATATAAAATTACTAAAATTTGTGTTTACTTATTGAATAAAACCGTAAGTCTTACACAATACAGTTTTACTACTTTCGGATAAAAAAGTAAAAACTTATGTACAACAAAAACCGTTAGTTTTAAAGAATTAAATTCATTTCATGTCAAATAAATTTAATCGAACAAAACCAAGTAGCTATTGCAGCTAATGAAATTTAATTTACCAAAGCTAACCTGTTGTTTTCGTTTAAGATAACAAAAATTTAAAAAAAGTTGACGCAAAACTTAAAAAACAAAACAAGTTTATTTAATAATTTTTTAATGTATTCTAATGTAACTGGTTTTATTCTATTTGTTGTTAAAACTCAATACAAACAGTAAACTTTTTTGATACTTAATATTTTATCTAAGATAAGTATTTGTTTTCAAGCGAACAGAAACCACTAAAAAACTTATTACTACAACACTATTATTAAAGGAGTGTTGTGGTAGTAGTATTTTTTTACTACCACAATACTCCTAGAACAATTGAAAATTTTAGAAAAAGATAATATTTATGTATTTATTTGATTATACAATAAACAATAGTTTATACAGCTGTTTTATATATTAGATGTTTCTATCTCGTGTAATCTTCAGTAAAACGTTAGTTTATTAAACATGTTTTGCAGAAATTAAAATTTGAACATTTCATTATAATTTTTACGTAAAAGGTTGACGAAGGTTTTTTTGAAGTAGTTTGATGAGGATTATATGACATAAAATATCTCATATATGAAACAGCTGTATAAAACTGTTGTTTGTTGTATAAACAGTAAAAATTTAGCTCTTATTTAACTTGTCGAGCACTATTGACCGAAACTTAGAAAAAAACTATTAATATATGTTTATATATTTGTATGTATTTCTATTTATGTGTGTATACAGATATATGTTTATGTATATTTGCAAAAAAAAAACTTTTAATAAACCATATTATGAGGGTAAATTTTATTGCCACAGGTATGACAAGCTTGCCATTTATCAACCCAACTATTTCCACTTGACCAGTTTTTCTTACAGTCCTTGCATTTGTAACTACCAAAGCTTCTTAGTTTACCATCGAACCAAGCATACTGTTTTTCATTCATCTAAGAAAAGCATTTATACTTAAGTTTTAACAATATACAATTCCTTAACATTTATAATTTATAAATAAAAACTTAAATACAGGTGTGTAAATTAAATATTTTATTTACGACCCGGTTTCGGTAACAAAAAAACTGCGACCTTTTCAAGTAGAAAAAAATATTAAACTGCTTATAACAATGTAAATTAATAACATTGTTATGTGCAGTTTAATGTTCTATTATACTTGAAAAGGTCGCAAATTTTATGTCACCGAAACACGGTCGTAAATAAAATGTTTAATTTGCACACCTCTACTTAAATAAGCTGTTTACATTCCAGTAAATTAAGCAATCTTTTTTAGTTAGTACAAATAACTATATAAATAAAAACTTATAAAAATAGTTTTATTATTTAAGCATCAGTTTGTTATTTCGATTTATTTTAAGTTTTTAAACAAGGTTTATTTTGTTTAGTTTAAAACTATCAAATCAAAAAGTTAAGTTTGTAAATATATATACCTAAATTGGTTCTGCAGTTTTAGCGAGAGAAAGTGCTTAGTTATAGCAATTTTCTTTTGGATATCGAAATTTAAAATCTTTACTCTAGTTTTGTATTTGAATACACTTTGTTATTCAGTCAATAAATAATAAGCACAAAAAAATAAATATTTTATATTTGTGACAAAACTAGTAAACACTTCAAAAGTAAAATAGCTTTATTGCTCGAGGTAAAACCATAAACAAATAAACACATTGATTTATTTGATAAAAAACGCGTCGCATTAGAAATAACCTTGAGTTTTTGTTGCAAAACTTATTAACTTAAATACCTACCTAAAACGCTTAATAGCTAACTAGAAGTATAATTACGTACCTAATACATTAGAATATGCTTATTAAAGTAATATAATTTATTAAATTTTATGATATAATTTTTATTGATTTACTAAAGTAAAACTTACATCATCAGCATGCATTGGAGAACACGAAATTTTACACAAGCTGCATTTGCTTTCCTTAACAGTAAAACCTTTGCAAGTAATCCAAACTGATTTCGGACAATCGTCATTTTTGCATTTGTACATGAGAACAAAATCAGTATTTTCAGCATTTTCTTCGACTTGAGGTGTCATTTTATATAAATTTTACTAAATTTAAGAATATCTTTTTGATAAGCTTTATATAAACCTTAAAAAAAAAAACACTTTTTCGAGAAAATATTAAAACAAAATACATTAAAAATTTATGTGATACTAATATTTTTTACTTAAGTTGAAAGTAGAATTCAATTTTGTAAAAATAAATCTCCTGAAAACGTTTAATCTACTGTTAAATAACAAAATACAGCTTCATTGGTTACTAAATCTTATGAATATACGACCAAAAGATTTTTATTTTATTACTTTCGTTGCTACTATTATGAAGCCACGATGAGAATGGTTGTCATTCAACGATTGGCACTTTACTTATACGATTTATGTTGGCAAAGTTACGTAGTAAAAAGTAAAATACCGAGATAGGGAAACTCCCTAGTAAATTAAAACGTTTTTGTGTATTGTGTTGTGATATCTTATTAAACAAACAACGTTGTATTTGCTTTCGAAGGTGAGTCAAAGTTTTTTAAACATTGTTTAAGCTTATCAGCAAAACTGAAAATATCAAACAAAAAACAAAACCAAGCTAAGTTGAGCTTTAAAATTAAATATTAATTTCAAATTAGGTATAAATAAATCCCTTGTGAACAAATTCAACTAAATTAACTATTTTGTTATATTTTTTTAATTAGACAATATAACTTTAGACTTTTTGTAAAATAACTTCTAATACAAATCGTTTACATTTATTTCCTTAAATATACTTATTTTCAACTAACACTTACTTTGTCATATAAGCAGAAAATTAGCCAAAACAAAGCTTGTATTTATGAAACATAGTGTTGGAATACTGCTAAAAATTTTGTTTTAAAACTGAAAACAGGAAACTGTATAAAATACATTTTTATACTTATAAAAAACAATCAGATTAAAACTTACTCGAAGTTTTTGTTATTTTTAAACTTAGAAAAATGTAGTAGTATCAAAATGAATTGAATCGTCAGGTTACAACAAAAGCTTACAAAATAAAAAAAACTATTGGTTTGCTTATTTTCTAATTAGCATAGTTTTCCAACAATATTCATTTATAAATAAATAGTAAAATAAAACCAACAGCTACATACTATTAAAGAAGGTTTTTTTTTTATTTTTTTTTGTGTCATTTTTAAAACTAAAATACAAACAAACTGATAAAAATTTAGCAACATAAAAAAAATTATTAAGCACAAACAATACATGTTACTGAAGTAATAGTGACATTTAAACTAAAATACATAAAAAGTTTTAAATATAACTTTAAACAAAACAAAGGAAAAACTTTGAATAATTATACACGAAACTTATAAAAAAGTTTATGAAAATGTACAGTTTATTACGACTAAGATGCAAAGTACTTAGTTAGGGATTTATCCTAAAAAATATTTTTTTTTACAATATTGTATCTTAGCAAACAAAGTATTTTATTTTAAAGCTTTGGATTAGTTTAGTAAACACTGCTTTTTAAAACCTTTCTTATTTGAGCAAGAATAACAGTAATACTTTGTGTTTAATTGTATTTTTCTAGAAAACTGGTTGCACTTTTAAATCAAACTTTTAGAAAACACTAACTATTGTTAAAAAAGTCCAATAAACCTTTTAGTTAAAATGAAACTGTATAAGTAAATTATCATACACAAATATTATGTATCTTATGATCTAAGGTCATATATAAACTATTTAATGTTTAAACTAAAAAGTTTATTAAGATGAATTTTATATACAGTTTTTAATTAAAAAGTTTTTTAAGAATACTGATCAAAAATAATTGGCTTTTTGGTTTTAATTTTTTTTTTTACTTTTGGTAATGCTAGTTTACTAATTGAATTATTAAATATACTTTTTTTAACTTCTTTTTATTAATAATCAATATCAGATACAAAACTAAAATAAATACTTGCTTTTGTTTTTACGTATAAACAAGTTACATAATCGTTTATTTGTCATTAACAAATTGCTTAAAACTTTTTAAGACAAAAATTTATGAGTACTAAGATTTTAAAATTTCAAGTTATATAAAATTTAAAAGAAATGAGTTTAATATTTAAACGTAAACTAAATTGATATAATAAAACTATATATCTATTTTTTTTAATGGGCAGAATAAACAAAAATTTAAATATAATAAAACTTTTACAAGTTAGGATGAAAATTTTAAATGCAGCTTGTTACTAATTAAATAATAAAGTTGTTTACTTAAACTTAAATTTGTTTACATATACTAAATCTTTTACTAAAGTTAAACTATTTTTAAAATAAAATTGTTTAATTTTCCAATTACCAAGTTTAAATTAAAATTAATATAATGGTAAAAGTTGAGAATCTGAGGACTTAAGTTTTGATAGTTTATTTTGATAATAATGTAGAACTTGTAAAGTTTAAGTAGATTTGAAGCTTTTAAAACTGCTTGTTCAGATAAATACCATTGAATGAAACAAGTTTTAGTCTAGTTGCTTTAGATTCGTTTCTAAGTAATTAAAAATTTTAATATATAAAAAAGTGTGTAAATTTTTAATGTACAAGAAGAATATAAGTCTGTGTAAACTAGATAACATATTTTTAGTCAATAAAGTAAGAAAATTTAAATAGAATAGTTTAAGTAAAATTTTTCTCTTACTTACCCATTTACAAACTTATTTATAAACAATTATTTTACTCTATACTAGGGGTCGGTAGTCTTTTGTGACTCGTAAGTCAATTTTCCTAGAAAGCATTTATTGTCGGCACCACTATTTAGAAAAACGTTTTCAAGGGCCGCACTTATTTAAATTATAACTTATAAATTAAATAATCAGTATTTAAATACTGTTTTAGACCAAAAATATGATAAAGTAAGCAATAATAAAGCACTAGTAAAGAGTATTTACTAAATCTACTAAATCTAGAGCCTAATTCTAAGTTTTTATTATAAAAACTTTTATCTCTATCTTTTAAAAATAGTATATTTTAGCTAAATAGTACTTGCAGGCCGCATTTGGCCTACAGGCCGCAGTTTGCGAACCCCTGCTCTATACAAACTTAAACTATTGTCTCAACAGAAAATATCGGCTTAAATAACTTTTAACAACAAGGTATTAGTTAGTAAAACGTTAGATTTATGTTTGACTTTCATTTGAAAACATTTTTATCTTAAAATCAAATGTATTTCTTTTTTTAATACTATAAGTAAACATAAAACAGATATTTTCTTTATTTCTTAACAAGAGTTTTACAATTTCTAAACTGAAGCGGCTTACAATTGCTACACTTGCTTGCGCTAAGAAAAGGTTTTAGTTTTTCTTTTATTAAAGTTTAAACAATAAAAATAACAGATTAACTTCTTGTTTAGTATTATTATTTTTGTTTTAAGTAATAAACTATATTAATAAGTATATATTTCAATGTAAAAAATTGTTTTTGCCTCAAATAACAGTTTCAATAAATGAGATAGTAAGACACAGTAAAATATGTAAATTTAAAATTACCGTTAGTGTCTAATGTCTTACTATATCATTTAATTTAACTGTTATTTGAGGCGAAAACAATTTTTGATGTATTTTGGTTTTTATTTTAATAAAAAACTACAAACATTTGAGCATAAATATTAAAATACTTTTAAACTTTAGATTATTTAAAACTTTTTATCCAAAAGTTTGGTTAAAAATGTAAACAATAACATAATACTAATGCAAAAAATCAAAACTTCTTTGTGAATTGAATTCAATAGTTGATTTTTTTTTAATGTTTTATCAACTAAAGTTAGCTTTTAGTTTGTGATAACTTTAGTAAAAATATCGATGTTTTAAAATTTGTTATTACATATAAAGCTAAATGGAAAACCTAAAACTTCTAACTTAAGTTGTAAATTTTGTAGAAAAGTAATGTTTTTATTTAATAAGCACTATTTTAAACTGATCGTTGTTTTAAGCTAAAGTAATGATAATAATAAGTTTTTAATTTTTATTAAATAAACGATAAAGTTATTATGTTTCATTTTTTAAAGTTTACTATTTTACATAATTATTTACTATTAAATGTTTACAGTCATATGCCGTTTGATTTCTGATAAATAAACTTGAAGTTAAAAAAGTTATTGGTTTAAAATTGAAAAACCCAAAAGTTACAGGTGATATTTTTTTCCTTAATTATTAAAAATGTTTTTAATTTAATAACTTTTATCATCGATCAAAGGTATTATCATTAAAACAAATACACATAAATTGGCATTAGAATTTTATTCGAAAAAATAGTTTTTTGTTGAAACTATAAAAGATGTTTAAGCTTATACAAAGCAACTAATGGAACGAAAATAAATATCATTAAAAAAAAAAAGCAAACTTCAGCTACTAATAACATATCGATAAATTAAACAGACTGCGCTAAGTTTTTAATTCACTTTTAATTCGTTGAGCTTTTAAACACATAATGTATTAAATACAGTATAAGTAATACTCGTTAGAGTTTACTTTAAAGAAAAGGTGTTTTATATTTTTATTTTGAAATAAAACTTTCATGCGATTGATAACTTATGAAATAGTTTTTTGATTATTTGTAAAAAAGACAATTGATAAGCAGTATTCAAGGTATTTAGTGTAATAAATATTTACTTTATAAAACTGGCTGCCATACATGCTAAAACCTAGATTAGACCTGTCTAGTTCAGATTTTAAAACTTTACTGGGATGAAATATAAAAGAAAACTTTTTAGTAGTTAAATTTTGTTGAAATTACTTTCGACAGTATTTACTCAAACTTGAAATCTTAAATATTTAAATTCCTTTATAAGGACTGTTTAATCGTGTTTATACCTCTTTATAAAAAAATAGTTAATTATGGTAAATCGTTTGTAAAGTAAAAAATACGTTGTGATTAAATCATCATCAAAAATTTTTAAAACCAAAAAAAAATTGTTATTTTTCTTTGTTCTTGAGTTCATAAGTTAACTTAAGTTGCCTTTATAAACGTTTGTATTTTAAATTTGTTAAAATTTTGTTCATTTGTTTATAGATAGTTTTAATAACTATTAAATGATATTTTTTTGTTTAACTTAAAAATATTGTAGAGGTTTATAAGAAATCAATTTAATATATGATTTTGTTTTATTTAAAAAGGTAGTAATTTTATGTATAACATTTTAAACTCAAAAACAGTTTAATTACATAAATTAATTTATATTTGTACGTCACTTTAAACTCTTTGAAAAGTGTTTTACACACAATCTTTTTTTGAAGCTAGTTTCATAAAAACTTCCACCATTTTTGAATTTTTAATACTAATTTTATAAATAGCTTGCAATACTAACAATAAACACCAGTTTTAATTGCTTTTCAAGTTAGTTTCTTACTAATGTACAAGCTTAGCTATCAAGATCGATCTTAAACTTTTGATATCAATTATTTCGTAAGACAGATCAGCTGAAATATATTGATGAACTTAAAACATTTTTAAATACCCTGTGTTGTAAAAAATTTTATTTATATTCTAAAATTATTTAAGATAAATTACAAGTTATTGGATATTAGGATAGAAAGTATACATTATGTTATCGGCATATTTATTTAATTATTAGAACTGCATTACAATGATCTTTAAGCATCACTTTAAGTTATTTTTATACAAAGAACGCTAAAGTTTAAAATTTTATTTACTTATTAAACAAAATATAATTGAAAACGTTACTCTTAAAGTGTGAACATTTCAATTAAATTATCATTTTAAATAAGCCTTGATCAAAGATCGGGAATTTTTTTTTATAAAAGTTTAAATTAAGCCCTGATCAGGATACTTAAAGAGCAAAAGATTTTTTTAATTTGCTTCAAGCTTTTGTTGTATAAAGTATAAACAAATTTTAGTAACTATAATTTAATTGTTACTTAAGCTAAATAATGCAATGCCTTTCACAAGTAAATAGAAAGCTGTTAAAAAATGTTGCAATACACATACTTTTAAACTAGCTTACTCGTTAAATTTAAAGTAAAAAAGTCTTTCTTAGACATCTACTAAAAATGATTGTAAAAGTCATTAAACTAACAAGCGTCAAAAAACTAAATCTAAAATAACAATGACAAAAAACCTTTTAAATTTTTCAAAAATATGTCTTATGTTTTAAAAACTATTAGCAGTATTTACAATAAAAAATATGTTTCTAAATTCGTAAAATACTCTATTTTCGGCACGACTATTCGCATAATAGCAGTCGAGAAGGTATATTTATTTTATATATTTTTATTTGAACAAAGGCAACACTTTGTGGTAGTTACACTAGACACAAGTCAAATCTAACAATGAACCTTTATTTAGAAAGTTCAGTTTTACCTTGTTGTTCATTTTGAAGTATTTATGTTTTTAATGCAGAAAATCTTACTGTGTTTTAGTTTTACCTTTTTAATTTCATAAAAGGCATGTTTTGCTCAAATAAGAATTATATAACTTAAAAAAGTAGAAATATACAATATTTAGACGTCAAGCAAACAAACTAGGTTTTAAATAAAAGTTTAAAAGTGGATATTGATAAAAACTTAAAATAAATAAAAACAAACGTACAAAAATTTTATAAATTTAATATAAATTAAGCCACAGTTAATTACTAAACCTAAAATTTTACTTATATTTAAAAAGTATTTGAAAAACTTACAGCAAAAGTGTAATTTGTCTTTTATACTTAGAAATGAATACTAAAAAAACAAAAAAATAAAAAAAAATCAAAGTTATCATAAGACGAAAATAAGCTTCACAAAAAATTTTTTATAAAAGTATTAAATATACTGATACATACTTAATAACTTGTACACTTAAAACCTCATTCAAGTAAACAAGATATTTTCTAAATAATTTAATTTATTTCATAAGTTATAGTTTTTGACGGAAGTTTTAAGCTTTATGAAACCAAACTTTGACGTTGTGTTTTAAATTTTTTGCATCCAATTTGTTTTGAGTACGCTTGCAAGCTAAATAAATTATTTATAGTTTTACACTTTGAAAAACATAAGGCTTTGCATACATTTTTTTTAATGTTGTTTTAAACTGATATAAGTGCAGGCAAATCTATAACAAAATCAGTTAAAAAACTTAAAAAGTTTTTACATTGTATTATATTAGTGAATTAGTCAGTTTAAATAATTTAGATAAGTGTTTAATTAAGAAAATTTAGAAAGTTTTATACCCTACTTTAAAAAAAACTTTGTTTAACTATAATACTGATTTAGTAAGTATGTTAAATAATTAGAAATTTTCGTACAATTAATTTTTTGTACATACTAAAAAGTTTTAAATTATGTTTTCTTTTTGTTTATTAAAGTTATGTTACAAGAAAAAGTTTTTTACTTAATTCAACTAAGATTTTAAAATGTTTTGTTTAACTAAAAAACGTATATAACACCAGTTAATATTTTGTTAATTTTAATTATAAAACTATTCCTGCACTATAAGAAAATAGCACAGAAAGCATTAATACCTACTTAAAAACGGTTTAGAAAAGATTTATGCAAACAAACTCGAACATTTTATTAGATAGTAAATAAAATACTTTGTTGAAATAGTTTGATATAGTTTTTTAAACAATATATTTTTACTTAATATATTATTTTACTAAAAGTAAACACATATTTTTAAAAAACTTTTAATTAAAAGAAAATTTCTATATAATTTACGACTTCAAGCTAGATTTTTACACAAAACAACTTTAAACCTTGTTTTATTATTGACTATGTACGTTGCTTATAAATTTAATTTTGTTTAACACTATTTATGTTTTACATAGAAGATTAATTATCTTGTTGAGAAAAAGAAAGACGTTAGTTTTTTAACAAGGTTGCAATATTTTTTTTATGTTTAACACTGGATTTTGAAAAAAAAGTTCAAGTTTATTTTTAGTTAAAACAGTCTACAAATAATTTTATATTGGAGATTTTATTTCTAAGTTTTTCGACGTTAGTAAAAAAAAAACAGTGTAATTCAATTCTTAAAAAGTATAATTTGTATTGTTTTTAAGTTTGATTTTATACCCATATATGTGAAAAGTTTCAAATAAATATTTTTTCAGTGTATAAAATAAAAAAATAGGACATCAAAAGATATAATGAATGTCGTAATTTTTAGTGATGGCTTTTTTAAAGATATTCAATTATATATTACTAGCAATTTACTATATTTTTAACTTGAAAAAATTTTTAACTGTTTTAGATAATAATGAAATATAAAATTAGAGTGTTATTAGCTTTACCCTACATTAAAGGTTTTTTGTAACATTTAAATTATTTTTATTAGGCTTCGCTAAAGTTAAAGTTTTATAAAACTATTTTGTGGGTGAATTTTTTCTTTTGTTTTTGTTTTATACTTACAAGTATTCTATTGTACATATAAAACACCTTAGTCTTTTTAATTATTTAATAGTATATAAACAACATATAAAAACGTTTTATTATTTAAGTTTTAAAGCGAAAAAAATCGATAAACTATAAAATAAGCCATTTTAGAAAAACAAATATTATAAACTTACTTCTGTTTTATTTAAAAGTAAAAACTTTAAAACTTTTGGAGACAACTAACGGTTTTTTATTTTAAGTTTTTTAAAGTTATAGTTTTGTTGAATAAGTGTTTATCGGCCATATTAACTTTTATTAGGTGTAAGTGTATACAACTGCTTCATTAGGTTTAACTTTAAATATTGCTGTTTTGAAACTTAAAAGGTGAGAAATTTCTAGCTTCAAATAACAAAGCACTATGCAAATTGTATATTTAAGTTGATTTAATTGTAATGATTACTTTTTTCGTCAGTGTTTTAAATTGAAGTTTTTGTAAACTACTAATGGAAACTTAAACAGTATAAACAAAACAAACTGTGTTTTTTTTTTCTTAGCACGCGTTGATCTTTCAGCGCATACAAAGTATTTAAACGTTTTAGTTTATTCGTTTTTTATAACAATTAAGCTATTTTAGACTTAGCTTAAACTAGAGATTTATAAAACTGTTTTTATGTTTTCACTTTTAATTACTTTTTTTCACTTACAGGTTATTTTTTCTACATTTAAAATATTGTTATTGTTCATTGAACGACAAAAATTACGCTCAAAATGTTTGGTCTGAGGTCCTGGTGTACAAAAAACCTTTCGGTTATCGAGTCATATACAAGAACAGTTTAACGTCATGCCTAGGACATGATATTAAAAAAATACCTTTTTTTTTGAACATTTAGATAGTATATGAATAAAAGAAAAAAAAGCATTACATTTATCTAGTTCATTAAAAGTTTTAGATAAATTTATTTAGAAAATTAAAAATAAAAACGTTTCGAGACAAATAACAGTTTTTAATTTTTTATAAAAAAAAGTATAAATGTTGAGTTTTATTAGATGTAATTGTATATAATTGCTTTATTAGATGTGGCTTTACATATTACTGTTTTGAAAACTGTTTTGTTGTAAAAACCCGAGAAACTTTTAACTTAAGATAACAAAATAATGTGCGAATTGTATAATTGAGTTGTTTTAGTTATAAATGATTACTTCCTTTGTCAGTATTTTACAGGAAAGTTTTTAATAACTACTGTTGGAAACTTAAACAGTATAAACACAATCTGTTTAGCTTTTTCTGATCACGCGTTGATCTATCAGCGCATACAAAGTATTTAAGCATTTTAGTTTATTCATGATGATAAAACTTTAACTTGGAGGTTAAAATTGTTTTTATTAATTCAGCAGAGATTTTTAGCTCAACATAAGCTGATACCTTAGCTTAGGTTACTAAAGCCAAAAAGATTTAAGTTTTGTATTTTTTCTCAAGAGCTTAAGTTTTACTTCAAATATAATTCAAAAGTATGTTGTTTACTTTTCTTTCAATGTAGTAAATATTTTATAAAATTGAATAAATCTAACTACCAAAAAACTTAAGTTTTCATACTACAAGTTTTTTTTAATATGTATTGTGTTATCGTATAACATAACAAAAATAACAGTTAGTACATAATAAGTTTAAAAACATTATGTTAAATGATCATATTGACATACATGTATACAAGTTTAAATAAAAATGCAGACTTTAAAAAACTTAAGACAATTTTTACACTTAAGTAATTATTGATAACTATTTCACAATAAAATCAATAATTTTTCAAAAGTGAACAATTGTTTTTAATTTTCTAAGGGTGTAAATTTTTTTATTCACATTTAATTACACACACTCCTATTTTCACAAAAGTAATTGTCAGCTGTTATTATTTTTGTAACCTGATGTAGTGGTAAGCAAATATATTTTGTTTAAAAAGTTATCGTAGGGTTAAGTTTTATGTTAAAAAGTTTTTTTTTTCATTTTTTAGCTGGTTACGATTTAGTATATTATTAAGTATACTACATTGAAAAAAATCTTTTTCGAAACTTTAAACAAATTAATACACTTTGTAAAATTATTTATACTATTAATCTAAATATTTAAAGGCTAATTTAATTTTTTTAGTAACAAATTGGTATTTTATCAACACATCATTAAAAATTACCAAGAAAATTTGATTAAAATAAGTTAAGTAGTGTCAAATTTGTTTCTAAAAAGTCTGGGTTTAAAGCTTTTAGCGTGTTAAGTTTCAACTAATACATTAAATTATTCTTTATCTTGATGAATAGAGCTGTCAAAACTTCAGTTAATTTAATCAAGCTATCAATGAGTTAATACTATTTATCAACTTAATTGTAGTTCAGAACTACAAATTGGGGTCAATTACGCTTTATACGTGAACTTCGATTTTTTTTCGGACTGCAGCTAATCTAAGAGATAACGACAAACAAAAGCAGGCGCGAGATTTCATTGTGACGTAATAATTAAACCAACCGGTTTACCCCAAAGAAGTGAAAAAACTACTTTCTCACAAAAGAGATAAACAATAGCGAACTTAATTACACCTTTTGTTATCAAAAATATCGTTTTACTTTCTCGAAGCGAAAAAATTTACTTTTATTTGAAAGTACATATTATTTTGTGAAATTTTAATTAAAAATAATTAAGGTTTTGTTACAGCTCAGTAAATTCTGAAACTAACTTTTTATATTATTTTATAGTTTGAATTGACAATTAGTTTAAAGCGCTTATTATGACGTTTTTCCAATGATTATTTATAAATTTTTGTTATCAATGTTAAGCAAAGTGTACAAAAGTAAAACTGCTTTCAAAAGTTTTCATCTAAAAAATTAGTTGAACATGAAATAAAATGTTTTTTGTTTTAACTTTATTTCAACTAAACAAAAGTTTTGTTGTTTGTTTAGCAATTAAATTTCCAAAATAAATGAAAAAGTTACGACATTAAAAACAAAAAACTTAAGTTAATAACTTTTTAAATATTTATCTATATTGAATACAAATAAAGTTAATTTTTAAACAAATTTATTTTGATTATTTCTGTTAAAACTTTTCGTTTATATAAATTATTTCTTATATATATAAACTTAATAAACCCCAATAAACGTCAGGTTAAAATGTAGCAGAGAACATTTATAATTTTATTTTAAAGTAAGCTATTTTGTTTGCACAATCAGCTATTTAATTTATTAAATATATATATATATATAAACAGACTAATTAATTAAAAAAAATTAATCTAACAGCGTAAATTATAGTTTTAGTAGAAATAGAATTTAAAAATGTTTTAGAATTTTTTTATATACATAGTTTTAATCGATTTAGCTCTACATATTTATATTTTAGTTTAGCTTGATTTGCACCTTAAGCCATTAGTTTATATGGTATATATTTAAAATATTGGATGTTTAGAAATAGTGTTCAAGTTTTAAAACGAAACTTAAATATTATAAAGCACAAAGCAAAGTTTTTTCTTAGTAACTTTGGAATAGTTTTCTGAATTTAATTTTTATTTCTGAAACTTTGACAAAAATTTAATCAAGAAAGGTGAGTGAAAGTTTTTGTTTTATTTTATAGTTTTAAAAGTCTAGAGGCTTTAAAAAAACTCCTTTTAAGCTTTATTGATAACGTTTCAAGCTAAACACACAAGATTTAAGCATCTGAAATATAAATTAATAACTAAAATATTTGTTATTTTTAAAGTTGGTTTAGTACTTAAATGAACGTAGATAACGCTTTATTCAATAAAAAACGATGTTGTACATAAAAATTTTGTACCTCATGCAAAAATTTTTCTTTTTATCTCAACTTACTTTCTCGGTAATCGTCGGTTGAAAATAGTTTTTACTTACAGATGAGAGAAGCTTTTTATATATAAACTGCTTCATTATATAGCAACACAAGTTCAAGAGCACTAAGGTGTAAATACGCCTGCTAAGTAGAAGTTATACTTTCGATCTCAAAAAGTTTGTTTATATGCAACTTTGTTCACATAGTATTTTTTTTTTTCTAGTCTAGTTTAAAAAATCTTTTTAATCTTAATTTTAAATAATTTTGTTATAAGTGTTTAAAATATTTGAATGCAGATAAAGTCTCATATATATTTTTTCAGTTCTATAGCTGATAGCTTTGAAGTATTACAAAGTATAGAATTCTAGAAAACAGTACAAGCTTTATAGCATATAGTTGAAGTATTTTTTTTAAATAAAATTATAACGAATATATTATGTTTAAGTCTTTTTAAGTTATAAAATGAAGTTGTTCAAAAATTACATCGCGTATTTATTTCTCGCCCTTTGCGCCCGTTCAGAAGACGATGTCGTTGTTGAAGACGACATTGTTCCGTACTTGGAAGAAGATGATGACATTTTAACAGAATATGTTGATGTCAGTTTTAATAACGTGCCATTTGTAGAGCAGGCGGATCACTACGATGACTACCACGAGTTCACTGGTGATGACATTACAAATAAAGGGTGGCAACCCTACCCCGAAACGAAAACTCGAAAGAAATACACTCATCAAGGTAATTAAGAATAGTTTAAAAATATTAATACTTGTTTTAGAAAATACTTAAACAAAACATTTATAAGTTGGTGCAATGCTTAGCACGTTATTATGTACTTAGTAACTAAAATTATTATGTACTTTGGTAGTTGTAATGTACGAAACAAACTATGTTTATTCTGATTGTAATATGCTGATATAGATGTTTAAAAAATTTACACAACAACCTACAAGAAATACAGTTTGCAAATACTAGTTAACATAACATATTATTTATTATTTAAGCTTATGTATAACTTTAATGATGCTTATCTACCCTTGTTGTATATTATTACAAAACTTTAATACATAACCTTAAAAAACTTATTAAAGTAAATTGAGTCTATTTTTAAAACATTAAAAGTTAAGCAGTATATTTTGTTAATTGCTGTTAGAAATTTTACGGTTATTAAAGTTTTACAGATCATTTTAATAAAAAAATTATTCTTCTGAACAATTTAGTTAATTTTTATTCAAGTTTAGGTAATACGATTTTAAGTATCCTTAATTGTAGCTATTATCCCATATGTGCCTACTTAGTAAATTTCACAACTTAAATTTAACATCTGTTCAGAGCTTTAGTTATTCGATGATTAATTTAAATATGCTCATTTAAGGAAATCAGACACGTATAAAAGATAATAATTTCCCTCATTTTTATATTAATTATTGGTATATTAAAAATTAAAAAATAGAAAAAGCGTAAAAACGTAATTTTTAAGTATACTTTAAATCATCAGAAAAGTGAGTTTTTATTTTATTTGTTGAAGTTAGTTATTTATTAGTTCGATAAATGTTTGTGATACCCTTTTGTGATAAAAAGTAGCAACTTTAATGGTTATAAGGCATTTATATACAAAACAAACAAAAACGTAGTATTAATGTTTTTAACTTTACTAAAAAAAGATTTCATATTGATAGCGTAAACAAAAGCAATGTGCACAGTTGAATATAAATTTTATCTTTTAAAAGTAAATTAAAAAATAAAATTACACTAATTATTACATAAAAACATACTTCGTACAAAAAAAAAATAAATGAAAAACTAAAAAAAGTGAGTTAATAAAAACAAACAAAAATTTTAAAGAAAATTACTACAATATTTTTATATAAAATTTTATTCTTTTTTACATTAACTATTAACCAAAAAAATACTTTGAACAAAAAACCTAAATTTCAAAGAAGAAAATCCAATTTGTAAGTAAAAACAAAGGGTGTTGGAGAAATTTGCTACAAAACTTCAAATTGCTGTGCTTTTGCATACTACTGTTTAAATAATTGTTTTTTTGCTGAGTTCATCAAGATACCTTTAATTTAATAACTTGTATCTAGACATTGTTATCTGCTTAATTTTGAAATTTAATGTACCCTGTGTAAAATTTTGAATACAATAAAAATAGAAAAAAAAATGACTCAATAAAAAAGTATTTTTATTCACAGTATGGTCAAAAGTTTTGGAAAAAGATAACATTTATATAACAAAAACTGTTCTACTAATGAGTACAAAACTTATAACATTGAATGAAATTTTTGTATTTTTTTAAAGGTAGCAAATCCTGTCTGGTTTCTAGATGTAATGTCATATTTTTGGTTGACACTTCAAATGAAATAATATCTAAAAACTTCGACAAACTTAAAAAATGGATGAAAAAACTAATAACCTCACTTAGCATTCAATCCGCACAAAAGTTTGTATTTAAACTTAAAATAGTAATATAATTAAAAAAAAAAATTATTATTATTATTTCTTTTTATAATTCGATTCTATATGTTTAACATTAACTTTTAACTTTTATTTATATTAGTTTTAGACTTTAACTTAAATTTTTTATCTGTTTATTTTTAGTTAGTAACTTAGATTAAAATGGTAATCTTTAAATTTTTTAAACACTGTTGTTGAGAACCTTTACAGAAACAAAAAGTAGTTTTTTTTTATTTACGAAGTGGTACTACTTACATTAAACATTTTATTTTAAACTAATTGACTATTTTTTACATGATTTATGAAATATAGCTAACAGTTGATGTTGCCTCAACTGTGCTTAAAATTTTATTCTGTTCCAATATTTCCAAGTTTTAATACAAAAATTTTTAAAATGAAATAAAATTGATGTTGGTAGTGAAAGAGTAATAAAATATTTTAAACTTGAGAGAACTTTTTTATATGAAAAATCTATTATTCAAGTTAAAATGTATTATCTAAACAGAAACGTTGTTATTTTTCGAACCAATTTACAAACTTAATTTAAAACACATAATTTCATCTTTAGAAAATTGTCAAGAAAAAGGCAAGCTGACACTAGTGGTCGCTATTCACACGGGGTGGGGTTGTCAATAGTGCAGTTTGCCCAATCTCCCCACATCGTGTTACCCATGACAACGAATCTGACAAAACAGGAAACTAATTCGTACATCAACATGATTCAACCTTCTGGTGGGTTTTTATATATCTTTTGTAAGAAAATAAGCTAAGCGTTACTGCAAAGTTTAGCATATTTTATTGATTTAGTGAATTTCACTTAAAAGTTATACAAAGCTCTGTAATTGAGATAAGTTATTTTGTATATTAAAAAAAAAAATAATTTTAAAGCTGTGGTGATATATTATAATTATGTAATTATTTAAAATTCTAGAGTAGTGTATTAATCCGCAATTAACTAAAGTTACTTCAGTTTCTTAATTTTACTAAATTATAAGAGCATAAAACATTTGTCTTCATCATCTTATAGTAAATTAATTATTAAAATTAAAAAGCTTTTTAATACACAAGTGAACCCTTAACTTGGTAATTAAAACAAATAGTTTTTGACAATGATTTAAGCATTTTTATAAATCAAATAATGTAGGAGGCGAAGCTAATATAGAACGAGCATTGAATTTTGTGAGGAGCAACATTCTATCTGAGATAAATTTGTCTAACAGAGGTGTGAAGACTCGCAACATTGTTGTCCTCATTTCAACAGATAAATCTATTGATGAAGCGAAAGATGCTGCAATCAGATTGAAAAATGATGGTTTGTTTAAAAATATTTGTAGAACCAGTTTTTTGATAGTTTTTAGGCAAAGGATCTCAAACCTGTAGCCATTTTATTATATTAAAGTAACCATTTTTTGGTCAATAACTTTGATATAAGAAATTTATAAAGTAGATTAATGTTGTTTCTATTTATTTTCATTAAGTTTTAATAGTAATTACAATGTTGTAGCAAGGTAAATAAACCTTGTTTACATTCAGTTGTTTTATATTGTAAGATTTTACTAAATCAAATTAAATAAGATCACATTTTGTGGTCCCCCTAATGAATTATTTTTGAAATAAACGGTAGATAAAAACACTAGTTGTAGACATTTTACACACTTATAGCAACGTACTATTCAGCTTACAAACAATGAGTCTTTTTGCAACAAATATTGACAAACTCGTTCAACAATTTAATTTTTATTGCATATTTAATCTTATTAAACGATTATTTCTAAGAATTTTGTTTTTAAATAAGTATTTTATTGTTATATTACAACCTTTAAAAGAATACGGCTAACTCAAACTAAGCAAAAGTACAGCCTATTTAAAAACTTTTCTGGTAATTCCTACCGGCCGTTTGAAAAAGCTGCACATTTTTATTCAACAGGAAATCAATCTTTTTCTGTCAATTATTGCATAGACAAAAAAGTTAAAAATAATATCTGGCCGTGTTGAACTTACTTTTAAGTTTTCATGTACCTTTAAAAATATTTACTATCACAATGTTTTTGTTTATGTTTTAAAGGAGCACTGATTATTAAGTTGAAGATTGGTCCGAGCAATCAGAGACTAATATCGAGAAGCACAGGATCCCTGGGTTACGAGTTTAGATTTGAAAGTTTTGATCAACTGGAGCCGAAACGTTATAAAATAAAAGAAACAATTTGTAGAGCGAGTGTAAGGAAACGAGGTTCCTAGAAAAAATATTTTGTGATCAATTTTCTAAGTAATCTCTATATAAATTAAAACTCTTCTACTATAAACAAAAATAATTGATACTTTAGAAACTTCAATATAATTTTTATTTTACAAAAGCTTTAAATTGACAAAAACTTTCTAAACACGTGTTTAAATCTTTTGGTGATTTAAAAAAAAATTTAAGACACCATTTTATTTTCCTTGCATCGATTTAAACTAATTTACTTATTTTCGCAAGTTTTTTCAATAGTATAGAAAAAAACTTAAAGTATTCAAATTACTCAAATGTTTTGTACAAAGTAAAATAAATTTATAACAATTTCAGCTCTAAGACCTCGAAGGTTTAACAGTCGAAGTCGCTACTTAAGGGTAAGATTTAAATTTTTATTTATTGATTGTGATGATTTAACTTTTTTTTAATAGTCTATGTCTTAAAGTTCAAGTTTTTTTTTTGAAATTTTAAAAATAGTAGTAGTAAACAGACCTTTATTAACTTTTACTATTATTGTTAACTTTGTTTACATAATAAAAGATAATTCAACAAAAACATAACATTGAAATTTAGTTACCTTAAAATTGTAATAGTTTTTATTTAACATTTAGATGTAGTCGATGATATTTTTTTATTACTCAAATTATCAATAATAAGAAGTTACTTTATAGTTTACTAAACAATAAGATTTTTTTAACATTAAAATACTGTCTTTGTAAGTCGATAAAATCTAACTTGCATCACTTAAAACTTAAGGTTTTCTTTTTTTTTAAGTATAAACAGTCAACACTTTTTTAACAAATTTATAAAATAATCAACAAAAGCTTAAATAAAGTTTTTACTTATAGCTTTTGGTATAACCTTAGTTGTTGAATAGAATACATCGTATAAGACTATGTATTTAAATAAGATTTAACTTTTTAAAATTAAATAAAAACTAAAAAAATATAAAGTTTAAATTAAAAAGTTTAGTAGTCTTTCTGAAAAATCGAGACATAATTCTTTTTTATTGTTGTTACTACTAAAATACCTTTTTTTTTTAAACTGTTCTAATTTTAGGCTAGAAGAGTTCCTATTGGTCCAAGAGGGGAAAAAGGACTTCCTGTTAGTTTAACTTATTTGTTACATATGTTTACATTTGTAAACCTTTACAAATCCAAAGTTGAAACAATCTACCTGTTTTGTATTTGTTAAAAATATATTTTTTAGTTTTTTTAATTTTCATATTTTTACTTTTAGGGTTTACCAGGTAAACAAGGAATTCCAGGTGAAAGTTGTTCAAACTGTCGTGAGGTTTTTAATTCATTACTACTAGAACAAAACTTTGTTGCCAACAAAAAACAACAATCAGTAAGTTACTAACAATTATTTTTTTTATTTTTGCTACTCGAGGTAATAAAAAGTAAAAGCAAAATGTTATAATCTGTAACTGTAAAAGTTTTGTAAACAAACTCCATAACCCAACATTTAGTGAAGCTTTTAACTAAGACAAGCTTTCTACTAAAAGTAAATCAAGGAGATAAATACATGTCAACATTTTAAACAAATGCTTTCTAGTACTTTTAAGCTCAACATAATTACATTCGTTTATACTTAACAAGCTTAAAAAATGAGCAAGTAGCATTAAAACTTTAAAATAAAATTTTGTGCAAAGTAAAGATTTGTATTTATTTTACTAAACATTTAAATTTGTATTAACTTCTTTTGTATTATCTTTTTAAAATTTACTTAGATTTGATTGTTGAGTCTAGTTATTGTAAAATATTTATTTAAGGAACATTTATACTAATTTAAATACAATTAAACTCATCATAAGGTTTATTTTGTTGTAAAATTAACCATATATAAAATATATTAGGGAGACAATGGAGATTGTGTTCCGGGACTTACTGAAAATCAAGTTATTGAAATTGTCAAAAAATACTTCGATGAAAATTTAAGCGGTTAGTTGAGTATATTTAAAAAGATTTGTTATGTTACTGGTTTTTATTATTAAGTTTAAACACAAATCATTAACTTTAAGATATTGTGTATACTATACTTTTGAAACAAACAAACGTATATAATTTAAAAAAGAATTAGCATAAATTTTGTATAATGATTTTTTATAGAAAAGCTAGATGCAATTCTGAAGGAAAAACTCGGTAGATAATAAACAGACGATTGGTTAGTCAAGTTTTTATACCATCTAAACACAATTTACTCAAATTACAAATGAAAGTTTTATTTTTACCACGTTAAGTAAAAAAAGCTTGATTAAGTCTATTCTTTTATTTCAAATTAACTACTGTTCATATATACTTAATTTAAATTAATTTGTTTTTATTATAAAAGTTTGAATAACTTTATTATTTCAGTATATCATTAATTGTAATTATATAAATTCGCGTACTGTATTTAAAAAATTAACTATTTTCAATTATTTTTTTGGTAAAAATTCTCAGTTTTAAGTCAGTTAAAAGGATTGAGAAAAAAAAGATACAAAAGTGATAGGAAAAGTTTACTAACTTATCACTATTAAAGCTGTTCAGAAATACTAATTTCAAAATCTAAAACAGATTTAATTAATTTAAGAAAAAGAATTTGAGAACTTGAACTTAGAATAAAGAAGAACTTGTAGTATTGTTTGAACCATTTTACAATATTTACTGTTTTGGATAAAAAAATCATTAATTCATGACCTAAAGTTTGTCTTATATTTCAAAAAAAAAAAAATTTTATGCTTATAAAAAAGTTTTCGAAGTTTAGAACAAAGAATTATTTTCCTTTTAATTTTTATTTATTGAAATAAACAACAAATATTTTTTGTGATACAAATTTCTGCTGTTTTGTTTACATACGTGTCATCACCACATTCTTAATGTACAAAACTGCCTTTTCTCAATTCAACGCATGTTTTTATTTGTTGCCTTTTGTGTTGATTATTTGATGACGTCATACTTTTGAGCTTACTATTTTCATAGTTACGTTTGCTATTTTTTATCGTTTTAGAGCAAATCTTTAATGCTGTATAACGATTTATTAATGTAACAGGGTGAGTTAAAAGTTTTTAAACATTACTTTCTGACTTGAATTAAGATCATTATTAAGTTTTTTTAATATACTTTAAGACTTGATTATCTATTAATCTTATAAAGATTCTACAATATTTCGAGTTAAACATATTTTAAACATATTATCTAAGAATGAAAAGTAAAGTTTTTATTAAATTAAACTACGTTTTTTTATACAATGTTAATTTATAAAAGTTTCCAAACAAAAAACAGTAAACTAAGCCTAAGTTATTTCCTAAAGTAAAAGTTTTAGTAAACTACTTTGTTGATAACAAAAGACTATGACTTTTCAAAAATGTTCAAAAAGTTTAAATATCACGTTTTTATCAAGTAAATTAAGAAGTTTATCATTCGTGTTTTTGGTTTTCCAACAACAACTTAGTTATAAAATTAAATTTCGAGAAAACGGAACTTTCATACACTTATGTATATAAATTTAAAACCATCCTCAATTTTTTTATTACTTTTTGTTGCTTGTTGCTACTAGAAATTAAAATAAAGTTTATTTTAACTGCTGAAATTTTAGCTGCTTTAGTTATAATTTAATTTATTTATATTACCAATTTGTTAGTTACTGAAATAAAAAGCATTAAGATATTTTATTTTTAAGTTATGTTTCATAATTTTCAAAGTAAACTTTTATATATACTTTTGGTTGTTGTTTGTTTAAACGTAAAAAGTTATGTTTTTTTTTAATAATACAAAATACTAAAGTCTTGTAAAAATATGAAGTTTACTGAAACTAGCTAAATCTTTACAGACACTTTTGACCTAATTTTAAGTATAAATAGTTTCACAACATCTATCATAAAAGTATTCAAACAAAAACTTTGTTTTTTTCGAAAAACTTGTAATTACAAGTAATTTTTAAACTAACAGGATTTATATAATCTTCTATAAATATTTAAAAACTTCAAAACTAATAACTTGTAAATAAAACTAAAATATAAGTTAACTTAAAAAAATATAAGTTTTTTTGTTTTAATTTAGCTTTTCAGACTTTATAAAATAAACAAAGTTTCAAAATAAAATAAAAACATTTTTAAGTTCAAAAAGTAGTTTAAGGAATTTAGAATAAATTATTGAAAACAAAACAAAAATTTTATATTTTTTGACTCGTAAAAAATACTTGTTAAATACTCTGGTTTTAATTTTCGCTCGGTTAAGCAATTCGTACTATTATGTAAAAACAGTTATAATTTTATTTGTTTATAGTTTTATATAACTAAAGTTAAGAATTAAACTTATAAAACACAATTCATAAAAAGAATTGTTTTATTTTTGTTCTCACTAGTTATAAGATAATTTTAAATTATAAAGTTTTATAAATAACTTATTTTAAAATAATATCAAAACATTAGTATTTTTAAAAGTAAAGCAGATTTTGTCAAAACCCGCTACAAACTTAAATGCATTATACTATATAAACTACATAAAATATAACTTTAAAAGTCTTATAACACATCCTATCATATTTACTTTTTTGGTAATAGAACCTGAAAATAATTTTTTTACGTATGTAAAAAAAATAAGACTAAATATTTTTTTGTTAAAATTTTTTTGTTCTTAATAAAAGTAAAATTTGGTCCTATTAAAAATTTTCAAAACAAATATTGTTAAACGAATACCTCTTAACTCAGTGAAAAACATAAATTTAAAGTTGTAAAAGTGTTTTCAAAATAAAAATGAACAGGTTCATACTTTTATTTATGTTTTAATAAGCATGAAAATAAGATAAAAGCTCAATAATAAAACTACGGTAACATGTAATACTCTCTCGATACTGACAATTTGTTTCCTCTTATTAACCTCTTATTTGTAACAATTTCTCACAAATTTACATAAAACTTTATACAATGATAAAACATAATTGGTTTTCATTGGTAAAACCTCAACTTTGCGGTTTACGTATAATTTATTTCTGTTCTTTAAACGCTTCATATAACAGAATTGCTAGTTATTTCAAAACAATGGAAACTAGAGTACTACTGAAAGTAAACTTCTTCAAATGTTTAAAACGTATTAAGTTTGCAAATTTAAGTTTTTATTGTTAGTGCAATTTTATTCTAAAAATAATTTCTTGGTATCCTGCCAGCCAACTCTATTTCTAATCCAATTACGAATTACAGTAAAATGCTACTTTGTTTTACTGCAAACACAAAAACACTTGTGTTGTTTAAAACAGTTTTAATTTTTCATGTTTTTACATTTTATAAATAGCTAAAAATAAAATAGTAAGTGTAAATTACAAATAGTTTGAAATTTTAAACGAATTTTAAATATTTTTTGTAAACGGATACTATTTTATCTTAAATTTTTAACTAAAACTACGCAATGTTGATTAATACAACAAAAAAAGATTGGTGTATAAAATCTTTTTAGATTAGAAACAAAGTAATATGTTGAAAGCATTGATAAAAATTATGTTTATTAAGTTTTGGATTTTTAAAAACATGTTATCAAGGTTAGTTTATAACAACTTAAATTTTTACTTAAACATTTGACGTTTACAAAAGTAATAATATTTCATTAGTTTTTTTATTATTTCTGCATCGTGGGTGGTAGGAAAACAATTTAGATAAAAATATATTTATATTGACATAATCCTTTAAATATTTTATTTTGAGTGATGTACTTAAAGGTAGTTGTGTTAAAAAGCTAAACTTGTTTAAATACAAATAAACAAATATTTTTATTTATGTTTGAAATTTTGTTTTAAAAGTATAATATTAAAAACTATTTTGATGTTTTAAAAACAAAGAACGCAAATACAACTTTTTAATAATTAAAAATTCAGTAAATAATGTAATTGCAAAATTAACTTTTCTATAACAGCTATAAAACTTTACATAACAAAATTAAGACATAATCATTTTTATAGAAAAAATTACAGTAGCTTTAATTATAAAACTTAACCCAAACTTTAAATTTGTTTAAATTGAATTATAAATGTTAAACCCGAGTTTTCTTTATTTCTTTTTGAATAGCTTTAGTACATAAGATAACAGTTTTCGAGTCTCATGTTTCTTATTTTCGAATATCTTTTGTTGCTTATTTCAGTTATTATTAATTTAAAACTTTAAAGCTTTAAAGCTTATTTTGTAATTGTTTCAAAATTTAAACAAAAAACTTTTTAAATTATTAGTGTTTAAATTTACTACTCTGATATAAACGAACAGTTTGTCTTAAAAATACATACTAAACTAATTTAAAAAACAAGTTCAAATTCAACTATTTGTTGTATAGTCAGATTTTATATTTCCACATTTTAGCTAGGTTATATATAAAATTTAAATCCAGCTAGTTTTTAGATTGCTTTGTCGTTATTTCAAGTAAAAATTGGGCAATATTTTTCAAATGAGTTTTTAGTACTTTTACATTATTTATTAGCGTCTACAATAATATGCATCAGATATTTAGCATAACAAAATTAAAAACATAAAAATATTAAGCAAAATATTTGCTTAGAAAAACATTTCCACAAATTTCATTTAAAAAAACTTTGAATTTAATTATTTAAAACTGATTTTAATGTTTTATAATTTTAGTCTAAGGATACATATTATAGAACTGTTTGAACAAAACAACTATGCAGTAAAACTTATTTAATGTGATTTTATGTCTAAGAATGTACTCAAAAGTCAGTTTCAAAAAATTTCTTTCTGACTTTTTCGTATAAAAACCTTGGATCGTTTTTAATGTTGTCAATTTTTATCAGTAGTTAAAATACACCTTTTGTTATAGATAAAATAAAACAAAACATAACATGCTTAAAAAGTTTTGCTAACTGCTAAAACTTTCACTCTAGTTTAACTTACTATCAAAGTTTAATTACAATCGTAACGGAGCTAAAAGTTTTAAGAAACACCTAGTATAAATTATCATAAATTTTTACCGTTTAAAATAGTTCTTAATAAAACACGGTTTTAATAAATAGTCATATAAATCAGATTGCTAACATTTTTTTTATTTAATATATAATTGTTTGATCACTCTTAACTACAAAACAGGCATTAGAAAAACAAGTTTTAATCTAAATCTACTAGATTGTTTTTTAAGTTTAAAATAAACAACTTAGCATTATGTTTTAGAGTATGTTATAGATTTACAAAGTAAACAAATTGAACAAAATTATGTATAAATATCTTTTATTTGTTTTTTTGTAACTTTGTACCAACACTTTTGTTTTACTAAGAAACTTTAGTTGAACTTAAGAAAAGTTCTTAAATTTAGATGCGCTTCTAATATAAGTGCAAGTAAAGTTGCAATAGCATAAAGTAGAGTTGAAATAGCATAAATATACATGTAAATTGGTTTTAAAAATGTATAGTTTTTATTTTGTTTTAACAAGCATTACTTATTAATATTTATATAATAAAAATGTTATGCTAGCTATAAAACATTAACAACAAAATTTATATTACTTTATTTGATAAATGCTTAAAGCTAGGAAATCGGACCATATAACTTTAAAACTCATTTTAGCTAACACTTTAACACCATCATAAATGTTATTAATTTGTAAATAAACATTAACCATTAAAATTTAGTTTATACTACAAGAAAAAATGTTTAAACGCATATTGAAAAAATCTATAGTAATTTTATAACAAAAATTAAGCATAAAGTTTAAAACACGAAAAAAAAAAGTTTTTTAATGTTGCTTTTAAATGCCCAGAAACTGCTAATCAAAGTTTTATAATAAAGCTAAAAACTAAATATTGTTTATAAATTCCATATTTTAATAAAAACTTCTTGTTTTGAATTTCGTTCAGTTAGATACACTTATATATATGCTTTATCAAAACAAAGTTTAATTAGGGGTTAGCTTATAATAATTAAGCAAAGAAAAGTTCTAAAACTATTTTGATGTTATTGATAAGAAGTTCATATTAGGTTGTTTAGGTATATTATATGTATAAAACACGACAACGGTTTATTTGGTAAATTTTACAGCGCTTAATTCTATTAACACAGATTTTATTAGGTTAATGTGAACCTAACTATTTTAGCATCATTTTAAATTCTCTAGTTTTAAATTCTATATTTTTTTGAAAAAAATCATCATATACTATTAACTTTAAGCTATAAGTTTTAATTAGATTTTGTTCAGTTTTTGTTATATATTTTTTTCTTTTATTTTAAGTTTAGCCTTATGTTTTCCTACATGTTATTGTAAAATTTTTTACAGATTTTAAACAACTAAAAATATCGTTTTCAAACTAGTGAAACATTGTAATATTAATAAAATTTAAAATTTATAATTGTATTTATATTATTAAAAAATAAATACTTTTGATTTTAAGATAAAGCTGTTTTTAAATATTAGTCAAATATAAATCTAATGTCTTAACAACTATTATCTTGTTGTTTAAAGTTATTTAAGCCGATATTCTTTATTGAGACAATAGTTTAAGTTTGTAACCATATTCGTATAGAGCAGGGGTCGGCAAACTGCGGCCCGTAAGTTTTTTTTTAGCTAAAAATATACTATTTTAAAACGATAGAAATAAAAGTTTTTGTAATAAAAACTTAAAATTAGGCTCTAAATTCAGTAAATACTCATAACTACCGCTTTATTATTGCTTACTTTATCATATTTTTCGTTTAAAACAGTAATTATGTAGTGATTATTTCAATTATTTTAGAATAAGTGCTGCCTTGAAAACTTTTTTTCTAGATAGTGTGGCCGGCAATAAATGCTTTCTATGAAAATTGATTCGCCAGTCACAAAAGGCTGCCGACCCCTAGTATAGATTAAACTAATTAATAATATAAATGTTTGTAAGTGCATGAGAGAGAATTATACTTAAAATATTCTACTTAAATTTTCTTACTTTATTGACTAAAAATATGTTATCTTGTAAAAAACAAAAGCAAGTATTTATTTAAGTTTTGTATCTGATGCTGATTATTGAAGAAAAGAAGTTAAAAAAGTGTTTTTAGTAATTCAATTAGTAAACTAGCATTACCAAAAGTAAAGAAAACATTAAAACTAAAAAGCCAATTACTTTTGATTAGTATTCTTAAAAAAACTTTCAAATTAAAAACTGTATATCAAATTCATCTTAATAAACTATTTTGCATTGAATACTTTATACATGGCCTTAGATCATAATAAACATAAAATTTGTATATGATAATTTACTTATATAGTTTCATTTTAATTTAAAGGTTTGTTACACATTTTTAACAATAGTTAGTGTTTATATGCCTTGTACAATATTTTATAGTTTGTCACACAGTGAACTAACACACCAAACACTGAAAATCTTACGGTTAAACACTAAGTAATCTGATATTGTTATAAAAAACACATTTGCTTTAAGATTTTAAATAAGGCTTTTACTGTAAATATTTTTATTCTCTTTTAATGACACGCTTTATAAAAGTTATACTTTTTATGACTAAAATGTGTACATTTGAATTAGCAGTTGTTCAATTAATACGTTTACTGCTATTAATATGTTTAAAGCTAATCGATTAAGAAAACTAAATTGAAAAACTCTATTTAGTTAGACCAATTTTATAATACTATGTTCACTTGTTGCAAATTGTAAGTGAAAAGAACAATATGTCAGCTGACTTCAAAGTTTTTAGGATTGTTTTATGTAATCTAACAAAAAAACATTTTTCCAACAAAATCTAAGTTGCTTTTTTTCGTAGTTCGAATCTTTTTTTTTTTTCGTAGTTAACTTTTGAAAAAAAAAAAACACAATGTGATTTCTTAAACAAATAATATATTCAAATCTAAAGAAAACAAAGTAATAATTCTATTAATACTTAAAAAACTGTTTTCCTACATTAAATAACTTAAACAATTAAAGTTTTACTAAAATTAATTTTCATTTAAAAGTTTATGAAAGTTAATGTGAAGTACATATTTTAAACTTATTTAATCTGCTTCAAACCTGCTTACGAAAATACGCTTCATTTACTAATGTTTTAGCCTTATGATGCAAAGTTATAAAACAAAAAAAATATTTCCGTATCATCTTTTCTCAGTTGGTTTTATGCTCTGCATACTTAATTTTCATTAATCTTTTCGATCACCATATGAAGTGTTTTGAAATGCAAATTAAGAAAAACACTTTTAGTTTATAAGTTTTTAAAATCTGAGCTATACTTTAAAGCAATTCATAAAACGCCTTTAACACAAAATTTAGAATGTAACTATAGTATACTTTTTTATCGTAGAAAAATCAAGAGTTTTTTAGTTTTATTTTTAAATGCAAAATTCTTGTATTTTAACGTCTAAAACTTATGAAATAATAACTATTATACTATTTAGATTTTTATTTTAAAGTTTTACAAAATTGCTAACTAAACTAAAAGTCAAACTATGAAACACTTCAATAATAAAACTCATAACTTGACCCGATATCGGCAAAATACTAGTAGCTAAATAAGCAATAAATTAAAAATAAATTCGAACTTTTAGTAATTGCCTGAATAATACCATTCAAACTATTATATGTTTTTTATTGTGTTTTAATTTTTTTAATAAACAGTATTTACTATCTAGCTTAGTTTACATCAGTATGCAGAAAATTTTATTAAATTTAACATTAAGCATAACTTAGTTGATTTATTTACACTAGATATCAAAATTTGAAAAATAAAATTCAATGTAAGTTATCATATAGTTATAGAATAAACTACTAACCTTTATTAATTTTAGTACCAAAATGCTACCTTAAAGTGTTGTTTTCTTTAAAATTACTTTAGTTTTTGTTGATTTATTTGTCTTAAACTTTACTATATGATAAAATTCACTTATTTAAAATCTAAATTAAATCAGATTTTTTTTAATCGTTTTAGTAGCTTTTTCACATACAACATTCTAAAACTTTACACAACTCTGTATTATTAAAAAAAATAATTTAAATGAAACAAAAATTTGTTTTACCTTAAAGTTTAATTTTAATTTTAGTTATTCAACTAATTTTTATTATACTTTAAGTGAAAAACAAGCTTAGTAATTTTTTGATAGTTATGTTTTAAACTCTAAGATGATAAATTAGTTAACACTATCAATTTGTTAAATCAACATATAAATGAAGAAAAATATTAAAAATAGTAGAAAACGAGTTTGTTTATACTAAAAATCTTCTTAATAAAAATTATAACTTAATGAATTCAATTAAAATAAAGAAAAAACTTTTTATGTAGTCAAGTTTTTACTCGTTTGATATTCTTTATCGCACATATATGTCTATTAGTCTTCTAATTTAAAGTAATTTAAATTATTAGTCTCAACTTACTTTTTCTAATGTACTTGACATAACATTAAACTGTATCCTGGTATATGACTCAATAACCGAAAGATTTTTTAGCACACGAGGTCTTTGGACCTAATTTTTTAGCGCTTTTTTTCGTTCAATAAACAATACTACTATTTTTAAACTAAAAAAAGCTAAAATGATGCTTTAATTATATCATTTATAACTATTTCAGGTTTAAAATCTTTGTAATTAACCAGAAGATTTATTTAATGCAAAAAGATAAATTAAAGACTCTTTTTTTACAAAATAAACTTCAACAACACTATTAAAAAATGTTCTTTTTTTCAAAGTACGCTGATAATTTTTAAAAAGTTTAAGTTTTCAAAACACATAATAACCAATTTAGTAACTAAAAATAATTTATTTAACCTGAATAAACCAATTTTATAGCGTTTTTAGTATTATCAAAACAAAAACAATACTTTTAGTAGTTGTGCAAGTCAGTTAACAATGTTTACTTGGTTGTATTTTTAAATATTTTTTAAATTTTTTGTTGTTAATTAACATAATAATATAATATTATATACTTTTTTTTTCTATTTTGCAACTTACGGAATTCAATTGATAGTTTTATGTATTTAATAATCAAAATGTAACAAACGCTCATTGAATACATGTACTTTTATTTTTATCTACAATATTATAGGGTAAATGTATGATTTTGAAAATTGTTATAATAGACTTTTTAAATATTTGTGACTATTTTTAACAGTTTTTCTGATTTTTAGTAAAAAGTTTCAAAAGAAGTACTTTTAGTAAAATTATTTTTAAATCAGGGTGCTTGTTGTTATGTTCAAATTGTTACTACGTTTACAAAAGAAAAACTTTTATGCTTTAGCAATTACAATTTGCTTTTGCTGTTTTTATTCGTTAGCTATTTGTTAGTCTTAATTATTAAAGTTTTTGTTCTTTGGATGCTGTAATCAATTCAGTTTAATTTTAGTAATACAAAAGTAACAAGTTATTATTATTTAATATTTAATAATAATAGAACTTACTATAACGGAGTGTTTTACTTAAAAAGCATAAAAAATTAATCTTTACAAAATAATCTAATTCAAATAATCTGGGTGAGTGACTGAAGATAAAGACTAATATGTTTGTTACGTAAAAACATATAATGTTAACACTTGTTGTTTTGGTTGAAAAATCTTAACGTTTACGCATTAAAACATAAGACTAGTTTTATGTAGACTTGTTTAATAACAGTCAAGTATTTGTAAACTGAGTATCTTTTAATCTGTTAACGATTTATGTTTCTTTAAAAATATATTTCTAATAGAGTAATAATATGTTTGGCTTAAAATTTTAAAAAAGAGCAATATATTTTATAGTTTTCGTAAACCACCTTTTCTATTGTAGCCTTCTAATTAAATATGTTTTTGATTGATACATAAAACTTATTAACTTAGTTTAGTTTTTACTCACTCTGAATTTCTTAAAGTCTAGTTAAAGTTCAATTTAAACTTTAATTGTAAACAGTAGCTCATGTGGTTCAAATAATATTAATTTGTTTTTCTCTGTTTTAGTTAACTATACAAAGTTTTACAAAAAACTTGGCTTAAGAGTTTAAAAATAAAGTATTGTTTCTAATTTTCAAGAAAAAGTTAGTTAATTAAGTTTGTTTGACAAAAAAAATCACTAACAACCTTAATATAATAACCTTTTATAGTTTTGCTTTTATGATTTAAATTAAGTACAACTATATTTACTTTTGATGTAGTCCTAGATACTGTTCAAATACTAAGATTTTTAAGTATTAAAAGATATTCTTATTCGATTAGTTTGTAGAAGTTTTTGTCAAAAATTATATTGAAGTTTTTTTTTTACATTTAGGGTTGTTTTTAATGAAACATTTTTATATTTAACTAAATTTTAAGAAATGAATAGTTTAATTTCAACAGTAATCAAAAGAATCTAGTAAAATTTTTTAGAAAATATTTTGAGGTAATTAAATGTTTTATACGAATTTAGCGGTTCAAACTTCAATTATTACACTTTCCTAAAGGTATGAAGCTCAAAATTAAAAAAAAATGTTTCAAATTAATTTATGTATTAGAAAGTAAAAGTGCACAACTACGTTATTATACTAAACTTTGCTACTTCAAAAATTATTTTTTTATTGAAGTTTAAAAGTAATGTCTAGTATGAAACCTTTTTTTATGCTGAGATTTATTAAATTTTATATAGATACTATTAAGTAATTGTTGAAATGTTTAAAAACGTTCATTATAAAAAAAATTAAGTAAAATGTAGTAATTAATTTAATATACAATAAATTATGCTCATTTTTTATGTCCTTAACTAAAATTTGATATATACGGAAACTTAGTATTTTACTGTTAAACCATAAAAAATTTAAACATCCTCTATTGACTGTTATACTATTGTAATTGTTTTTTTAAGCTTTAGACATGCAAATAGTTTTCTAGAAAAATACAATTAAACACAAAATATTACTGTTACTCTTGTTCAAATAAGATAGGTTATAAAAAGCAGTGTTTACTAAATTAAGTCATAACTTTTAAATCAAATACTTTGTTTGCTAAAATATAATACTGTAATTGAAAATATTAATTTTTGTAGGGTAAATCCCTAACTAGGTACTATTTTTTCTAACTGCGTAACTTGGCATCTAAATCGTAATAAACTCTACAAGTTTCGTGTATAATTTTTTGTTATTATAGACATTAGTGTTTCAAATCATAACATACTGTATTCTAAGTTTTAATGTCAATATTACTTCAGTAATATGTATTATTTGTGCCTAATATAATACTTTTTTTTAGTAAATTGTAATCAGTTTTTTTGTATTTTAGTTTTAAAAATGACATAATTAAATATAATGTTGTTTTATCAATTTTTTTATTTTAATTATCATTAATAGTATGTAGCTGTTGGTTTTATTTAAATCATTAAATGAATATTGTTGGAAAACTATGCTAATTAGAAAATTAAGCAAACCATTAGTTTTTTTATTTTGTAAGTTTTTGTTGTAACCTGACGATTCAATTCATTTTGATACTAATACATTTTTCTAAGTTTAAAAATAACAAAAACTTCAAGTTAGTTTTAATCTGATTGTTGTTGGTAAATATAAAACTGTATTTTGTTAAAAAAATTCCTGTTTCCAGTTTTAAAACAAAATTTTTAGCATTATTCTAACACTATGTTTTATAAATACAAGCAATTGTTTTGGCTAACTTTCTACTTATATGACAAAGTGAGTGTTAGTTGAAAATAAGTATATTTTAAGGAAATAAATGTAAACGACTTGTATTAAAAATCTAAAACTATATTGTCTATTTAGAAAAATAATAAAATATAGCTAAATTAGTTGATTTTGTTATTGTCACAAGGGATTTATGAATAGCTAATTTAAAATTAATAATTTGTTTTAAAGCTCTACTTAACTTAGTTTTGTTTTTTTATTTGATAATTTCAGTTTTGCTGATAAGCTTAAAAATGTTTAAAAAGCTTTGACTCACCTTCGAAAGCAAATACAACGTTGTTTGTTAAATAAGATACCACAACAGAATACACAGAAACGTTTTAATTTACTAGGGAGCAGGGGCGTGTCTAGACTTTTTTCAAAGGGAGTTTACAATTTTTTTTTGTTCTTAATTTGCCGCTTAAGTACGCATTTCTTTCAAAAACAAAGTATTTTGCGTAGTAAAATTTAATAAACACTTTAGAAATTTTCATGAATGTCTATCATATAATTGTCTAAAGTTTTCTTATCTTCATAATTATTTTTTACTTTCAAAAATTAAAAAACATTAGATAAACAGAAAGCAAAAAATTGATAAGTAGTAAAATTCTTTTAATTTTAGTAAAACAATTATAGAATATACATTAGGTCATTTATTATTGACAATGCAGAAATTTGCGTTAAAAAGTGAAGCTAACATGAATAACGAAAATATTTATTAAGACGACACTGAACACGAGAACTAATCAAAATTAGTAACTAAAGTGACTTAAAATTAGTAAAAAATATTTAATGATATGTAAATAAATTGATAAATAAAACATTAATTAAACATATATTCTAGTTAAAATAATTAGCTAAACATCAGATTTTAATTAAAAGTTAGATATAATTTTGAAAACAAAATATGTAGTGAAAGTTACCAAAGTTAAAAATGAAACCAATTGAGTTGGATTAACATTCAAAATTAGTATTTTGATCTATTTTGATTGGCTTATTTTGTATCAAAAGTTTCATTTTTCGTATGTGCATCTTTTTAAATTATGACATTCTATATACAGTTTTTACTTTTTTTAACATAAAATCTTTTAAAACTACGTCATAACAGATTAAAATTATTCAAAAGTTAAGCAAAAAAGCACAGCTAAATCTGCTTAAATATGTAAAATATCCGATTAGATAATGTTCTAATTGAATAATCTAAGCTTTTTTTCTTATACTACTTTTTTCATAGGGTTCACAAGAAACTGGAAACCAGTCAAAACACGCCCCTGCTAGGGAGTTTCCCTATCTCGGAATTTTACTTCTTACTACGTAATTTTGCCAACATAAATCATATAAGTATAGTGCCAATCGTTAAATGACAACCATTTTGATTGGGGCTTCATAATAGTAGCAACCAAAAAGTTTGAAAAAAATATTTTGGTCGTCTAACCATAAGATTTAGTAAACAATGAAGCTGTATTTTGTTATTTAACATTAGATTAAACGTTTTAAGGAGATTTATTTTTGCAAAAATAAATTCTACTTTCAACTTAAGTAAAAAATATTAGTTTCACGTAAATTCTTAATGTATTTTGTTTTAACATCTTCTCGAAAAAGTGTTTAATTTTTTATGTTTATTTAAAGCTTATCAAAAAAGCATTCTTAAGTTTTAATAAAATTTATATAAAATGACTCCTCAAGTCGAAGAAAATGCTGAAAATACTGATTTTGTACTCATGTACAAATGCAAAAATGACCAGTGTCCGAAATCAGTTTGGATTACTTGCAAAGGTTTTACTGTTAAGGAAAGCAAATGCAGCTTGTGTAAAATTTCGTGTTCTCCAATGCATGCTGATGATGTAAGTTGTACTTTATTAAATCAATAAAAATAATATCATAACATTTTATAATTTTTTTTACTTTAATAAGCATATTTTAATGTATTAGGTACCTTATTATAGTTCTAGTTAGCTACTAAGCGTTTTAGGTAGATATTTAAGTTAATAATCCTTGCAACAAAAAACCAAGGTTGTTTCTGATGCGACGAGTTTACTTATCAAATAAATCAATGTGTTTATTTATTTATGGTTTTACCTCGAGTATTAAAGCTATTTTGCTATTGAAGCGCAAATATTAAACATTAATTTTACGATGGTCATCATTTATTGACTGAATAACAAAGTGTATTAAAATAGAAAATAAAATGAAGTAAATACTTTAAATTTCGAAATCCAAAAAAAATGCTATAATTAAATACTATGCAGCACTTTCTATCGCTAAAACGGCAAAACTAAATTAGGTATATATATTTACAAACTTAATATTTTGGTTTGATAGTTTGAAACTAAATAAAATAAATCTTGTTTTCAAACTTAAAATCAACCGAAATAACAAACTAAAGCTTAAATAATAAAACTAGTTATATAAGTTTTTATTTTTATAGTTTTTTGTCTTAATTAAAAAAGATTGCTCAATTTACTAGAATGTAAAGAGCTTATTTAAATAGAGGTGTGCAAATTAAATATTTTATTTACGACCCGGTTTCGGTGACAGAAAAATTGCGACCTTTTTAAGTAAAACAAAATATTAAACTGCACATAACAATGTTATTAGTTTACATTGTTGTGTGCAGTTTAATATTTTATTTTACTTGAAAAGGTCGCAATTTTTCTGTCACCAAAACCGAGTCGTAAATAAATACTTAATTTGCACACCTCTATTTAAGTTTTTATTTGTAAATTATAAATGTTAAGGAATAGTAAATTTTTAAAACTTCAATATAAATGCTTTTCTTAGATGAATGAAAAGCAGTATGCTTGGTTCGATGGTAAACTAAGAAGCTTTGGTAGTTACAAATGCAAGGACTGTAAGAAAAACTGGTCAAGTGGAAATAGTTGGGTTGATAAATGGCAAGCTTGTCATACCTGTGGCAATAAAATCTACCCTCATAATATGGTTTGTTAAAAGTGTTTTTTTTTTTTTTTTTTGCAAATATAAATAAACATATATATCAACTTATAAATACAAATATATACAAATATATAAACATATATTAATAGTTTTTTTTTAAGTTTTGATCAATAGTGCTCGACAAATTAAATAAGAGCTAAATATTTATTTGATTATATAACAACATACAACTTTATACAGCTCTTTCATATATGAGATATTTATTTGTCATATAATCCTCAGTAAACTACTTCAACCTTTTACGTCAATACATTAATAAAATGTTCAAATTTTATTTTCTGCAAAACATGTTTAATAAACTAACGTTTTACTGAAGATTATATGAGATAGAAATATCTAATACATTAAACAGCCGTATAAACTAATGTTAGTTATATAATCAAATAAATACATAAGTATTAATTTTTTTAAAATTTAAACAAATTGTACTAGGAGTATTGCGGTAGTAAAAAAAAATACCACTACCACAATATTCCTTTACTTTAGTTTTAGTTATAACTTTAGTACTTTCTATTCGGTTGAAAACAAATATCTATCTTAAATCAAAATTTTTTGTATTAAAAAATTTACTTTTTTTTTTGAGTTTAAACAACAAAAAGAATAAAATTAATTACAATAGTTAAACATTAAAAAGTTTCTAACTAAACTTATTTTGTTTTTTAAGTTTTGCTTCAAACTCTTTTAAATTTTTGTTATCTTAAACGAAAACAACAGGTTAGCTTTGGTAAATTTCATTAGCTGCAATAACTATTTGGTTTTGTTCGGTTAAACTTATTTGACATGAAATGAATTTAATTCTTTAAACTAACGGTTTTTGTTGTACATAAGTTTTTACTGTTTTATCCGAAAGTAGTAAAACAGCATTTTGTAAGAATTACGGTTTTATTCAATAAGTAAACACAATATTTAAGAAGTTTAAAATTATATTTACCAAACGTTTATCATTGTAGATTGTAGAGGGGAGAGTAAGTCTGATGTTTTTCTACCGTAAAAAATAGTTTAATTATTAATTTAAACTTATCGTTACTACTACATAACTAAACACTGTAATAAGTATAATAATTATATAGTAGATTTGTGGTATAAACTAAAAGTTTTTAAATAAATATATACACATTTGATAAATAAAATAAACAGCTGTTTTGATAAATGAAAGTTGTTTATTTATTTCTTCTTTATACCACAGAGACCACTAGGTAGACCAAGGTATGGAAAGCGTGGAGACAAAAAGAAGCATGACAGATCTACTTGTGAAAAATGCACAAACATTAACGATTTGTGTTTGAAAATGCAGGCTTTTAACATGTCAGATTCTCCAAAGAAAATGAAAAAATAAAAGAAAAATAATGCTGATGAACAAAAATCTAACTAAATTTTATATTTAATGTTATTGTAACTGAAATTCCTATTGTAAGTTTAGTTACTTCACATGACATCTAAAAAATAATATATAATTATAATTTACAATAACGACTTTGTAAACCATTTCTTGATAAAATGTTTAGTGTTTTTAATTCAGGACTATAAAATTTTCATACTACATTAGTTGACAAAAAGTCATACTATTTAAATTTGATAGTCACAAAAAACATTACTTATGTTTCTTTTTATTTTTGACAATTAAAACATAATTTTGTTCTGTTGATGTTCTTTTTATTTGTAATATACTTAATTTAAATTGTACAAACTACCTTTTTGAAGTATATTGAAGATAACATAAAGTTCAAAACAAACAGCATAAGTTTAAGTAATTAATTCAGCGAGTTATTTGTGAGAAATACCAAAACCACTTTAGAAACACTTTTCTTACGTTAACAACAAAAATATTTCCTTAGTATATTTGTTTCAAAGTAAAATGACTCAACAGTCTTTAAACTAAATATTTGAGATTTTCTAGACTGAACCTGTAAGTAACTTCATTTAAAAGTTTCAGTTAGTATGCAATTTATTATAACTTGAAATACGAAACAAAAAACTATAATTTTTTTTTTAATTTTCGAAATATTTTAACAGCAATTAAAGCAATTAGACTTAAAAAGAAGACAAGTTGTTTGAGTAACTAATAAGTATATTTTTAAAATTTAATTTTGATGGAAATTTTTTTTTCTAGTTATATATTGTCAAGAAGGATAACCAAATTAATAGTTTGAAGTAGAAGCATACATTTACTACTTTAGTTACACTAATAATCTTTCTGTTGACCTTTGAAATTACAGAAGTTTAAGTTTAAACTTAACAATAGTAGTTTTTATGCTCCTACAATATTGTCTATAAATTTTAAGTTTTTATTTTTTAGTATTAGCTTTTTGCCAAACGCTTAAAAAGTTTTCTAATATCAATTTAAAAATACAGTGAATTATTATACATAGCTTTGATCTAAAAAAATATATATTTTTAAGATAACTTTCTATATATGTTTTTCATCACAATTAAAATCAACATATGTAATCTTTTAAATAGTAAAAAAAAAATTAAAAAGGTCTTATATTGGATTTATAGTTTTGTTATTCATTTATAAAACGAAAACAACCAAAAATTCTAAAAGATAAGCAGTCGGTTTTTCAAAATTAATTAGCAAAAGTAAAAATAGTGGGTTTTACATCTAAAACGAAAGAAAACTATGAAATGAAAAGTGATTCTATAACTAAGTTGTTATAATCTATATGTAGCGTTAGCTAATTGTAAAATTAACTATGTCTAGTTGTCAAAACAAAAATGTAAATAAGTCATTTTAAGTGTATTAAACTGATATTTATACTATAAAAGTTCAAATAAAAGTAGTAACCAAAAAAATATTCTACTTATTTATGTATACTTACGGTTATTTTTACTGTAAACAGGATAAGCTTAATTTTTATTTACAGTAACTTACTAAAGTTTAAACCGTTATAGCTGAAATTTTACATTATTTAGAAAGTTTAAAAACGCTGAACTCGAGAAAACGAACAACTAGAATCAAATAAAATTTAAAAAATCTTTAAAAAAGAAAAAACATAAAATTGTTTAAAATATTATGCTGTGTTTTCAAAAGATTTATAACTAAAAAATTTAAAGTTTGTAGTTTTTTTTTCTGTATCCTTATAACAATAAGTTTAAGCATAAAATAAAAATGTTCGATTGAAAGCATTTGGTAGAAAAAAATTATTTAAAGTATGACAATAATTAGTTTTAATTGTTTTTTCTATATTAAACTTTATTCTTGTATATTTAAGAAATAGTTGTATGTTAAAGTTTACTACTTTAAACTTGTTTTTCGACCAAAATATTTGTATAAAGGTTTGTGAAAATAGTTTATAAAGTCAGAAGTTCAATAGAAAATAGGTGAAAGAGAATAAAACGACAGTTGTACTGAAATACGAGAGTTTAGTGCAGGGTTTCCCAAACTCATTTTCTAATTCGCCCCTTTTCAGAAATTTAAAAAATAATCGCCCCCACGATTTTATAAAGTAGTTTTTCTCTTGAGTACAAACCTTCTGAGCCGGAAAAGCTGTGTTCGAAATGTAATTTAGTTTGGTACTACTTATGCACGCACTTTTGGGCTGTGTTCAAAGTAGTTTACAGGGCTTGAGAAAATGAGTTACATTTGTTTTCTTATAAGTCCAGTAAAGTATATTAAAATATTTAATTATTTAAAAGCCTTGTGTAATCTGTAATCAATCCTGTTAAGATATGAATTGTTTTGAAACTTTTAGGGTAGTGGTGGACAACTTTTGTAATCAGCAATTCATATTTACTAAAAGATCTAGTTTCAACTCGTTAAAAAAATGTAATTGCGGGCTGCATAATTTAAAAAAATAACATATATGAAAATTAAAAAACTCGAGCAAAATTGTAATAAAATTAATTAGTATTATTATGATCTAGGAAATACTATTGTGAACTGAAAACCAAATTTCAAAATATTAAGTATCAAAAGACTTAATTTTGTTTATTTTGCACAAGTAGTTTTCAAGTTACTTAGCGGGTCGAAATTTGACTGGATCTTAACCGTAAGTTACCCATCTAAATTCTTAACTTAAACCTGACATTATAATAATATCTCATATAACGAATTTCCGACATTTAGAAGTTAATAATAAGTGACTTATTTAAGCCGCACAAAATACTTAAATTATTTTATAGATAGGCATACTCTAAAATTACTATACCAGAGATTAAAAAACTATAAAAGAATGAACAGTTTCGTTTAAATATAATAAAATAAATATAAAACATAATTTTTGATCTAGTTTGAGGAAGTTTGACCGACTGGTTAATTATCTCACATTAAAAGTGGTTTCATCAACAGCTTCAGTAAATGCAGTAAAATTATTAATTTCAATACAAAGATATATTATAAGCAAGTTAGTTATAAAGTTAAAAACTTAATTTTAAACTTTTTAAACTATATGTTTTGTAGTAGAATACAATTAAATAGTATTTGACGTGGAATAACCTTTAGGAAACTAAACCTTAATTTTAACAATTTATTTAATCTTAATTTAAATTCAAAAAAATAAAATCAACATTTTTACAGTTATTTTTGTGAACAAAAAGTAGTCGATTAGAAAGTTCTTTTAATTAGGTTAAAATTTTGTCTTGCAACTGTAGCATTCTTTTTGGTGACTTATTTAATACTGTTTGAATTTATTTTTTCTCTAGTTATTAGCCTATAATAATTTACCAGAAGTAAATTGTGAAAAACTAACAGCTAGTGTTGAACTAATAAAAAACAACACAATCTAATTGCTAATTATATACAAATATACACTACAAAATTAACCAGGTCAAAATAAAACTATCAGATTTAAAGCATAAACCATTTAAAAAATACAGTAGACTTCCGCTTGAGTTCGCTTTTTAACAAAATCAAAAAGTGCAAACTCAAAAATTATTGTTACTTTTTTTACAAAATGATAAATTTAAATATGTTATATGCAATAAAGTTATGCATAAACATGAAACCAACTAAAACATAAAACAAACATTTATTAAAAAAAGATCTATATAAGCTGTTAAATATTATGTTTTTTTGTTATTAATAGTTAGTTAGTAATAGACTTTATTTAAGTTAAACTTTAGAAAATATAAATTTACACGTTTTTTTGGTTAAAATGTGCGAACTCAAGAGGAAGTAAACCGTAATTAATATTTATTAGGCATTATGCAAACCTGTTGTAAAATAAATAACTTAATAAAAGTTTTATTATAAAAACACTACTTAAATACAAAACAAAGCAGGTTAAATAGGAAGTATTTTAAAAGATCAAATAAAATAAAAAAAACTTTCATAAAATAATGTCTGCTACTGAAGTCTAATATGATGTGAAGGATGAGGTTCATGACTGCTTGCAAGTTTTTCTTACCTGATTCTCAATCAGTAACGTAAAGTCTCCTTTACAAATATTTAGATTAGATCTTTTGCTCAAGATGTTGATAACTGAACTGAAAGCTTTCTCAACAACAAAGCTAGAAAGAAAAACTATGAACAACAATCTAAATTCCTCTCAAATGATCGGATACTTTTGCCTTAGTTTTTGTTGAGTCCAAAAGCTTTCATAATGTTCTTTGGAAAAATTTACTTTAAGTTCAAGGTCAGTTTGTAAGTCTGAGAAGGTTTCCTGTAAGTCGTTTACTTCAAAAAGATCTGCCTCGAAGGGATCCATATTTTTATCTATATGATAGCTTTTTTGTGTCAAATCGAAATTTTACTACTTAATATGTTGAAATTGTTAAAAATTCCAGATTTTTCAGGTTTTTTTTTGCCTAAATTGTCAACTTCCAGTTTTCTAGGTAAATTGGCAACCCTGTATAGTTTTATTTCTTAGTCTAACTTAGTGATTTATCAAAAAACAATTGGAAACATCATGAGGTGATATAACTATCACCTCATGACATTTCCAATAAAAATAAAATTATACAGGGTTGCCAGTTTACCTAGAAATTTAATAACATATAACATAGATTTTCACAAACAATTTATGATCACAAATAACATATATGTCAGGTTATAAAATGGTTAAAGGGATTCCGATCGTCTATGATTTATGTAATTGTTAAATAAGAAAATATATGAATGAAAATATGTAATTTACTTGAAAGTAGGAGTCATAAGTACTTGATTTTTTTCTCTAAGTTTTACATAAACAATTTTTTTTTTGTTTAAGTTTTATCTCAGGGTCAAATATTTAATAGCAAGCTAAAGTTAGTAAATAGCAATATAAAAATAAAAATTTTATGACAGCCCAAAATTTTAAAATCGCCCCCTTTTCGCCTCCTTACTAGTTATCGCCCCCCAACTTACTAAAATCGCCCCCAGGGGGGCGGTATCGCCCACTTTGGGAAACCCTGGTTTAGTATGTTCAAACTTAGCGTTTTAGTAGAGCTAAAGTTTGAAAAGCAAAATATGTGTAAAAAAGGTCTTTTACTATGATTTTTTTTATTAGTATTTAATTTTAATTACGTTTTGAAAATAAAATTAGGAAACTAAAGGGTTATTTTAAATTTATACATTTTACTAATTTCCTAACATTGAGCAATTTCTTGTTGTGTTTTACAAATTACTTTATTACATAAACTTTTCTATTTATCATATAAGTACTTTTGTATTTGTGTAGTATTTTTTTATAATTTAATCTGATTATAAAATAATAGATCGTAATATAATTAACAAATACTATTATAGGAAGGTTTTTGAACGTATTTATATACCATTTGCAACTTAATATGAATAAGTTATTCATTTTGTTTTTTATACTTTATTACACAAAGCTTTTCAAAATCATACAAGATTTCTTTGTCAAGTGATAAATTTTAAATGAAATTTGAAAAATGTTTGTTAAGTAAAGAGCTTAATAAATAACTTTAAATTATGACGTATGAATAAATTAAAATAAATACAAAAATTAGAGATTCAGTAATTAAAACTAAAGGTATGCTTATTAATAGATTGTTAATAATTTTGTTTTACCATTTAATGCTACTTGCGTATTTAAGTTAGGTCGCTCTTCCTCAATCAATATTGATTCCAGGCTGTAAAGTTCGCTTTTCTTACATCGTTTTAAAATTTTAAAATTTTGAACAATGTCAGAGTTTTGACAGGATTTGCAATTAAAAAGATGTTCAAATATTGCGCTGTTTTTATCTGTTCCGCAGTGGTCTGTAATTCGTCGGAATATTTGCCGTGATGTTTCTCCAATGTAAGAGATGCTCTGATCTGCAGAGCAGGTATATTTATAAATAACATTTGCGTCAAATACTTTCGAGCATTTACTTTTGTTGCTGAAGTAGTCAGAAACCTTTTTGCTGGTGTAGGCCGGTTTAATACTAATGTTGTGTTTTTGAAATATGGATGCTATTCGTTTTTGGAATCTTATTGAACAACTTCCAACGTAAACTGTTGTAAAATAAGCGTAGTTTTCAGTTTCTGTTTTCTTTTCATTTTTTGTGTTAATATTTTCATTTTGTTTAAATTTTGAATTGTCGATTTTGTGAGCTTCAAGAAATTTGTTGATTTTGGACTCTATAAGGTTTATTGGATATTGATTCTTGAGTAATAAGTTTTTAATTTTTGTAAGTTCATCTTTAAAAGCGGTAAAATTTGAGCATATATTAAGCGCTCTGTTTAGATAAAAGTTTATTAAACCGAGTTTCCAAGATTTAGGACAAATACTAGTATATTGCATAATTAGACCTGTGTCTGTTGGTTTTCTGTACACATTTGTGTGTAGTTGGTTTGATATTTGTTTTACTTCAGTGTCGAGAAAAGGTAGTTTTCCGTCAACGGATCTTTCTAAAGTGAATTCTAAGTTTGGGTGTAGAGTATTCATTTCATGATAGAAGTTTGTTAGTTCAGTTTGGTCTTGTGTGACTACGAATATATCATCTACATACCTTGTGTAGAATAGTGGTTTTGTTTTTGAATTTGTTTGTAATTGGTAATTTTCTTTTGATGCTACAAACCAATTGGCTAGGATTGGGGCTAATGGGCTGCCCATTGCAACACCGTCTATTTGTTTGTAGACTTTTTCACCATAAAGGAAAATACTTTGGGAGCACAACTGTAAAATTTTTCTTACTATTACTAAAAATATATTAAGAAAAATTTTACAGTTGTGCTCCCAAAGTATTTTCCTTTATGGTGAAAAAGTCTACAAACAAATAGACGGTGTTGCAATGGGCAGCCCATTAGCCCCAATCCTAGCCAATTGGTTTGTAGCATGCGTTCACCGGTAAACACAAAAGACGAAAAGAATAAACTTGATGGGTAGAATTTGTTTAAAAAAATTTGTAACTCATTATTATTTTCTTGATTTAAGTAAGGTTTATTTTATTAATCTGTAAGCTTAGTTATATTGAAAAAATAATAATGTGTTAGGGATCAAAAACTTTTTAGAGTAGGTTTTGAAATGAATTAAAAACAATTTATACAAATTTATAAAGTTCTTAGTTTGTATTAAAAATTTATAATAAGAGTATAGATTGTTTTAATTAAAATGATCGCTAGAATATTTAGGAAAGCATGTAAGTTTTGTTGTTTAGTAAACAATTTAAGTTTTTGCAATTTACACATTAAAAAGGAGTCTGCTGTCTTTTATATGGAACTTGCGAGCCGCTGTTATTTAAAACAATTGTAGTAATCAATATAAAAAAGCTATAAACTAAACATTTTATAAAATAAACAAATAACAAAACACTAGTAGCTATTAGTAATAAAACCTGTTTAGTTCTTTTTTATTTTTTTTTTAAATTAGTAAGTTTTTAGCTGAAAAGTACCTCGCGGGCCACAGAGTTTTTTATTTTTTTGTGAACCGCAGTTTGCCGAGCTCTGACTTTAATAAAACGTTTCAAATCGAGGTTTAAAATACAATTAGTATTTTATTAAAAATAATAAGTTAGTATAAAACATAGAATACATTGTTTTGTTAACAAAAAATACATGTTTTTAAGCCGTTAGTTTTATTAAGGTAACACAAAGTTCTCTAGTTTTGTATTTTGATTATTGATATGTGAGAAATGAAAACAAGTAAGTTATGAATTGTTTGCTAATAAAGCGTTCTTGTATGATAAAGTAATTGTCAATCATTATGATGTAATAGATGTAAATTTGTTGTAAGTTAAGTTTTCCGCTATTGTATATATGTCGTCAAAATAGCGAACTTTTGCGGGTAAATATTGTGCTATTGGGAAAAATAATGTATTATACCGGTAGAATAACTAAAATTCCACATATTTATTTCTAGTTTATAAATCATGACGAAATGTTATTTGTAACAGTTGTTTTTATTAAATTTATATTAGTAATTTTTTGCGTTTTATTATTGATAAGTTAAAGAGTAAAGCAAAACATTTTTTTAAAACTGTACAATTTAAACTTAACATAAGAAACTTTTATAATGAAAAAAAGATTTGACATCAACAAAAGAGAATAAAAAAAGCGATTGAAAACATATTTATACTATTTTTTTAATATAACTATTTACGGGTTGTTTAAAAGAAACATTTTATTAATTTTTACAACTTTGATTAACAAATATATAGTTATAAATTGTGGTGAGAAGATATAATAATAAAATATTTTTGGTTGGTAATTAACTTTTTATATATTGAATAATTCAACTTTTTTAACTATTTGTTGTCAAAATATCTTAATTATTACTAAAACACCTGTTTTATAAAACAAAGTAAGTCTTTTAAGAAGTATTTCAAACAAAGTAAGTCTCTTAAAGTTTTTAAATAGATTAGTTTAAAGAGTTATTAAACAAAAAGAAATTTATAATTAATCTCTAATTATCCTGGAAAGAATCGAGAAATATCTGAATTAAATGTAAATGTTTAACTTTAATTATTATAATATTAATTTTAATTATATTATTCATTAAAAACTTTTAAGTTTCACATGATCTTGAAGTTTTTAAACTAATAAATTAAAGAATAAGTTTTTAAGGATATCTGTTATATTATGTTTGTCAGCTAATTTTCTTTCTATAAGTTTAAACAGTTACAATGAATTTAGATTAATTAGTTTGATATTTTTAAAAAACTAAGTGTTAACCATGTTTTATCAAATGTACGTGCATCAGTTACAATTGCTTAAATTATTATAAGTTAGCTTTATAACAAGGACCTAATATTCAAGTGGTTATTTACATATTTGTTTTGGTATAGCTAAATTCCTATATTTAGACATTTATTCAAAATTGTAAAAGTATATAGTTTTAATTAAAAGAATAGATTTGTTTTATAATTTTCATTTTTTTTTTGTCGACAAATCTTTATTTTAAAGTGTTTTTTTTAATATTGCAGCTTTATTTTGTGTATTTTTTGTTTTTTTTTTTAATGTTATAGCTTTAATTAATGTTTGCTTATTTTTTGATAGGTTCAAATAAGTTGATAGTAGAGTCTTAATTCTTAAACATATTTAAAAAAATCTTCTAATTTATTAATTATTTATTATATATCTTCTCTTTTTTAAATCATATAAAAGGTTAAATTATTTGCTATAATTATTGAAAAATTTTAAAATTAAAACCATTTCAGATAGAAACTTTACCTTTTGACGTAGAGTTTAATATATATTTTATGTGTATACAATTTAAGACTTTATTTTATTTTTTGAAATATATATATATACTTTTATTTTAGAAAAATATTTAATGTTGTAAAGTTTAAAAGTCTCATTTTAGATAGAGTTTTTCGTTTTAGAGTCTAAATTTTGACTGTAAAGTTTTATTTCATTTGTAGCTCATTATAAATTTGATTAAGTTGGCTATGCAACTCGATTACCGACAGGTCATTTTGCGTATCAAGGTCCTTGAACCAAAAAATTTTGAGCAATTTTTCTTTTTTGTTCAATAAGCCCCTTTCCTTTCCTAATAAATGTACAGACATTATTTAATTTGACATACGCATGTGCAGATCAAATTTTTTAGTTTTTAAGTTTAAAAGTTTTTAATTTTTAGGCCTTCACTTTTTGTAAAATCTAGTTCTCATATAATTGCTAAAAACTTTTGTACAACTAAAAAATAAAATACAAGATTTGCAAATATCTTTGATAAAAAAGCTAAAAAGGTCTTATTGTTTAGTAAAAAAACGTTTAATAACATAAGTTATCAGCTAGAAATAATAAGTGTAAGTAATTGTAACACTTATGATAAACTAAGTTTAAAAATTTTACGAAAACTTTTTAGACACTTTTTATAAAATAAATCTGTCCTGATAAAATCACTCGCTTTTACCTAAAGTAAATTAGTTTTAATAAATTTTATCGCACAATACTAGTTTACTGTTTAATCTTAATAGCAAAAATTATATAAATAACCGTATTCATAAGGTGAACTTAATAATGTTAATATGTTTTTTTACCAATAAAACTATAAAGTATAGCTCCATAAACTTACAAAATTTTATTGCATTTTTATCAATATTTTAAAAATATAATTGACGTTTGAATGTCGTTTAAGTTTTTACTTTTGATAATAAAAATATTAACATTATTAACTTCTACCTTATGAATACTGATATTTATATGATTAGACCACCATAATTTATAAGTCCATATATCTATATTAAGAAGATTTGAAATATATCTTCACCAAATGAATTAAACTATTATTTACTGTATTCTAAAATTCAAATTAATGATAAAAATAAACTACTTTATTAGTGATATTATGTACATTAATTTAAGACATTATACAAAAGTCGTTTTTACTTGATACTTTAAAACACAGCAGCTGTTGTTTTTATCAAGTAAAAAAAACCAATGTAATAAAGCTAATATATTAAATAAGAAGAAGTTCTATGAGAATATTTATTTTTAGTTTGTTTTTAAAAGTATACTTATAAAAAAATATACTTTGTTGTCAATAAATAATGCTTAGAGTTGTTAGCAGAAATTAATGAAAATTTATTATTCAGAAAAGTATGTGCGAGCGTGTGAATCATTTGTTTAATAAGTATTTTTATTACAGATAAATTTTAAGCCAATTTATACATTTGAAATAATTTATAACTTTGTTGCATCATGAAACAGTAGAATATAAACAATTAAATAGATAATACTCAATACGTTTATATTTTTCTAAGTTAATATAACTACGGTAAAGTGTTTTTGTTATACTTTCTAAATATATTTTTTCACGTTTAATGGATCAATTTATTTTAATTAACCTAGATAAACAATTTTTATTTTTTGTTTTAGTATACTTTGTTTATAATTTTAGCGTTATTTGAATAAATTATACGATAGTAGTAAAAGTTTTTTTAATAAAAACTAAAAAGTAGTGTTTAAACAAGCCAGACTAATTAAAACAAAATATTTTTGTATAGTTTTGAAAACAAATTTCAGACATAAATTAAATTATTTGTTTATTTGTATCTAAACAACTTTTTAACGCAACAACTTTTAATTATATCACTCAAGATAAAATATTTAAAGAATTATGTCAATGTAAATACATTTTTATCTAAATTATTTTTTTACCACCCAGGTTGTAGAAATAATTAAAAAACAATTGAAAAATAATATAATATAAATAATGAAATATTAATACTTTCGTTAACATAGTTTGTATAAATAAAAGTTTAAATTATCATAAACTAAACTTGATAAGATCGTTAAAAAATCAAGTATTTAATAAATATAACTTTTAACAAAGTTGTAAACATATAATTTTTTACTTGTTAAAAATATTCTTATCAGCCAATTTTTATTTGTTTTTTAATTAATATTCCGTTTTTGTTTAAACTATTTAACTAAAACTAATATCTATTATATAAAACTATTTAAAACTCGTTTAAAATTCGACACAAAGTTTTTTTTATGTTTTTTTTGAGTTTAAATACATAGTAATTTTAATATTTTTTAACAACACAAGTGTTTTTGTGTTTGCAGTAAAACAAAGTAGTATTTTACTGTAATTCGTAATTGGATCAGAAATAGAGCTGGCTGGCAGGATACCAAGAAATTATTATTATTTAAAGTTTGCACAAACAGTAAAACTTAAATTTTGAAGCTTTATACGTTTTAAACATTCGAACAACATTTATTTTCGGTAGTACTTTAGCTTTCATTGTTTTTAAAATAATAAGCAAATCTGTCAGATTAAGCCTTTAAAGAACAGATCGAAATAATAAATATACAAAAAAAAATGTTTTACCAATGAAAACTATTTATGTTTTATTATTGCAAAAAGTTTAATATAAATTTGCTAAAACTTTTACAAATGAGAGAGAGATATACGGAAACAAATTGTCAGTATCGAGAGAGTATCACATGTTACCGTAATTTTATTATTGAGCTTTTATCCTATTTTATGCTTATAACTATAAACCTGCAATTTTTATTTTGAAAACAGTTTCATACGTTAGAAAAACATTATTTTTTCGTATGTATCGAAATTTTATAATTTTCAGCTAGATTTTACTTTTATTAAAAACAAAAAAAGTACAACAAAAAATATATCTTTTTTCAGACGTAATAAATTTGTAACAAGTTTATTTTATCAATTCTATTGACAAAAAATATATATTACGGCATCTATTAAAACCTTTACAAGTTTTAATTGTTAAATAGTTTATATCATGTATTTCAAGTTTGTAATAGGTCTAGTATATTTTATTTAAATAATCACTAGTTATTTTTATGATATTTTTTAGTGGTTTTTCTTGAAATATATTTTAATTAAATTTTAGTAAAGAATTCAATTTTAATATCATAACCACAAAAAAGGTCTTTAGTTTCTAACCGTCTGTATCAACAAGTTATAACTTATATAAAACTACAAGTATTTTTATTGAATAGTACGAAAACCGTGCAGAAATTTAAAAGTAGATACTTTATACAATAAGTTTTTTTATTTTGCTAATATATATACAAAAATAACGTTCTAAACATTAAAGCCTACTAAAAATATAAAATAAGTATCTTTCGCAAACAAAAAAAAAAAACATTCTGGATCCTTATGAGTTAATTATTAAAAAAAAAAGATTTTATCGAGTTTTAAAAATAGGTTTTAAGTTTAAAAAACTCGACTAAAACAAAAGAAAAGCTAAAAACTTAACTTTTTTCTTTTTTTTTTTTGATTTTACGGTTAGTTTATAAAAACATTTTATTTATAAGTTATTAGTTTTTTAATTTTTAGTCAAGAAAGTAGAGTGTTTATAAATTTAACAGATGTCAAAACAATTCGTGTAAATCCAAAAACTACTTGTTACATTCATTTTGTCAAAAAGAACCTAGTTAGTTTGACTTCTTTTTTAAAATATTTTGTGAAATTGTCAACTTATATAACTAAGTTAAAAAGTTTGTAAGGATATAATTAATTCTTGCTAGTTTCATATTTCTACAGAATTTTGGAATAATGTAGTATAAAATTATTTAGTTTTATAGTCTATATCAAAAAATACTTCAAAATTTGTAGGAAAAAGTTTATTTTTTATATCAAAAAACACGAGTTCAAAATTAAAATGTTGTGTTTGTTTCAATAATTATAAAATTAGATATATAAATCAATTATAACTTATTTAGTATTAAAAAAATTGCAGAAAAAAAAACTTTATTTTAGTTTATAGCAGCAACAAAAATCGAAAAGTAACACAATACGTAATCAAAAAGAAAATAGAGGACGGTTTTTGAATTTGTATACATAACTGTATGAAAGTTTTATTTATCGAGTTTTAATGCTATAAGCAAGTTGTTTTTAGAAAACAAAAGACACGAATGTTAAACTTCTTCAATTACTTGATAAAAACGTGGTTTTGAAATTTTTTTAACATTTTTGAAAAGTCGTAATCTTTTGCTATAAAGAAGATAATTATATTTCACTTAAACTATTACGTTAGGAAATAGTTTTAGTCATAGTTTACTATTACTTTTAAAAACATTTTAATGCAACATCGTTATGCAAAAAGCAAAGTTTTACTTTTTTGCACATTTTTTAATATAAATATATTAAACTTTTTAAAATAAGTTCAGATTTAAAGATTGTAAAATCAGTAGGTTAGTATGTTTTAAAGTGTATTTTCATGAAACTTAATAAACATTAAAAAATAAAGCAAAATGTAAAATTTAAACTTGGATTGTTTTATTTAATAAAACATTATAAGAGTTAAAAATTTTCTATAAAACGATAAAAAACAGCAAACGTCACTATGAAAATAGCAAGCTAAAGTATGACCTCATCAAATAATCAACACAAAAGGCAACAAATAAAAACATGTGTTGTATTGAGAAAAGGCAGTTTTGTACCTTAAGAATGTGGTGATGACACGTATGTAAACAAAACAGTGGAAACTTGTATCACAAAAATACTTTTTGTTTTTTTCATTAAAAAAATAGTAAATAATTTTGTTCTAAGCTTCAACATTTTTTATTGTAAACAAAAATTTGCTTTTATTAGATAAAACCTTTTATAAACTTTTGAATAAGGAATTATTATTTAAATTGAAACAGTAAAAATGGTAATACATTTCTAATCGATACTATAAGTTTTTTTTGGTTCTAATTCAAATTCTTGAAGTCTTTTTCTTAAATTCACCTATTTAATATTAAAGTCTTAAAATTTCATTCTAACTCTTCAAACTAATTTTTATTAATAGTTTTAATAATGATAAGTACGACTCGATAACTAAAAGTTTTTCGCGCAATAGACCCTAGGACCAAATATTTTGAGCGCTTTTTTTGTCGTTCATTAAACTAGTAATAAGTGAGTAAAGATACTAATTGTTATCACTTTTTTTTTATCAGTTCTTTGAAGTAGTAATGAATTAAAACTGATACTGATAAAACTTATTCGAAAAAACTATTAAAAAAAGTTTCAATCATATATATTAATAATACTAAAGATGTACTGAAATGGTAACAATATTAAACCATTATAAATAAGATTTAAATCTAATTAAGTTTTTGTTTTCTGTTTAAAGTGGTAAAAAATAAAATTTTGTTTAATTCTTAGCTTGAATACATTGCTTTTACCTTGTATTAAAACTTGACTAACCAATCGTCTGTTTATTATTTACCGAGCTTTTGTCGGAGAATTTCATCTAGCTTTTCTATAAAACATCATTAAGTAAAAATCGTTTTTAAAAAGACTTTTTTTATTTATATAGATGTTTAACTCAAAACTATAATAAACATATTTTTAATAATTGAATTATTACATTAATGAAACAGTAACTCAAGTTTTAAAACATACCACTTAAAATTTCATCAAAGTATTTTTTGACAATTTCAATAACTTGATTTTCAGTTAGTCCCGGAACACAATCTCCTTTGTGTCCCTAATATTTTAGATATGGTTAATTTTACAATAAAATAAACCTTATGAACTTTAGTGGCCAGTTTAACTGTATTCAGATTAGTTAAAGTGTTCCTTACACTAAAGTTTTACGTTACTTCGACTTGATAATAAAATCAAAGTAAATTTTAAATAGATAATACAAAATTAGTGAATACAAAGTTAGTTGTTTAGTAAAAGAAGTACAAATTTTAACTCTGCACGTAATCTAATTTAAATTTGAAGTTCTAATGATAATTACTCATTTGTTAAGTTTGTTTTCACTAAGCAAATATATGCTGTTATGTTGAACTTAAAAGTACTAGAAAGCTATTGTTTAAAATGTTGACATGCACTTATCTCCTTGATTTACTTCTGATAGAAAGCTTGTTTTGTAAAAAGTTTTACTAAATTCTGTGCTATGGAGTTTGTTTACAAAACTATTACGGTTACAGATAATAAAATTTGCTTTTACTTTTTAATAACTCAAGTAGTAAAACTAAAAACAAAATAATTGTTAGTAACTTACTGATTGTTGTTTTTTGTTGGAAACAAAGTTTTTTTCTAGTAGTAATGAATTAAAAACCTCACGACAGTTTGAACAACTTTCACCTGGAATTCCTTGTTTACCAGGTAAACCCTGTAAGTAAAAACATAACTTTAAAAGTATTTTAAACACAGCTTTTTGATAATAAAAAGTAATATAAGTAAGGTAAGTAAAATATAAATTATACTAACCGGAAAGCCTCTTTCCCCTTTTGGATTAATAGGACCCCTTCTAGCCTAAAATAAGCACAATTTAAAAAATAAAAGTGAACAAAAATTCAAATATATTTAAACTGATAGAATAAAAAATTAATTACTATTTTCTCTTTTAAAACTAAAACTGCATACTTAAATAATCCATTGACTCAAATTTACTTAAGATACATAGTGTCATATTCAAAGTTTAAATTTTATTTAGTTAAGTTGATTATATCAAAAAATTTGTTCAAAATGTTTTCATTGCTTATAGTTGTAAAAAAATACCCAAAAGGTTTAAGTTTTAAGTGATAAAAGTTAAGTTTTATCGCTTTATAAAGACCGTCTTTTATGTTTTATAAAATCAAAAATTTTTAATCTTTAGTCAGCTGTGAAAATAGTTTTTGTTATTGATAATTTGAGTAATTTCAGAAAAGTGTTGATTAAGTTTAAGTGTTGATACTATTGCAAATTAAAAGTAGAAATTTTATTTAGATATCTTTATTTAAATATCGCTTGTTCTACAAAAAGCTTAACAGTAACATGAAAGTTTAAAAATGTTTTGGTTGCTGTTACTAATTTTAGATTTCATAAAAAGATCACTTTAAGACAAATTTTTTCTTACCCTTAAGTAGCGATTTCTTCTATTAAACCTTGGAGATCTTAGAGTTCCTGAAGTTTTCATAAATTGAATTAAGCTTTATACATTTTTTAAACTTTTTAAATAATTTTTAATTTCCCTCAATATTTTTGAAAAATCAGCTTACATTTATGACAGGGAAATAAAATAGCTGTTTTGATCTTAAAAATAAATATATAAAAAAAATTTAAACAGAAAAAGTTTAAAAGCTTGTATGTAAAAGTTCAACATCTCTATTCGAATTATGAAAAAATAAAAAAACGTTTTTTTTAACACAAGAGTTAATAATATAAACAAAGAATAATTGTAATTATAATTAAAAAAAAATTAGCAAGAAACCTCGTTTCCTTACACTCGCTCTACAAATTGTTTCTTTTATTTTATAACGTTTCGGCTCCAGTTGATCAAAACTTTCAAATCTAAACTCGTAACCCAGGGATCCTGTGCTTCTCGATATTAGTCTCTGATTGCTCGAACCAATTTTCAACTTAATTATCAGTGCCCCTATAAAGCATAAAAAATATATTGTAATACTTAAGCTATCTGAAACTACAAAAAAGAAAAACAAAAAACAAAACAATTATCAAATAAGTAGTAGTAAAATTAAAGAAAGACCAAATTTGTCAATATTTGTAACGAAAGTTTTTAAATCATTTGCACTAGTAGTTTTTAAGATAAAAATACTTTGCTATAAGTGTCTAAAATGTCGACATCTAATTTTATATATAGATCATTTCAAAAATAGTGAATTAACTGGACCACAAAACATTGTCTTTTTTAATTCAGTTTGCTAAAAGGTTACAATATGAAACAAACGAACGTAAAAAATAATCATTTATTTTGTTACAGCATTGTAAATTTTATTAAAACTTTAAAGAAATATCAATGAACATAAAAATAACTTAATTTATTATATATAAATTATCAGTCAATAAATTTCTATTTTGAAAAAAGTTAAAAGGGCCACAGGTTTAACATTCCTTGCATACAAGTATTTGAAAACTTTACATAATATTTTTTAACAAACCATTATTTCTCAATCCGATAGCAGCATCTTTCGCTTCATCAATAGATTTATCTGTTGAAATGAGGACAACAATGTTGCGAGTCTTCACACCTCCATTAAACAAATTTATCTCAGATAGAATGTTGCTCCTCACAAAATTCAACGCTCTTCCTATATTTGCTTCTCCTCCTACGTTTTTATTTTATGTTAGAATAAAAAAAAATTGAACACTTGTCAAAAACTAAACTCGTTGCAACTTTTTTTATTACCAAATTCAGAGTGTAATTGTTTAATAATCAGTTCTTAAGTTGTTTAAATTAGCTCTTTAAGTAGATTTAACAAATTGAACTAACTACAGTTAATTTTAGCGTCTCAAGATATGACTATAATTTTAAACATCTAAAAAAGTTATCGATATTTTAAGCTTTTGAAAAATTTTTAGTATCTGCAACAAATAATATAAAACTAAAAGGATCATGAAATTTTCGGTTCAACCCAAAAAATGACTAAAATATGCTAAACTTTGAATTTACATGTATCAACAGATATATAAAAGCTCACCAGTAGGTTGAATCATGTTGATGTACGAATTAGTTTCCTGTTTCGTCAAACTCGTTGTCATGGGTAACACGATGTGGGGAGATTGGGCGAACTGGACTATTGACAACCCGACCCCGTGTGAATAGCGCCCACTAGTGTCTGCTTGCTTTTTACTTGACACTTTTCTAAAACTAAAATTACGTGTATAAAGTTTAGTGAAATAGACTTTGAATAACATCAATTTTTGTGTTTAGATTTTACCTTTTAAATTGAAAACTTGATATTCTACATACAAAAACATTTTGTCAGTCTGTAATCTGTTTTTTCTTTAAAAAAGTTAAGTTATTTTTATTTTGTTAGTAATAAAGCAGAATATATTCTTTTAGCATAGTTGTTGCAATAACAGTTGATTTTAAAAAATAAACTAAGCTAGATTTTTTTTTTAATTCAAAAATTAATAAACCTTAATGATTTCGTTTAAAAATAAAGTTTTCAATTTAAGTATTAATACTTTGTAAATTAAAAAAGAAGTTTTGTGCATAGTTTTTCAACAGAAGTGTTTTAAAGTGGATAAATTAGTGGTTGTTATTAATCAACAGAAGTTATGAGTTTAAACTACTATATTGATTAAAACTGCTTTTAGTAAAGAGAGTTCAAACTTTTGTGTGGATTGAATGCTAAGCGAAGTAATTAGTTTTTTCATCCATTTTTTAAGTTTGTCGAAGTTTTTAGATTTCATTTCTTTTGAAGTGTCAACCAAAAATATGACGTTACATCCAGAAACCAGACAGGATTGGCTACCTTTGGAAAAACATATAAAAATTTCATTAAATGTTGTAAATTTTACTAAGTAGTAGAATGTTTTTTATTATACAAACCAAATCATGTTTATGCTTTTAACTAAAATGTAAATGTAAACAGTTTTTACACTGTTGGTGTTTATCTATTTTTTACTGCGTTATTGTTTCACTACTTTATTGTATTCTTATTTAAAAGTTAGGCTGTTTGCACAAAGTAGGATTTTGGTTAATAACTAGTGTAAAAGAATAAAGTAAAACTTTATCATTTTTCTACTCACTTTTAGATAATAACAATTATAAACAAATGTGCACATTTTTTTGTTTACGCTATCCACATAAAATATTTTTTAGCAAAACTAAAAACATTAAAATACTTATTTGTTTGTTTTGTACATAAAAGTCGTATAGCATGTGAGCATTAAAGTTGCTACTTTTGACCACAAAAGGTTATGACAAACATTTATCGAATTAATAACTAACTAACTTTCACGATTAAAATAAAAACTCATTGTTCTGAGAGTTTAAATATTACTTAAAAGTTACGTTTTAGCACTTATACTGTTTACTTGTTATTTGTTTAATAACTTTTTAGCTACCAATAATTGGTATAAAAAGTTGAGGAAAAATATATTTCTTTTAAAGGTGTCTAAATTCATTAAATGCATCTAACACTGACATTTTCCAAGTAGCCACACATGCGATAATTGCTACAATTTAAGGTACTTAAAATCGTTCTACCTAGACTGAAATAGTATGAATTATAAATTTTTTGACTATTTTTCTAATCAAAACGACCTGAAAAATTTTTAAACCATGAAAATTTTTAAAAGCAATTAGCAAAATGTACTTTATGACTTTTAATGTACAAAAAGTATGTTATAAAAAGCTTAAGTTGACTCTAATAAGCTTAAAAAATTTAGCCAAATTAGGTTTAATATATAAAAAAAACCAACAAGGGTAGGCAAGCATCATTTAAATTGTATATAAACTGAGAATAATTTATAACCTGTTGTGTTAATTAATATTTACAAATTGTAATTGTTCTAGTTTGTTGTGTAAATGTTTTAAACATTTATATAAGCATGTTTCATACAGAACAATTTTAATTGTTACGTACAATATAACTGCCAAGCAATAAAAAAAAGTAAAACTTGTTTTACTTTTCTACTTGATTGTGTTAAGCCTAACATAAAATTTTATTGTTTTGTCAAGACATTTAATAAAACATTAATTATTGCTTAAAACTTTTCCTCATTTACCTTGATAAGCGTATTTGTTTCTAGTTTTTGTTTCAGGGTAAGGTTGCCACTCATTATTTGTCACATCTTCATTAGTGAACTCGTGGTAACCATCGTAGTTATCCGCCTGCTCTAAAAATGGCACGTCATCAAAACTGACATCAACATATTCTGTTAAAATGTCATCATCTTCTTCCAAGTACGGAACAATGTCGTCTTCAACAACGACATCGTCTTCAGAACGGGCGCAAAAAGCAATAAATAAAAAAGCGATGTAACTTTTGAACAATTTCATTTTTGTAAATTAAAAATCTAAATATAATATTATTTTTAAAAGAACTTGTTGTGTAAAAGTTGACTTTTCAAGTATATGTTTAAACACTTTAACTAAATTATAAACTTAAACTAACCTTTGTAATGCTTAAAAGCTACCAGTTATTTAAGTGAGAAAAAATTATATACAACTTTAACTGCATTAAGATATTTAAGTCACTATAAATTTGACTATAAACTATATAATTAAAAAAAGTTTTCTAAATCAAACTGAAACAAAAAACTACATCAACCAATATTTAAACAAACAAAATAGAAAGTAAAACTTCTATCTAGCAGGCGTATTTACATCTTAGTGCTCTTGAACTAGTATTGCTATATAACAAAGCAGTTTACATATAAAAAGCTTCTCTCACCTGTAAGTAAAAAAACTTTTTTCAACCGACGATTACCGAGAAAGTAAGTTGAGATGAAAACTTATTTTTCGTTAAATTTTTATACGATATTATGTTTTTTACTAAATAATATGTTTTACACATTTAATTTAAAAACTAAACTGTCTTTGAAAAGAATATATAATATTACTTTGGTTCTGTTTCTATCCCTTAAACTTGTGTATTAAGGTTAAAAGGTTTTCAATAAATCTTAAAATCAAATTTTTTAGAGCTTTTAAACTTCAAACTCTTAACTAAAACAAAGAAATTTCAATCATCTTGCTTGATTGAATGTTTGTATAAGTAGCAGATCAAAATTTTATTTACAAAAATGCTTCATAAATTATTAAGAAAATATTTTCCTTTTGTTTTCTTTACCAGTTTGTCATATATCTTTATAAGCTTTATCACTAGTGTTTCACTTTCTATTTTCGAAATATATCATTTAAGCTAAGTGCTAAAAGTGCAAATAAGGCTAAATAAAATGCCTAAAAGTTTTAGTAAAACTAAAATTACATATGTACTTTTGAATTCAATTTTTAATAAATATCATGGTATTTAAACTATAAAAGTGTAAATTATTATTATTTTTTTTAATATTAGTAATAATCAACAATACACTCTACTAACGTTTTTGTTATGTTTGTTTGATAGTATCGTGACTAAACGGAATAGCTGACCATGCTAATAAATTAGCTTAATTTCAATTAAACTTAAAACTGTTCAGTGCATAATTCTAGGAGGTTAATTAAGTTTCATATATTTTAAATTACCGAAAAAACTTTCTTAAAACAAAAAGATTTAAGCAAATTTAAAACAACTATATTAAAGGATATATTTTATTTGTTTTTAACTTAGTATAATGTTGAATGTATCTTTAACTACAATTTTCTACAATTACAAATAATTAACTACAAGTTTAATGTAAATACTGAATTTAAATGTAGGTAATTTCATAATTAAACAAATGCTTCAAATTTATAAACAAATTTATCTAAGCACCGTGCTTTTAAGCACTGATACCCATGTAACCGAGCTGTAACAAAACCTTAAATAATTTTAATTAAATTTTAACAAGTTAATGCTTTGAAATAAAAGTTATATTGTTCGCTTTGTAAAAGTAAAAAGATATTTTTGATAACAAAAAGGAGTGATTAAGCTTGCTATTGTTTATCTCTTTCTGTTAGCTAAGCATTTTTTTTTACTTCTTTGGGGTAAACCGGGTGGCAGAACTATTACGTCACAATAGAATCGCACCCACTTTTGTTTGTCGGTATCTCTAAGATTAGCTGCAGTCCGAAAAAACTTCGAGGTTAACCCACGTATAAAGCGTAATTGACCCCAATTTGTGTTTCTGAACTAGATTAACAAGCTATATTGATTTACTAAACCATAAAACAAAAGCAAGATAAAAGTTTGTGTTTTTCTAGTTGATAAATAGTATTAACTCATTGATAGCTTGATAAAATTAACTGAAGTTTCTGACAGCTCTATTCATCAAGATAAAAAATAATTTAATGTATTAGTTGAAACTTAACACGCTAAAAGCTTTAAGCCAAGACTTTTTTGAAACTAATTTGACAATATTAAATTATTTTAACCAAGTTTTCTTGGTTATTTTTAATGATGTGTTTGATAAAAAATCAATTTATTAGTTAAAAAGTAAATTAGCTTTTAAAAATTTTGATTAATAGTTTAGTTAATTTAACTATATGTATTAATTTGTTTACAGTTTCGAAAAAGAACTTTTTGAATGTCGTATACTTAAAAATAAACTAAATCGCAACTAGCTTAAAAATGAAAAAAAAAATTTAACATAAAACTTAACCCTACAATGATTTAAAAAATAAATATATTTGCTTTCTACTGTATAATGTTATAAATTTAATAACAGTTGACAGTTACTTTTAAGAAAATGGGAGTGTGTTTAGTTTTATGTGAATAAAAAAATTCGTAACTTTTTGTTACTTTAGAAAGTTCAAAACAAATATTAACTTATAATAAATTGTTGAACTCACTGTAAATTGTTTATAAATACTTACTTAAGTGTAAAAATCGCAATCAGTCATTTAAGGTCTGTATTTTTACAATTCTTAATTTTATATACAAGTTTCTTTAAAAACTTATAAAATTTAACCAACTATTAAATTGTTATTTTTTTTAAGTTATTTCGGTGTAAAAAACAATTTAGTATTATAACAAACAACATATAAATTAATTTATGATGTAAATGTTTATTATTCTCTTTGATAAAAAAATATTTACTTCATTGAAAGAAAAGTCAACAACATATTTTTGAATTATATTCGAAAAAAAAACGGAAATTCTTTAGAAAAAATACAAAATTTAAATCATTTTGGTTCTAGTAACTTAATAAAGTTCAAAACAATTATTCACTTTATTAAAAATTGCATAACTTATTTTAAAATATTTATAAATACTTACTTAAGTTTGAAAATCGCTTACAGATAAGTCTGTATTTTTATAACTTTTTAAATTTATATACAAGTTTACTTAAAAAATTACATCAATGTAACCAACTATCATAAGCTTTTTTATTTTCATTGTTATAAACAATTCAATACTATGAAAAAAATCAATATATAAACAGTGTTTCAAAAATTATAATTATTTAACTTTTTTCGTTATATGACATTTATATATAAGCATTTTACATTGTAAAATGAAAATAAACAACCTGTAATTGAATACTTGATATAAAACTAAAACTCTTTGGAAAAAATACAAAACCTAAATCTTTTTGGCTTTAGTAACCTAAGCTTTAGTATCAGCTTATGTTGAGCTAAAAAGCTTTGCTGAGTTAATAAAAACAATTTTAACCTTTAAGTTAAATTTTTACCATCATGAATAAACTAAAACTTTTTAAAACTTTGTATGCGCTGATAGATCTAACGCGTGCTCACAAAAATATAAAACACACAGTGTGTTTTGTCTATAATGTTGAAGTTTGTATAAGAAGTTATTAAAAAAACTTTAATTTAAAATACTGAGGAAAAATGTAATCGTTTATAACTAAATCAACTTAGTTATACAATTTGCATACTATTTTATTTTCAAAGTTAAAAATTTCTCGCTTTCTTAAGTTTAAAATTAGCAGTTAAGCCGTTGTATACATTTACACCTAAAAAATTTTAACATTTGCAAATAAACATTTATTTAACAAAACTATCACTTTGAAAACTTTAAATAAAAAACCCTTGATTGTCTTCAAAAATTTTCAAGTTTATATTTTTAAACAAAAGAAAAATAAGTTTATGATGTATATTTTTTTAAAATTTTTTTTTTAATTTATCGAGTTTCTTCGCTTAAAAACTAAATTAATAAAACATTTTTTATGTTATTTATATACTATTCAGTAGTTTTATAAACTAAGGTGTTTAATATGTACAATAAAAATAACTTGTAAGTATAACTCAAAAACAAAAGAACGTATTTTACTCTTATAACCAATTTTATAAACCTTTAATTTTAGTGATGCCTAAAATATTTTAAATATTACCATTTAATGCAGGGCAAAGCTAATTAAATTCTAAATTTTTACTTCATTATTATCTAAAACAGTTAAAAGTTTATTTTTGAAGTTAAAAATGTATCAAATTTTTAGTAATTTTTAATTGAATCTCTTTAAAAAGGCCATCACTTAAGTTACGACTTACATTATATCTTTTGATGTCCCATTTATTTATATTTCTAGATCTAAAAAATATTTAAATGAAGTTTTTTCTTACATATAAGTTTAAAAATAAACTTTAAAAAACTTTAACAAAGTTTTTTTTTTTTCGACAAAGTAAAACTTAGAAATAAAAATTTAAAAACTTCAATATTTAGTTAGTATGTAGACTGTTATATTAGAAAAAATACTTGAACATTTTTAAATTAAATCCACTGTTAAACACAAATAATTAATTGAAAAAACTACCAATAAACTCTTTTTTCTCAATAAGATTACTAATCTCCTCTTTAAAACACAAACAAAATTAAACTAAAATGCAATTCATTACAAACTTACCAAATCAAAACTAAAACAAGGTTCAAAGTTCTTTAATGTAAAAGTCAAGCTTGCAACCGTAAATTACATAAAAATAATTTATTTCAAACCATTTTTTTTTAAATTATGTGTTTTCTCTTAACAAAGCTATATATTTAGTGAAAATATCTCGTTTAAACTATATCAAACTATTTCAACGAAGTTTTTCATTTATTATCTAATAAAATGTTCGAGTTTATTTGCATACAATTTTTTTAAACCGTTTTTAAGTAGGTATTAATGCTTTCTATGTTTTTTTTTTATTTAAAAAGCAGTAGCAGTTTTATAGTTGATATTGAAAAATTACTAATTAGTGTTAAATACATTTCTTAAGACACACAAAACATTTATAAACCTAAATTTTATTAAGAAAAAAAAAATTAAAACTTTAAGTACAAAAAAGAAGTTGTACGTAAAAATTTCTAAGTTTTCAAGACACTTATTAAATCAGTATTATATTTTTTTAAGATTTTGTAAAAGTAGGGTAATCTATTTTGTAATTTTTTTGTTAATTAAACACCTGTTCAAAGTTTTTCAACTGACTAATATAACACAATGTAAAAACTTTTGAAGTATTTTAACTGTTTTTGTTATACATTTTCCAGCACTTGTATAAATTAAAGTTACCTAAAAGTAAGTTAAATATTTATGCAAAGCCTGATGTTTTTTAAGGAGTTATAAATAATTTATTTAGCTTACAAGCGTACTCATACCATATTAGATGTAAAAAAACACATGTAAAAACCTAAAAGCTTAAAACACAATGTTAGTTTTACGTTTTATAAAGCTTAAATTTGTCATTGAAAAAAATTATCTTATGAAATATAAAATTAAATTTTAAATCTATTTTGCTTACTTGAATAAAACTTTAGGTGTACAAGATATTGTAAGTGTATTAGTAAACTTTATACTTTTATAAAGTACTTTTTGTATGCTTACTTTCGTCTTATGATGACTTTTACTTTTTTTTAAATTTTTCGTTTATTTATTGTTCATTTCTAAAAATAAAAGACAAATTACACTTTTGTTGTAAGTTTTTTAAATACTTTTTAAGTATAATTATAATTTTAGGTTTAGTAATTAACTGTCACTTCAATTATATTAAATTTCTAAAACTTTTGTACGTTTGTTTTTATTTATTTTAGGTTTTTATCAATATCCACTTTTACTTTTTAATTTAAAACTAGTTTGTCTAGGTACGTCTTACTAATTTATATAATTTTTATAGTAGTTGTTTGAGCATAACACACTTTTTATGATATTTATAAGATACAACTAAAACACAATAAAGTTTCTGCATTAAAAACATAAATACTTCGAAATGAACAACAAGGTTCAAACTAAACTTTCCAAATAAAGGTTCATTGTTAGATTTGACCTGTGTCTAGTGTAACTTGCTATCACATAAGTGTTGCCATTGTTCAAATAAAATAATAAAAAATAATATGCCTTCTCGACTATTATTATGCGAATAGTGGTGTCGAAAAAATATTTTTTACCAGTTTAGTAACATACTTTTCTATTGTAGAAACATATAATAGTTTTATGGCATAGGGCAAATTTCTTTCAACAAAAATTCCAAAAAAAAATCTAATTTTAGAAGTTATTACCTATTTAAAATAATGATTTTTCAAAAAAGTTCAAGAAAGACACTCTTGTTTAAATTTAACGATTCAAAGAGTTTAAAAGTTTTTATTTTGTTATATGTATTATTTTTTGTACAATAGTTTTCAGCTATATCTTTTTTTTTTCTTTGTTAACATCATATTATTTAATGTTAACACTTATTTGATAAAAGTAACTAATTTTGTATATAATTCAATATAAATAAGGCTTTGCACTAGAAATAAAATGAATTAGTTTATACTATAAACTTCCTGATCTGTTATCAAGGCTTAAATTACTTTAAATGTTCTCACTTTCAGACACGCTTAGGTTTAATTAAATTTTTCGTATAAATAATTAAAGAATTTTGAACGGAATACTCAAGTACTTTTGATATATAAGAATACTAATGCAGTTATAGAGAAATGAAAAATTCCTTGTTGTACAATTTTTAAAGAAAAATAAATAATCCACTAATATTAACAAGTTTTTTGCTTAATGTACGGTAATTTTCTTTTCATTATTAACTTTTGTTATTCTAAAAGATTTACAAATACGGTTATACGGTCCTTATAAAGGAATTTAATTATTTCAGATTTCAGACTTGAGTAATTACTGTCGAAAGTAATTTTATCAAATATTAACTACTGAAAAGCTTTTATCCCAGTAAAGTTTTAAAATCTGAACTAAACAGGTCTAATCTAGGTTTTAACATGTATTGCAGCCAATTTTATAAAGTTAATATTTAATACACAAAATAACTTGAATATTACTTTTTGGTTTTCAATTGTCTATTTGTCAAAAATAAAAAAACTATTTCATAAGTTTCCAACCACATAAAAGTTAGTTTTTAAAAATTAGAAAACATGAAAAGTTTAGTTAAACAACTTTTCTTTAAAATAGTTTTTAACCTGTATCATTTTTTGTATTAAAGCTAAACAACTTAAAAAACTTTTATTACTATTGATAGTTTTTTTCGATCCATTAGTAGCTTTGTACAAGGTTAAAGATTTATAAAAGTTTTAATATTAAACCACTTTTTAAAGTTAAAATTTAATATTAATTTCACTTGTATGGTTTTAATAATAAAACTTTTGTTCGGCAATAAGTATGACTGAACTGAAAACATTGTTAATGATTAAAAATACAACTTTTAATTGTAACTTAAACTTATTTTAATTTAATTTAAACTATATAACTTTTCAACTTTAAGTTTATTCATTAACTGATAACCGAAAGGTTTTATCGTGCACCAGGTTTTAGGACGAAGTATTCTGAGCGCTTTTTTTGTCGTTTAATAAACTTTATATATTTTAAAAACAAAATATATTAGAAAACAAACGGATTATAACTGTAAAGTAGTTTTATAACATATTGAACTTTAAAAACAAATTATTTTTTTTATAGTTACACAAGACTGGGTTTTGTCGAAATAAATATTTTAGTAAACATTTTATTTCCTAAAATCAAGCAATACCTAGATGTTTTTCATAAATTACTTTATTAGTCAGTTTTTATATTTATTATACAAAGGCTTTTGTATTCAAGTGGTTTACTCATTAATTCAATTCAGAAAATATTTAGTTTGTAAAATAGTTAAAAAACTATTTCGTAAAATTATCATAAAAGAGATAAGAAGTAAGAATTTAAGAGCATGTGATGTAAGATACAATAACTAAAATGTTTTCTCCTTAGGCTAAACTTTTTGAGCGCTTTTTTATCGTTTAATAAACGATTATTTATTTTTAAAACCAGTATAACTTTAAAGTTTAAATTTATTCTTTATTAAAAGATAATAAAATTTATTTAACAACTTCTTTGTAAAAATATTTGTACAACTTTGTTTAACTTCATGTACTTAATGACAATTTTTCTGCTAACAAATTAAATTTTTTTTTCAGTATAACTAACTTTAATCTAGCCTTAGGTAAGTTTTAGTGTTACTAGTTCATCAGCGTTGCTTACTTTTTATAAATATATAATATTATTTTCTTTAAAACTGGGTAAATAAAAATTAAATTACAAAAAAAAAATAATGTTCTCAAACTACTAAATCAAAAAATAAAAACGATAAAATTCAAGCATCTAAAGATTTATAGAATGATAAGTGAATTACTTAATTACTGGTTATATACCACATAATTACATTTACACTTATTTTAATTAAGTAATTATGTAGTTTCCTTAAATAAAATATAATTTCAGGAAGTATGCTAAAAAATTAACATTATTAGGTCTTTTTAACCATTATGATATGTTTTTATTGTTACCAAAGGATATAATAAGTATTTAATTACAGTAATCACTGAAATTTAAATAAAACAAGTAGTAAAAAAGAGTTAGTTCAGAAGTTAAAAAGCAAAAAACTAAACTGTTTGAAACTTTAACTATGAAAAAAAACTTTTACACTGTTTATTTAAAAGGCTACGAAATATAAGTAGTTTCAAGTTTATTTTAAAATTAATCATGTACGCACATATCTTTAACAAAATAACAAGTTGAAAATATTTTTGGTATAACTTTCTGACATATCAAATAAGTTGTATGCAGGCTTTAAAAAAAAACTGTTTAATACGTAAACAATAAAGTTTCTGTTTTTATATTTTTTTTGTTTAATTGTAAGTAAAAAGCATTATTTCTTTATAGTTATTAAAAATAGTTGAAAAATGGTGTTATATACCAAACATAAAGTACATGTTATTGTTGAGCAAAAAATTTATTTAAAAAACAAAACTTTATTATTGTGAGTTATAATTGAGATGTGCAATACTTTTCTTTCCTATATATTTTAAATTTAAGCAGATGTACCAAATTACTGTTATTTTTAGAATATACTAAAATACTATAAACTTTATACTTTTAACTTTTTATACAGATCATATGATTAAAACAAGCTATTATTGGAGTAAATAGTTTGACATTTTGTTTTAATTACCTTTGATAACCTTGTACAACTAATTTTTCAGATTACTTTGTATATAGCACTATATTCAAAATTGCTAAATACATGTTTCTGTTACCAAATATTATTTTTGCTATTTTAAAAATATACAATCACGATAATTTTTAAACTGCTCAAAATTGTTGAAAAACCGACTAGAATTATTCTTCTTAGCTGCAAATTTATCATTAAATATTATACATACTAAAATTAAAGAAAGATTTATAAGAGTTATAAAAAAGCTAAAGAACATTTTTGATTAAAAAACGCGGATGTATTATGACTATTATAATTAATGAAAATATACCAAAATTTGTATTTACATTATGATCATTCTTTTAGACATTTAGAAAACTACAGTATGAAACTTATTAAATCAAGATGATAATACTTTAAGCTTTTATTAGTTTTATTGGTATACAGTATAAAAAATATCTTGAAAAAAAGTTTCTTCTATAACAATGCTTTTCAAAAGGCTTTCAATAATGTTTTGCATTGAATACTCAAAATAACTTTTCATCACTAAATTATTTAAGAACAATAAAACTTTATATAAAATTTTCAAAGCACTTTATTTAAATTGGTATTTTATAGGATTAACAGTAAGATTATTTAAGCAATGTTATTGATGCCACAAGACAGTTTAAAGTTATTTATAAACATAATCCATAATAAAACTGCAATGATCGAAAATAAACGGCAATTCAACTCATAAAACTCGTCTTATAAGTATTGTATTACTTTTATTGTATTCTATAGAAAGCTTTAACAAGGCCAAAACAATAATTCAAAAATTAAAAACAGCTTGTTTAAAAGTTTGAAAACTTTCTCTGTTTTTTTATCAATAAAGCTATTTAATAAATATTTAAGTTATGATAAATTTGTTTGTATTTTTTGTTAAATGTTGGTTAAGTTTTTGTACAAAAATAAAAGATTGAAAACTTACTATTAGAAAATTTACTCGCTTGAAATGCTTTATTTACAAAAGTTGAAAAACAACAAAAATAAAAAATCCATACCACATTGTTTGAAAGTTGCTTTTGGTTTTTTTTATGAAAAATACAGTAAACATAAACTAAGATTCTATAAAAAACAAGTATTTATACGTTCACATCGTATTTTCGTCGACTTTAAGTAATAATAGTAGCTTGGTTTAAAAAAAAAAATTATATACAAGAATTAAATTAAAATTAATAAAAAATAAGTATTTATACGTTCAGCATCGTATTTTTGTCGACTTTAAGTAATAATAGTAACTTGGTTTAAAAAAAAATTATATACAAGAATTAAATTAAAATTAATAAAAAACAAGTATTTATACGTTCAACATCGTATTTTTGTCGACTTTAAGTAATAATAGTAACTTAGTTAAAAAAAAAAATTATATACAAGAATTAAATTAAAAATAATCATGTGTTTTGTATGTTAGCTTTAAAAAATACACAGTTTATTCAAATGTTACATTTTGTTTCTGTAAACTTCATTATTTTTAATTTTTTGTATACCAAACTAAAATTATTAATGTTTATAAGCATCTTTATCTGTTTTTAAATTAATATTTTAAAAATAATAAACAAAGATTAAATTTTCGTGATTTAGTATAGAAGTTATTCTTAAGTATTGGTTATTGATTCAAAGTACTTTATGAAAATGCTACTAGTTTAATAGTCTACAAACAACAATCGTTTTGTATTTTAAAATGAATCAAAAATAAACTGATCTTAAGTTGCAGGACAAAACATTTAATTGTGTTAAAAAACAAGAAGTTTTATAAATATGCTCAAGTTTTTATGCTTAAAAAACGTCTTAGAATTATACATTAGTATGACAGTTTTTTAAATTTTTAATTTGAAACAATCTATATAAAACAAAAAGCTTTATTTTAAACTAAAATATTTATATGTTTAGTTTTATTTAGTGATAGTTTCATAACTAAAATAGCAACTTATAGAAAATCTAATTTTGTGTAACTATGTTTATTTTGAATTTCTATTATATTTTCTGCATTTTTTTAACAACTAAAACTGCAAATTCGTTTTAATTACAGCATTTTTACAAACAAAATAATTTAAATATTTTTTAAACTTTTAAACAATTATTAATTACGATATATTATTAATTAAAGATATAGTAAAATAATATTTTTTCTTTATTATTTTATATGTTGTATTTAAAGATTTTATTTGACTTGAAAACTAATTGGACTTAATTTATATTTCAATTGTTTTTAAATTGGTCCATTTGTTATTAATTTTAGAGCTTTTAATGAAATAATTTTATGCAGATTGCTTAAAAAGTATGTCCTTTCTTAGTTAACACTTAATATAAACTTTTTTTTAATTAACGATTCGCTTTAAGGTAGTTTTTTACTAAAATAAAGCACAAGTTTCCTTATCTCAAATTTGCGTTTAAGTTAGCATTGTAGAATCCTAAACATCACAGTTGACAAATAATGTTCAACTAACAATAATTACTTTAACAAACAAACATATGCTGAAACAACACAAGCAGCTATTACTAATGATGCTAACTTGCAACTTGATAAATAACTTGCTTTAACAAACTTGAATAGATTATTAAAGTTTTCAAGTTTGTGAAATTTTTTTTTTTCTTATAGTATATTTATTGAAATTTTATATACGTTCAATAAATTAATTATTAAAACGAAGTTTGTCTATTTTTTAATCTTAATAAAATACTAATACTTTGTTTTTTCGGAAAAATAAGTTTTACAACCTTTATTTTTGATAAAAATTAAAAATGAACTATAGTCGTATTATTTTTAAACAGATATAGTTAGTAGTAAAACTAAATGTAAATTTCATTCTGCAGAATTTATAATTTATAATTGTAAACATTTTAAAATTAAAGTGAAACTTTTACTTTGACACTATAACTACATATATGTTTTTATATTTAATTATATATTAACAGCAGTCGTTTGTTTGTAGTTTTTAATATATATTAACTTCATTAACTAGGTTGTTTTAACTTACTTAACTTTAACTGCATTAACAATTTTTATTACAAAACATTATCTTCATAATTTGTTTGATTTTGATTTATTAAACTTTTAAACTGAATTTTTTGTTATATGCTTTTTTATACTTTGTGTTGTTGTGGTAACTTATACTTTTATTAACTGGAGTTACATAAATAACATGTAAGTATTTTTTTCTGTGTTTCTTTTGATTTTATTAAGCAAGGTCAATAGATTGACTATATTTAATCAATTTTATTCTGCATATTTTTTTTAAGCCTTATTATTTAATATAGAATAAAACTAACAATCGTAAAAAAAATTAATGGAAACATTTAAACAATTAAGCGTATATTTTTAAGTATTGATTTTTATGAAAAAACGTAAGAAACGTAAGTTAAACGTTTTTATTTTCTGAAGGAACCTAAAACTTGTAGTTATGCAAAATGTTTTTTAATTTCAAATTATTAATCAGAAACACAATTAATGTTAACTTAATAGCTCGTATATTTTTACAATAGCTATTAACTTTTATACTTTTAGTATTTGATTAAAATTATGATTGGTATTACTTATTTTACTTTTAAAATTTGAACCAACTTTTATTTTACTTTATATAAAAGTTTTACTTTTAGTAAGAATTTATTTAATATGAGTTTTTGGTATTTATTTAAAAAAAAATTTATTTTTTACTCATAAACGTTGTTCTTTTTATATACAAAAATAATAAAAGTTATGGTAATGTTACCAAGATTTAGCTAGCTAATAAAAAATAGTTCCATAGCTTTTAGACAACGAGTAATTTTGTGCATTTATGATATAATTTAATAATATTCAACGTTCCAAAATTCATATTTACTTTTAGTTTCAGTATCAAACCTAACTAACTATTATAAAGTAATTAAAGTTTATACAACATATTTCCATAACTTTTTATTAGTATAAATTATATAATAATACAAATCTAAACACAGATTTTGCAGTCTCTGTCATTTTATTTTTATTGCAAAATTTATATTTAAAAATTCGATGCGGTGAAACTTAGTAACTATATAAGTTTTTCAATAAATATTTTTCAATACATGAATCTTTAGCTTGAATCGATTTTTTGTTCAACTTGTTTCAACCTTTTATTTGATTCATTAAAAAGCATTGTGCAACTTTCAGTTAGACGAAATTTTATATTCTCTGATTCTAATAGACGGCTTGTAATTACCTTAGGTAAAACTAAAATCAAACTGAGATTTTGCTTTTTACAAGACAAGATTTTATCGAATACCAAAATGTGGGCAGAAGTTAGCTGTCAAAGAAGCAACAACCAAAATGCCAAACTGTTAAGAGAAGAGAACGAGTAAAAAAAGAGTGAATAGCTGCAAGCTATCTACTGCTAAAAGCGGTGCGTAATTTTTATCAAGGAGCTATTTTTCGACATAACTTGTTCGCAATATATATATAGTTTATTAAAGGACAAAAAATACGCCCAACATTTTTTGTGCTAGAACCCGGTTAACGAAAAAACCTTTCGGTTTGTTTTTGAGTCGCACATCACGGATATCTTTTAACGTATGTTCGAGGAAAATAGTTCTTTTTTCTTACTGAAAAAATGCTTAAAATATTTTTTAGTGTAAGCTCTTGTGTAGTATTTGTTATCAATAAGATGTTTCTATTTAAAGTTGATTAAATTACAATCCTCGATATTTTCATATTGCTGCTTTACTAATTTGTATGTTTATTTTAAGTATCTTAAACAAGATAAAGCCTTTTACTAATGATGCTCAATTATTTTTTGCTGCCGACTTTATACAATTATTTTAAATTACAATCAGATACTGATAATCAACTCAACCAAGACACTTAAAATATTAGCCAGGTGAATAAAACTAAATCAAGTTAAATAATTGTCATTATAGTTGTTTTTATTTGTAATAGTAAATATTTTTTACCATTACAGATGCATTTCTTGCAGTTTTTAGCTATTTTTTAAATTATAACTGTATCAAAACTGTATTCAAAATTTAACTTGACGCTTACTTTTAACTAAATGATTGTATTATGTAAACTAATAAATCAATTCTTTAATATTAGTATGTTTTCAATCAAATCTATGTGTGATTTTTTGTTTACTTTGTTGGTATAAAATGTATAAAATTGTTAAACTATTAATAAAAAGTCGTTAAAATAGTTACAAAATAGGTTTGTGCTTATGCCAAAATGCTTTAATTTTGTTAATTAGGTGTAGTTTTTAAGTTTTTTGTACAGAACGAGCATATTTGCATATTTCTAAAACTATCGACGAATAATTTATTTAGATTATTAGATGTTACTTTAAAGTATGTTTGCGATTCTCAAAATATGACTCCATTTAATAAAGGTATTGCTTCTACTCATGGTTTGTGAACAAAATAATGAATAATATCAAGTTGTACAGAAAATATGAAAGCAATAAGTTTATATATTTTTAGTGTTTCCACTCCACTTAGAAGTCCGAACAAGATGGATCCCATCAAGGTATCCATGGTTTTCTACAAGCATAAAAACCTGAACAACAAATTTAATGCGTTCACCGGAAAATAGACGAACATTTGATTAGTAGTTTCAAGTATAGATAAATATGTTACTAATTACTAACTTTATTTGAAAATAAGGTCTAAATTCAATTTTAAAGCGCTCAGTAGTATATAAATTTATTATCAATTTCTCTATTGTTCAGTTCTAATATAATTAAAACAATTAAATTGTTCCTCTATGTAACTCGTTATTATTGTCTTTTTTGAATAAAGTTATTTATAAAGAAATAAATCAAAATGTTTTAAAAACCATAAAAACGTTAAAGTGGGTTATCAAATGAATTTACAAAAACTGAAAAGACCGCTAAAAATTTTAGTAAGAGTGCAAGTATATTTGATTATTTAAACTTTTTGACAATTTGTACATAAAACAGAGGTCGGCAGCCTTTTATAAGTCGCGGACCAGTTTTCTTAGTAAAAGTTACTCGCGGGCTACAGTTATTTAAAATGATTGTAGTAATCAAATAACATAGAAATTTATAAAACAACTACCACCAAGCACTAGTAAATATTAAGCCTATTTAAGTTTTTATCACAAAAAGTATTGTTGTTGTATGTTTAAAAACTATGTTTTTAACTAAATAATGCAAGTTTGTAAGCTCATATATCTGTTACCAGTAGAAAAAATATTTAAACATGTAAAAATAAAAGTATTGATATGTAAGAAATGAAAACAAGTAAGTTAAAGTTTGCTGACAAAGCTTTCTTGTATGATAAAGCAGATGTCAATCATTATGATGGAATAGATACGGATTTGAATAATATTTATATAGAAAGTAGGTGTAACTAAATATTCTTTGTAAATTAAATTTTCCACTATTGTGTATGTGTTTCGTCACAATAGCAAACTTTTGCGGGTAAATATTTTGCAATTGTGTAAAAATAATTTATTGTACCGGTAGAATAACTAAAATTCCACATGTTTATTTTTAGTTTATAAATTTATAATAAAGCATTGAGATGTTGTTTGTAATAAATCTTTTTTTTTTACATTAGTCAACTTTTGCGTTTTGTTTTTATAAACTGATGAGTAAAGCAAAACTTTTGTAATCACTGTACAACTTTAAATTAAACACTAAAAACTTAAACAGTGAAAAATAAAAATCGACAAAAACTAATAAGAAAAACGATTAAAAATGCATTTACATTGGTTGTTATTACGGAATATTCTCTGAAAATTTTCAATTAATTTTACAATATTTATTTACAAATACTTTGTTATAAGTTGCGGTAAAAGTTGTAATATCAAAGTATTTAAATATGATAATTAACTTTTTTTATATTCAATAATCAATGTTTTTTATGGTTGTCTTCGTAATAAATCTTAATTATTATTCATACACCTGTTCTAAAAATAAAGTCAGTCTGTTAAGAAGTATTTCAAATAGACGTTTCTTTATTAAAAAACTTTTAAAATATTTGTTTTATGAATTATTGAACAAAAACAAATTTATGATTACTGTCTAATTATTGTGAGAAAATTGAAAAATATCTGAGTTTAATGTAAATGTATTAGTTCAATAACTAAAATTTTTATAAAATCATTTTTGTTTTACATAATGTATAGTTTTCAATGTAATGGTTTATGGAATTAGTTGTAAGGAATATCTGTTTTTATGGCTGTCAGCTAATTTTGTTTGAATATATTTAAACAATCGCAACTTTACTATTTTTACCATGAAAAATATTTTATATAACTATTATTTGAGTGATGAGTAAAAAAAAATTGTTTAATAAACCTTACTTAAAAATTTGACTTCAACCTAAAATGAGTGCGAATCTTTCAAAATTTTTAAGTTTAATTTTTCAGTCAGAATTTTACCAACTTTTTAATAAGTAAAACTACTATACTTTTGGTTCTAAAGATTTATTTAAAAGTATATAGAGCTTTTACTAGTTTAATTTTTAGTTTTATACACATTAATTGGTCAATGGTCTTTTAAGCTTTTATTCTATTTTGAAGTAAATTACAATTTGTATTGTAAGTTAAGAAAAAGCTTAAAGAAACTACAGTTCCAATTTATAAATAACCTCTTTGTTTTATTCTACTTTCGTGTTTGTAGTTGATAAATTTTAATCATACATCGAAAGCACATTAACTAATGTTTTAGTTGATATATTAAACTGTTCTTCTATTAACGTTAATACAGGTAACAAAAGTATCGGTTGGTTAAGTATATAACTTTTATGAACAACAAAAAATACCTTTAGTTGAATTTAGTTTGATAACTTTTTAAACTAAATAGTTACATTGAAAATTATAGAATTAAGTTATATTATAGATAATAGAAATAAAAACTTTTCACTTTATATGGAAAAAACTATTAATATAAACAGTTTTACTTAAATGACATACGCATATGCAGATCAAATGAAGTCCAACACTTTTTATTCGATCAATAAGCAGTTTTTAAATATACTCCATTTTTTTATCGTAAATAAACATTAAACACTATTTATTAAACAGATGTATTTTTTGTGGCTGGTTTTAAACCAAACAAATAAATAAACATTAGTTTGACTTTTATATATCATATAGTGACTCGCCTTTAATGATGTTATTGATTTAAAATAGTTTTTTGTTGAAAAAATTTTTAAAAACGTTCAACCTAGTAAAGCAAAATGATTTTCTTTGTAAAACCGGTTAATCACTCAAAAAAACTCTACTGCTTGAAAAATATTAAAAAATTTTTTTTAGTCTTTGTGCAACCACTATAAGTAAATTTGTTTTTCAAATTTTGCTTATGAAAAATATTTAAGCTAGTACCGAAGTTTTATATGTTAACATAAGTTCTTCCTGTTCGCAATTATAGTTTAAATTTAAGGTCGTCAGAGTCAAAAGTAGTAAAATTGATGGGTGCAAAAATTTGATCCTGTTTTTATAGTAAGTTAAACTTATAAGTGCACTATTCGTAATGAAACTCAACTAATTTATAAAATACTCTTCTATTTATATTTGTTTAACTTAATATAAAGCTCAAAATGTTTTTAGTAATGAGAAATGTAAGCTTTTGAAGTTTTAATTAGTTTAACTATTAGTGACTTTTAATAAGTTTACTTTTGTCTATTCTATTACATTTTATAAAATTCAAAAAATCGTTGTACGATAGTTGTAAAAAAAACTATATAAGCGTTTATTTTTTATAGAAATGAAAGTATTACAAATAAAATATCTTATATAGAACACATTTGATCAATACAGGCAATTTTGTAAAAGCTTATCACTTTTTTATCCATTAGTTTCTTTTAAAATTATAGCTAAAAAAATTTGTAAAAACACAACTATAAAAACGGTTTGATTGATAACTATTTTACGCTGAAAGATTTCGAACCTCATCATACCTAAAGTTTGCTATTAGAATGTTTAGTAATGAAACAGTTTATTAATAAATGGAAAAATATGGTATTTTTAGTTTTGTGTATACATAAAGGTTTTTTTGGAAATATGTAAAGTTCAGACGTAAGTATTTGATGAAAAGTAGTCTTTTAAGGAGTTTTTGTACAAAAAAACCGTTCGATAGTAGATAAAATTTGATAGTTTTATAACTCAGTTATCTTAAATTCAAACATTTGAAATAAAGGCTTTAAAAAAGAATGATACACTTTTAAACTCTTTTAAACGCTTTTTTAAATTTCATTAGTGTTCAATATATATCTGAAAAACATTTAAAATATTTGAAAAAAAAATACTTTTTGAAATAAAAAACTTTTTAAAGTTTCTATACAACAAATTGAAATTATTTTAAGATTTTAACCTCGATTATTAATAAATTTTTTAAATTGCTTATGTTTTAACTTTATACTTTAAATAAAACTATTTTTTATTTTATAAAAGTTTTCTGAACATTTAACAATTAATTTTTAACAAATTGTGTTTACAGACTGAAGTTTTAGTTTGAAAGCTAGCAAAGACTGAAAACTTTCTAAAAATTACAGTTTAATTATTGCATAAATATTTATTTTAAGCGAAACTGATCATTAACATTGTAAACTTTAATATTTTATTTAAAGTGTTTAGAAAAGTAATGATTATTTATTTTAATATTATGTTATTATATTTGTAAAATTAAAATTAATTCATTTAAACTTTGCTTTGTTTAAGAAACATTGATTCAAAGCAAATGAGTTTTACTAAATGAACTAATTTTATAGTCTAAAACTAAACTTACTAACAATTTTAAAATCTTTTATATTTTTAAACCTCAACTTTTTGAATGAAACTGATGTTTAGTAAAATTAAAGAGTTTGAAATTTTTTTTAACATATAACAAGATAAGTTATCATCTAGGTAAACTAAGTGTAGATGCACTATGTTTATAGTTTTTATGAGAACTTTGCAGACAGATTTTATAAAATAAATTTGTTATGATTGAATCTTTGCTTTTACTAAAACTAAAATATATAATATATTTTATCTCACAATACTAGTTCACTGTTTGATCTTAACTAAATAAATCATATAAATTAACTTAATCATAAGCTAGAACTTTATTATGTTATTATGTATTTTATTAGTGAAAGTATAACCTTGAACAAATATTAAACGTCGAATAAATATGAACACAAAAATTTTTCAAATTTTGATAAACATTTTTAAAGTGAATTTATACAACTAAAGTCTATCTATCTATATTAAATCGCTTTCGAATATATCTTAACCAAATGAGTTAAATTACTAGTTCATAAATTACATATCATACAATTAAAGTTTTTCAATAATAAATTTTTTATTAGCTTTTTTTGAAACGTCAACCTAAATTATACACAAAAGTCGTTTTATTTGGTACTTTACAACACAGCAGCTGTTTATTTTCTGTTGTATATATAAATGTAATAAAGCTGAAATATTCAAATAGGGATTAGTTGTAAGTATATTGATTTTTTTAGTTTCTTTAAAATAGTATTATAAAACAAAATTTTACTTTATGGTAATAGATAGTTTCTAGAGTAGTAGCAGAAGTTTTAGTTAATTTTAGTTTTTAAATAAATAAAAAATGTTTGTAATTGTTAAACTCAATTGTTTTTTGCACCAAATCATAAGTCATTTAATAACAAATAAAGTATAAACTAAAACACATGCTTTAAATAGTCATGGTGTTTGTTTATTAAAAACAGGATCGTTTGTAACAATAACACAAAATTTTAAACGTTGCAAGATCGAAATATGTGTCAAAAAAAATATTTTAATCTTGAAACTGTATACTTTTATAGTCTTTAAATTCAATATAGCCACGGTTATGTTTTTGTATTAATAAATTTTCTACAATCTTTTTGTTTTGTGTACAGTTAAGTGGTTAATCTGTCTATTTAACAAATACTAAAAAAAAACTACAAATATAAAACTTAGTATAATTTGTTTATTCTATTAAGAGTTATTTAGATAAACTGTATTACTAACAGTAGAATTTTTTACTTTGAATATTTACTTTAAATAAAACTCAAAACACATCGTCTAATAAAGTAAAACTTGTTTAAGGACTGTATGAAGTTATTTTAAAAAAAAACAAGATGTTATCCAGCTTGTTATTATTTACACAGAAACTTATTATCCTCAATTAAATAAAAACAGCTACTTTTTTAATCATGTTTAACTTTGTTATGGTTTCGTTTGTCATTAATTTCACACTTCAACAATTGTACTGCAATTATATACGCAAGAAAAACTTTTAATTTAATTATTTTTAACCTTTTGTTACTTTGTAAATAAAGATAATAGAAATTATAAATAAAACAGTCTACAGAAGTATGAAATGTAAATTTTACGTATTTATGTTTGCTAACTTAATTAAATTGTGTTTAAAGATTTCTTGAAATACTTTTTCAATTAGAAAAATAAATAGTAAAAGATATTGAAACACATAATAAGCTACTATTTGATTTTAAACTTCTTAGGTTACCGTTAATATAAAACTTTTGACTGTTTAAAACCCAATTATGTACTACTATATTTTAAAAAATTTAATTGTAATTATCAAAAATGTAATCACTTACAATTTGTTTATCGAACCAAAAGCTAAATAGTTTGTAGTGATACTATAAATAATTAAGTTTAGATTTGTCTATTAAAATCTGTGTTAATAGAATTATGCGCTGTAAAATTTACAAAACAAATAACTGTAGTATTTTATTATATAATTTACATAAACAACCTAATATGAACTTAGTATCAATAACATCAAAGTAATTTCAGAACTTTTGCATGCTTAATTACTTAACATCTAATTAAACTTTTGTTTTAATAAAGCATACCTCTTTAAGTATCTAAAAAACCAAAATTCAAAACGTAATACTTATGTTAAGCATAAAAAAAACCTCTATTCTTAAAGTTTTGTTGTTAAACTTCATTTAGTAGTTTTTGGGCATCTTTTTTAATGCATCATTTAAAACTTGTTTTTATTACTATGTTTTAATATTTATATGTAAGTTTTTATGATTAATTATTTAAACATTTGTTCTTTCAATAAAAACAAAACTTTTATACCAAGTATTTATATACAATAAGATAGTTATTTATAATGCTGTTAAAGTGTAAGCTTAAAAGTTAGTCTTAAAACAAATGGGGTTTGATTTCCTAGCTCTAAGTAAAAGTTTTAAATCAATCTATAATTTATTGTAAACGTATCATAAAAAGCGAAAAATTTTTAGATACCGAAATGTTTAAAGCTTTTGTATGTTTAAATAATAAAGCTATATGTACTGAAATAATTATCAATATAGTTTTTGTACCAAAAAGTCAATTTATCAACAAAGTATAATAATAAAATAACATTAAAGTAATATTTTAAATTTTCTTTTTTTGAACAATAGTGTTGTTTAACTTGTTCATGTTTTTTAACTTTTACTATGCTAAAAATCTGATACATCTTATTGATGGACGCTATTAAAAAATTTAAAAGTACTGAAAACTCAATTAAACAGTATGACCCAACTTATATTGGAAAAGCAATCTAGCAAACTAGTTGAGTTTAAACTTCTGTTATAATCTCGCTAAAAAATAAAAAATAAACTAGTAGTTTATTTAAAAGAAGTTATATAACAAGGCTAACAATTTTTTTAATTATTTAAATATTGAAACAATTATAAAAAAAGTCAAACTTCTTAGCAAAAATTTAATTAAGTTTTATAACAAATATTTTGTTGATAAATTTAAAATAATTCATAATGTTAAACATTCTGGTTAACTTAGTTAACATTCTTTTTTGAAATTAGTTGCAGTTATTATCAGTTAGCTTAAATATAATTCAATGAATAGATTTAAATAATTTATGTGAAAAATAAAATAGAAGAAGTTGTTTTTTAATAACTAATTGCGTTTAACAATCTAAAAATAAATATATTATGAAATAAAAAATTAGAGAAAGATTAGAGTATGGTATTTCTTTCCGTTTAATTTTTGTTTTAGAGACTTGTTGAACAGACTTTAACTCTAATACTATGAAAATCCTATTAGAGCTATTCAGTTATAAGCTAAATTAGAAAAAAAACATTAAAAAAGTACATTGAGGATATCAAAAACCAAAAATCAACAGACTAAAATTTTTTATTTTATGAACTAAAACAAATCAAAATAAAATACAGTTAAGCAAATTTGAGATAATTTAAACTATAAACACTTAAAGCTTAGGCTTAGTTTTCTTATCAAAAGCTACTTAAAAAATAATGTATAATATGAATTAAATCTTGAATTTATTATGTTAAAGTTTACAGCAATTATAGAAAAATTTATTTTGCCATTACAGCACTTACCAAAGTTTTTGATTTACTAAAAAGTTGTATTTGCGTGCTATGTTTACAAAACAGCAAAAGAGTTTTTAATCTTATACTTTAAAAACAAAATTTCAGCCATAAATAAAAGTATTTGTTTATTTGTGTCTAAACAAGTTCAGCTTTTTAACACAACTACTTTAAAGTCCTTCACTCAAGATAAAATATTTAAAGAAATATGTCAATATAAATATATTTTTATCTAAATTAATTTTTTACCACCCAGGCTGTAGAAATAGTTAAAAACATGTGAAAAATAAAACTTATGAAATATTATCACTTTAGTAAACGTTGTATGTTTAAGTAAAAATTTAAACTGTTATAAACTAACCTTGATAAGATCGTTTGACAAATCCAAAACTATATAACTTTTAACAAAGGTGTCAACATATTAGTTATTTACTAAATTAAAAAATGTTCTTATTGGTCGACTGTTTTCTTTAGTATTTCATATCTTTAATTAAACGATTTAAAAACAAACGAATATTATTCTATAAAAGTACTAAAAACTCAAATTATAGTTCAAAACTTTTAAAAGATACGTATACTTTTTTTCACTTACTTTATATATAAAAACATGAAATACTTAAAACTTATTTTCGTTAAACAACACAAATATAGAGCGAATTCTGTAATTATAAAGATAGAATTCTTCTACAAGACTATTAAAAACTATAAAAGCAATTAGATTTTTTTTAACTATTGATTATGTTTATGTTTTAAATTACTATAAAAATAAGAAACAAATAAAAAACTTTAAAATTTCATTAAACAACACAAGTGTTTTTGTGTTTGCAGTAAAACAAGGTAGCATTTTACTGTAATTCGTAATTGGATCAGAAATAGAGCTAGCTGGCAGGATACCAAGAAACTATTTTTATTTAAAGTTTGCACTAACAGTAGAAACTTAAATTTGGAAGTTTAATACGTTTTTAAAAGTTTATTTTCAATTTTAGCTTCCATTATTTTTTAAATAACTAGATATTGTATCAGATTGAGTGTTTTTAGAACAGATCGAAATTATAAATAAACAACAAAATTTAGGTTTTACTAATAGAAACCAATTATATTTTATCACTGTATAAAGTTTTATACAAATTTGTGAGAAATTGTAACAAATGAGAGGTAAAATACGGAAACAAATTGTCAGTATCGAGATTACATGTTACCGTAATTTTATCATTTAGCTTTTATCCTATTTTCATGCTTATTAAAACGTAAACAAAAGTTTAAACCTGCAAATTTCTACTTTGAAAACGTTTTTATAGTTTAAAAGTATGATTTAAAGAAAATTCCTTTTAAAAGTTTTGTTTCAAAGTTTTATGACAAAGCTAAATTTTAATCTTTTTAAAACAAAACAAACTCAATAAAAAATGTTTTTGTTTGTAGACGAAATAAAATTGTATTAAGGTAAACAGTAAATATGATAGGAAGTATGACTGTTATATAATTTATGTATTGTATTTCAAGTTTGTATCTGGTCTTGGCAAAATTTGATCTGTTTTACTTAAAAAGGTACTGATGTTTTGAACTTTTTTTAACAATTTGTTTTAAAAATGTTGTTTAATATAAGTCAAGTATTTTTTTAAAAAACTAAAACCATAGTTTATTTAACCGTAAGTATATTAACAAGTTATAACTTTAATAAAAGTGTACGTGAAATTACAACTGTTTTTATTGAATATTAAGAACAGATAAACCGTGCAGATATTTAAATCTGATATTTTAAAGAATAGGTTTTTTTGGTTAATATCTATGAAGGTATAACGTAAATCACTGAAAATTGAATTAAAATCTTTATACTTTTACAAATCAAATAAAACAGTTTAACATTTTGTTTTACAAAATTAATTGCGTATCACTTTAAGTTACTTTTTCGACATATATTATTTTTAAACGACTTTTAACTTAATTTGTTGAAGATTCAAAACAAAAAAACTTTAAATCTTAAATAAAATTTATCTTACAAAGCTAAAATGTGTTTCTTGTTTTTACTTTTTGTATATAAGATAATTTTATAAGTGAGTTTTATTTAAAACTTGTTAACTTGGAATTTTTAAGATAAAGTATAGAACCTTTAACAACTTTACTAAAATCAATATAAGTCGTATTGTTTTAAAAATAGTTATTATTACCACTTTTCAAAAACAAAATACTACTTTTATGAAAGATTTTGAAAGTTATAAATGCCAATAATTAAGTTAAAAGTGTCTGTAAACCTAATTTTAGTAAACCTTATATTTATTTGATAATCTATTATCATTTTTTAGGAAATTATTTTATAAACATCTAAATTAAAAATAAACTACAAAATGTACAGATTAAAGTTTATTTTCAAACTATAAAACATGAGCTAAAAATTATAAGAATATTTTTATGATGCTTTATTTTTTCATTAATTAGGAAATTGGTTATATAGATCAATTTAAAAATTTTAGTTCAAAAAATCTGCATAAAAAAAATCAACAACTTTATTTTAGTTTATAGCAGCAACAAACAACAAAAAATAACAAAAGAAAATTGAGGGCGGTTTTTAAATTTACATACATAACTGTATGAAGTTTTTACTAAAAAGCTTTAATGCTATAAGCAAGTTGTTTTTTAAAAACAAAAAACACGAGTGTTAAACTTCTTAATTTACTTGATAAAAACGTGATTTTTAAACTTTTTGAACATTTTTTAAAAGGCTTAAACTTTTGTTACCAACAAGATAATTCTACTTTACGTTAGGAAATAATTTAGTTTACTGCTAATTTTGAAACATTTGAATACAAAAAGCATAGGTTAACATAACTACAGTATTTTTTATAATACGGTAAGAAATAGCAAACGTCACTATGAAAATATAAAGCTAAAAAGTATGACCTCATCAAATAATCAACACAGAAGGCAACAAATAAAAACATGCGTTGTATTGAGAAAAGGCAGTTTTATACATTAAGAATGTGGTGATGACACGTATGTAAACAAAACAGCAGAAACTTGTCTCACAAAAAAAAATTGTTTTTTTGTTTTTAAATACTAAATAAAGAGACATATAACACTTTTGTTCTAAGCTTCACAAACTTTTATTATAAACAAACATTTTGTGTTTGATAGCTGAGAACTTTTTGATTTATTATTTAGTTTAGATTTTTCTCAACTAAAATATAAATAGCTAGATAGTTTTAAACAATACTACAAGTTCTTTTTTTTTTCATTCTAAGTTCACATTCTCGAGTTCTTTTTCTTAAATCAACCTGTTTAGTGTGAAAGTTTTAAAATAATATTCTAATCTTTTAAAATAATTTTTTTTAACAACTTTAGCAGTGTTAATTTAGTAAATTTATTAGCTATTATCACGTTGTAAAAAATATTTTAACTATTTATTATATAAAACTGATAAGGTTTATAAAAGCTATTTTAAAATATTTTTTTTAATACTCTACAATAATTTGTATGAATAATCCTAACGATATACTCAAATTTAAAATTAAAAAATCATTTAAATAACTTAATAAACTTTTTTCTTTGGGAAAAATATAACTTTTATTTTTATTTGAATATATTGTTTTTAGCTTGTATAAAAACTTTACTAACCAATCATTTGTTTTTTTATTATTTACGAGTTTTTGTTTGAGAATTGCATCTAGCTTTTCTGTTAAAAATAATTAGGTAAAAATCATGCTTAAAAATGCTATTTTATTATTATAACTTTGTTTATTTCAAATCTATGACATATACAACCTATTAGTTTTAATTATTATAATAAATGAAACAGTAACTCATTATTTTAAACTAACCACTTAAAATTTCATCAAAATACTTTTTAGCAATTTCAATAACTTGATTTTCAATGAGTCCCTGAACACAATCTCCTTTGTCTCCCTAATATATTGTATAAGGTTAATTTTAAAACATAATTAACCTTGTAAAGTTTAGTAATAAGTTTAACTGTATTTAAAGTATTTAAGGTGTTTCTTAAACAAAAATCATACATTAAGCCGTCTATGTAATAAATCAAAGTAAATTTTAAAAATATAGTACAAAATAAGTTACTACAAACTACAAAGTTAAAAGTTTAGTAAAAGAAGTATAGATTTTTATTTTGCACGTAATTTTAATAGAAGTCAAGTTTTAATGCTAATTTCTCATTTATTAGCTTGTTTTTACTAAACAAATGTAATTTTGTTGAACTTCAAACTACTGGAAAGCTATTGTTTAAAATGTTTACATGTACTTATGTTTTTCATTTACTTTTAGTAGAAAGCTCATTTTAGTTAAAAGTTTTACTAAACGCTAAGCAATAGAGTTTGTTTACATAAAATTTAGTGTTACAGATTATAACATTTGCCTTTACTTTATATTAACTTGAGTAGTAAAACTAAAAAAGTATTTGTTAGTAACTTACTGATTGTTGTTTTTTGTTGGCAACAAAGTTTTGTTCTAGCAGCAATGAATTAAAAACTTCACGACAGTTTGAACAACTTTTACCTGGAATTCCTTGTTTACTTGGTAATCCCTGTAAGTAAAATTATTTGAATTTTAAAAAGTTAAAGAGTTTTATGATAAATATTATGTAAGTAAAATATTCTCAACTTAACGATTTTCAAAAATTTTTAAAATATAAAGTGAATAACTAAAAATAATTTTATTTAACTAACCGGAAGTCCTCTATCCCCTTTTGGACCAATAGGACCCCTTCTAGCCTAAAATTTAAAACAAAGTAAACAAAAAAAAAATAAAAGAGCTTTTAACGTTAATACAAAAACAAACTACGACTTTAAATTTTCGGAAAAACTGCTACACTACTAAAATTAAAACTTCATTTTTCATTAAAGCTTCTATAACTTTTTAAGTGAATTCATATTAAAAAATACAATTTTTTCTGATAGACTCTATAATTAAGGTTGTAACAAAAGTTAAATTAAAATACTTAAAATATTTGTAATGATCATTTAATAAACTTAAAAAAAAATATTTAAATTGTTTATATTTCTAAATATTGTTCTATTGTTAAGACTTTTGTAGTTTTAATGTAAAGTAAATTTAAGATTACATATCTTTTTCGAATTATCTTTTTGTATGTATATAAAGTCAACAGTAAAAACCAAAGTAGTTTTGGTTACTGCTCCTGACTTTAAAATTTCATTAAAAAAAATTTTAACATCTATCCTATTTAAATAAGAATTTGTTATCACCCTTAAGTAGCGACTCCTAGTATTAAATCTTCGATGTCTTAGAGCTCCTGAAAATTTCATAAAACAAATTTAGCTTTATACAAAAAATTTTTAGAGGTTTTAGTTATTGTAAAATTTTCTTAAACATTATTAAAATAGTATGAAAGAAAAATAAACTTAGTCTAAATTAACGAAAGAAAATAACAATTTTTTTTTTCTTTTAAGACTAAAAATTTCGTAAATATTACTTAGAAAAATTATTTTTAAACATTATTTTGTTAAGCAACCTCGTTTCTTTATGCTCGCTTCACAAATTGTTTCTTTTATTTTATAACGCTTCGGCTCCAGTTGATCAAAACTTTCAAATCTAAACTCGTAACCCATTGATCTGGTACTTCTCGATATTAGTCTCTGATTGCTTGAACCAATTTTCAACTTTATTATCAGTGCCCCTTTAAGACATAAACGAATATAAAGTAATACTAAAGCTATCTGAAACTACATAAAAACCGAAAAATAAAATATCAAGATTAACTCGAACAAGTAATTAATTTAGATTTATATATTTATAATTTTTGATGAAAAAAAGACTCTGTAGAACAAGGCAACTGTTTTAAACGGTGGAACAGATTAAGCAGAAAGGATTTTATATTGGCTGTACTTTTGTTAAAAAATAGTTTTAGTGAGCTATGTTATTTTTAAAAGTTTTACTATTACAGTTAAAAAACAAAATAATAGTTTTGAAAGATCTACAAATCATTTTTATTGCACAACACATAAGTTTAAAACGTTTTCAGATTTACAAATTGTCCTCAATAAACTTTCAATAAACTAATAAAATCTATAGTTTATGGGTTCTATTAGTTTATTGGTTTTCAGCTAAATAATACGTCGCTATAAGTGTCCAAAATGTCTACATATAATCTTTTTAGCACTCTTTCATTTCGAAAATGATACCACATACCACAAAACCTTATCCTATTTAACTCAGTTAAGTAAAAGTTTGCAATTTTAAACTATAGCACGTAAATGATGTTTATTTATCTTGCTTAAACGTTATAAATACTATTAAAACTTATTAAAACATAAATTAGATTTAATAGTAGCTTGTTAAAGTTATTAGCCAATAAAATAGCCACAGGTTGGAGATCCCTGGTCTAGAAACTATTAAAAAAGTGACTCTACATAATTTTTTTTAACAAACCATCGTTTTTCAATCTGATAGCAGCATCTTTCGCTTCATCAATAGATTTATCTGTTGAAATGAGGACAACAATATTGCGAGTCTTCACACCTCTATTAGACAAATTTATCTCAGATAGAATGTTGTTCCTCACAAAATTCAATGCCCTTCTTATATTTGCTTCTCCTCCTACGTTATTATTTTTATACTAGAATAAAAAGTCGTTAAACTTGAAAAAAACTTAATTTTTTAATTTTTTTTTCATTAACAAGTTCACAGTCGATTGTTTAACAATAAGCTCTTAAACTGTTAAGATTTTTTACTTTACTATAAGATAATGAGGAAAAACATTATAAGATCCAATAAGGTAGTAAAGTCAATAAACTGAACGATCTATAGTTGAATATAAGCGGCTTATGGTATAATTAAAACTTTAAATGTTTATTTTATAGAATTTATAAATATTTATAATAGGTTTAAAGCGTTTATAATTTTTGTAATATATAAAATATTTTTTCTAAATCAAACGACTTTATAAAATTTTTAATTTAAACTAACTTAGTTTACTAAACTATGCTAAACGATAGAAATTTAATTTTACATTGAATTTGTTTTCTTAAAACAGAAATGTAAAAACCCACCAGTAGGTTGAATCATGTTGATGTACGAATTAGTTTCCTGTTTTGTCATACTCGTTGTCATGGGTAACACGATGTGGGGAGATTGGGCGAACTGCACTATTGACAACCCGACCCCGTGTGTATAGCGCCCACTAGTGTCAGCTTGCCTTTTTCTTGACAATTTTCTAAAGCTGAAGTTTAGAATTTAGTAAAATCGGAATTTATCAAGATTAGTTTTTCTAATTAAAGTTTATCATAAATTAAAAGCAGATTTCTTTTTAAAGTTCTATAAGTATAGAGTCTAAAACTTTTACTTCTCAACAAAAATTAAAATATTTAAACTTTTAATTTGAAAAAAAATTAGCAGAGTTGTTGCAATAACAATTGTTTTTAAATAACTTATTTTAGCTAGATTTCTTTTAAAATCTTTTAAAATGTAAGATATCTTAATGAATAATTTGAGAATGAAGCGGTTAATGTAATTAGTAATAATTGATAAAGTAACAATAACTTTTTCTTTGTGTAAAGTTTATAAGTTAGTCATTTTCATTAATCAACAGAAGTTATGTTTTTAAGTTATTTTACTATCTAAAAATGTATCAATAAAACATTTAGAAAAAATAAAAATAAACATAAATGAAGGTTGTAAATTGTTGTAAAACTTAACAAAGTCGAATATAAAAAGATATTAGTTATTTTTTATTTTATATATCAGTTATAGTTTGGTCATATACTTTAGTTAAAGTAAACTTTAAGTATAGAGTGTATACAAACTTTTTTTTCGATTGAATAATAAGTGAGGTTATTAATTTTTTCATCCATTCTTTAAGTTTGCCGAATTTTTTAGAGATCATTTCATTGGAAGTGTCAACCAGAAATATGACATTACATCCAGATACTAAACAGGATTGGCTACCTTTAAAAAAATATAAAAACTTTATTTTATGGTATAAATTTTGTTTATTTAGTAGAATAGTTTTTGTTATATTTGTATTCTCTTTTTTTAAGCTTCTAACCATCCTTTAAAAAAAAAGAGTTTTTATACTCTTGTCTTTTTTATGGCAACATTCTTTTACTATTTTTATTATTTTCAAATTTTGAAACAAGGTACATTAAATTTAAAAGTTAAGCAGATAAAAATGCTGAAATACAAGTGATTAAATTAAAGGTATCTTGTTGAACACAGCAAAAACACAATTATTTAAACAGTAGTACGTAAAAGCACAGCAATTACCCTCTTTAAAGTCTTGTAGCAAATTTCTACAACATATTTGGTTTTTTTACTAAAAAATTGGATTTGCTTCTTTGAAATTTAGGTTTTTGTACAAAGTAATTTTTTGGTTAATAGTTAATGTAAAAAAGAATAAGGTAGACTTTAACAATATTTTAGCTCACTTTTTTAAGAAAATATTTATAAACAACTGTGCACATTGTTTTTGTTTATACTATCAATATAAAATCTTTTTTTTTGGCAAAATTAAAAACATTAAAATAACTTACTGTTTGTTTTGTATATAAACATTAATATTTCTACTTTTAACCACTTTGAATAAAAATTAACTCATTGTTCTGATAAATAAAAGTATACTTGATAGTTGCATTTCAGCGCCTTTACTATTCATTGTTTATCTTTATTGTTTATTTTATTAACAAATTCAAAGGTACCAATTATCAATACAAAACGTCGAGGGCAAATACATTTCCTTTATACGTGTCTAATTTCACTAAATTGGTGTATTTAAATTAATCATCGAACAACTAAAACTGTGAACACAGGTTTAATTTAAGTTGTGAAGTTTACCAAATATCTACACACACGGGATAATTGCTACAATTAAGAGTACTTAAGATCGGTACAATAAAAATTAAATATGTGAAAAAAAATTATCGAAACAAATTTGATAACTATGAAAATTTCTAAAACCAATATGCACGACATAACTTTTAATGTACTATAAGTGTGTTTAAAAAATTTATAAAAGTTTAATAAATATTGTTGAGTTTTAACAAATTATGAAACAAAATTGTTATTTTATAATATACAACAAGGGCAGACAATCATCATTATAATTAAACATAAGCTGAAAATGATTAATAATATGTTGTATTTACTAGTATTTACAAATTCTTTTTCTGACAATTTATCATGTAAATTTCTAAGTATTTATATTAGAACAAAATAATTAGATTTAACTTTGTTTCATTCATTACAACTACCAAGCATAAATACATATAAGTACTATTTACTTCTATGTGCTTAGCCTAACTTCAGTTTGTAAGTGTTTGTTTAAATACTTAACTAACATAAATATCAAAACTTTCAAGTTTTCCTTGACTACCTCGATTAGAATACTTCTTTCTAGTTTTCGTTTCGGGGTAGGGTTGCCACCCATTATTTGTAATTTCATCATCAGTGAACTCGTGGTAGTCATCGTAGTGATTTGCCTGCTCTACAAATGGCACGTCATCAAAACTGACATCAACATATTCTGTTAAAATGTCATCATCTTCTTGCAAGTACGGAACAATGTCGTCTTCAACTACGACATCGTCTTCAGAACGGGCAGAATGGGCGAGAAATAAAAAAGCGATGTAAATTTTGAACAACTTCATTTTTGTAGTTAAAAATCTAAATATATAATATTCTTGTTAAAAAAACATGTTTTTTACAAGTTCACATTTCAAGTATATGTTAAAACACTTTAACTAAATTATAAACTTTATCCTTTGTAATGCTTAAAAGCTACCAGCTATTTAACTGAAAAAAAATTATGTATCACTACACTATACACTATATAATCTAAAAAAGTGGTGTAAATCTAACTGAAACAAAATACTAAATCAATCAATATTTAAACAAACAAAATAGAAAGTAAAACTTCTACTTAGCAAGCGTACCTTAGTTCTCTTGAACTTGTATTGCTATATAATGAAGCAGTCTATATATAAAAAGCTTCTCTCACCTGTAAGTAAAGGACTTTTTTCAAGCGAAGATTACCGAGAAAGTAAACTGAGGTGAAAAACAGAATTTTCGCATGTAAAGTTAGTTTTTATGTACTGAATTGAATGTTTTCACATTTCATTTAAAGACTAAACTGTCTTTGAAAAAAAAAAATAGAATATTACCTTAGTTCTGTTTCTATCTCTGGTGAACTAAATTTATGTATATAGCTTAAAAAGTTTTTAATAAAGCTTAAAAGCAGATTTTTAGAGCTTTTAGACTTAAATTATTACTTAAAACAAAATATTTCTATCTACTTTCTTGATTGATTGTTTGTCTAAGTAACAGATTGAAAATTTCATTTAAAAAAATGCTTCAAAAATTACTAAGAAAATCTTTTGCTTTGTTGTTAATAATATTTAAGTATTTTATCATATATTTTTATAAACTTTATCACTAATTTTTTACATTCTATTTTTAAAAATTATCATTTAAGCTAAATGTTAAAAGTGCAAATAAAATTAAATAAAAAGTTTATTATGGTTTTATATATTCTAAATTGCCGAATGAACTTTCTTTAAACAAAAAGATTGAATAGAATTCAAACCAATTTTATTAGAGAATATGTATTGTTTGTTCTAAACTTAGTATAATATTGAATGTATCTTTAACTACAATTTTCGGTTTTTAATGTAAATACTGAATTTAAATGTAGGTAATTTCATAATTAAACAAATGCTTCAAATTTAAAAACAAATTTATCTAAGCACTGTGCTTTTAAGCGCAAATATCCTTATAACCGAGCTGTAGCAAAACCTTAAATAATTTTAGTTTACACTTTTACAAAATACTACTTTTCATATAAAATTTAATTTTTTCGCTTCGTTAAAGTAAAAAGATATTTTTGATAACAAAAAGGAGTGATTAAGCTCGCTATTGTTTATCTCTTTCTGTTAGCCAAGTAGTTTTTTCACTTCTTGGGGGTAAATCGGGTGGCAGAAATATTACGTCATAATAAAATCGCGCGCCCGCTTTTGTTTGTCGTTATCTCTTAGATTAGCTACAGTCCGAAAAAATTTCGAAGCTAACCCAGGTATAAAGCGTAATTGACCCCAATTTGTGTTTCTGAACTAGATTAACAAGCTACACTGCTTTACTAAACCATAAAACAAAGCAAGAAAGAAGTTTGTGTTTTTTAAGTTGATAAAAAGTATTAACTCATTGATAGCATGATTAAATTAACCGAAGTTTCTGACAGCTCTATTCATCAAGATAAAGAATAGTTTAATGTATTAGTTGAAACTTAAAATGCTAAAAGCTTTAAGCCCAGACTTTTTTAAAACTAATTTGACAATATTTAACTTATTTTAACCAAGTTTTCTTAGTGATTTTTAATGATTTGTTTGATAGAAAACCAATTTATTAGTAAAAAAAGTAAATTAGCTTTTAAACATTTTGTTGAATAGTTTAAATAATCTAACAAAATGTATTTATTTGTTTATAGTTTCAAAAAAAAGCTTTTTCTTTTATTACCGTATAAATTTAAAATAGACTAAACCTTAGGTAGCTTAAAAATATAAATTAACTTTTTTAACATAAAACTTAAACCTACAATATACTTAAAAATAGATATATTTGCTTACCACCATATCAGGTTATAAATATAATAACAGCTGACAATTACTTTTGTGAATACAAAAAAAAACACATTTTAGTAACTTTAGAAAGTTCAAAACAAATATTCACTTATAAAAAATTGTTAAACCTACTATAAGTTATTTATAAATACTTACTTGAGAATAATACTCAATTAAAGAAGAACAATAAAGAAATAAATACTTACTTGTAAAAATCGCTTACAGGTTTTTAAAGTCTGTATTTTCACAATTTTTAGTTTTATATACAAGCTTGTTAAAAAATTTACAAAATTTAACCAACTATTAAATCTTTCTTTAATTTAGTTTTATTTCACTGTAATAAACAATTAAATTTTATACTAAACCAACAACATATAAACAAATTTTTATAGTATAAAAAATTACTGTTGTGTTATTTTAAATTTGTTTGATTAAAAAAATTTACTACATTGCAAAACAGTAAACAACATATTTTTGAATTATATTCGAAATAAAACTAGACTCTTGAGAAAAAATACAAAACTCAAACCTTTTTGGCTTTAGTAACCTAAGCGAATGTATCAGCTTATAGTGAGCTAAAAAGCTTTGCTGACTTAATAAAAACAATTTTAACTTTTAAGTTAAAGTTTTACTATCATGAATAAACTAAAACGCTTAAATACTTTGTATGCGCTGATAGATCTAACGCGTGCTCACAAAAATATAAAAACACAGTGTGTTTTGTTCATACTGTTTAAGTTTCCATTAGTAGTTATAAAAAAACTTAAATTTAAAATACTGACGAAAAAAGTAATCATTTATAACTAAATCAACTCAAGTATACAATTTGCATACTTTTTTTTTATTTGAAGTTAAAATTTTATTTCCTTCTTAAGTTTCAAATTAGCAGTCGAGCAATTCCTAATAGAGTAATTGTATACATTTACACCTAATAAATTTTAACATTGCCAAATAAACATTTATTTAACAAAACTATCACTTTAAAAACTGTTAATTGTCTTAAAATGTTTTCAAGTTTATATTTTTAAACAAAAGAAAAATAAATTCTTTTTTTTTTCAAAATAGTTTTTTTTTTTTTTTTTGAGTTTTTTCGTTTGAAACTAAATTAATAAAACGTTTTTTTATGTTATTCATGTATTATTCAATAACTTTAAAACTAAGGTGTTTTATATGTACAATAAAAATAACTAGTAAGTATAAAACGAAAACAAAAGAACACGTTAACACAAATAATTAATTTTATATACCTTTAACTTTAGTGAAGCCTAAAATACTTTAATTGTTATAAAAAATCTTTAATGCAGGGCAAAGCTAATTTAACTCAAAAGTTGTACTTCATTATTATCTAAAACATTTGAAAATTTGTTTTTGATGTTGAAAATATATTAAGTTTTTAATTTTTTCAATGGAATTTCTTTAAAAAGGCCATCACTAAAAATTACAACTCACATAATGTCTTTTGATGTCCCATTTATTTTTTATAGACTCAAACAACATGTAAATGATTTTTTTCACATGTATTAAGTTTAAAAAGACTTTTTAGAATTAAGTTACACTAATTTTTTTAACTAACGAAGAAAAACTTAAAAATTAAAGCTTTCATATATAGTTAGTATGTAGACTGTTATAATAGAAAATAAAATACTTTTTTTTAGTCCAGTGTTGAGTTTAATAAATTAAATGCAACCTAGCTAATAACTTTATGTCTTATTTTTCTCAACATAATTACTAATCTTAACAATGTTAAACTAAAATGCAATTCATAAGCAACGAACAAAATCAAAGTAAAACAAGGTTCAAAGTTCTTTAATGTAAAAGTTTAGCTTGCAATCGTAAAATTATACAGAAATATTTTATTTAAGTTTTTTTTTTCTAATATGTGTTTACTGATAGTAAAAAAATGTATAAAGTAAAAATATCTTATTCAAGTAATTATATCAAACTACTCCAATGAAATATTTTATTTATAGTTAATAAAGTTTTCAACTTTATTTGCATAGAACATTTGTTAAAAAGATTCTTAAGTAGGTATTAATGTGTTTTATGTTTTTATTCTTGTGCAGCAGTTGTTTTATAGTCAATTTAACAAAATATCAATTAGTTTTAGTAAATTTCCTAAGTTAAAAAACGCTTTAAAACCTTTATTGTATCAATTAGAAATATTTTTTTTTTAATAAAACTTGAATTAAAGAAAAAAATTAAAAATTTAACAATTTTGAGTACAAAAAAAAAAGTTGAACTAAAATATTTTTGATTATTTAAGATACCTATCATAACTAATAAAGTTTTTTTTTTAAGTGAGAAATATTTTTTTATTTTATTTAAACACTTTTTTTAAGTTTTTAGACTGACTAACATAAAACAATGTAAAAACTTTTTAAGTTCTAAAACTGTTTTTATTCTACTGTTATTGCCTTTTATCAATTTAAAGTTACATAAGAATAGAAATGAAATTTATGTAAAGCCTGATGTTTTTCAATGTGTAAAACTATAAATTATTTATTTGGCTTGCAAGCGTATTCAAAACAAATTAGATGTAAAAAACACATGTAGAAACCTAAAAGCTTAAAGAAATATCAAATTTACGTTTCATAAAGCTTAAAGTTTTCATCAAAAAAATATACCTTAAGAAATAAAATATTTGAAACTTATCTTGTTTACTTGAATAAGGTTTTAAGTGTACAAGATATTTAATATGTATCAACAAACTTTATACTTTTATAAAATAATTTTATTTATTTATACTTATTTTCGTGTTATGTTGATTTTTACTTATTTTAGACTTTCTCTTAGTTTGATATACTTTATAAGTAAAAAAGACAAAGAACGTTTTTGACGAAAGTTTTCTGTAGTCTTTATTAAATATAAGTATAATTTTAAGTTAAATAGTGGAATAAAACTACATTTATTTTAGATTTAAAAATTTAGTACGGGTGATTTTATTTAATTTACGCTTTTATCAATATCAACTTTTTTTTAACTTTTAATCTAATTTGTTTGCTTGGCGTCTAGTTATATTATATTTCGGCTTCATAAGTTATATAGTTCTTATTTTAGCAAAACACGCCTTTAATGAAAATCAAAAGATAAAACTCTAACACGGTAAAATTTTCTGCATTAAAAACATAAATACTTCGAAATGAACAACAAGTTTCAAACTAAACTTGCCAAATAAAGGTTCATTGTTAGATTTGACCTGTGTCTAGTGTAACTTACTACCACATAAGTGTAGCCTTTGTTCCAGTGAAAATGTATAAAATAATATGCCTTCTCGGCTGTTAATATTCGAAAATTTTTGCCGAAAATAGAATATTTTACGGATTTAGAAACATTTTTTTCTATTGTAAATACTGCTAATAGTTTTTAAAGCATAAGATTTTTTATTTTATAAAATAATAAATTATTAGTAGCCACATTGTTTAATTCTGCAAACTTTAAAAGTGATGCGCATTGAAATAAATCAATGTTGTAAAACTTAATTACAAAAAATAATAACACTTTTTGAAAAACTTTGAAGAATATACTGGTAAATTTATTACAATATCATAAGGTTTTAAAAGGCAAAATACATAAAAAAATCTTTTTTGCAAACTAGAATGAAAGAACAACGTGTCCTTAATAAAAGTAGTTTGTGCAAACAAGAACTAAGTTAATCTAAATGTTAAATTTAATTTTAGAAAAAATTAATATGTTTTAAACTAAATGTAAATAAATATAAAAAGTGTTTACAAAACAAAAACAATAAAAGATTTATAAAAGCAATTTTGTAAGTTTTTTACTCAAAAAAAAGGCAATTTATATAGATATGTTTTCTTTATTTTAATTTAGTTCGTTAAACTTTTCTAATTAAGTTTTTATAACAACAGATGTTCTCATTTACTAACGGTAATTCTAAATTGCTGTTATTAAATTTTGGTTTTCTTTAAGAGGTTGTACAGTTCTTATAAAAGAATTTAATTATTTCAGATTTTAGACTAGATTAATTAAAGTTAAAAGTTATTTCAACAAATTTTAACAACTTAAAAGCTTTCTATTATGTTTTATCTCAGTAAAGTTTTAAAAAATTGAATTAGACAGGTCTAATCTAGATCTTAGCATGTATTGCAGCCGGTTTTATAAAGTAAATACTTAATACACGAAATACCTTGAATATTGCTTTTCAATTTTCTATTTGACAAATAATCAAAAAAAAATTTAATTAGTTTTCAACCGCATGAAAGTTTTATTTTAAGATTAAACTATTAAAACCTCAACACCTTTTCTTTAAAGTAAACTCTAACGGGTATTACTTAATTGCATTTAATACACTTTGTGTACAAAAGCTCAACGAGATAAAAATGAATTAAAAACTTAGCGTAGTATATTTAATTTATCAATATGTTATTAGTAGCTGAAGTTTGCTTATTTTTTTTTTCTAATAATGGTAATTGTTTTTGATGCATTAGTAGCTTTGTATAAACCTAAACAATTACTATAGTTTTGAGATTTAATAAAAATTCAATATCAATTTTATGTCTTTTGGTTTTAATAGTAGTAGTTTAATTTTTGATAAAAGTCACTGAAATAAAAACTTTTTTAACAATTAAGAAAATAACTTTGATTATAACCTCTACTTAGTAATCATTTTACAGCTAATAGCTTTTTAAATTTTAATTTTTTTTATTAGAAAACAGATGGCTTATAACTGTATAGTAGTTAAATAAAATACTGAAATTTAAAAAATAACTTAGTATAAACAATACAAGTTTAATATATCATATATATTTTTTTTTATTGAAGTTTAAACCTCTACAGTCATAAATGTTTGTGGAATTTTTTTAAAATGTATTCTTAATATAACTTTAGCTTGAAACAACGATCAGTATTTCTTTTTAAAAAGTTCATCATTTTTTAAAGTCTTTAATAATTCAAACTAGTAAATCTTTAGTCTAGCCTAAGTATAAATAATAAATCTTAAATGCGAATTATTTTATTAAAACTTTTATAAGCTAAAGTTAAGCTAAATTAGTATTAAGCATAGAAAGAGTTAAATTAAAATAAGTTATGTTTCAAATTTAGATTTATAAAGAAGGTTTGATTTTTAACACTGTTTTAACTATTTATCAGTTTTGAACCAAATTTACAAAACAAATTAAATCTTAGTGATTCTATAACTATAAAACAAATTAGTATTTATTTGAAAATATGTTAATAATATACATATATACCAATGATAGTTTTCGCCACGAATAATAGATGAATGAGATAATAAGAATAAATACAAAGTTTTATCGAAGTAAATATACAAAACTTTTTTTTTTCTATGTTTTTAACATTGAGAAATTTCTCGATTTGTTTCACAAATTAATTTATTAGCCAAAATGTTCTTTTTGTTTATACAAAAGCTTTTGTGTTTGAGTAATTTTGAAATTTAGTCAATTTAAAAATAATAGATTGTAAAATGTTAAACAAAGAAAAAAGATGTAGGACAAATTTGCTTTTGAAATTGTTTCAATATCAGTATAACTTTGAAGTTCAAATTGTTTTTTTTTTGTAAACAGAATATAGAATTTATTTTATTACTCCTTTGTCAAAATATTTTATTATGTTTGCTTAACTTTATGAACTTAATGACGATAATTCTGATAACAGGTAAAATATTTATTACGATTTAACTAACTTTAATCTGGCATTATGTTGTCTTGAGCATTTTTTAAGTATCTAGTGTACTGTTAACTCCAATACTATATACTTAAAAAACTAGAACTTTTTACAAAAATTTTTTTGGTTTTTTAAATATTTTCAAACAATTAAATCAGTTTATTCTGTACAGTTTACCATTCTATTTTTTAATGATAAAGTTAAAATATTACAACTATAAAACTTAAAGATTAATAGATAACAAGATGATAACTGAATTACTTAATTACATACAGTTATTACAGCAAAAACTAATTAAAAGATTTTATTTACTTAATTAAGTAGTTTCTTTTATATAAAACATAACTTTAGAAAGCTCGGTTATAAACAAATTAACTTAACATAATTTGGTCTATTTCAATTAAAATATTATATTTTTATATCTATTATGTTGTTTTTTAATTAAAGGTAAGCACAGCAATTTAAAAACAGTCCAAAAAAAATCAATTTAAAATTTTTGTTTACACTTTACTATTATAAAATGAATTTTATATGTTCAAGGTAAACTTTTTAAGTTCTATGTAAAATTTTGAATTTGTTATAATTATTAAAAATAGTTAACAAAAACTATGATCTATATATATACAAAACATAACTTATAAGTCATTTCTAAGCAAAAAAGTAATTTCAAAAACAAAACGTAATTATTAATATCAATCTGAGTTATATTTAAGATGTACAATGCTAATATTAGTTTGATATTTCGGAAACCAGCAGATATATCAAATAATTGTTATATTATAATATCAGATACTATAAACTCTATACTTTGAGCTTTTAATTTAGTTGATTAAAACAAGCTATTATCGGAGTAAGTAAGTTATCATTTTTTGATCATTTTTGTTAACTTTGTACATAAGTTTATTTCTTAAAATATTTTTTGATCACTACTGTGTTAAAAATTGCTAAATACGTCCTTCTGTAACTTATAACTAATTTTGTTTTTTAAATGATATAAAGTCATGTTCAACTTAAAAATAGAAACTGCTCAAAAATTGTAGAAAAATCAACTAGATTTTATTTAGTCATTTAATGATTACTAATTGTATTCTACACACTAAAATCTAACAAAGTAATTTATCACAGTTATAAATAAAGACTCTAAGAACGAATTTGCTTTATAAACACGAATATACTACAATTTTCATAGTTTATAAATACATGTATAAAAATTTATACTTATAATATGATCATTCTTTTAGACGTTTAGAAAACTACAATATGAAATTTTTTAAATCAAGATTATAAAACTTTAAGTATTTATTAGTTTTTTTTGTACATAAAATAAAAAATGTTTTTAAGAAAAAAAAAAACGTATATTTTTAAACAATGCTTTTCTAAATAGTTACAACTATGTTTTGCAACGAATATTCTTTTTTATTTTTTTTTAACAGATTCTAATCAGTAAAGTTATTTAAGAACAATAAAACTTTTAATAATATTTTCAAAGTACTGTATTCAAATTGATCATATTTAGGATTAACTGTAAGATAATTCAAGAAATGTTATTGATGCCACAAGATAGTTTAGAGTTATTTATAAACATAAGCCTTAATAAAACTGCAATGACCGAAAATATACGGCAATTCAACTAATACAACTCGTCTTATAAGTATTGTATTACTTTTGTTGTAATCAAGGCTTTAACAACGCCATAAAAAACATTTGAAAGTTGAAAATAGCTAAACATTTTCTATAATTCCTCTTTTTTTTTTATATTCATATAGCTAGTTATTTAAAGAACAAAATTTTAATTAACTTTTATAACTGTTTTAAAATAATAATTACATACTTATATGATTTATTTACATTATAAAATTATTTTTTTAATCTGACTTAATCAGTATGTTTATCTACAAAATTCAAAAAGTAAGAAATACTCAAATTTAAAATAGTTTGAAAAGTACTTTTCGTTTTATCTACTATAAAAATTACAATAACCAAAAAAAAGTTTTAATTTTTGTTTTGAATAAAACAAGCGTTTAGCCGTCTAGTTTCGTTATTTGTTGACAAGCTAATACCTATAAGTATTTATAATAACAAAGTATCAAATTGCCTTGTATTTAAATCAACACTTGAAAGTTTTAGAATAAGTACTTTTTAATAGTTAAAATTTTACAAAAATACAAGTTTTATTTTTGATGGTAAATTTTGTAACTCTTAGCTTCATTATTTTTCATCTAGAAAAACATTGTTAAAGTTTTTTGCAATTTCACCTTTTTTAAAACCAAGTTTAAATCCTAAAAAGAGATAATTTTATGTTGTTGCAGTATAAAAGTTATTTTCGACAATTTTTTGAATTATAGTACCTTTTCTACAACTGTTATCTTTTAGTGTTGTTTTTTAAATAAATTACTTAATGAAAATACTACAAGTCTAATAGTCTACACACAAACTTTTGGTTATTTAAAAAAAATCAAAAATAAGCTGATCTTGAGTTTCAGTAGAAAACATCATAATACGTTAAAAATAAGCTATATCAATCTGCTCAAATTATTATGCTCAAAAATATTCTAAATCAATATTATGAAAATATAATATAAACAAAAATAAAATATAATATGTTATATTGTTTAATGATTTTGAATTTATTATTCTTATTAATTTACATAAAGTATGAGCATTATATTTAAACATTTAGTTTTATTTAGTGATAGTTTCATAAAGAATATAACAACTTCTAAAAAATCTATAAAATAATGTTCAACTAACATTCTTTTTTTTAATAAACAAATATATATTTATACATCACAAGCATTACTCATGTTGAGAAGGAGTTACATACTATTTTCTTGAACATACTTAAGTAGATTATAAAAGTATTTTTATATATATACAACTTTTGACTTTTTCTATTTAGTATTTTGAATATATTGTATTCATTTGTTTTATTAATTAACTATCAAAGATAAATTTTTGATTTGTTTTATCTCATTTAAACGCTTATAATATATTATTTTGGAAAAATTTGTTTTACAAACTTTAATTTAGATAAAAATAAAAAAATTAAAAGTATTCGTAATACTTTTAAACAAATATACTTAGTATCAAAATCAAAACAAAAATTTAGTTCTGCAAAACTTATAACTAATATAAATGTAAACATTTAAAAATAAAAATAGAATTTATACATTCACATTACAACTATATACACATATATACATATTAGCTATCTGGTCGATAGCGCTCAACAAGTTAAGTTTGAGCTAAATATTTATTTGATTATATTACAAACAATAGATTTAGAAGACCGTTTCGTATATGAAACAAATCATCCCATATACTTTTCACTAAAGCTAAAGTTTATTAAAAAGATTAACAGAAATACAAAAATATTTTTTTATACATATTTTGACGTAGTAGTAATTAATATTTTTGTGCAGCAAGTAAAGTTTAAAAAACACGCTAATTTTAGTTTTCTTACTGATTTAAGAATTTTTGCATTTTAAAAAATTAAAAAAAGGTTGTATTATAAACATGTTTTAAACTGCCCGTGTTCGCAGCTTAACTTTTACTTTTATTTTATATTTAGTTGGTTTTAATTTTATTAAAAATGTTTTTTTTTTGTAATGAATGCATATATTTTGTTTTTCGCTTTTCTTGTTTAGTGTTATTTTATTTGTCTGATTTTTAGTTTTGATTTTTTTAAAGTTGCAAAGTCTGCAGCCGAATTTAGTATTAAACTTTGATTTTGTTCTGTTTAGTATTTCCCATTTACTTTTACAGTCTGTGTTTTAATCTTTTAACTTTTTATAGATAGTTTTTGTTTTAATTTTGTTTATTTTTCTTATATAAAACAAAAACAACAGCCGTTAAAAAAGATTCTCGGAAAAGTTAACAATTCTAAAAGGCGTTTCTACGTAAAAAATTTTAGGATTAATTTTTATGAAAACGAGGTAGCAAAAATTAAACGTCCTTATTTTCTGAAGAAATATGAAGCTTGTAGTTATGTAAAATGTTTCTATCTACAAACTTACTCGAAACACCATTAAAGTTAACTTAATATTATGTTAGTTTATACAATAGTTATTAACTTTTTTTACTTTTTGTGTTTGAATGAAACTATGTTTGGTAATACTTATTTTACTTAAAAATATGATTCAATCATTATTTTAATTTGCGTAAAAGTTTTAATTGATAGTAAATATTAGTTTATATGCCTTTAACGTATTTATTTTTAACTTTATTTTTAATGAACGTTAATCTTTTCTTACAATAATAAAATTTAAAAATATGATATTGTAACTAAGATATAATTAGCTTATAAAATTTAGTTTTGCAGCCTCTAGACAACAAAAAAATGTGTGCATTTATGATATAATTAAGAAATTTTTAAAAACTCCAATATTTATATTTGCTTTTAGTTTCTATATCAAACTTTACTAATTATTATCTAGTAATTAAAGTTTGTACAACATGCTTTTCCATAACTTATTTTTCAGTATAGGTTTTATGTAAATACAAATCTAAACACAGTTTTTGTATAGTTTGTTATTTTATTTATATTGCAAAATTTTAGTTTGAAAATCCGTTTGCGGTAAAACTAAGTAACTGTATAAGTTTTTTAATAAATATTGTTTAATAAATAAATCTTCAACTTGAATCAATCATTTGTTCAACTTGTTTTAACCACATATTTGATAATTAAGTAATCAAAGACAGTTTATGAAAACTTTCTGTCCTCTGATTCTAATAGACAGCTTATACTTACGTCAGAACCAAATAAAACGCTACTGATCGTTTGTGTTTTACAAGACATATATTAACAAATATCAAAACGTGGGTAGAAATTAACTGTCAAAGAAGCAACAGCCAAAAGTTAAACTGTTTAGAGAAGAGAATGAATAAAAAAATAGGGTAGCTACAAGCTATCTACCGCTAAAAGCGGTGCATAATTTTTATCATACAGCTAATTTTCGATATTGCTTGTTCGCAATATATACATAGTTTATTGAACAACAAAAAAAAATACGTTCAAAACTTTTGGTGCGAGAACCTGGTGCATGAAAAAACCTTTCGGCCATTGAGTCGCACACCACGGATACCTTTTAACGTCTGTTCGAGGAAAATACTTCATTTTTCCTACTAAAAAAATTCTTAAAATGTTTTTAGTGTAAGCTCTTGTGTAATATGTGTTATTAACTAGTTGTTTTTATTTAAATTTGGTTAAAGTTACAAGCCTTGACACTTTTGTATTGCTGTTCTACTAATTTTTGTGCTTATTTTAAGTATCTTGAATCAAGATAAAACCTTTTACTTATGATGCTTATTTATTTTTTGCTGCCGACAGTATACAATTAATTCGAATCACAATTCAGATACTGGTAATCAACTGAACCAAGACTTTTAAAGTATTAGACAAGTAAATTAAACAAAATACAGTTAAACAATTGGTTTTATAGTTGTTTTAATTTGTAATAGTAAATATTGTTTACCATTACAGATGTATCTCTTGCGATTGTTAGCTAGTTTTTAAATAATAAATGTATTAAAACTGTGGTGAAAATTTCTCAGGAAGTTTATTTTTAACTAAATGATTGTATTATATAAACTAATAAATCTTAAAAAAAATCAGTTCTATAATATAATTATTTTTTCAATCAAATCTATGTGTGATGTTTCATTTACTTTATCAGTATAAAATGAAAGAAAATTGTTAAACTGTAAATAAATAGTCGTTAAAAATAGTAACAAAGGTTTGTTACTTATACCACAATGTTTTAATATTGTTAATTAGATGTAACTTTTAAGTATTCTGTACAGAACGAGCATATTTGCATATTTATAAAAATTTCGACTATTAGTTAATCTAGATTGTTAGGTTTTACTTAAAATATGTTTGTGATTCTCAAAATTCAATTTAGTAAAGGTATTGCTGCTACTCTACTTTGATTTGTGAATAAAATTATAAATAATATTAAGTTGTACAGAAAATTTGAAAGCAATTAGTTTGTATTTTTAGTGTTTCCATTCCACTTAGATGTCCGAACAAGTTGGATCCCACCAGGGTATCTATGATTTTCTACCAGAATAAAAACTTGAACAACAAAAATAATGCATTTACCGGAAAATAAACGAACATTTGACATGTAGTTTCAAATAAAAACAAGTATATAACTCATTATTAATTCTTTTTTTGAAAATAAGGTCTACTTTATTCATTTAAAAGCGCTCAGTTGTGTATAAAATTATTATAACGTTTTTATTGTCTAGTTCTAATAAACCAAAAACAATTAAATTGTTCCTCTTTGTAACTCGTTATTATTGTCTTTTTATTAAATCGTTAATTTGATCTATTTTAAAACTCAGCTATATAGAAAAATTATCAAATGTGTCAAAGACCATTAAAACGTTCAATTAATTTAATTAGATGAATTTAGAAAGACTAAAAAGCCATATTTGAGAATGAATGTAAGTATATTTGATTACTTAAACTTTTTGACAACTTATAAATAAAAAAGAGGTCGGCAGCCTTTTAAAAGTCGCGGACCTGTTTTCTTAGTGAACGTTACTCGCAGGCTGCAATTATTATGAATGATTGTAGTAATCAATTAATACAAAAATTTACAAAATAAGTACCACCAAAGCACTAGTAGTTAGTAAGCCTATTAAAATCTTTATTAAAAAAAATATTTTTGTTGAATATTTAAAAAGTATGTTATAAGAATAATAATGTAAGTTTATAAGCTAATAGTTCTGTTGCAGTAGTAAAATGTTTAAACATGTAAAAACAAAAGTATTGATGATAAGTAAGAAATGAAAACAAAGTTAAAGTTTGCTGACAAAGCTTTCTTGTATGATAAAGCAGATGTCAATCATTATAATGGAATAGATATTGATTAAATATAATCTTTATATAGAAAGTAGGTGTAACGGTAGATTTGTTGTAAATAAGTTTTCCGCTATTACATATATTTCGTCACAATAGCAAACTTTTGCGGGTAAATATTTAGCCATTGTGTAAAAACAATGTATTGTACCGGTAGAATAACTAAAATTCCACATATTTATTTAAAGTTAAAAACTTATGATGAAGCATTGAGATTTTGTTAATAATAAATCTTGTTTTTAATTTACATTAGTCAACTTTTGCCTTCGATTGTTTATAAACTGGGAGTATAGCGAAACTTTTGTTATAATTGTACAATTTAAGTTTAACATTAACAACTTTACCTATGAAAATAAACATCAACAAAAAATAATAAGAAAAGAAAATACATTTACAGTCATTGTTAATAAGTATAGTTCCTTTGAAAATTTTCAAGTAGTTTTATAATGTTTATTAACAAAAAGTTTTTTATGAGTAATGGTAAGAGTTTTAATCTTAGAATATTTAAATATGATAATTATTTTTTTTATATCTTCAATAACCAACGTTTTTTATGGTTGTTTTCGTAATAAGTCTTAACTATTTTCCACACACCTGTTCTAAAAAACGAAGTCAGTCTGTTAATAAATTATTCAAAAATAGGTTTCTTTATTTAAACATTTCTAATAAATTGGCTTAAGAATTATTAAACGAAATTAAATTTATAATTACTGTATAATTATATTTAGAAAAAAAGAGAATATCTGAGTTTAATGTAAATGTATTAGTTAAATAACTGTAAATTTTTGTTTCAGTTAGTTTTAGGTGTTAAAGTTATCTCTAATGATCTATAAAATCAGTTAGTAAGAATATCTGTTTTTATAGTTGTCAGCTAATTATCTTTGAACATATTTAAACATTCGCAACTTTAATATTTTTTACTTGGAAAATTATTTTTAAAAATTAACATTTGGGTGTAAGTTTAAAAAATTTATTTTATAAACCTTACTTGGAAATTTGTGTTTAACCTAAAATTAGTGCGGATCTTTCAAAACTGTCAAATTAAATTTATCAGTCAGAATTTTACTAATTTTTTAACAAGTAATACTATTATACTTTTGGTTCTAAATTGTTATTTAAAAGTAGTTATAGAGTTTTTACTTTTTTTTTTAATTTTATATACATAGATTAGTAAATGTTCTTTTAAGCTTTTATTTTTTTTTTTGAAGCAAATTACAATTAGTATTGCATCGTAATTGTACTAAAAACTTAAGTATATCAAAGTCCTCATTTATAAATATCCTCTTTTGTCTTATTCTACTTTGATGTGTATACTTAATAAACTTTAATCTACATTGAAAGTACATAAACTAATGATATAGTCAATTTTTTTTACGCATCAATAAAGGTAACAAAAGTATCGGTTAATTAAGTATGTAATGTCTAGGAACATCAAAAAATACTACTAGTTTAATTTAATTTGATAACTTTCTAAACTAAAAAGTTACATTGAAAATTATTAAAATAAGTTTTGTTAATATTATAATAAAAGAAACAAACACTTTTCACTTTATATGAAGAAAACTATTAATATAAACATTTTTACTTAAATGACATAAGCATACGCAGATCAAAAAAAATCGAACACTTTTTATTCGAACAAGAATTTTTTTTAAATACTTCATTTTTGTTATCGTAAATAAACATAAAAAAATAATTACAAAACAGATAGATTTTTTGTGGCTTACTTTAAACCAAACAAATAAATAAACATTAGTTCGACTAAGATATAAATAATACAGTGACTCGACCTTAACGATGTTATTGATTTAAAATATTTTTTGTGAAAAAAAGTTTTAAAAACGTTCAACCTAGTAAATCAAACTGGTTTTCTTTGTAAAACCGGTTAATACCTCAAAAGACTCTATTAGTTGAAAAGTATTAAGTTCACTTTTTTTCAAGTTTTGTGCAACCTCTATGAGTAAAATTGTTTTTAAAATTTTACTTATGAAAAATATTTAATCTAGTGCCGAAGTTGTATATGTTAACATAATTCTTCCTGTTCGCAATTATAGTTTAGATTTTAGGTCGTCATGGTCAAAAGTACAAAAATTATTGGGTGAAAAAAGTTTGACCCTGTTTTTAAAGTAAGTTAAAGTTATAAGTGCAGTATTTGTAATGAACTACTTCTAATTTTTAAAATACTCTTTGTATTTATATTTGTTTAACTTGATATAAACCTCAAAACGTTTTAAGTAAAGAGAAATGTAAACTTTTAAATTTTTAATATTTTACTATTAGTGACTTTTAATAAGTTTACTTTTGTCTATTCTATTACATTCTATAAAACTAAAAAAAAATCGTTGTATGATAGTTATAAAAAACTGTATAGGCCTTTATTTTTTATAGAAATAAAAGTATTACAAATTAAAAACCTTATATAGAACACATTTAACCAATAAAGGCAATTTGGAAAACCTTATCACTTGTTTATCTATTAGTTTCTTTTAGAATTATAGCTAAATAAATCTGTAAAAACATAAATATAAAAACGATTTGATTGATAACAATTTTACGCTAAAAGATTTTGAACTAGATCACACTTAAAGTATTCAATTGAAATGTTTAGTAATAAAATATTGTATTAATCAATGGAAAAATATCGTATTTTTAGTTTTGTATTTACATACAGGCTGTTTTAGAAATCTCTAAAGTTCAGACGTAAGTATTTGATGAGTAATCTTTTAAGAAGTTTATTTACAAAAAAACCGAGCGATAGTAGATAAAATTTGATAGTTTTATAACTTAGTTATTTTAAATGCAAAAATTTGAAATAAAGACTTTAAAAATTAATGATACACTTTTAAACTCTTATGTATTTAAACGCTGTTTTAAATTTTATTAGTGTTCAATTTATATCTAAAAAATATTTAAAAAAATACTACTTTTTTGTATTAAAAACATTTTGAAAAAGATTCTATGCAAAAAATTGAAAATATATTTAAAGATTACATGCTCTTCGATTAATAATCAATTTTTAAATTGGTTAGTTTTTAACTTTATATTTTGAATAAAATTGTTGATTATTTTATAAAGGTTTTTAAAAATTGAACAATTAATTTTTAACAAATTGTGTTTACAGAGTGAGTTTTGGTTCGAAAGCTAGCAACGACAAGAAACTTTCTAAAAATTACATTTTAATATTTACACAAATTTTTATTTTAAGCAAAACTGATTATTAAGACTGTAAATTTTAGTATTTTACTTAAAGTATTTAAAAAACAAATGATTATTTATTTTAATTAAATGTTATTATATTTGTAAAATTGAAATTACTTCATTTAAACTTTGCTTTGTTTAAGAAACGTTAATTCAAAGCAAATGAGTTTTACCAAATGAACTAATTTTTTAATCTAAAACAAAACTTACTAATAGTTTTAAAAACTTTTATATTTTTGAACCTCAACTTTTTGAATGAAACTGATGTTCAGTAAAATTAAAAAGTTTAAAAAAGTTGTTAAACATATAACAATATAAGTTTTCATCTAGGTAAATTAAGTGTAGTCGCACTATATTTATAGTTTATATGAGAATTTTGCAGACAGATTTTATAAAATAAATTTGTTATGATAAAATCTTTGCTTTTACTAAAACTAAATTTTTTTAATGTATTTTATCGCACAGTACTAGTTTACTGTTTGATCTAAAATAACTAAAATTATATAAATAAACGCATTCATAAGCTAGAAATCAATAATGTTAATATGTATTTTATTTGTAAAAGTATAAACTTGAACAAATGTTATACGTCGAATAAATACTAACACAAAATTTTTTAAATTTTAAATAACATTTTTAAAGTGAACGTATACAACTAAAGTCTATTTATCTATATTATATCGCTTTCGAATATATCTTAAACAAGTGAGTTAAATTATAAGATCATAAATATTATATTATACAATTAAAGTTTTTTAATAAAAATTTTTTTTAGCTTTTTCGAAACGTCAATCTAAATTATTTACAAAAGTCGTTTTATTTGGTACTTTACAACACAGCAGCTGTTTTGTTGTAGATATAAATGTAATAAAGCTGAAATATTCAAATACGAATTAGTTGTAGGTATATTGACATTTTTAGTTTGTTTAAAATAGTATACTTATACAAAGTTTTACTTTATGGTAATAGATAGTTTCTAGAGTAGTAGCAGAAGTTTTAGTTAATTTTACTTTTAAAAGAATTAAAGGTTTTTGTAATTGTTAAATTTAATTGCTTTTTTTTGCACCAAATCATAAGTAATTATATTACAAATAAAGCATAAACTAAAACCCATGCTTTAAATAATCATGGTGTTTGTTTTGTTAAAAATCAGTATCGTTTGTAACAACAACACAAATTTTTAACGTTGCAAGATCGAAATGTATATCCTAAAAAAGTAATTTAATTTTATTACTTATAACTTTATAGTCTTTTGAATTCAATATAGCTACGGTTATGTTTTTGTTTTAATAAATTTTCTACAACTTTTTTGTTTTGTGTACAGTTAAGTGGTTAATCTGTATAATTAACCACTACTAAAGAAACAACTATAAATATAAAACTTAGTATACTTTCTTTATTCTTTATATTATATTTTAAACAGTAGATTTTTTTACTTTTAATATTTACTTTTAGAAAAACTCAAAACTATTTTCTTATGAAGTAAAACTTGTTTAAGAACTGTATAAAGTTATTTTATTAAAAAACAAGTTGTTATCCAGCTTGTTATTATTTACACAGAAACTTATTATAATTCAATTAAATAAAAACAGCTACTTTTTTAATCATATTTAGCTTTTGTATGGTTTTTTTTACCATTAAGTTTACACATCAACGGTTTTATTGCAATTATATACGTAAGAATAACTTTTTGTTTATAAAGTTTTAACCTTTTGTTAATTTGTAAATAAAGATTAAAGGAATTATAAATAAAACAGTCTAAAGGAGTATGAAATGTAAATTTTACATACTTATGTTTGCTAACTTAATTAAATTATGTTTAAAATGTTCAATAAAGCATACCTCTATTAGTGTCTAAACAACCAAACTTCAAAACGTAATACTTATGTTAAACATAAAAAATACTTCTATACTTAAAGTTTTGTTGTTAAACTTTACTTAGTAGTTTTTGGGCGTCTTTTTTAATGCAACATTAAAAACTTGTTTTTATTACTATATTTAAATATCTATGTGTATTTTTTAATGATTAATTACTTAAACATTTGTTCTTTCTATAAAAACAAAACTTTTATACCAAGCATTTGTATACAATATGATATTTATGATGTGGTTTAAGTGTAAGCTTAAATGTGAGTCTAAAAACAAATGGGGTTCAATTTCCTAGCTTTAAGCAAAAGTTTTAAATCAGTCTAGAACTTATTGTAAGCGTATCATAAAAAGCGAAAAATTTTTAGTTACTGAAATGTTAAAATAATATAGTTGTATGTATTAAAATAATTATTAACATAGTTTTTGTACCAAAAAGTCAATTAAACAAGAAAGTATAATAAAAAATAACATTAAAATAAGATTTTTAATTTTCTTTTTCTATAAAATATTGTTGTTAAACTTGTTCATGTATTTAATTTTTACTATGCTAAAAATTTTATACATCTTATTGATGGACGCTATTAAACAATTTAAAACTGAAAACTCAATTAAACAGTATTGCCCAACTTATAATAGAAAAGCAATCAAGCAAACTAGCTGAATTGAAAATTTTGTTATAACCTCGCTAAAACATAAAAACTAAACTAGTAGTCTATTTAAAAAAAGTTATAAAAATAGGCTAACAATTTATTCAAATTTTAAAAAACAATTACAAAAAAAGTCAAACTTACTAGCAAAAATTTAAAAAAGTTTTATAATAAATATATAATTGATGAATTTAAAATAAATCATTATAATAAATATTCTGGTTAATATAATAATCATACTTTTGTGAAAATAGTTGCAGTTATTATCAGTTGGCTTTAATATAACTTAATAAATAGATTTAACTGATTTTTGTGAAAAGAAATAGAAGAAGTTACTTTTTAATAACTAATTGCGTTTAATTAACCTAAAAATAAAAATATTATGAAATAAAAAGTTAGAGAAAGATTAGACATTGTAATTCATTCTGTATAATTTTTGTTTTTAAGGCTTAGTAAACAAACTTTAACTCTATTACTATGAAAATCCCAGTAGAGCTATTCAGTTATAAGCTAAATTTTAAAACAAAACATTAAAATAAATTAATTAAAGAAATCAAAAACCAAAAAACAACAGACTAAAAGTTCTTATTTTTTGAAATAAAACAAAAAAAATGGTTAAGCACACTTGAGATCAACATTTATAATTTAAATTATATACACTTAAAGCTTAGGCTTAATTTTAATATCAAAAGCTATAAAAATGATCTTTATCATGAATTAAATCTTGGATTTGTTATGTTAAAATTTACAGCAATTATAGAGAAAATTAATGTTGCCATTATAGCATTTACTAAAGTTTTTGATTTACTAAAAAGTTGTATTTGCGCTATGTTTACAAAACATTAAAAGAGTTTATAATCGAAATCTTTTAAAATAGTTTTTTTAAAGAAAAATTCAGACCTGTGTAAAATAATTTGTTTATTTGTATCTAAACAAGTTTAAGTTTTTAACACAACTATTTTTAAGTTCTTCACTCAAGATAGAATATTCAAAGAAATATGTCAATATAAATATATTTTATCTAAATTGTTTTACTACCACCCAGGCTGTAGTAATACTTAAAAACATGTGAAAATAAAATTAATGAAATATTAATACTTTAGTAAACGTTGTATGTTTCAGTAAAAAATTTAAACTGTTATAAACTAACCTTGATAAGATCGTTTGACAAATCCAAAACTTAATAAAAATAACTTTTAATAAAGGTGTCAACATATTAATTGTTTACTAATTAAAAAATGTTCTTATCGGTCGACTATTTTCTTTAAAATTTCATAGTTTCAGTTATAAAATTTAAAATAAAAACTAATATTATTCTGAAAAAATACTAAAAACTCAATTAGTTCAAAACTTTTAAAAGATACAAATACTTTTTTCCACTTACTTTAATATAAATATATGAAAACTTTAAACTGTTTTTAAACAACACAAGTGTTTTTGTGTTAGCAGTAAAACAAGGTAACATTTTACTGAAATCGTAATTGGATCAGAAATAGAGCTGGCTGGCAGAATATCAAGAAATTATTTTTCAAAAACTTGAAGTTACAGTATAAACTTAAATTTACAAATTTAATACGTTTTTAAAAGTTTATTTTCAACTATAGCTTCCATTATTTTCAAATAACTAGATATTGTATCAGACTGAGTGTTTAAAGAACAGATCGACATTGTAAATAAACCACAAAGTTTATGTTTTACCAATGAATACCAGTTATTTTTTATTATTATTTTAAGTTTTATATAAACTCGTGAGAGGTAAAAATACGGAAACAAATTGCCAGTATCGAGTTTACATTTTACCGTAATTTTATTATTGAGCTTTTATCCTATTTGCTTCCTTAATAAGATACAAATATAAACACCGGTATTTTTTATGTTAAAAACACTTTTATAATTTAAAAGTATGCTTTTCTATTTGTTGTAAAAATATTCATTTTTTAAGGTTTGTTTTGAAGTTTTAAAATACAGCCATATTTTACTTTTACTAAAAACAAACAAATAAAAAAGAGATTTTATTCATAAACATTTGTATTAAGTTTTTACTGAAAAAAATTTGATTAAATGTATTATAAACCTTTTGAAGTTATAACTGTTATATAGTTTTTATACTGCTTTTAAAATTTTTAGCAGGTTTAGACAACATCTTGTTTATTTTACTTCAAAAAACAATAGTATTTTCATTTTTTTCAAATAATTTGTTTTTAAAATATCATATAATATTATATACTTTGTTTTTTTGTAACCGTAACTAAATTATCAAGTTCTAATGTAATATTTTTTTCTTTTAAAGTACGAACTGCAAAACCGTGTAGAAATTTAAAACTAGGAAATGTTTTACAATAAGAATTTTTATTTGGCTACTATCTATAGAGGTATAACTTTTAAAACCTTAAAGCTAACTAAACACTAAGTTAAAGTATTTTTTTTACAATTCAAAATTAAAAAAATTAAATAGATTTATTTTTGTCATCAATAATTTTTTCTTAATCCCTAAAAATTATTATTTAAACAAAAGAAATGCTATTATCTGACTTGTAAACTTAGTTTTTTTTTTCTAATTAGATTTTAAAAAACTCATTAAAGAAAAAAAATAACTAATAAATTTAAAAAACAAACATTTTTCTCACGAAGTTAAATTGTTTTTATTTATTTACTTGTTTTTGATATTTATTTATTTATAAGATACCAGCTTTAGATTCTTTGGTCAAAAGGATAGAGCGCTTAATAAAGACAAAGATCAATTTAAGTCGTTTTATTTTTAAAACTTTTCGAAAAAAAGTTATATATGACTACTCATTTGATAAAAAATATAAATACTTATAATTAAGTTAATAGTGTCTATAAAGATTTAGCTTATTTTAGTTAAGTTATTATATTATGTTAGTTTATTATTATGAATTATAAAAGTATCTTTTTATTCTTTATATTTCAAAATAAAACTACAAAATGTATATATAAAAATTTATTGTTGAAATTATAATTCAATAATATGTTAATTTATTTTCAATAATTATTAAGTTGGTTACAAAAATCAATTAAAATACTTAGAACTCAAAATAAGCGAAACGTTTTTATAGGAAAAAATCAATAACTTTATTTTAGTTTATAGCAGCAACAAAAAACAAAAAGTAAAAAAAATATGAAAAAAAATTGAGGACGATTTTTAAATCTATCTACATAACTGTATGAAAGTTTTATTAATCGAGCTTTAATTCTATAAGCAAGTTATTTTCGAAAACAAAAAACACGAGTGTTAAACCTCTTAATTCACTTGATAAAAACGTGGTATTTGCACTTTTAAACATTTTTAAAAAGTCGTAATCTTTTGTTATCAGCAATGTCCATTTCACTATAACTATTACGTAATTGGACAATTTTATTCAAAGCTTACTGTTAATTTTAGAAAAATTATAAGTTTAGACACTGTATACAAACAGCGAAGTTTTACAGCTTTTTTTAACAAGATTCATTTTATAGAAAATGTTTAATGAATTTAACCTTAAAGGTTATAAAATATGTATATGATCAGTAGGTATTATGTTATATTGTATATTTTTAATAAAACTTAATAACGATCTTAATATAAAACAAAAAATTATGCTTAAAATTGTTAAACTTGCTTTGTTACATTGAATCATTCATTATAGAGCATTAAAACTTTGTTATAAAACGGTAAGAAATAGTAAACATCACTATGAAAATAGCAAGCTAAAAAGTATGACCTCATCAAATAGTCAACACAAAAGGCAACAAATAAAAACATGTTTTATATTGAGAAAAGGCAGTTTTGTACATTAAGAATGTGGTGATGACACGTATGTAAACAAAACAGTAGAAATTTGTACTACAGAAAAAAAGTTGTTTTTTTCAATAAAAAAAGAGCAAAATAATTCTTTGTTCTAAGCTTTGAAAAGACTTTTGTTATAAACATAAAAAAAAATTTTGATTGCAAATTTTAGGACTTGAACCAAGGACTATTTATCCAAAAGAGTAAATATTGTAAACTGGTTCTTAGCAATACTACGAGTTCTTTTTTTAATTTTAAGTTCGAGTCCTCGAATTTATTTTCTTAAAAAACCTATTAAATATGAAAATTAAAATTTATGGCAGGCTCTTTAAATTATTTACTTAAAAATTTTATTAATTTTAAGTTAGTAGTAAATTTTATATATTTTTTTTCAAGTATTGATAACTTAAAACTAATAACTTATAGAAAAATTATTTTATTGTATTTGATTTTTTTAAGAACAGCTCGATTAGTTTTTAAATATACTAAAGTATTAACAATAACAGGCCGTTTACAATATTTATTTTTGGTTTGTATAAAGATGAAGAAATGTAACTTTAAACGGTTTTTAACTTAAATAAACTATTTATATCTGGTATAAAAACTTCACTAACCAATCGTCTGTTTATTATCTACCGAGTTTTTCCTTGAGAATTGCATCTAGCTTTTCTAAAAAAAATCATTTCGTAAAGATCATGCTTAAAAAGATTTTTTTATTTATTAAGGTATTTTAATTAAAAATTTTAATACACAAAACCTTATTAGTTTGACTTATTAAAATACATGAAACAGTAACTCAATATTTTAAACTTACCACTTAAAATTCCATCAAAGTAATTTTTAACAATTTCAATAACTTGATTTTCAGTGAGTCCCAGAACACAGTCTCCTTTGTCTCCCTTAAAAATAAAAATGTCTATAACATATAAAACAATGAAAACTTAAATGATAAGTTTAATATGCTTAGTTTTACAACACAAAAAACCTAATAAAGTTTAATAATAAGTTTAGCTGTGTTTAAATTAGTTTAAGTATTATGTTAACAAAAGTTTACAATAAATCGATTCAACAACAAATTCGAAGTAATTTTAAAAAAGATAATACAAAAAAAAAATAATACAAATTTAAATATCTAGTAAAAGAATACAAATGTTAACTTTCTACGTAATTTTAATTTAACTCAAGTTTTAATATTAATTGCTCATTTATTAGGCTTGTTTTCTATAAACAAATGTAATTATGTTGAACTTAAAAGTACTAGAAAACTATTGTTTGAAATGTTTACATGCACTTATCTTTTTCATTTACTTTTAATAATAAGCTTGTCTTAGTTAAAAGTTTTATTAAATACTGAGTTATGGAGTTTGTTTACAAAACTTTTACTGTTACAGATTATAACATTTTGCATTTACTTTTTATTAACTCAAGTAGTAAAACTTAAAAAACATTGTTAGTAACTTACTGATTGTTGTTTTTTGTTGGCAACAAAGTTTTTTTCTAGCAGCAATGAATTAAAAACCTCACGACAGTTTGAACAACTTTCACCTGGAACTCCTTGTTTACCTGGTAATCCCTAAAATATAAATATAAAGACTTTTAAAAATTAAAGAGTATATAATAATTGTTATATTAGGTAAAATTTTCTTAATTTATCGACTTTTAAAAATCTATATAATATTAAAGTGTATAACAACAAGTTGTACTATTTAGCTAACCGGAAGTCCTCTATCCCCTTTTGGACCAATAGGACCCCTTCTAGCCTAAAATAAAGACAATTATTAAAAAATAATCAAGCAAAAACAAATAAAAAATCTTTTAACGATAATATAAAAATAAATTACGACTTAAAATTTTCGGAAAGAATGCTAAACTACTAAAATTAAAACTTTATTCTTTATTAACGCTTCTATAATGATTTAAGTGAATTCACTTTAAAATATACAATTTTCTCTGATGTACTCTATAATTAAGGTCGTAACAAAATTTATATTCAAAAACTTTATTTTTGATCATTATTTCATAGGTTTTTAAAAATATACATTGATTGTTTATACTTTTAAACAAAAATATCAGCAAGCTTTAAATTTTACGTGTGAAAGTTAAATTTTATCGTTTTATAAAGACCGTCTTTTATTTTTTTACAACTAAATTATCTAAAGTTTAATTAGCTGTTAAAAACTTTAATTATGCGTAAGTTAAGTAGTTAAAAATATTACAGATTACATATAAATTTAAAGTTAAGACTTTTGTAATTTTATGGTGAAGTAAATTTAAGGTTACATATCTTTATCGAATTATCGTTTTGTATGTAAACAAAGTTATCAGTAAAAACCAAAGAGGTTTTGGTTACTGCTACTGACTTTAAGTTTTCATATAACTATCATTTTAAGATCTATACTAATTAAATTAGAATTTATTCTTACCCTTAAGTAGCGACTCCTAGTATTAAATCTTCGAGGTTTTACAGTTCCTGAAAATTCATAGATCAAATTTAGCTTTGTACAAAATATTTTGGAAGTTTTTATTTATTTTTTTACATTATTAAAATAGTGTGCAAGAATAACAAACTTAGTCTAAATTAACGATTAAAAATAATAAAGGAAACGTCTTATTTTTAAGTTTTAAACTTTTGTAAAAATTACTTAGAAAAAATTTTAAAAATTATTTATATAAGAAACCTGGTTTCCTTATACTCGCTCTACAAATTGTTTCTTTTATTTGATAACGCTTTGGTTCCAGTTGATCGAAATTTTCAAACCTGAATTCTGAACTCAAGGTACTAGTACTTCTCGATATTAGTCTCTGATTGCTCGGACCAATTTTCAACTTAATTATCAGTGCCCCTTTAAAATATAAAAAAGTATATGTATTGTTACTAAAGCCATAAAGACCGAAAAATAAAATATCAAGCTTAACTCAAACAAGTAATAATTTAGTTTATATACATATAATTTTTGATGAAAAAAATACTGTGTAGAACAAAATAACTGTTTTAAATGACGAAACAGATTTAGCAGAAAGGATTTTATATGGGCTGTACTTTTGTTGAAAAATAGTCTTAGTGAGCTGTGTTATTTTTAAAAGTTTTACTATAACATTAAAAAATAAAATAATAGTTTTGAAAAATCTACAAAATTTTATTGTACAACACAAAAGTTTTTAAGGTTATTAGAATTATACTCCGTCCTCTATAACTTTTCAATAAACTCATAGAACATGTTATTTTATTGAAAACTTGTTGTTTTAAAGCTAAAAAATACGTCGCTATAAGTGTGTAAAATGTCTATATTTAATTTTTTAGCACTCTTTCATTTCAAAAATGATTATTTACGCAAACCACAAAACCTAATCTTATTTAACTCAGTATAGTAAAAGTTTGCAATTTGAAATAAAAACACGTAAATAAGGTTTATTTATCTCCCTTAAACATTTTAAATAATTTAAAAAAAATATTAAAACATAAATTAAATATAATAATAGCTTTGTTTATTAAAGTTATTAGCCAATAAAATAGCCACAGGTTGGAGATCCCTTGTCTAGAAACGTTTAAAAAACTGGTTTTACATAATATTTTTCAACTAACCATCATTTCTCAGTCTAATTGCAGCATCTTTTGCTTCATCAATTGATTTATCTGTTGAAATGAGGACAACAATATTGCGAGTCTTCACACCTCCGTTAGAAAAATTTATTTCAGAGAGAATATTGCTCCTCACAAAATTCAACGCTCGTCCTATATTTGGTTCTCCTCCTACATTTTTATTTTTATGCTAGAATAAAAAATATTTAACACTTGATAAAAACTGAACTTTTTTTAGTTTTTTTTTAAATTAACAAGTTCATAGTTCAATTGTTTAATAATAAGCTCTAAAATTGTTAAGATTTTTTACTTTATCATAAAATTATAAATAAAAATATTATAAGCTCTTTTAAGGTCGGAAACTTTAATGAACTGAAGTAATTATAGTTGAATATAAGCGGCTTATGGTATCACTAGAACTTTAAATGTTTACTTTATAATTTATTTATATTTTTAATAGGTTTAAAGCGTTTATAACTTTTGTAATATATAAAATATTTTTTTCTAAATCAAACAACTTTATAAAATTTTCAATTCAAACTCACTTAATTTACTAAATTATGCTAAACGATAGAAATTTAATTTTATATTGAATTTGCTTTCTTAAAACAGAAATGTAAAAACTCACCAGTAGGTTGAATCATGTTGATGTACAAATTAGTTTCTTGTTTCGTCATACTCGTTGTCATGGGTAACACGATGTGGGGAGATTGGGCGAACTGTACTATCGACAACCCGACCCCGTGTGAAGAGCGCCCACTAATGTCTGCTTGCCTTTTTCTTGACAATTTTTTAAAGCTGAAGTTTTGTGTTATAAATTTAGTAAAATCGGAATTTATTAAGGTTAATTTATCTAATTAAAGTTTATCATAACTTAAAACCAGATTTTAAAAAAGTTATATCAGCATAGAGTCTTCAATTTTTACTTCTTTACAAAAATTAAATAATTTAAACTTTTAATTTTAAAAACAAAACAAATTTTTAAGCATAGTTGTTGCAATAACAATTGTTTTTAAATAACTTATTTTAGCTAGATTTCTTTTAAAATATTTTAAAAGTAATATATCTTAATGAATAATTTAAGATTAAAGCGATTAATGTATTAGTAATAATTGATAAAACAATAGTCTATTTTTCCTTGTGCAAAGCTTTTATACAGTAGTATTTTTAAGTTTATAAATTAGCCATTTTCATCAATTAACAGAATTTATGTTTTAAAACTACTTTACTAACTAAAAATGTATCAATAAAATATTTTGAAAATATAAAAATTAACATAAATAAAATTTATAAATTGTTGTGAAATTTAACAAAATTAGATATTAAAAGATAATAGTTTTTTTTATTTAATATGTCAGTTATAGTATGTTCATATACTAAAATTAAATTAAACTTTAAGTATAGAGTGTATACAAACTTTTTTTTCGATTGAATACTAAGTGAGGTTATTAGTTTTTTCATCCATTCTTTAAGTTTGTCGAAATTTATAGAGATCATTACATTTGAAGTGTCAACCAAAAATATGACATTACATCCAGATACTAAACAGGATTGGCTACCTTTAGAAATATATGAAAACTTCATTTAATTTTACAAATTTTGTTCATTTAGTAGAACAGTTTTTGTTATATTAGCATTCTCTTTTTTAAGCTTTTAACTATCCTGTAAATAAAAAAGTTTTTAAATTTTTGTCTTTTTTATTGCAACATTCTTTTACTGTTTTTATTATTTTAAAATTTTGAAACAAGATACATTAAATTTCAAAGTTAAGCAGATAACAATGCCGAGATACAAGTGATTAAATTAAAGATATCATGTTGAACCCAGCAAAAACAAAATTATTTAAAGAGTAGTTCGTAAAAGCACAGCAATTATACTTTTTAAAGTCTTGTAGCAAATTTCTCCAACATATTTGTTTGGTTTTACTTACAAATTAGATTTGCTTCTTTGAAATTTAGAATTTTTGTACAAAGTATTTTTTTTTTGATAAAAGTTTGTGTAAAAAAGAATAAAAAAGTAGATTTTAACAATACTTTAACTCATTTTTTAAAGATAATATTTATAAACAACTGTGCACATTATTTTTATTTACGCTATAAATATGAAATCTATTTTTGGTAAATTTAAAACTACTAAAATTACTTATTTGTTTGTTTTGTATATAAAAGCCATATAAACATTAATATTGCTACTTTTAACCACCTCTAATAAAAAATAAACTTATTGTTCTGATAATTTAAAGTATACCTAAATGGTACATTTCAGCGCCTTTACTATTCATTGTTTATCTTTATTTTTTAACAAATTCTAAGATACCAATTATCAATACAAAAAGTTGAAGGTAAATACATTTCCTTTATATGTGTCTAATTTCATTAAATTGGTGTATATAAACTAATCTTCGAACAACTTAAGCAATGAACACAGGTTTTATTTTAAGTTGTGAAGTTTACCAAGTATCTACACATATGGAATAATTGCTACAATTAAGGGTACTTAAAATCGGTACAATAAAAAATAACTAAATATGTAAAAAAAATATCATAAAAAATTGTAAAATTTGATAACTATGAAAATTTCTAAAAGCAGTATACACGGCATAACTTTTAATGTACTATAAATCTGTTAAAAAATATATAAAAGTTTAATTAATATTGCTGAGTTTTGACAGATTATGAAAAAAAAGATGTTATTTATAATATACAACAAGGGCAGACAAACATCATTATAATTATACATAACCTGAAAACAATTAATAATCTGTTGTGTTAACTAGTATTTACAAACTCTTATTCTGATAATTTATCATGTAAATGTCTTAAATAATTATATTAGAACAACATAAATAGGTTTAACTTTGTTTCATTCATTACAACTACCAAGCAAAAAACATAACAATACTATTTACTACTATGTGCTTAGCCTAACATCAGTTTGTAAGTGTTTGTTTAAAACTTAACTAAAATAAATAGCAAAACTTTTAAGTTTTCCATAACTACCTCGATAAGAATACTTCTTTTGAGTTTTTGTTTCGGGGTATGGTTGCCACCCATTATTTGTAATGTCATCACCAGTGAACTCGTGGTAGTCATCGTAATAATCTGCCTGCTCAACAAATGGCACGTCGTCAAAACTGACATCAACATATTCTGTTAAAATGTCATCATCTTCTTCCAAGTACGGAACAATGTCGTCTTCAACAACGACATCGTCTTCAGAACGGGCGCAAAGGGCGAGAAATAAAAACGCAATATAACTTTTGAACAACTTCATTTTTGTGAATTTAAAAATTCTAAACATCATACTTTTGTTAAAAATGTTGTATTGTAAAAAAATATTACCTCAAATTTTTGTTAAATAAGCTTTCACTAACTTCAAAATCTTTATACTTTGTAATGTTAAAAATCTATCTGCTATATAACTGAAAAAAATTGGCACTTTAACTAAATTCATTTTCTCAAAATATTTGTAGTACGACTATTTAGTACTTTACTCTAAGAAATACTAAGTAATTTACTCTAAGTCCTAAGAAATACTCTAAATCGGATTAAAGAAAAAATATCAACAACTATTTAAACAAACTGTTTAAAATAGAAAGTAAAATTTCTATCTAGCAGGCGTATTTACACCTTAGTGCTCTTGAACTTGTGTTGCTATATAATGAAGCAGTTTATAAATAAATAGCTTCTCTCACCTGTAAGTAAAAAACTTTTTTCAACTGACGATTACCGAGAAAGTAAGTTGAGATGTAAAACAGAATTTTGCATGAAAAGTTAAATTTATATGCACAATATTGTTTTTGAATTAAATGTTTTAACTTTTTTGGGTAAACACTAAACTGTCTTTGAAAACAAATTTATTACAAATTTTAAAAGTTTAATTTATTTATGTTTTAAAGTTGTGTACTTGGCTTATAAGGTTTTCATTAAAGCAGAAATTAAAAAGCTTTTAAACTTAAAACTATTTACTAAAACAAAAACTTTTAATCATTTTTCTTGGATGAATATTTTTCTAAGTAACCAGATTTTAAAATATATTTAGAAAACTGCTTCAAAATTTCTAAGAAGACTTTTGCTTTTTATTTAATATTATTTAGATATTTTTCCATATATCTATATAAACTTTTTTACTTTTTCTTACATTCTAAATTTTATAGACATATCATTTCAGCTTAGTTCTAAAAGTACAAATAAAATTTATTTTTAGTATATAAAAAGCTAAATAGTTCTAGTAAAGTTCAAACTATAAAAATACGTTTTTCTACTAATCAAACCAATTAATAATAAAGGTTACGGTATTTAAATATATTGGATTTTGTTTTGATATACTTTACTGTTTATTATAGTTAACAATATTTTGTTGAAACTAACATTTTTGTTATTTATATTTGGTGCCTAAAAATTATGCTTATCAGATAGCTTACTCTCAATTAAACTTACATCTGTTCTGTTCTGACTGCTTTTACTTTATTTTCACTATTAAAATATAATTAAAACAGCCAAAGAAACGGTCTACAAACAAAACTTTTAACCGAACTTAAACAAATTTTATGAGATGAATTTTTTTTTTTTTAATTTAGTATAATGTTAATTGTAACTTAATTTAAAACTTTTGGATTTTACTGTAAATACTGAATTTAAATGTACGTAATTTCATTACTTTTAAACACGTTTTTAAGAACTTTTGTTTGTTTGAAAAGAATTAAAAACTAAAATATTTTACTTCATGTTTACTTAATTTTTATAGACTTAAACTTTTGAAAGCAATTTAATTTTTGTACTTTTTGCTAAACTTTGATAAAAAAAGAATTATAAATAATCCGTATAAAAACATATCAGTAACTGTTTTAAACTAATTGTCAATTTGAGTTAAAAATTGTTATCCTAGAACTAACAAATAAGTGATTGAAATATTTTAAGTATGTAAAAATTCATAAATAAATTAATCTAAGCACGATACTTTTAAGCGCTAATACCCATGTAAGCAAGCTGTAACAAAAATTAAAATACTCTTAATTAAAACTTTCAAATAAAAGTTATATTGTTCGCTTCGTAAAAGTAAAAAGATATTTTTGATAACAAAAAGGAGTGATTAAGCTCGCTATTGTTTATCTCTTTCTGTTAGCCAAGTAGTTTTTTCACTTCTTTGGGGTAAATCGGGTGGCAGAAAAATGACGTCACGATAAAATTACGCGCCTGCTTTTGTTTGTCGGTATCTCTTAGATTAGCTGCAGTACAAAAAATTTCGAAGTTAACCCTCGTATAAAGCGTAATTGACCCCAATTTGTGTTTCTGAACTAGATTAACAAGCTAGACTGATTTACTAAACCATAAAACAAAAGCAAGAACAAAGTTTGTGTTTTTTAGTTGAAAAATAGTATTAACTCATTGATAGCTTGATTAAATTAACTGAAGTTTCTGACAGCTCTATTCATTAAGAAAAAAATAATTTAATGTATTAGTTGAAACTTAACACCCTAAAAGCTTTAAGCCCAGACTTTTTAAAAACTAATTTGACACTGTTTAACTTACTTTAAAAATTGTTTCTTGGTAATTTTTAACGATGTGTTTGATAGAAAACCAATTTATTAGTAAAAAAAATAAATTAGCTTTTAAATATTTTGATTAATAGTTTAAATAATATAACAAAGTGTATTAATTTGTTTACAGTTTCAAAAAAGAACTTTTCTAATGTCGTATACTTAATAATAAATTAAATCGTAACCAGCTTGAAATGAAAAAAAAAACTTGTTTAACATAAAACTTAACCCTACAATAACTTTTGATCTAAATATATTTGCTTACCACTATATCAGGTTATAAATATAATAACAGCTGACAATAACTTTTGTAAAAATGGGAGTGTGTTTAATTTTATGTGAATAAAAAAGTATTGAACCTAAAGTAAATTATTTATAAACACTTACTTAAGTGCTAAAATTGCTTACAGTTATTTAAGGTCTGTATTTTTACAATTTTCAATTTAATATACAAGTTTCTTTAAAAATTTACAAAAGGTAACCAACTATTAAGTCGTTATTTAATATAATTTTTTTTCGCTGCAATAAACAATTTAATATTATAACAAACAACATATAAAAAAACCTATAGTATAAAAATTTACTTTTTTTTTATTAAACGTTTGTTTGATTAAAAAAGTATTTACTTAATTGAAAGAAAAGTAAACAACATATTTTTAAATTATATACGAAATAAAACTAAAACTCTTGAAAAAAAATACAAAATTTAAATATTTTTGGCTTTAGTAACATAAGCAAATGTATCAGCTTATGTTAAGCTAAAAAGCTTTGCTGAATTAATAAAAACAGTTTTAACCTTTAAGTTAAATTTTTACCATCATGAATAAACTAAAACGCTTAAATACTTTGTATGCGCTGATAGATCTAACGCGTGTTCACAAAAATATAAAAAGCTCAGTGTATTTTATTTATACTGTCTTAATTTCCATCAGTAGTTATTAAAAAAGCTTCAATTTAAAATACTGAGGAAAGAAGTAATATAGTTTATAACTAAAACAACTCAAATAAACAATTTGCATACTTCTTTGTTATTAGAAGTTAAAAAATTATTTCCTTCTTAAGTTGACAACCAGCAATACGTAAAACCTTAAGTGTTTCTAAAATAGTTTTTTTTATAATTTATCGAGTTTTTTTGCTTGAAAACTAAATTAATAAATTTTTTTTTATTGATATACTATTCAATAATTTTAAAAACTAAGGTGTTTATATGTACAATAAAAACAATTTGTAACTATAAAACAATAACAAAAGAACAAGTTAACACACAAAATTAAATTTATAAATCTTTAATTTTAGTGAAGCCTAAAATATTTTAACTGTTACAAAAAGTTTTTAATGCAGGGCAAAGCTAATTAAACTTTAAATTTCTACTTCATTATTGTCTAAAACAGTTAAAAAATTTTTTTTTGAAGTAAAAAATATACTAAATATTTAATAATTTTTCAATTGAATTTCTTTAAAAAGGCAATCACTAAAAATTACGACTTTTATTATATCTTTATATGTCCCATTTATTCATTTTAATAGACTTTAAAAATATGTAAATGAAATTTTTTCACATATATGAAGTTTAAAAAACTTTAATTATTTTTAACAAATTATACTTTTTTAGAACTGAGTTACAGTAACTTTTTTAAACTAAAGAAGAAACACTTAAAAATAAAAACTTACATACTTAGTTAGTATGTAGACTGTTGTAATAGAAAAAGTACTTAAACTTTTTTTCTTTTAATCCAATGTTAAGTTTAAAAATTTGAAATAACCTAGTTAATAAACTTATGTCTTATTTTTCTCAACAAAATTACTAATCTTAACAATGGTAAACTAAAATGCAATTCATAAGCAACGTACAAAATCAAAATAAAACAAGGTTCAAAGTCCTTTGATGTAAAAGTCTAGCTTACAATCGTAAAAATGTACAGAAATATTTTGTTTAAGTTAAAAATATTGATTAGTTTTAAGTACCTTTCTTAAGATAAAAAAACATTTTAAAACCTTTATTGTTTAAGTAGAAAACTGTTTTTATATAACAAAACTTGAGTTAAAGAAAAAAAAACACAATTTAAAACTTTTGAGTACAAAAAAAAATTGTACGAAAATATTTGTAACTATTTGTAATACTTATCATAGTTTATTAAAGTTTTTTATAAAAGTAGGGGAATAAGTTTTATAATTTTTTATTAATTAACCACTTTTTTTTTAGTTTTTCAACTGACTAACATAATACAGTGTTAAGGCTTTTTGAGTTCTTGAACAGTTTAATTTTCTACAGTTTTCTACAGTTATTGCCTTTCATCAATTTAAAATTACAAAACAATAAAAACAAAATTTATGCAAAGCCTGATGTTTTTCAAAGTGTAGAACTATAAATTATTTATTTAGCTTGCAAGCGTACTCAAAACAAATTGGATGTAAAAAACATAAAAGCATTTTTTCTAAGTAGAAGTAAATAAAAAACGAAAGGTTTCTGTTGAAAATAATTCTCAATCTTAAATGTATATTATACAGTAGTCTATGCTAGTTTTCTAATAAAATTTTGATGACTTTCTAAACTATTGCGTATATATTTAAACCTGTATAATATAAAGAGTTTTTTACCCTGTATAATGACTTATGTCTTTAAAAAATAACTAAATTTTGTTAAGTTACTTAAATGATCACAAATAATACTGTTAAAAATTATTTAAAACAACATTTCAATACTTTATGTTGGTTTAAAGATTTAAAAACTAGTTTTAGAAAATATGTGATTACTTCGACTATTTAAAAATGATCATGACTTGGTCATCACTTTAGATGGTGTAGTACACAAATTTAAAACTAATTTAAATGCTTAACTTTTAATAAGGCCCTTTTCCAATATAAAAGAGTAAAAGTATTATACATTGGTATAAACAGTTATTATGTAGAAATACAAAAGCTTAAAAAACGATGTCAAAGTTAGGTTTCATAAAGCTTAAATTTTCCGTTAAAAAATATAAATCATGAAATAAAATAAATTACTTGAAATCTATCTTGTTTACTTAAATGAGGTTTTAAGTGTACAAGTTATCGAATATGTATCAGTATATTTCATACATTTATAAAACAATTTTTGTATAGCTTATTTACGTGTTATGTTTACTTTAATTTATTTTAGACTTTCTGTTAATTTTATATTCCTTTCTAGGTAAAAAAGACAAATTACATTTTTGACGTAAGTTTTCCAAAGACTTTTCGATATAAGTATAATTTCAGTTTTTATAACTAACTAAAACTTAATTTAGTTTAAATTTAAAATTTTAATACCGTTGTTTTTATTCATTTTTCAATTTCTAAACTAGTTTGTTTGCTTGGCGTAAAATTATATTATATTTCGGGTTTTAAAAGTTATATAGGTCTTGTTTAAGGATAAAAATGTTATGAAGTTAAAAAACAACACTCAAACACTGTAAAATTTTTTGCATTAAAAACATAAATACTTTGAAATGAACAACAAGGGTCAAATTAAAATTACCAAATAAAGGTTCATTGTTAGATTTGACCTGTGTCTAGTTTACTTGCTACCACTAAAGTGTTGCCTTTGTTCAAAAAAAATATATAAAATAAATACCTTCTCGACTGATAATATTCGAATAGTCTTGCCGAAAATAGATTTTTTTACGGATTTAGAAACATATTAGGCACATATTTAAAATAAGCACACTTAATAAAAACACGCATTAAAAATAAAACAATATTTTAAAACTTATTTACAAAAAAAATACTACTTCTTGAAAAGTTAAAAAAAAAGTTGTTAAAAGAAAATATTGGTAAATTTTTTATTTACTTCCTACAGTTTTTCGAAGCTAAAAGTATAAAAATCAATTTTGAAAGCTAAAATGAAAGAAAAACATGTCCTTAAAGCTTAAAATTAATTGTTACTCTAAATACTATATTTAATTTTAGAAAGAAACCAATAAGATTTTATAGTATTTTTAAACAAGTATAAAAAGTGTTAACAAAACAAAAAACAAATAAACGTTTATAAAGCCAATTTTAGTTGTTTTTGTACTCAAAAAAAAAAGCAAATCATATAGATATATTTTCCTTGTTTTTGTTTGGTTTGTTGAACATTTCACATTAAGTTTTTATAATAAGAGATATTCTCATTTACATACGGTAATTCTAAATTTGTTATTATTAACTTTTGTTTTCTTTAAGAATTATAAATACTGGTATATGGTCCTTTTAAAGGAATTTAAATATTTTAGATTTCAAACTTGAGTAATTACCGTCGAATTAATTTCATCAAATTTTAACTTCTAAAAAGATTTATTTTATAATTTATTCCAGTAAAGCTTTAAAATCTGAACTAGACAGGTGTAATCTAAGTTTTAGCATGTATTACAGCCGGTTTTATGAAGCAAATACTTAATACACAAAATAACTTAAATACTGCTTCACAATTGTCTTTTTGACAAATAATCAAAAAATATTTCAAAATTTTTTAACCACATTACATAACATAAAGTTTTATTTTAAGATAAAAATATGAAATCCTAAATGACACAACTTTTTCTTTAAATTAAACTACAACTGGTATTACTTATATTGTGTTTAATGTGTATAAAAGCTCAACTAATTAAAAATGAATTAATAACTTAGCGTAGTATGTTTAATTTATCAGTATATTATGAATTGCTAAAGTTTGCTTATTTTTTCTTTTAACAATAATAGTTATTTTTGATGGAATAGTAGCTTTGTATAAATCTAAACAATTACTATAGTTTTGAAAAAAACAACTTTTTTAAATAGAAATGCAATACTAGTTTTGTGAGTATTGTTTTAATAATAATACTTTAATTTATTGATAATTATCACTGAATTAGAAACTTTTTTAACAATTAAGGAATAAACTTTTCATTATAACGTTTACTTAGATATCAATTTAAAGCTAATATCTTTTTTAACTTCAAATTTTTTATTAGAAAACAAACGGTTTTTAACTTTATAGTAATTATACAAAATACTGAAATTAAAAAAAATAACTTAGTATAAATATTACAAGTTTGGTATATCGTATAAGTTTTTTTTTTTATTTTACATATTTAAGTTTAAACTTCTAAAGTCATAAGTTTTTGTGTAAATTTTTTTAAAACGTATTGGTAATATCAATTTAGCTTGAAGCAACGATCAGTATTTATTATTAAAAAGTTCATCATTTTTTTAAAGTCTAAACTACTTCAAACTAGAAATTGTAGATCTTTAATCTAGCCTAAGTATAACTAATAAATTTTGAGTGTGGATTAAGTTACTAAAACTTTTATAAACTAAAGCTAAGTTAAATTAGTATTAAGTATAGAAAAAGTTGAATCTAAATAAGTTAACCTTCAAATTAAAATTTATAAAGAATGTTTGATTTTTAACACTGTTTTAGATTTTTATCAGTTTCAAACCAAATTTACAAAACAAATAAAATCTTAGTGATTCTATAATTATATAACAAATTAATATTTACTTAAAAGTATATTAATAAAATAAGAAAATATACCAATGATTGTTTTCGCCACGAGTAATAGATGGATGAGATAATAATACTCAAGACAGAGTTTTATCAAAATAAATATATAAAACTATTTTTTTCGTTTGTGTTTTTAACATTAAAATGTTTCACAAATCAATTTATTAGGCAATTTTTCTTTTTACTTATACAAAAGCGTTTGTGCTTGAGTAGTTTAGTAATCTAGTCAATTTAAAAAATGATTGTTTGTAAAATAATAAACGAAGAAAAAAGAAGTAGGACATATTTGCTTTTGAAGTAGTTTCTTTACCAGTACAACTTTGAAGTTCAAATTGTTTTTTTGTAAACAGAATATAAAATTTATTTTATTACTCCTTTGTCAAAATATTTTATTATGTTTGCTTAACTTTATGAACTTAATGACAATTTTTCTGTTAACAGGTAAAATAATTATTACAGTATAACTAACTTTAATCTGGCCTTATGTTGTCTAAAGCATTTTTTAAGCATCTAGTGTACTGTTTACTCCAATACTAAATACTTAAAAAACTAAAACTTTTTACAAAAATATTTCTAGTTTTTTTAATATTTTAAGTAATTAAATCAGTTTATACTGAACAGTGTACAATTATTATTTTTTAATGATAAAGTAGAAATATTATAACGATAAAACTGAAAGATCAATAGATTTATGAGATGATAATTGAGTTACTTAATTACATACTGTTTTTACAGCAAAAACTAATTAAAAATTTTTATATACTTAATTAAGTAGTTTCTTTTATATAATACGTAACTTCAGGAAGTACGTTAATAAATAAATTAAGTTAACATAATTTTTTAAATAAAATATTATGTTTTTGTATTTCTTTTGTTGTTTTTCAATTAAAAGTAAGCACAGCAATTTATTAACAACACAAAAATTTATCATTTTAATCAATTTAAAATTTTTGTTTACACTTCACTATTATAAAATGAATTTTATATGTTCAAGGTATACTTTTTGAGTTCTATGTAAAATTTAGAATTTGTTATAGTTATTACAAACAGTTAACAAAAACTATGATCTATGATCTATACGAAACATTACTTATAAATCATTTCTAAGCGAAAAAGTAATTTCAAAAACAAAACGTAAGTATTGTGATCAATCTGAGTTGAAGTTGAGATGTACAATGCTATTATTAGTTTAATATTTCAAAAATAAGCGTATATATCAAATAACTGTTATATTATAATATCAGATACTATAAACTCTATACTTAGAGCTTTTTATATAGTTGATTAAGCAAGCTATTATCGGAGTAAGTAAGTTTAACTTTTTTTGATCATTTTTGTTAACTTTGTACATAAGTTTATTTCTTAAAGTTTTTTTTTTCACCACTGTGTTCAAAATTGCTAAATACATCCTTCTATAACTTATAACTATTTTTGTCATATTATAGACATATATAGAGTCATGTTCAGTTTTAAAATCAGAAACTAAAATCAAAAAATGTAAAAAAATCAACTAGATTTTATTTTAGTTATTTAATGATCACTAATTGTATTCTACATACTAAAAAATAAAAAATTAATTTGTCTTAGTTATAAAAACAAGACTTTAAGAACAAAATTGCTTCATTAACACGAATATACTACAATTTTTATAGTTTATAAATACATGTATAAAAATTTATACTTACAATATGATCATTCTTTTAGTTAGACGTTTAGAAAACTACATTATGAAATTTATTAAATCAAGGTTATAAAATTTTAAGTTTTTATTACTTTTATTTGTACACAACATAAAAATGTGTTTAAGAAAAAAAAACGTATATTATTAAACAATGCTTTTCAAAATAGTTACAACTACGTTTTGCAATGAATATTCATTCTTGTTTTTTCAAACAGTTTCTTATCAATAAAGTTATTTAAGAACAATAAAACTTTTAATAATATTTTCAAAGTACTGTATTCAAATTGATCATTTATAGGATTAACTGTAAGATTATTTAAGAAATTTTATTGATGCCACAAGATAGCTTAAAGTTATTTATAAATATAAGCCTTAATAAAACTGCAATGATCGAAAATATACGGCAATTCAACTCATAAAACTCGTCTTATAAGTATTGTATTACTTTTATTGTAAACAATAGAAGGCTTTAACAACGCCAAAAACAACATTTTAAAAGTTGAAAACAGCTTGTTTCAAAATTTTCTATACTTTCTCTGTTTTTTTTTATAAAGTTATTAAACTACTAATAAAAATATTGTTATATTTGTATACAGTTTTTGTAAAAATTAATTAAACTATGTATTAGTAACAAATTTACACAGTATTATTTCTAAAAAAATGTAATTTTTTTTTTTTTTGTTATATATTCAAGTGTACTTGATTCCCTAGAATCTCACTAGCAAACGATTAACTTTTAATTTTGAACGGTTAAATTTTTGTATAACTATGAACAATTAAAAACCTACTAATAAAATATTTTACTCACTCAAAATGATTTATCTACAAAAGTTAAAAAACAACAAAACTAAAATTTTACGTTGTTTGAAAGTTACTTTTTAATTTTGTTACGAAAAACACTGTAACCAAAAACTAAAGTTTTTTAATAAAACAAGCGTTTTATTTTTATCGGTGTATTTTTGTTGACATTAAGTAATTATAGTAACTTAGTTTAAATTTACTTTAAGTTCACAATTCGAAAGTTTAAAAATTAATATACATTTAAAGTTAAAGCTAAATAAATTTTACATTTATTTTTTCTATTTTTTTTCTCTATTAACTGCTTAATTTTAGTTTTTTCAAAATCATTTAAATTAATAAAGTTTTATAGAACTTCACCTGCTTTGAACTGAGTTTAAATTCTAAATAAAGAATAATTTTTTGTACAACTGTTATTTTTAAGTATTGTTTTTTTGAAGTAAAGTACTTAATGAAACGACTGCTAGTCTAATAGTCTACACACAACACCGTTTTGTAGACTAATTAAAAAAATATAAAAATATGCTGATCTTGATTTGCTGCATAAAACATCATAATGTGTTGTTTTATAAATCTTTTCTTATTCTTTAAATATTATCTTAAAATTAAAGATATGTGTAAACATTTTCTAATTTATAATTGCAATCAAATTATATCAAAAAAAAATTAGTTACATTTAAATATTTATTTTTTTATTGATAATTTCATAACTAAAAGAACAACCTGTAAAATTATGCTTATTTGCAGTTTCAGCAATAGTTTTAATAACTTATTTTTTGTTACGTGATTTCTACCAAGATTCGTGTGTAAGTACAGTTATGAGTTTTTATTATAATAAGTTTATGCTTTAAAAGCTCAATATGCTGTAGAATTACTGGTTGTAGAATGTTATTAAAATAGTTTTTTATATGCCTTTCAGTTTTTTTTTTTTTAATATTAAGTCCGTACTAACTATGAAATGATTTATTTTTAATTCATATTAAAAAGTATTTAAAATGATAAGCTTAAGCTTTTAAACTTTTTTTAGTTTAGCAAGTAGTAATCTTAAAAACTTAGTTTAAAACTAAGTTTAAAGTATGGTAAGTAAGTTTTGTAGTTATATTTAAAGTGAAAAAAGTTTAAGTTGCTTTTATTGTCAGCAGTTGAATGCTCTCTAAAAAATATAATGTTATCAGACTCTCTTTGAAAAAAGATATTACTTTAAAGCTTATAAATAAGTGCGGATATTAGGACCAAGTAATAGAAAAGTAATGAATATCAAAGTAAAAATAATAAAAGTTAGTTAAAAAAATAAAAATAAAACTAGATAGTTTGTTCCTTAGATAGTGCGTATTATTTTATATAAAATTGAATATAGATTTCTTTTGTTCTACTTAGAATAAGTTCCAATTAACATTTGGTTATATAATTTTTTTTATAGCAGCCTTATTTTAGTTTTTGCTTATGTGTAATTATACATTAGTACTTAATTGTATCTTAAATAAATTCGATTTAAATATAGCAAAGTTTCAGTTTAATTTTAACTATTTAAATGAATTTATTTAGATAAGTTTTGTTAACTTACATTTACTTAAATTAAAACAAAACTTTCACTCGTGACGACTGGCGCAAAAAATGACATGTTTTAAAAGTAGACCTCATAACGCTTTATGCCAAAAATGCTGATGACTTATGTAAAACTGACACGGTCCAATAAGGACCGCGCAAAAGTGACGTAAAAAATTGATTGGGTGGGAATCTAACTGAGCGTGCTCCGACAATTGCAATTGTTATACGTTTTGGTTATATTTGAAGATATTTTAATGTACGTACTGATGAGCTCAATAAGCAAAATTTTGTTTGCTGATTAAAATTTTGAAAAATAAATTGCATATGTATAAACTAATCAGTCTTAAATTTAATTAGTAAACTACATAAATACTTTCATATGTAAAACTATACAAAAATTGAAATTGAGTAAAATTAACGTCAATGATAATATCTGTTTTTCAGTTTAGATTTAAAAAATAATGGGTTAAAAAAAATCGTTTTTAACTTAATAGATTACAGACATATTTTTCTTAAGTTCAAGTATAAACCAAGCTCTATTTAAACTTATAATATCTTTAATAGCTTTCATTATATTTATAGTTTATTAAGGAAACCTGTTTTATGTTATCAGAAATATTTTGGAAATACTATTTCTATGTTTTCTTATTATGTTGATTTTATAAGACTTAATATTAACATTTTGTTCAAGTGTACTTTTAATGCATTTAAATAAGTTAGGCTAATCAAATAATAGTTAGTTCTTGCTTTTGTTTTTTTTTTTAGTATTTTTAGTTACTATGTTACTGTATAAGTTTTAAATTATTGTAAAAGTTAGCTTTGTTTTCAACTGATGAAAAAATACTCAAGTATACCTTGTTTATCAGATTATTTGTACTGTTTTCTACTACTTAGTTCTAAAAAGGTATGTTAAGTTTAAACTCTTTATTTTTTTTAATGTTTTATTTCTTATAATGTTTTAAGTACCGCTTGTATTGTTTTATTTTTAAATACGAGTAGTAACATTCTCTGTGCACAGTCAAACAGTGTCTAAAAGTTACCAAAATGGTAACAACGTTTTACATGGCTTATGATATCATAAATTAATGATGACTAAAAGTTAGTTTTTGTTATTACATTTTTTTAAATCAATTAAATGTTAATGACAGCAGCTTATTTTTATAGATTATTCTTATATTAACTTCTTACATGAACTTATTTTGTGTATCTGTAACTTTTTTTTCAATTACATCCATATTGCTGTAATTTTTACTAGATTACTATTTCTGCTTTTTGCAAAAGTATGGAATTTTACAACAAGTATAAAAACTAATCAACATGATAAATTAACAACACATTTAAAATAACATAAGTTTGATAAATACAAAACGTATTTTTAATTGGGTAAGTCTTAAATGTGGACGAAGGGTCACTTTTACGCGGATTGAAACTTTTGCACGGGTTTTAAACTTTTTAAAATACTTTCTTAACAGTGTCACTGTTACTCCTAACCCTTGGTCGGTTTTTTTTTTTTTACTTTAATGCAAAATTGATCCTTCGTGCAAAAGCGTCTTCGTGCATATTTAACTCATCCCCATTTAATTATATTGAAAAAGCTTTTACTTACATACAAAATTATTTACTAGTAAACTAAAACAGTAAGGTTATAACGAATGATTTTTTACTTAATAACTAATTACACAACTACTATAATTTATAACCCTTTTTCTGCGTTTTATGTTTTCAAATCATATATTTTAAATGGTAGGTATAAAACTTTTAGATACAAATAGTTTAAATATAAAATTAATTTGATTGTATTTATTAGTCAGTTGTTATTGATGATGTTTACAAATAATTCTAACTCACGACCTTGTCACAATGTTCCGAAAGTCGCCAGCCAAAAGGAAGGTCAAAACATAATACATGGTTGCCACTGAACAAGCTGAGAAAAATTTCCTGACTTTTCCTCACTTTCTCCTGACTTTTTACAAAAATTTTCCTGACTTTTCTAAATCAAACTCTTAAATTAAACTTATTCTAAAATACATAATCTAACACTTGAAACTACATAAAGCTTTCAATCTAATTTTAATACAGGTTAAAAACAACAAAATTTGCTGAATTCTATCTTCAAACTTCCAGTACATTACTTGAACCATCTGTGTATGATTGATGTTTTTAATAAACAGCTCTATCAGCAAAATACTTGTATTGTTACCTTATAAACACAGCTTGTCTGAAAAAAGGCACCATTTTTTAGCATTTCCAAGCATAAATGTATCTAAATAAACAAACCACATATAAGGAACTTTTACAATTAAAACGTTGAGTTAATAAGGAACTTTCACAACTCAAACCTTAAAAAAATAACTAACTTTTACATTTAAAACATTAAAACAATAAAGAACTTAATCAAATACTGTTTTTATATGTATGTATTTAAAATTATTTTCTCCGTTTTTTTATTAGCACTTCAACCTCTTCATCTAATGAAGGTATGGTTTCCTTCATCTGAACTGCATTCCGCTTCATTTTCTTGGCAGTTAAAATCATTTGCCTCATTTTATTTAAACTGCTCTCATCTCTGCCCCTACACTTGTTGAATAAATTTTTTTTCTCTAAATCAAGCCACATTTTGTGGGCTTCATTTCTTTTTTTTGGCACTCATTTATTTTTATTTATAAAATATTTCCTCTTATCATTTAGTAAGAAAATTGTAACAAATAAATATACTCTTATTTACTTTAAAAACTTAAGTTACTCTACAAAAAATACAAATAATAAGTAAACTTAATCTTGGCATATACCTCTCTTATAACTTATTTTATAAATTTAAACAACTTTGAAAAAATTATAGAGGTAAATTATACACATTAACTAGTTACATAAAATACTAAACTAACTGCTTAGTTATAAAGAACTCAATTATTTACTTTAACTAAAAACACTTTGATTCTCAAATTATGCAAGATAAACTTTCGTGTATATATCACAGTTTCACTATGGAAGTGTCCTTGCTACAGATCATCAATACTAAAATGCTTACAAAATCTGCTTGTTCAATATGTTAATAGAAATTTTTTGCAGTTTTGTAAAGGAAATTTTTCCTAATTTATACAAGATGAAGGCATTGAAAATAAAATTAAATATTTTAGTAAGTTTCTAGGAAAATTTTGGAATTTTTTTCTGACTCAAAGGACTTTTTATTAATTTTTACCATTTGAAGGCTTTGGAAAACAAGGAATTTTGTAAATTTAAACTGACAAAATCTGACTTTTTTAAAAATTTTATCAACTTTCCTGACTTTTTTTCAAAATCCCCTATTTTTTCCTGACTTTTGTCATTTTCAAAAAATTTTCCTGACTTTTCCTGACCGAGTGGCAACCCTGATAATAGCTTTGTTTTACTACTTTTGTCATTAAAACATAAATTCAAGCTGTAAATACTTTTGAACCATTTTATTAATTTCTAAAAAGTAAAATAAATATCATACTTTGTATTTCTTTATTTTGTAAGATTTTCTTATTTATTATCTTACATGCTCTGATTATGCCAAATAATAAATTATATCAATAACTCATCCATCTTTTTAAATGTGAAATTTACTGCTATAAGCTTATTGATTACACCTTCAAGTAGTAACAACAAATTTCAACACGATAAAACATTTTATTATATACAAATCAACGAAATCACTTTTATTATAACGGGCGTGTGCAAACAAAAATTTGTCAGATAAAAAGATACAGATCGCAATCATACAACAACAAAATCATCAAAAGAAACATAATGACTATCAAAGAACAAACTCAATCGAAAAAAAACTTTAAAACGCTATTTTAAATTGATAAAGATACATAAAAAGAAACTTTGCAGTTTTAACTGCTACAATCGTATTTACTTGATCATGTATATGAGTTTAAAATAGCAGCGTGAAACTTTATATTTTGACCTTTTTCGCTCAACATATCTTAACAAACAGAATTATAATAATAACCGAATAGTATTTATCTCATAACTGTATTGTGATGTACACACAATAAGCTTTGATATGAGCAAAACTATATTGTTTTACTATTTCAAATTGATCTAGAGATAATTAAAACTTAATTTATAAAACAAATTACTTTGTATTGACGTTTTATAATAGCAAAAAAAAAATGTTAAATAACGATCAACTCATCTTTTAACGGTTGATTAAGTTTTTTTTTTTTAATTTCAGCTATTTTTTAATTGACAACGTTCTGCGAACCAGCTAACAAAGTTTTAGATCAAACATTAATTTTTTTAATTCTAAAGAATAAAAATCAAGGAGTACAACACAAATACGAAAATCTGATCGCTGCTCACTCATCGTCGTCGCTTATTGGCTCATAATCGAGTTTCTGATTATTGGTCATGCTCAGCTGCGGACGGCGCTGATTGTATCCGCTAGGTGGAACCGGAGAGCTGCTGGGATGGAGCACCCGTCCGCTCACTAAACTCAACATTGTTAATAATAAATTAAAAAAAGTTAAATATAATAAATCAACTCAATTTTATTAATAATATTTAAAAATAGTATTGTTGAAAGTTGCCGTTAAATTTTATTAGATTGAAACTTGAGGTTGAGTCATCAAAATAGGATCAGTTTGAACATTTGAAGTTCATATAAAATTAGGTACATGTATTTATTGAACATTTATCAGATACAACTTTCTTGAATTATTTTCGCAAAATGCTCATGTAATTACGACTGTTATAAAATTTCTCAGTTTTGAAAAGAATTAGGTTCCAAATACCGAAAACACTTTTAAACGTTATTAAACTATTGTGTTTTTCATTTATTTTTTCTTTTTTTAAAACTTTATTTTATTATTTTTTACTAAATTAGTCTATTTATTTACTAAAAAATAATGTAATTAAATTTATAAACAACTTCGCACCTGGAGTCAAATTGTTGGCTCTTGTAGCACTGTTTGCTATACCCTGAAAATAATAAAAAAAATATTACTTGACTATTGAGATGTTTTTAAAACTTTGATAAAACTTGTAGTAAATATTATTTTCAACCAGAGTTAATAAGTAGTCGTTTTTGAGTTAAAGAAAATTGCAAAACTTGTTTGTGTTCGACTATTTTTTAACGTTTGAAAACAAAAGACGTTTAAAAACTAGTTTCACTTAATACGTGTTACAGGTGTATGAGATTAAAAAAAATAATTTAATTGTTAAAACACAAAGAAAATATTATTATTGAATATATAATTTACTTGTTGTGACGAGGTGGAATCGCTGCTGATGCTGTTCTGTTGTTCCGAGTTGGGAACGTGGAACCTCAGCGCGCTGTACAATTTGTAAGGAGAATTCGGCTGCTGTCCCGAACTTATGCTCGCGTTTGATCCTTTATAATGAACGTTTTTAAATTGACTTTATCATTTAAATATTAAAATTACAATAATTTTTAAATCTTTTTATAATAACAGGTTTAAATAAAAAGTGGTAATGCCGAGAACTTGATACTTCATAAAATTTCAAAATCTTATCCTACAAAATTTTTATTTTTCTAGAAGTCTAGCTAATAGGTCGTACACTTTTAAGAAATGTAAGAAGATAAGAACAGATAAATAAGATAGAAAATAAATAAATAAAGTTCATTTTAACCATTGTGATACTAGTAATTGTAAAAAGATTATTTAAAACAAATTTTATGAAAATGACCATGCCAATTCGATCATCAGACCTCGGTAGACTGAGCACGGTTTCGTTCTTATTAGGGCTCATCAGTCACCGAAAAAACTTTCAGAATTCAATCTACAAACGGCTTTCACATGAAAAGACTGCAAGTTTTTCGGCTGTGACTGACTGATGAGTCCTAATAAGGCTTCTCCTTCTAATAAGGTTTCTCACGGCTTCTGCTCTGCAGACTTTCGCCGATTTTTTTTGTTTTTTTTTGATCGTTTCAAAATACAATGATGAACACAAACCGTAATTGGAAGGGGGCTTGTGCCTGGTGTGGGGAGACGTGGGGCTGTTGTTGAGCGACTGCCTCCTCGTCGTCATGTTGATCGGCTGCTGTGACGTCAGGTTCATCGGCTGCTGTGACGTCATACCGGCGTGAACGTGGTGCATGGGGCTGATCGAAGTCGAAGGTGGCGTTTGCTGCCTGTTGAAAAATATTAGGTTTTTAGTTTGAGTTGCAAGTGAATACAAAAAAGTCTAGTATTGAATAAATCTCAATAAAATTTGGTGTAATTAAAAGTTCTTGTTTTCAGAGAAAATTTAAACAAACCTGACATGCATATTGATAAAATTGTACAGTAAATAGAACAAATAAAACGTTTAATACTTCGAATGTCGATAAAAGTTGTAACAAAAACATTTAAAACCTGATGTGCATTTGATGTTGCCTAAGTATTTCTTCGTTCATTCTCTTCTCAGCTGATAACGCTTGGTTGGGAGGTATCAACAATCCAGGGTTCTGTGTGAATTGATACCATGTGTAATTTATAAACAAATTAATATAAATTACAAGTTCAACCCGAAAGAAATTTTAAATGTACATCCTATTGTACCATGTAAACTACATATAAGTATTCTTTTGATAGTCTACAATTTGTCAAAGTTAAAATAAAAAAGAACTCTATTTGAAGGCTTTAGTCAAAGGCTTTCCTAAACAGAAATTTAGGGGGTCATAAGCAGCAAAGGGGTCACAGGGGGTGCATGAGGTCATAATTTGAAACTAACACTAGATATTCTGGAGTTGATATAGAAGACATTGGTGTTAGGTGTATTTAAGGGAAGTTTATTGGGAATTCTTGTCGGAGGGGGCCAAAGCTTTTTTATTTCTTTAAAGGGAACCTTATGAAAAAAGTTTTGAAAACCCTGCTTTAGTTTAAAAAAGATAATTATTCTTATTCAACGGCAAAAATAAATATAAATGTAAATTTTAAATTTTAATTTTTACAGTATTCCTTTTAGGAAAGCTGAAAAATTTAAATCTCAGTGGTTTGTGAAAAATAATAGCTGAAACGAGAAATAAAAGATTAAGACACCATTGATTTCACTCGAATGTTTTGCAGCGAAATCGTTACCGCCTTATAAAACTAAACAAACACTCATTTTAACTATTTGTTATACTACCAAAAAGTTTTACAAACTAACAAGTGGATCGTGCATGAGAGCCATTCTAATAATTCCGTCAAGCTGCTTCGGCTGATGATGGTCTTGACCCTGCTTCATTTCCTGCTTGCTTGCATGCTCCATATCTCTGCAATTTTATTGAATATTTAAACATATATAGAAAATGATAAAATTTTGAACATTTGTAAGTAAAGAATAACTTTCTATTTAATCCTGACATAAACTACAATGTTTTAGACTTTTGTAAACAACTGAAGATCAATAAAATTATGTTAGGCGCACAAATTATAACATTTATTTTATGAGGTTTGATATGTTTATTTGATTATAAAGGTTTGGTTTTTTGATTGAAGTACAAGATCAACTAATTTTTAAAAAAGAATCAAGCTATAAAGAGCTTGATTAATATTAGAGTAAGTGTATAAAATAGTATGATAAATCTGATTTATCTTGTAAACAATAAATTATTTAACAGTACAGATTTTCAACATAAACATACATTTACCTGTACTTGTTAGAAGTGTTAGCGTAGGATCCCGGGTCAGGAGAAATAGTCGGCAAGTTTTTGTGACGCTGCATGTTGGGAGAATTTCTCATTTCATCGCTGATGTGTGGTGAATCACGCTTTCGATAAATTATTTAATTTACTTCATTATTTTTCAAAGTTAAAGTTAAAACAAATATAGATGCGATTATACTTGGCGTAAAGTTTTTGCAGCATTCTATGTTTCGTAACTATTTTGAAAAACTTGAAAAGGTACAAAAACAAACAAGAAGTGACTTTTTAAATTTGAAAAACAGTTTCTTTAACTCTTACTCAGTGTAATATTTTACAAGTTATAAATACAATATAACAATAATTACTTTAACAGTAAAGTTTACAATATTGTAAAACTTATACAAGGTGTAGTTAACTCACTTTAACAGGGGATTTGTTGTCTGCGGAGGAGTTGTCGTAATTTTTGCTGATAGATTTTTCTATTATCGCGCTTATGAAGCCCTGCGTGTTCAGCTTCGTCTTACCAGTTGCTTTCAAATCTTTCTTTTGCTAAAATTTTTGTTTTGTTTAAAATTACTTTTTTTACATTTATAGTTAATTATTATTGAAAAATAATTTAGTTATGAAGCGTAAATACAAATAAAGCACTAAACCAACATATAATGACTGTCAAAAAACCTTGGGTGAATTGTGTGAGATTGATTGTTAAAAACGAAAACACCCTTTACTAATTTCAAAGGAATACTCAAATAAAAAATAAAATTATCTTATAAAAGACACAAACAAATAACAACAAACTTGGTTTACAACGGACTGGTGTGGAAAGTGAATTTGATGAAGGTCCCTGGAACCTCTTCTTTCTTGGGGACTTCTGTTTGATTAGAATAATTTATGCTGGCACTATATAAAGTGACTTTTTGACACTATGATACAAGTAAAAATACATACAAGTATTTATTTAAGCTGTTTACCATCCATACTTTAATATCAACGTTTAATTTGTATAACTTTAAACAAAGGTAGTACTTTCTATCAAGAGTTTTTAATACTAAAAGAGGACGATCAATGATTACGATGAAACCTTGATTTAAAGCCTATGATAATATTAACCCCTTCTGATAGCAATACAATAGATGTATATGCTTTATTATGAAACGTAATAAATAAATCAAGGTTGCCAGAGGATTTTTAGAAATTTTTTCCAGGTTTTTTAAGAACAAATGATTTGGTCCATGTTAAGTATAGAAATTAATTTAACGTAAAAAAACTATGTCAAATAGCAAAACTACATTAAAAAGACACTGTAAAGCTACTTTAAACGTGTTTGTTGATTAAATAACTTAAATTATACAATATAAAAATTCTATCTTATTCTTTATGATAGATTTTTTGTATCTAATCGAAATTTTGTTACTTTACATGTAAAAATAGATTCAATTCCAGGATGTTTAGTTTAAAATTCCAAGTTTTTTTTAAAGCTTATTAAATTACAGTTTCTAGTTTTTTTTTTTTTGCTTAAGTTGTCAAATTTCAGGTTTTTCCAAACCTCCAGATTTATTAGCAACCACGATATATTCTAATAAAATCACAAAAATTAACTTTTTATACATTTTTTCTCTCAATTTCGACTCATCACTTTGAGCGTAAGAAGCTTGTGGAACTCTGCTGACACCAAGCGACGAAGTTGACGAAGACCTCCGTTCTTGCTGACTCAGCATTTGTGAGTTCTGCTGACTCAGCATTTGTGAATTCTGCTGATTCAGCATTTGTGAGTTCTGCTGACTCAGCATCTGTGTATTCTGCTGATTCAGCATCTGCGAATTCTGCTGATTCAGCAGTTGTGAATTTTGCTGATTCAGCATCTGCGAATTATGCTGATTCAGCATATTCCTGCCCGTCATCATGCTAGCGGCCAGCTGTCTTATCTGCTCTTTCTCCTTCTCCCTGGCCACGTGGTGGCGCTGCATCTCGGCCGCCTGCCTCAGCGCGAACTCGGCTTCCTGCACCTGATTGGTCGCCCGCAGCGACGTCATCATTAGGGGGGAGGGCGACTTCATGAGCAGGTTGCCGTTGCCGGGCGACGACGTCTTCAGCTGGTAGCGGGGGGAGGAGGGCTTGGGCTGGTTGGTCGCCATGGTTACGGGCGACCTGGTTGGCAGGATGTTGTGAGCGAGTGACGGAGATTTCGTTCCGTGAGCTGACAGCTTTCTTCTGGCTGCAAATAAATTATTTGAAATATATAAAACTATTAAGTGTAAAATAATGAGAAAAGATATCATTGAAATTATTTAAGAATTTTTCAAACCAATCAAACAACAAACTTTGGGGGCTGACGGAGGGTTGGAGGTGGTTTGAGGGGAGAGGAGACCTGGGCGGGGTCCCGGGAAGGGAAAGACCCGGATGGAAGGCGTTGGGCGAAATTTGATAGAGATGAGGATTGGATGCTGCCACTGTGAATATTTGATAAAAAAAAATTTTTAATGAATTCAAATTAGTGTGTAACATGCTTAATATTTTACACAAACCAAACATTTATTGAGGAATGATTTGTCCAGACATTAGTTATGAGAAAAAAAAATATTTTGCTATGAATTCAATTGAGCTTGATGCTTTTTTTCATAAAACATGGTGTTTAAAATTATAGTGTGGACCACATATCCCTAAAATTGCTTTTAAAATTTTGATATATAAAAATTGTTAAGAATTTTCATTAGCGTAATTAAATTTTTCTCAAAAAATGTTTTTTAGAAAAAGCAGCAAAACAAAAGTTACGTACTCGCGAGCAGCTGCTGATGTTGTTTCTGCTGCATGAGCTGATGTGCCGCCCTGTAATCGGGGTTGAGCATGACGTTGTGCCTCGTGTCGAGCACGTCCGATATGCTGGTCGACGCTGTTGAGTAGGGCGGCCTGATCTGGCGCGCGTTGAAGTTCGCCTGGTTGGCGTTCAGTCCTGTGTTGTGTTGTTGAAAACTTTATGTTTGTAAACATGCTGTGTTGTTGTATAAGTAAACTAAATGTTGTAAAAAGTATTCTGTATCATAATGAACCTTTATTCTTATTTTGAGCTTTTAGAAGTTTATAAATACACCAAACTAAATAAATATATCAAACTGAATTCCAGTTATTTTTTAACAAAGCAGCTACAGCTAGACAAAAGAAATAATGTGAATGTTTTTAAGAGGCTTAATAAAAAACTTTAAACGAACAGTAATACATACAAAAACTAGAACTTTTAGTTTTTAGAACATAAAATTAATACAGTTTAGTTTCGCACTCGCGTAGTATTAGTTAAAATAATATATTGTCATATAAAAACTCACCTAGAGCACCGTATTCTCTCAGCAATTGAAGCCTGACGTTGGGGTCTAATTTTTGTTGAGTCACTTGACTGGCAATCAAGTGCGGGTTGGCGTACAAATTCATACCTATATAATCATATATCAAACAATTTAAATGTTGCACTTTATTTAATAATGAACTAAGAGTTTTGTTATGTGCAAATTTTAAAAAATGAGAAAACAGTAAAAGGTATCAAACTAGTTCAGCTGTTACAAACCTAGCTTGAAACTCGACAAGTTTAGCCCATTACAATTAATTTAAAATAAAAGCAAATATATCATTAAATCAAATAAAACTACCAGGGAGTGAAATGTCTGCCGTAAAAGTTTGTCTCGGAATTTCTGTGATTGGTATCGATGGATGCTTTATCTAAAAAAACATTATCACAACTAAACACCTTGTGCTTTAAAATTTAATAAAAATACAAATTTTCTTATAGGTACCGTATATACTTTTTTATATTCATGTAAGCTTAAATATAAATTAAATATTTTTAATGATAAAACATAACGATGCAAAACCTTTTCATGCTTAATATAAGCGACAACGGTTATGTTTATTTCGCAACTCAAGTTTATAAATATTACATGTATAAAGTATAATAAATCTTACATGTGGTGTCAAGGATGAAGGGGTAGTAGTTTGCAAATTTACCGGAGTCGATTTTCCCGAAGTGGACCGCTTAATATCTGCAAAAAAAATTAAATAAAACAACTTGGTTGTTGAAAATATTTCCCCAGATGAATACATTGCTATTAACAAGAAAATTTTATATTAAATAAATTTAATAAAAAACGTAAAAGTAGAAGTAATTGAGAATAATTTTTCTCTGAAATGATTACATTGCTATTAACACAAAAAAGCATATCTCTTTTAAATTAATAAAATGTAAGCCTATATTTCACATAAACAAAAATCAAACCTTCTTTGAGAGCTCGGTCGAGGCCGGGCGGGTAGAGCGAGGCTGGCTGGTTCCTCTGCAGCGGTGAAGAAATTCTCCTGATTGGCGTACCGCTCATAATACTTCCCCGCTGCACCACCGAGAACTTGTCCTTCGGCTCCGCCTTGGGCTGCTGCACGAGCTTGGGCGGCTTCCGGTCCTGCTTCGCGTCCTGGCCCATCCGCGTCTGCTGGGCGAAAGCGAACGCCGTGGCCGGGTCGAAGTGGGTCAGGTTGGGCTGCTTGTGGAGGACGGGCGCCTTGTGCTCGGTCGCCGTCGGGGCGGTGTCGGCGACCGCGGGGCTCTTGATGCGCGCGGAGGAGGGGGAAGAGGAGAAACGGAGCGAGTTGACGGGAACCGGCGCGTCCTGGCGTTTCTCCTGAGGCACGTAGTCGTACTTGGTCAGGTCCACCGTTTCGCTGGGCGCTTTCTGGCTTTGGATGACGATGCTGGGCGGCTTGGTCGCGTCGCTGACTACTTTTGTGGTGGCGGGCGCGGTTGTTGTGACGACCGCGATGTTTTGTTCGACTTGCTCCACTTTACTCACCGCGACTTCCATCACTTCTTTTTCAGGGGTCTCTGTTTAAATTACTTCCATGCAGTTTATGCTTTAATTAACAAGGTTATTGCAAGTTTGTTCTGGGTATTAAAGTTCATTCGAATAATATTTTTTAAACCTATTTTTAAATTGCATATAAACAGATAGAAAAAATAAAATAAAAAAAGACAAACTAGCAGGAGGTGGTTTCTGATACATAAAGTATTTTTAAGATTTCTTTATTAGCTTGACAAATAATATTAATATAAAAACTGTGAAAAATAAACAAACTAGCAGGTGGTGGTGGTGGCGGGGGTTCTTTCTCCACCGGTTTTTCCTCTTCCTGCTTCTTTTCCACCTTGCTCTTCACCTCGTCCTTGTGATGTGGCTCGTTGGTGTGCCGGTGGGGTTCCAAACAAATGCGGGTGGTCACGTCGTTCTCGTCGTCGAAATCGAACGCGTTCTGCGGGCTGACCACCTGCCGTTTCTTTTGTATGGATTGATGTGCCTTTGACTGGAGAAATTGATGTTACTTTATATTTTGTATATTTACTTTAAACATGTTTATTTTGTCCTTTTTTTTTTGTAATTTGATGGTTATTTTTTTTCTGCTTCACCAGACTTTAAAACTTTAGTTTATTAATATATTTTTCAACTCAGAACATAGTTTTTAGTTAGTAGATAATATTTTGGTTAATAAATACAATATCAGTAAGGTTTTATACATTTTTAATTTGTCACTATAGACAGTTTATTAATCAAGCAAAGATGAAAAACTAACTTTATTTTGAATTATTTCCTTTTTCTCAACTTTTTCAGAGTCCTGTACAGGAATATCACCACTTTGTGCGGTAGCAGCTTCTTCAGCTTTCTTATCACCTATAAATCAGTTGATTTATTATTAATAAAAACTATTAAACTACAAAAATATTATTACAAGTCCTAAGCCTATAAATTAATTGTAATCTAAAAGTTTTGAGTTGTTCAACAAATAATCAACAAAAATAATCTATAGATTTTTAAGATAATCCATAACCTAAAAGTTTTTTTCTATTAATTATAAGGTCTTTAAATTTTTTAAAATTTACTCATTACCTTTAAATTTTAATAACTTTATGCTTTGTCATTAAAAGGGATAAATATACTTAGAGTTAACTGAAATATTGATGTTCTCTAATAATGCTTTTTAAGACATTCTACACAACTGATTTCTTCAAGAAGAATGTAAAAGTTTAAAAAAGAGTTTTTGACAAAGTTTTTCAAAACTCTAGGACTTTTTTAGCTTTTATAAACATAGAAAACAAAAATAACTAAATTTAAAAGTTTTAAAAACTAAATATAATATATCTGTACTCCGTTCAATAATTAAAAAAGCAATTGCAAATATTGATACTTGAAATATCTACTTAGATTGTCCAACTTAAGTAGACCACAAAACTAAAAATTTTCGATTTTCTATTCGCGGAAAAACTTTAAAACATAATAATTTCTGACTGTATACAAATAGTAATTATTAATAGTTATAATTGAACTACAATTATCTTATAAGTAAATTATCTTATTATAAAAAAGCACTATATAATACAAAAGTATTAATAAATAACAAATATACCTATTTCAATATTCACTGCTACTTGTTCCTTTTTATCAGACTTTTGACTCTTTTTCTAAAAATAAAAAGTGTATAAATAAATTAAAATTGCAATTGAAAATAATAAAAGCTTCTTCGAGAATTAATTTAGTATAAAATAATATTACTTCTACAATCTTAGCAGATTCCTTTTCTATCGCAATTGTTGTTGTAAGTTTTTTGTTTTTTCTTGTATCTCCTTTCTGTTTATTAATTAAAATATTTTAACAATAGAAGCGGTTGAAAATGTTTCGTTAAATAATAACCAATATTTTTTAGCGTATTAACACTGAAAATCAATAACTAATTAAAGCCAAACAATCAAGTTTCAGCAAGATTGTTTATATTAAAAACAATCTAAATTAAAAAAATTTACCAATGAATGATCAGGTTTGCTTTAATCGTTTAGATGAAATTTACTTTACAAAAAACTTTTTTTTTTCAGTTTAAACATGATACAATAACTCATTTTTAGTAATGCGGTAAATTATATTATAAAAAGGTACAATTAGTACATTTATTTTAAATAAAAATTTCTCTGAAAGTTATAACACCGTTTTAAAAATGTATTACTTTTTTTTAATACTAACCCTGCTTTTCTTTTCTTGTGGTTCGCTTAGCATCGGCCTGGTACTTGTTCGTTTGTTTCCGCTAGATTCGTTCCTTGTAGCTGGAAAAAAATTACAAGCATTTATTTTAGTATTGTTTGAATATTAAACCAAAAGTTTATTTAAAATTTCATAAAAAAAACTAGCAGTAATTATCAAAACAAAGTTTCAAAACCGAAACAATATTTTCTGAAGTTTAATCAGTGATTGGGTAATACTTTGATAAATAAAAGTTTAAACACTGAGATATACTACTATTTTCATAATTTTATAATAATTAGTAATAATTAAAATATTATTAAAAAGATAATTTAAAGCAAGGTATTAAATACCACTAATGTCAGAAGACTGCTCTGCAGCCAAAGCCGCCTTTCTTCTTGTTCTAATGTAAGGAACGGTCTTTTGTTCGGTTTGATTGTTCTTCTGGCTACTTGACTCCTGTTATAAACGATGTTATGTTTGTAACATTATACAAAATATGTTTCAACATAATGTTTCATGCATATATAGTGTTAATAAATTTAAAAATTTTAAGGCAAGTATAGAAAAAAAAAGAGTTATTATTATATTAATATCTGAATATTGACGATGACATTTATCGTGTTCTCTAGCTTTAGCTTATATAAGAATTTGTTTTTACTGAATAAAATAATGAACTCTTACTTGAAATTGAAACAATTCAGTTTTTATTTACATAAATGTTTTGTTAGTACTTCTAGTATTTCTTATTTGCAAACCTTTTTATCATCAGTTCGTTTCGAACTACTTTGATTCGCTTCGACTGCCTGATTAGCAGAAGTTTTATTATCTGGAGACTGACCTCTCTTTTTCCTTCCCTCAACTCCCTATTAATAAATTAGCTCAGGTTATAAACAAACAAACAAACAAACAAACAAACAAACAAGTATAAGCAATAAACATTTGTTTGATTACACAGTAAAAAAGTAAGTTGAAATTTGTACACTTAACAGGTTTGTCTTCTTAAATGTAATGTTTTAAATGTAAATGTTTTTAACTGCACAATCATAAATCAAACAATTCTTACTTTTTTCTTCTTATTAAACTCGTTGAGGGATTGTTCGAACATTGATTTCTTGTGCGTGTTGAAGTAAGTTTTCACTTGCGCCTCCGTTTTGTCGCTCAGCAGCTTCGAAATCGTCTGAAAATCTTTACCGTGCTTCGCCACCCCTAGTGGAAAATTGTAATTAGTTTACAAAATAATCATAATAGAGTACAGCTACAACTAAATTCTGTAATAATTTTTAAGAGTAATAACTGTTGTATAAGATAAGCTGTAAATGGGTCATAATAGGAAAACTTTTAATTTTCACAATGATTTGCAGTAATAAAGAGAAATGAAAATACAAAAATAAACTTGAGACAAAACCATTCTTATTAAACATTTAGTATCAAATTAAACTAACCATCTTTTACAATGCTTATTTCTTCATCTTTCCATATCAAATTCTGAGTTCTGGCACCTGAAATTAAACAATATAATCATATCATAAAAAAACAAACAAACAACAAAACGTACGGGTCATTCTAGGCGAGGGTGGCCTGTCGATTCTCCGATCTTCAACTTCACTTCTTCTCTCTTTATCTCCATCAACTTTGTCTCTGATGAGTTAAAAATTTATCAAAATAACACACCTTTTGGTTTTTGCAAAATTTAAAGTATATCAAACTGAATTATGAGGTTTATTATTGAGGATAAAGATTTAATAAATAAATAAAAGTTTGGGGATCAAAATTACATTTAGAAAATTTAAACATTTATTTAGTAAGGTACAGCTTAAAAGTTTGTTGTTATTAATATTTTCGAAATTTGAAGCATTAAAAGATGTTTTTAATAAGAACCAAAACTGTAAATATAGTATAAATTATATATAAATGGCACAGGGGGGTCCACCTTGATTTTTACAAGTTGAGTTTTAGTGAAAAGACCATTTCACTAAAAATCTATTTTCTCATTCATTTTTTAAGAAATCTACTTCAAGTTTTCACAGAAAGTGTAACATTTAATTTTAAAAAGATTGAATGTAATTTTTTTAATTTTGAAAAATAAAATTTTTAATAAAAAAAACCATCCTTTTTTTTTGTTTTTTTTATCTTAAATTTTTGTTTTTCAATATTTTTAAAATTGCAAAACTGTAAGTCTTTTAAACTATAAAAGGAACGTTTTCTGAAAGTTTGAGGTCTCTAGCTCAAAAATTGAAAAAATTAAGAAAAAGATAGATTTTTAGTTATTTTTTTAAATATCTGAAAAAATTTACCCTGAATAATTTGCGGTCCATACGTTTGTATCGGAAATTTTTTTATAAAAAAAACTGGCTTGTAGTTTGTACTTTAAGCTTTCATATAAGATCCAATGTTATTTTTAGAAAAAAAAATTGGACCCCCCTATGCCCTCATAATCATATCTTTGTTTTGATATGTAAATCAATATCAAAACAAATCCTCTCTTTATAAACTTGAAGCATTAAAAGATGTTTTTAATCTAATATAGTCAAAATTGTGTTAATTAGTATCAAAACAAACCCTCTCAAGTTCAAACTTGACTGATCTTGTTGGTTAGATGCAACCGCAACCTGAAAAATATTTAATATTTTGGTATTTTGTTTTTTTTTAACTAAAAGAAGATTTTTTTTTTAAATCAATCATTTATTAATTACTTATCATTACTAGATGGCAAAATAAGCAAAAATTCATAAATCATATGTCTAATTAGAAACGGGAAATTTAAATTAAAAAAATTCATTACAAAAATGTTTCTCATTAACATAAATGCTTTAATTTGATAAATTTCAACTAAAATATTAAAGTATAAATTTTATACATTACTCCTTAATATAAATGCTTTGTAGTTCAAAATTTAAAATTATATTCAATATTAAATTTTATACTAAAAAATTTCAACTAATATACTAAAATAATAAATTTTATTATAATAATTTTATTAAATAATTTATTAAAATAATTTACACTCACACTTTGACGAGTGGGTCTCGGCCTTCTGTTTCTGATGTTCTGCTTCCTCACCAGAGATTTGTAATTATTTGTCTTCTTAGTCAAGTAGTAGAACAACACGCAGTCGGAAACACTCTGTAAGATTATTATTACATTATTACAAGATTAAGCTTTTTTAAATGTTTAAAAAAAATTCAAGATAGAAAAACGATTATTTTAAAACGCAGTCGGAAACACTCTGTAAGATTATTGCATATTTATACTTTAAATATTTTTTAAATGTTTAAGATAAAATAAACAAACTCATGATTCAAAATAATTACCTTTCTGTTCAATCGCAAAATTATTATACTATTATATTTATTACTACATATTTAAGTATTTTTTCATAAAATGAATTTATCATATAATAAATAACCTTTTTTTCTATGCACGAAGATATGGCACCGAAGTTTTTCGGGTTTTGAACATATTTTTCCTTGAATATTCGTTTTTCTTTGTCGTTCCAAGAATCCAAAAGTTGGCTTTCCTGAATCAAAATTTAGTTTAAAACTTTAATACTTTCATGTTAATTTAAAAAACTTAAAATACAACTAGCTAAGTAAATAAAAACATATGGCATAAAATCTAATGTTAACGTTTATAAGTATTTAAAAACTTCTTTTATCATACCAGTTTATTAAAACAGTATAATTTTCATATTCAATTATTTTTTAGTGACTTATGTTATCATAAAGAAATAACTTTAACTTTAGCTACAACTAAAAAAAAGAAGTTTTTTTTTAAGCAAAACATTTATGATGATTTACAGGAAAATATTAGAAGTACTATGACTTTTTCACACACCAAAAATAAAAACTAACAGCTTGGAAATATATTTGATATTTTTTTTTTAATATTTGCATTATAAATTTATTAAATAATAAATAGTTAAGTAATGAAAACAAGAGTAACTATCTGGCTATGAACCATACTTTAAACAACCGAAAATAAATATTTTGATTTTTTTGTCAGTTCATTTAAAGAAGCTTTCCGACAACTAAAACTATTACAAGAAGTTTTCAACCTTATAAAGTTTGAGGGGGTCTTCAATCTTGCCGTGTTGTTGTTGAACTGAAATTTTCTCTGATCTTCATCGAGCAGCGACGGAGGAATGACGGCCAGGTGCCTCATCTGGTTCAACTGCGCTTCCAACGGATCGCTTATTCCTTTGCAAATATTTTGATACTTTAACATATTATAAGTTTTAAAGTAAAAAAATTAATCCTAATTCACTTACTTACATAGCAGATATATCAAAATTGTAATTAATAGACTACTATGCCATTACATAGTAACAACAGCTTATTTAGTAGTTTTTTTATTGAGACTTTATGGGGTGCAAGCATGAGTAAAAACTTTAAAAAATTAAATGAGCACTCAATCTATGCATTAGACTTTTTTACAGTTCAAACTATTATTAAATTTAACAATACACATAACAAAATCTTATTACAACAAACCAAGTATGGAAGCTCAAAATTGTTATTTTACAATACGCAGAATTAATTTTTGAAATTAATTCAAACAACAAACCAGGAATGGAAGGTTGCGCTCCGCTGTTCAAACCGCCTCCACCCTCGCCCTGCTCGGCCTGCTCCTGATTGGACCTGGTGCCCGCCCTGTCGGTTCTCTCCTGCTGCACCCGCTGCTTGCGTATGTCCGGAAACATCTTCTCGAACATCTCGCGCGCCTTCACGTCTTTCGCTCTGGTGAATAAAAATTAGTTATCACATTTTTTATTATAAAATACAAACTATTTTTAAGTCAATACCAATAATCATGGAAATGATTTCAATTAGTAAAACCCTCACTAAATGAATAAAAAAAAATTAACAAAAATTAATAGTTGATTTTTTTCTACATAATTTAAAAAATATTCTGCTAATACAAAATATAACGAACTTTTGTTTGGGATCGTTCTCTAGCTCGTGCACTTTGCTGACCCACTGCAGGTAGTTGTGATTGTACGCGTCCGTCGTTTGCTGGTGCCTTATCTTTTGAAGCTTCTTTTGCTTTTGAAAATATTTAACCAGCTTCGGCTTGATGCACTCGTGCCTGGGAGTTGTTTAATATTTGCAATAAAATATTAATGTAAAATTCATATATCTAATTCAAGTTTAATCTGCAATGCAAAATCCAAAATATTAAAAATTGTTTTAGTTGGTATGTTCTAGTTGATTTTAATACAACTTGTCATTAATTTTTAATGATTCGTTTCATGTGTTATCCAAAATTTTATCAAAGTTAAATAATGTTAGACCGTATCTGCTCAAAATACTGATAGTAAACTAAAAAAAAACTTAATACAGTTGTGCAAAATACAGTACATAACTTTAAGTCATGTTTTTGCAAATTTAAAATCTTAAACAAAGGGTTTATTAATTTCTTTGTCCAGCTTTTCTTTGTTAAGTGGCTATTAGGTAATAGCAGCCACTAAAGCTTAAACGTGGCAATGGGCTCTGATATCAATCAAAATTTAAAACATTTCTCATATACTTGTCTGTTAGTCCATTATTAAAATTAAAATTATTATTTTAACTATTTTAATTTATTAAGACATGGCTTAACAATAACATCTTAATTTACAACTCCAAAAGTTTTAAAAAACAACATTTACTAAATTGTATCAGTACAAAACCTTTTTAGCTTCCATTTTTTCATGAGTTATTTAATTTTAATACAAAAGTATAAGCTTCCCCTGTGTTTTTTTATTAACTTTTAACTAAAATTATTATAATAATATTGAAATTCAGTTTTATTATTAAGACTTGTAATAATTTAATCTTATATTTTATTTCAGTTTTAATACTTTAAAGCTAAAACTAACTAAACAATTTTTAATTTTTCTAGCATCATATGTACTTTTAGACATGATAAAAATATCAAACCAACCTTTCGATATTGTGTTGATAAATGGGGTAATCAGACGGCTGATTGTACAGTGGAAAATCATAAATTGGCCCAAACTTGTCGAACGGGTTGACAAACTTTTCACTCTTTTTCTGTATAAATTAATGTAAAATAACAACGACAATTTGATACCTTACATTTATTTTAATGTACATCATATAAATAATCTACAAAATAATTTACAAATAATCTACAAAAATAGTTATTTATTATTACCTATTCCTATAACTGATATAATTTATAACAAGCATCTTTTAAAATTAATATAGTATTATATTTTAATTAAAAATAATCAATATTTCAAACTTTATTTTCAGCGTAAATCAACTGCCACGGTTCGGTGTGCTTGGGCTCGCACGAGGAATACTTCTCCTCCTCCCACTTTCCCCCGTCCTCCCCCGGTTCCACCTTCACCTGGCTGTCGTCCTTCTTCTTCTTCTCCTCCAAGTCCGTCTTCTTCGCCTCCAGCTGTTTTTTCTTCTCTTCAGCCTTAAATACAATTTTCTTATAATGTTATATTATTTGTGCTGAAACATTTCAGTAGTTGGATGAAAGCAAACAGAAGCTGATATGGAAAACACAAAAATTTTTAAAATCTTTATTTTATCTAAAATTCTTTTAACAAAGTAACTTAATAGATTTTTAAATTTAAAATTTTATAAATAAATAACTAAAAATCTATCTTTTTTACTTTTTAAAACAATTTACTTTATACATTTAGGAAATGTTCATTTTAATATTACAAACAACTATAGATGATTTTAAAAAGAACCCAGGTTTAAAAAATGTTTATTTTGTACATTTTTTATTAAAAAAGAATAATAGATACAAAATATGTTTCCTAAAACTTGTTCAAAATTTAAAGATTATTTTAAGAATGATTAAAAACATTTGCTCGAAAACTAAAGGAAAAGATAGACTTTTAGCGAAATAGTCTACTTTTGCCTTTTTAGTTTGCCTTTAGAACCTATTGAACTCTATAACCTAAATCTCTAAAATTACATCAAAATTTTACCCAATATTTATTTCAACAGTTTGTTACAATCAAAACAATGTTTCACTCCTATACTTACATATAGAAGATCCTCAGTTGTTGTAAATAGGTCTGAAATTTCAGACCTATTTACAACAACTGAGGATCTTCTATATGCAAGTATAGGAGTGAAACATTGTTTTGATTGTAATAAACTGTTGAAATAAATATTGGATATAAATCTCCTTAAAGACATTTAAGTCGAGAACTTTAAATTGTTTGATTTAAAACAAGTTACATTATCAAATTTTTACAATAAGTTAAAAGTATTTGGTAGCTTAATTATCATTTTTTTAAAGAATAATATTCAAAAAAAGTCATACACCCTTCCCCTTATGCCCTTATGTAAATAAAATAAAATTTAAAAAACAATTATAAAAATTATTAAGTATTGAAATTTTTTTGGATAACTATGTAATTATACAAGTTTTACACAGCATTTATTTCTTATTTATTCTACTCAGCTTTTTCATTTAATAAGTTTAACTTACAAATATTAATGAACTATTATTAAAGTATTACCAACTAGTCAAGTAAAAATTACTTCGACTTAAAACATTTTGTTAATAAAACAAAATAAAATTCTATACTATTAATTACATTAACCTTTACTTGAGAAAATGCAAATTTGAAATAATGTCTAATTAGGCTTAAGTTCTATGTTATTTCATTTCGTTTTATATACAACAAATAACCAAACTCACATCTGCGATTTCTGAATCAACCCCCAACATGAATTTAAGCATGTCTTCTTTAATTTTGCAATCTTTAACAGTACTCTTCAACTTTGCTAGAAAATAAATTTCATAAATAAATAACAAGCATACCTTACAAATATGAAAAAACTATATTATATAAACATCAACAAGTTAAAAAATTATTATTTAAAAAATGAGTATCAATTAACATGAAAAATATTCCAATTTCCACTATAATGCACCAATTTATTAGTTTGCCAAAGTTATTTTACTAACAAGAATAAAAAAAGTTTATATTTTACAATTAAGATTGTTTATTAAATTAGATCTCTTCAAATACTAATTTTAAATACTTTTTAAGAAGTTTTAATTTACTTAAGTACAACTAACAATTTAACTACTATAATTAAAAAACAAACATGAGTTATGTTCAGCTGAAGCTTTACCATCGTCAACATTTGATACAGATGGTACGATTAGAGAACTTTTTTCTGTAGCCAGGTGAGTGTTGGGGTTACAGGCGCTTTCTGAATGCTGCTTTTCCTGCTTTAAGACATTGTGATTATTATTGAAACTGGTTGAATAAATTATTATATATTGATTATGAAACTGGTTTATATTTTTCATATAGTTTTTTAAACCAATTTCATTACCTGTAGATTTATTAATAACGACAAAATAAAGTTTATTGGTGTAATATATTAGTACAAGAATGTATATTTCAAATACTTCAGGATTCAGAACATTAACAACATAATTTAGAATATTAAAGTAATGATATATATGGAAACTCTACAATAGAGGTATACAATATATCACCTCCTTGGCTTTTGGCTATAAAGGGGCAATAACTAGTAAGGGAGTAAAACTGGCAGCTAGTAATGGGAGATATCTAATAAACATAGGCAATTGTTTTTAAACATCTGCCGAATAGGCAATGTGAAAATTACTTTTGGTCTTAAAAATGACACATTTTTTAGTCTTACTTAGAGGGGGTGAATAAATTTTTATAGTCTTAAATCTTAAATTAATAATTAAGCTGTTAGTAAGCAAGAAAATAATATAAAACAAAAGCTATCTTACCATTTTCAGCTTTTCATTTGAAGGTGATTGAGAGTAATTACTGTATGAAGAGTGTTTGTGATTTCTGTCATATACGTGAGTAGAATGAAAAAGTTCTTTGTTATCAATGCTAGGACTGTAGCTTGTCTGCATCTTATCTATAAACAACAATTGCTTTTTATAAACATATTTTTGGGATTAAGTATAAAAAAATCATAAACTAGTTTGACAACTTATTTAAACTTCCTTCTTTTAAATCAAAACAACATTCTTTAAAAAACATATTTTAAAATATTTATAACACACTTAAAGCTTTATATCATCTTCTTAATAATATTTTAAGTGAGTGTAATATTAAGTGTAAAAGTAAGAGCAATACTTTAACTAAGCAAATATACTTTTCTAAAACTCAGCATGCAAAAAAAAAATTTAAACTACCATAGCTAGTTAGTGATGATGTAGACACAGCTAAGTAGTCTTTATCCCGTTCACCAGCAATACCAATATCTCTGAGAAGAGACACTTTGTTAGCTGAAGCCCTGCGGGAGTTGTAAACATTTTGAGGGTTGAACAGCTGATGCTGTGTGCTGGGAGGCAAGTGAGAATTTTGTATGTAGTTTTTGTTTGTTTCTAATGTCCTTGCTGAGGGAGAAGGGCGATCAACCGTTGGTTTCAAGTAAGCACCACTTGTTTGATGATAATGATGCATTTTGCCAGAGGCTTTTAGCAACTTAACAATTTATTTATCAAAATACACCCCTAAATGTTATCAACTATAATCAAAATTTGTTCAAGCATAAAATTTACCAACTACTCAAATGAAATTTAACATGATCAAATATATAAATTTGGTAAGCATAATTTAAGATTTGGTAATATACAATATTTTTGTTTAAGTTAATGGTTTAGATGCATTACCTAACTATACAAAAGTAATTATCTAGAAAATGTTTAATATAAAAACATTTATATGATATCAATTTAACTAAAATGAAAAAGTTTTAATTAGAAAACATCAATTAATGTAGAGTCTGAAGTATCTTATGCTGCAATGTCATTTTTTTCCTTTTCTTCGTAAGCATCAAAAGCAATGTTGAGCATCAGAGAATTTGCATCCAAATATACCTTGTTTTGCGATCTTGACATAGAATGAGCAACTTTTTTGGCAGCTTCAATTCTTCTCAACTTCAAGTAAGCAGGGTTTTTGCTGATAGCCTCACCAACAGTCTTGGCAATCTGGGCTTCTCCTTTGGCTTGCACAATCTTCTGCTGCCTCTCCTGCTTGGCACTTTCTACCAAATACTGAGCACGTTGGGCTTCCTGCTGTGCAACTTGTTTCCTTTCAATTGCAGCCGTGTACTCTCTGCCAAAACCAAGATCAGTGATCGCGACATCATCGAGGATAATGTTGAAATCCCTGGCTCTCTGCTCCAATTCTCTTTTGATCAGCAATGAAACTTGAGCGCGCTGGGTGATCAACTGAGACGCGTTGAACTTGGCAACTACACTTTTCAACACTTCATTGACAATGGAAGGAAGCACTTTCTCATCGTAATCGACGCCAAGATTTTGTGTGATAAAGGGCAACTTTGAAGCATCTGGACGAGTCAAAACACGCAAGTTAATGTTGACCATTTGTAAGTCTTTACTACCAGTAGGTGACCCAACCAATTTTGGCCTTGAACGTATGTTATATATAACAGGGTACTGAAACCAGGGAACTCTGAAATGGAGGCCTTCACCGTATATTTCGTTTTTAACTCCTCCCAACCTGCTGAACATAACAGCCCTGTGACCACCTTCAACAGTGTAAATCGATTCTTTTATGCCATAAGCCAGGCCACCTGCAGCCACCAACAAGCCACCGCCTCCGCCTAGCTGCTTCAACAGCTTTGAAGTTTTTCCAGCCAAGTCTTTACCAGCTTTTGCCATTTTAAAAGTAATAAAAGTTTTCTGTTTAAAGTTGTAAATGAATTTATGTTAGAGTAATAATTAATTCACATAAAAGCTTAAATTTTAATTATGTTAGGATAATTTTTCTTAAGTTAACATAAAAAGAAAATATCAAAAGATTTGAATAGAAAATGATGACAAATACTAGAATAATTTTTAAAAAAAAATTTTTATTTAATTAAAACTTAAACTTTTACCTAGATTAAAAAGTATAAGTAGCTCAATATCTTTTCTTATCTATTATTTAAAAGGAATGTGTTCCAGGGGTCTGCAAACTGTAGTCAATGAAGGGTAAAAATTTAGCATGCTTTTATTTTAAATGGGCATAACCTGCAGCCTGCAACAACTTGGCCTGCAAAAGAAACTTAAATTTACACTAGAAATTCGGAGGTTTGAAGTGAAAAGCAAAATAAAAGGTCTTAGCTAAAATTTATGATAATTCAAAACTTTGATATACATTTTGAAAGACTTAAAATAGAAACCACAACTGAACCCAATAAGTTTTTGTTTTTCAAAATTTGTTTTGCACAACCACCAAATGTTTTTTTGCCCCTGTATTAGTTAGCATCTACACTTCAAGTCTTAATTAGACTTATAAGAAGCAAAAGTTGAATACGTTAATTTGAAAACACTAACAATATAAGGTTGAAGTAAAAACCACCAAGTGTTACTATTAAAAATAAATTTTAGTGTATCTTAGGATAGGAGTATTTATGCACAAATTTAAATGGAAAAATATCAGTCAATTTAATTTTTTGTCTTAAAAATGTCTTATGATAGTCTTTTAAAATTTCACTATAAGTAATAAAATACACAATCATTTAATATAACTTGAAGAGCCAATTAACTATTCCAAAATTATCTAGTCTTTATTGTCTCAACTCTCATTTTATTTTGGATCTTAATATAAGAGGAAAAGCCAAAAAACTTGAAAGACCAGAACTATCTTTAGCTTTTCATCTTAACTTAGATATCTTTAACTCAACAATCAATCAGATAAATGTAAAGCTTAAAATTATTTTTTACTAACAATTAAAAAGGATTCATTATTAATAACTTGATTTTTCCTTAGGCTGATTAATAGTTATTTGAGCAGCACTTTATTGACCTAGGTAGTAGTATTTCTTAAATTGAAAATATAATAGTAAAGTTTAATCTTCAACTAGTTATGACCAAATAAATGGGCATGTTATTCTTTATTATACCTAGATTTAGATCTATTTTGGAAGATAAAGATCAGAATAAAGGATTATTGAGAACACTGTATACTTTTTTTTTATTCATTTTTTATGAGAACTTTTTTTCAACTTACATTTGAACTTAACACTTAGATAAATTCACCTCTATAAGCTTTTTTTTCAAATAAGTTTCTATATATTAATAGTGAGGTTTTATCAATTTCAAGTTACTTATTTAGATGAACATAAAAGTTCTAAGCAAATTTGAAAGAACTTTTATTTCTTACCTAATCACAAGGACATACAATTAAGATTTATGGACTCGATGTAAAAATACTTTGTCTTTTTAAAGTTCTATTTTTATACTAAACATATTGTATAGATTTAAAAAAAATTAGGGGGCCATGAGGAGCAAAGGGCCAATAGGGAGGGGGCTATGAGCAGTAAAGGGGTCACAGGGAAGCCATCAGGTCATAATTTGAAACTTATACTAGACTTTTATGGAGTTGATGAGGAAGAGCAGAAAAAAAGGTCTTAAAGCTTTTTAATAGTAGTTTTTTGAGAATAGTAGTTTCTTGTAGGAGGAGGTCATAGCTTTTTTAATTTCTTTAAAGGGAGTCTTTTAAAAAAAGTTTGGGAAACCCTTGTATAGAACAATATTGAGCAGAGGCATCAAATTGTATTTGATGAACTGTTTTGTGTTTAATAAGAAAACCCAAAAATAAGACTAGTGCAAATACTGATGCAAATAAAATAGAGTTTAGATAAGGAGAAAATATGCAATCAAAAAAGTCTGATGTAACATAATACCATGGAGAGAAATATAGTATAAATAAGCCTCTGTTGAGAAGGTGTCAGTGAGATTTTAGTGAGATTTGAGTCAAGACGTTCTAGAACTGGACTTAACTATTGTAGTTTTGATTATTATTATTTTTTCTATATAATTAATTTTTGATTTAAATTCTAACAAAATAATTTTTAATGTAATTTATACATTCTTATAGTAATAGTATGTTTAATGATTTTATTTTATTTGAAGTAATTTCTAAAGTTGATGTCTTTTATATATCTGTTAGTGTTTGATATGATCTTTAATAATACATTATAAAAATTCATTTGTTATACCTAGTTCTTATAAGTAGTATAGAGTAAGTATCATTTTGTATAAGTTAGGTTTAAATTTAGTATGGTTATAGTGTAGGTGTAAAATGTACTGTAAAAATATAAGTTTATTTTCCTAAATTTCATAAATAACTAATAACATTATGTTGGTTATAATGATGTTACCACTTCTATATCCATTGTGAGATCAAAATGTTGGAAAGTTCTGAATCTTACATTATTATCAATACCATTAAAGTTATGAGAATGAAATGCTGACTTTTGTTATGCATGAAATGTGTATATGTACAAAACACTGTTAAATAAAATACCTAAACGTTATGGAGCATCATAATGAAACAATATAAGTATGAACAATGAATTAGTTTGGTCAATGGATGATATTCTAATTGAAAATAATACCATATGTGCTATCTTATAACCATTATAAAATTGTTATGATATGCATTAATAACTTAAAATTGTATTCCACCTCACAAGCTGAACTTAAATTCTGCACCCCTATTCAGTTTTCATTCTATAATTTTTAGTTATTTTACATTTGATATAGTTTTTTTTAATATTCTTATTTTCATGTATTTTATTTTAAGTTTTTTTTTTTTTTTTTCTGTTGTTTTAAATTATGATATTTAGTTATTATAATATATTAAATTTTTTATAAATAAGAATCAGTAAATTTTTAGTTTCAAAAGTTAAATTTTAAGTATTATTTCAATTTACTTATTTATTAACAATTCATTGTCTTTAAATCTAGTCTTACATTGATATTATTAATGAACTACAAAACTTTACAGGATGTTTAATTTTTTTCAATATTTAATATAAGACAAAAATAGAAAACACACTTTTAATCAAGCTTAAATACTTAAAACAATATGAGGACTTAATATAAACATTATATAAATTCAAAAAAAGTTTTCTAGCAAATAAGAGAGAATGAGATAAATAATGTCTTGATGGTAAGGGTCAAGCAAGCAATTGGTCATCACATGTAATTCTACCTTCCCCCTTAAAAACTCTCTGAGTTGAATGTTGCAATATAGATACATAATGTCAACTAATAAAAAATAACTGAGTCAGCTTGAGCTTTAAAAAAAATTCAAACTAACTCAAGTTATTCTCAGTAGACTCAGTGGCAACATTTATTAATGTATGACCACAATTTAATCCAGTTTTTTTTTCAAACATGTTGAGTAAGTTGAAGGGAGTGGCAAAAACACTCAAGTTAGTCAGACAAAATATTGGACACAAAATAACTGTTTTTGGAAAATGTTTTATGAAGATAAAATAAATAATATTATGATATTTAGTTTTTTTAATTATTAAATCCAATATACAGATGTTTGTATATTAAGTAACCTCAGGTAAGTTGAAGAGTTTATTTTTTTAACAAATTATGTACAGGATAAGTAAAGGCATTTAAATATTTTCGGAGAACGGGTAATATATTACAAAGTAATATAAAAATATATATAACTGTGGTATTGTTAATTAATTGTTATAAATTTTAGATAGAGCGTACATTGTTGAATTTTATTGAATTTGTTAACATTGAAAGCAGATTTATTTAAATTTGGAAAGAAATGAAACTTCGCCCTATCAAGATTCTAAATTGTAAAACTTTGATCGTATTTTTATCTGGGTAGTTTAATTAAAACGTATAGGAAGCAATACTTTTCTACTACTTTCTAGAGCTAAATCTAAAAATAAAAAATAAACTTTTTAAGTTTTACAAACTATCTTTTTTATTTTAAAGAATTAATCTATTCAGTACACTAAAAAAAAATTATTAAAAAAGTGTCAATTTAGTTTCGCAATCAACAAATTTTTTTCACCAGCGCCAACCATACTTTCCAGAATTGTTTTTGTTTTGTCTTAAGCACAGCCGTTATTAATTAATTCCCATTAAAATTAAAGATTCTACAATTAAAACTATTAAAATTAATCTGTTTAAAAACTTCTACTTTTTTAAGCTTAGTTCTTTAAGTTTATACCGGTAGATGATCTAAAAATAAAAGCTATAATGTGTTTAACTATTAGATTTACAATATACTTAAATTTTGATGACCACTACTAAATAACACTAACGGCACTAAACAAAGAATTTTAAAATAATAATTGTATTTTAATCTTTTTTTGTTGGTTCTAATTGTCATCAAGCTTTTGTAAACAATTGATATTTTAAATATGAGAAGCTATACAAGTATATTTATATATATATTATAATAAAGTATTTTATTATAATAAAAAATTTATATGACTTTATATTAATACTTAGCTTAGAGTTAATATTAAATTTAAAATAAGTATTTTTTAACTTTGAAGTAACACTTAAGTAGAACTACAATTTTGACAAAAACGTACTTATTTTAGTTTAAAACCTTTGTAATCTCACAAAAAATAAGTGACTAAGTTTTTTTTTCTTGTTTTTCTTAAATGTTGAGTTTAACTCAAACAGTTAAGAAAAAGTAGTATCACATGTTAAATGGAACTATGATACATGCCGATTGCCGATAACTAGTAAAGATGCAAAAACTAATTTACATTATTTAGTATGGGATTTGTAATGACGAGCAACAAATAGATGTTAGAGCTACTTAAATGGGTACAAACTACAAAGATGAAAGCTTCATTGATATGTTTTAAATTTTGTAGCATCTAAAGTTGCAGATGTTACAATCAGTTTGAGTCTTACATGCAGCTTTATTAAATGACCTGAACAAAACATCAGTGTATGCTCGTCAACTTTTTATCCTCCTTTGATCATGGTCGCTAGTCTGTTTCGATCTTCGAACCGAATGGAGTCGATATATAATTCAATAACGGGGTCATTCCACAACTTAGCCAATTTTTTATCTGTTGTTCAGCTTCTCTCTGTTTTCTTCTCTGCGTTTATTATATAAAAGTATCAGGGTGAGAGACCCGTAAGAAATTTTTACTTTATTAACCGGATACAAGTTTTAACCTGGCCAAGTAAAAACAGACTTAAATGATTTCAGTTCAAGAATATATATAAATATGAGAAAACAACAGCAACATCTTTTCCATTTATTCAGAATGAAGAAATAAATCAAAATTGGTTTGACAAACTAATATTTAGACCATTAGGTCTAGCATTTAGAGTAGAAATGAAATTTAGACAAATTTTTGAAAAAAAACGAACTTAAGTTAGTATGTCACTTTGAGATTCAATAGTTTTCTTAAATTAATAAGATTGTAACCCTAAATACTTTTAAACTTTAAACAAAGTAATTTATATATATTATTTTGCTTTCAGACGTTTTTTATAAGCTAATGCGTTAACTCTAGCTAGTTAGTCTAAAAGCTCTTTGAAAACATCTGTACACAGAGTAATATTTAAAGTAAAAAATAAGAGTCTACTATACTTTTTTATATAATTTAATATACATACAAAAACTTTGCTATTAATATTTAGCATCTTATAATACCCTTAAAACCAGAGTTCTCCCTTTTAAATGATTTTACTACAAACTTATTGGTACAAATACAAACTATTAAAGGGTCAAAAAGGAGGCTGTTTTAAAATTTTCAGCAGTTATATAGTTTTCACTTTTTAGTTTTTTGTTTTGATAGTTTAAACTAGTTTTTAACATTTTCACTAAGGTGATATTTAAACCAGGGTTTTCCAAAGTATGCAATATCAGGAGGAAACTATTAATAAAAACGGAATTTAAGTTAAAGCTCTGCTTAAGGAAATAAGAAAGTAAATTTAAAAAAACTTGAGTGTAAGAAATTAAGAAGATCGAAATGAAAAAGCTAAAGTTATAAATATGCAACGAAGTCACAATTATGCTTGCTTTTAAACACAATGTTATAGCTTTTGATGTGCGTATAGAGCAGATAAAAAATAGTACTATAGTAACAGCTTAATATTACGAAAAGTTTTTATATAAGTTTCGAATGTCAAGCACAGTTAAAAGACAAAAAAAATTTCAAAACTAAGCTGTAAACCGTTATAATACTAACATACAAAAATATATACTCTAGGTAGAGAAAACTTTTGTTTCTAATCATTTGGTTGTGAAATTTTCTTTATTAAATTTAGTGCTTTTGAACTGTTATAATACACTAAATTAAGTTTGTATGTTTTAAAAAAATACTATACCATACTTTTAATATTTAGTTTTATGTTTGTTAAAGATTTCATATTTTAGAACCTATCATTTTTTTTCTTTGACTAGAATATGTATTTTAAACTATTAAAAAAATTATAAATAAATAAAAAAGCTTAGCTTTTTGATACATACAAAACAAATGATTTACACGTTTGTTAAATGATAGTTAGTTTATTGAAAATAGTTTTTTTTTAAATTGATGTTATAAGTAAAAAAAATAAGTAAAGTTTTATGAGAATTAGTTTAGGGCTATTATATGATACATTATTCAAACTAATGTTAAAAGTCTTCATCAAGTTGTATACGACCTTGTAATAAAACTTAGTCAGTCATAATGTTGAACTTTGAATACAAAATTATACATCATGTATGTTTTGTTTACTCAAGTGAAACATGGCTTTTAGAAAACTTAAAATTTACATGTTGAATGAATAAACAATCATATGTGTGGCCTGTCAACTCTCTTGTTAAAAAGGTTCAAAAAGTTTTGACTGTTTATTTTATTGAATTCTGTTATTCTAGTATATTGGATATCTTTTTTGAGTGTTACCATTGTGAAGGCAATATAACTTGATTTGTTTTCAAAAACTATCTTTTTAAGATAAAGTGAAAACATAACAAAATCTCATATACTTTATTTCACTTTAAGTCATGAAACCACTTGGCAAAATTTTTGGTAATTTTGAAAAGTATCTAGAATATCAATATATACAAATATTAAGATTTATTAAAAATAAACAGGTCTATTGAGTTTTATAATGCTGTTTTTGCACATTTCTAAAGTATCCCTTGCCTGTCATTTTTGAATCTGATTTGATATTCACTGTTTCTTGTCGATAGAAATTTTAATTTATTATGGTTAAATTTATGACTTTTGATGTTGTATCAACCAGTAAAGCTAAAAAATTTATTTTTGATTTTTTTAATAAAAACCATCAAGAGAGACCATTTTTTAGTAAAAAAATATTTTTTTATAGTTAATTATTTATTTATTAATAATAAACACCAAATTTTTTAAACTTTGTACGCAACCTGTCTAAAAAAATTATCTGTTTGCAACCAGTAAAATAGCACATTTTCTAACTCTATTTAAGCATTTAGTTATTGTTTTTTTAAAATATTTCACCTTTAAGTTTATGTTAAGTTCTCTGTATTTTCTTTATATTTAATAGTTCTTCTATTGAAAATGCATCAACGTAAAAATAATAATATTAAAGCAAAGGGTAATTAACAATACATAAGTACTTCTAATTAAAATGCAACTAAAAAAATTAATAAAACAGAGTAACAACTTATAAAACAATTTAAGAAAACATTGAAACAGTACAATCAAAATCTTTATGTATACACAACTTGGGTTTTCTTAACAAAATACAAATAGCCTCAAGTTTAATTAAATCAGAAGTGTAAAAACAATTTTCAATAGTTTTAAATCTTTTTAAATTATAACTACTTGCACAATAAAGGTTGTTTACTAAGTGTTCTGCAATAGCAGATCTTTTTAAATCATTTACTACTCTAATAGATTTAGTTTTCTTATTACTCATACAAAATTCATCGATACTTTTTAAAATATGTTCCTTTATTCTTTTGCCAAATTGTCTTGAGGTCATCCCGACATAACTAGCTTCACAGAAGCAGTTAAACTGGTAAACTACCATACTTTGTTTAAATTTTGCTATCTGATATTTGCCCCCAGGTCTATTTTGCTATTGGATTGATAGAAATATTTTTTCCTTATGTTAAAGTTATTAACACAACTTGGTTTTTTGAAGTTTAAGAATCTTTTAGCTCTAATTCATAATATGCTTGTTTTTAAAAAAATGAGTTATTTAATTTTAAACCAAAATTTAATCAAAACAAATTATTTTATAATTAAGAGCTATATAAAAAAGTTACACTAAACTAACTTAACTTTATGTTAATTAAATGTAAAACAAGTAGAATTTAAAAAGCTAACAGATAAATTCTTTTGAAAAGTTTTGTAAAATTTTAAAAAGTTTATTTTTAAGACTTATTAAGAAATGTTTACCTACAAAAATTATTTTTTTAAAGAAAAGTGTTAGAAGATATTTTTGGTAAATACTAGTTTGAAAATCAATAACTTAAAGTGGACATTTAAAGTGTTAAAGTAAAAATTTAAAAGCTAGCTTTAAAATTTCTGTCAGTTCAAGTGCATAAAATTTTTTTGAAATAATAAAATAGATTTGAAATCAGTTATTTTATGTAAAAAAAAAAGAAAAATGTGAACACTCACAACTAAGGTCAATGGATTGGTGTGGAGAAAGACCTTTCGGTCATCAAGCTGCGTTCCATTTACTTATAACTAATACTTTGAGCTAACTTTAAAACAATAATGAAAAAAAAATTAAAAAACTTTAGAAGTAATTATATAAACATTAAAAGTTTTCCTTTTATTTTCTTTTTAATTTTTAAGTTAAAAAATGTTAAGCACCCTTTTTTAACCCATTATTAACCAAATATTTATTAGGAAACCATTGTCTACCATGGGCTCCACATTGTCTCCTCCCAGATTTTGATTTTATGATCATCTACATTCAAATTTTTCTTGTTGCCCTCTCTTTCAGAGCAACCAAAAAAAATCAAACAAATATCTCAAAATTAAATAAGAGGGGAGAGTTAGCAGTGTCAGTATACATAAAATATTTAGTATTGTCATAAAACTGTAACATCACCATGTATGTAGCTTTTAAATAGTGTTTATAAATTTCTAGTATATGTGGTTGTAGGTAGGTAAAAATTTAGAGCTAATAAAAGTTTTTTTAACTGTTTTATAGATTTGTAATTAATTCAGTTTTAATCAATAAAATCTAGCACTAGTAGTTGATAGAATTTGTTTAAAATACTTAAAATAAAATCACTCATAATACTGAACAGCTAAACTTAGATATAAAATAATAAAACTGAACAAACATTCTGAAAAAATAAAGTAATAATCAAAGTATTTAAAGTGAGTTAAATAAACTGTTTGTAAACCTAATACTAAATTTTAACAAATAAAGTTAAATAACCAGAATATTTAAAATATGCATCTAAATTTAGAATCTCTATCTTCTGAAATAGATAAACACTTAATATCTAGTAAAAACAAACAACAAAAAAGAAAATTACACCTACTTGTTTAATCACACCGTCAATGAGGATGTAACAACACTATTAAATTTTATATAAAAGAAACAAAAAAACAAAAGAACAAAATAATGATAAAAAAAACTATACCAATCCAACTCTACTTACATTCAGTTTATGAGATCAACAGCAATCAGCCTAAAAAAGTACAAACACTAATACAAAGATACAAGTTTAACTAATGGTATGTAAAGATTAAGTTTGATATTTTTCTGGTTTTATTTTGAGTAAATTATCTCTCATTCCATATTGAAATTCTCCAAGATAGCTCTGATCTTTTAAGTTTCTAGGCAATTCTTTCCATTGTTTACAACTAAAGTAGGATAATGTTTTAAGATTATAAAGACTCTAGGAAAAAATAGTTTGTATCTGAATATATTGTTAGATGATTATGCATTTTATTAACGTTTGTAAAGTAAGGCTAAAAGTTAACTGGAAAAGTATCTTTTTTAAATTTGTGCATAAAAACTCCCAACTCATACTTGAACATATTTTCAACATCTAATATTTTCTTTTCTATTTTTGTACTGTTAACACTTTCATTCCAACCTTGTAAATGAATGCATCTCAATGCTCTATTTGTAAGTTAATTAATCTCATTAGTTTTAGTTTTACTTGACCTACCCCAACACAACAAACCATATCTTACATGACTCATCAGAAGTGAATTAAAGATACATTACAAGGAATTTTGATTTAAAAAGTACCTTGTTTTGTATAAAGTACCTATTCTCTTCAATAACTTAGTTTTTACTGCTTCAATATGGTCAGACCAATTGAGGTACCTATCAATTGTAACACCGAGATACTTATCATTTTCTACCTTTAATATTAATGAATTACCTATCTCTATATCTAAATTTGTGTTTTTCAATACTTCTGTTTTACCACAGTGAAAGAGCATGTACCTTGTTTTATCAGTATTTAGTTTAAGCTTATTATCCTTAAACCATTTTGATATATTATCTAGATCTGAATTAAGGTATGCAGTGTCTGTTTTGTAATTGTCTTTGTTATATGTGGTATATGATAATGTATTGTCTGCAAGATTTAATACATTTAGACTGGTGTTGTTTTGTAGGTCATTTATATATACCAAAAACAATAGTGGTCCCAATACAGAACCCTGTGGCACTCCTACTTCTACACTCTCCCAATCTGATTCATGCCCTCCAAAATTAACAAATTGCTTTCTTTCAGTTAAATATGATTTTATTAAATTATTTATTTTTCCATTTACTCCAATAAATTCTAACTTGTCTAACAAAATCTTTCTATTCACACAGTTGTAGGCCTTGCTCAGATCTAATAAAACAGCACAAACTGCATTTCCCTTATCAAAGTAGGACAATGTACTTTCCACAAACTCTGACAGAGCTAAGGTGGTAGAGTGTCCCTCCCTAAATCCAGAATATGAAGAATTCAAGATATTGAATTTAGTAAAAAAACTTGTATAAATGGCTATATGTGGCTTTTTCTATAATTTTGATAATACTTGATAAAAGTGAAATTTGTTGATAGTTTCCTCAAAGTGTTTTTGAACCTGCTTTAATTATAAAAAAAGGGTTGACCATGCCAATTCGAATAATCAGACCACATGTTTTGTTAGACTGAGACTGGTTTTGTCGTTATTAGGACTCATCAGTCAGTCACAACCAAAAAACTTGCAGTCGGCAATCTACAAACGCTTTATCATGCTTTCATGATAAATAATAAACATGAAAGCTTGATAAACCGTTTGTAGATTGACAACTGCAAGTTTTTTGGTTGTGACTGACTGATGAGTCCTAATAACGACATAACCGGTCTCAGTCTAACAAAACATGTGGTCTGATGATCGAATTGGCATGGTCAACCCTTTGTTAAACTTGAGCTTGTCTCACGGCAAACAGCTGTCCAGGCTTCTGCTCAGCTGACTTTCGCCGATGTTTTTTGTTGCTTTAATTATAGGTATAACTTTAGCTAATTTTAAACAATTTGGGTAACTACCTTCCTGCTTGATTAGTTAGTTCACTAATAACTAGGGCTATTTTTTTATCTTTACTTTAATATCTTTTATATTTTTACTTTAATAAATATATTATCTACACCACTAGCTTTATCCAGGGTTGCCACTCGGTCTGGAAAAGTCAGGAAATCAGGAAAAGTCAGTAGAAATTTAAAAATATGACATAAGTCAGGAAATTGGATAAAATGAAAAAAAAAAATTAGATTTTGTCAGTTTAAATTTACAAAATTCCCTGTTTTCCAAAGCCTTCAAATGGTAAAAATTAATTTAAAATCCTTTAAAGTCAGAAAAAACTTCCAAAAATTCCCTAGAAATTTACAAAAATATTTAATTTTGTTTCCAATGCCTTAACCTGGTATAAATTAGTAGAATATCTTTTATAAAACTTTTAGTTCCTTACATGTCGTTTGTTCATCTAGATACATTTATGCTAGGAAATGCTAAAAAATTGTGTCTTTTTCAGACAAGCTGTGTTGACAAGGTAATAATACAAGTATTTTGCTGGTAGAGCTGTTTATTACAAACATCAATCATACACAGATGGTTTAAGTGATGTACTGGAAGTTAGATGATAGAATTGAGCAAAAAAACTGTTGTTTTTAACCTGTGTTAAAATTAGATTGAAAGCTTTATATAGTTTCAAGTGTTAGATTATGTATATTAGAATAAGTTTAATTTAAGAGCTTGATTTAGAAAAGTCAAGAAAGTTTTAATAAAAAGTCAGGAAAAGTCAGGAAATTTTTCTCAGCTTGATCAGTTGCAACCATATTTATCTGAACTTAAACTTTTTATGATACTAGTTATTTCAAATTAAACTATTAAACTGTATTTCTTCCTTAATGAAAGCTTGATTTTGTACCCCTATTAATTTATAAATCTATATTGCAAAGTTATCAGACACTCAGGATACTCAGGATAGTTCGAAATGTTTTTAAATTACAGGATGACTTAGGATAACTCAGAATAGTTTGAATTAAAAAATGTATACTTTAGTTTTCTAAACGTAATCAGGTTTTGTTGTTTGAGTTTCAATATTTTGATATTTTACAACTAATTTTGTTCCAAAATTTATTTATAAGGTTTTTTTCAGTCAATTTTCAGTTTTTCCTATAATAAATATCAGTTAAGAGGAAAAAATAAGAAAATAGCTTGTAAACACAATTTTAACAACCTTCAGTGGCAAGGTTCATTTTTTTTCACAGAGCAAAGACTATGTGGAACAGGTTACCACAGGATGTGATAATTTGTGAGAGGGTGGAACATTTTTGCTTAAAAATAGCTAATTGTAATTCAAATAGTATAAATATCAGTAAATTCAGTAACTTTCCACAAAAACAATACAGAAATATTAATAATTTTTTAAATAATATTCCATCTAAACTAACTAGTGATTTCTGCATTTTCTATTTGTAATATTAATTAGTTTTATTTTCCTACACCTCCCCCTATCAGATTACTAATCTACTTCTAATCAATTTTGTACAAATGTGTTTGTATGTGCTAAGTTATTACCTTTTATATCAATGAAATAGTTTAAACTTATTAATAAGTTTTTTATATTTCTAACTTTGTTTAATGTTTTGTTTATGTTAATTTTTGTTGAATATAAATGTATTTTGTTTATTTTTTCTTTTCTCATTGTGTGTCCTGTTTAAGTAGCTCAGGTTTTGATGCCTGAGTCCAATATTGCACAATAAACAATGTAATAATACTTGATAAATATTATACTTTGAGTTTCTTGTTATCTAGTTAGAATTATAGTGATATAGTTTTAGAATTTTTGTTTTAAAAAAGAAAAACAATAAATCTTAAATAACTTATTTTAAATTTTAGTTTTGCTCTCCCATTAAAAATTTCTTGAATTCTCTGAATTTGCATCGTTATACCTGAAAACCTTTTTTGAAATTTTTGTATAAGTAAAAAGCAGTTGTTGGCCAAGTTAAAATCTTTAAAATGAGATCGACTTGTAAAAAAGTGCCCTATCTTCTTTATGGCCTTAGACTAGGGGTTGGCTACGTTTTAAGTCAGCAGGCCAGATGTGGAAAAGTTAAACCATTGGTGCGCCAGTGCATTTAGGCATTATTAATTTCACAAAGTTACTCTTTAATTTGATTCATTCTAACACAATCCTATTTAATGTGACCTTTTTCCTGTATTTAAGTTTCAAAACACTCTTAACTTGTACTTGAGACCTTTTTTGCTATTTATATCAAATCACAAAATATCTAGTGAAAGTTTCAAAATTTAGGTTAGCAGGCCACAGTTTTACCTTTTGTGGGCCGGATTCTAATTGTGATTTGTAAACTTATATGGACCAGTAATTTTCATTCTGGATCTGTAAGTTGCTCACCCCTACCTGTTTTAATTGTTTTTTTTTTATGTTTAAGCTCACTTTTTTTTATTCATAAACTCAGGCCTATTTGCTAGCTTGATGTAACTAATGCTAGCTTTGTGTCACTCAAACTAGATTTTTTAAAAAGCAATAACCTTTTTAACCTCAAAGATTATTACATCTATATAATTAATAAATTTTTATTTGAATTAGTTTGTCAAACTTATTTTTTAGAATTTTAAGTGTAGGTATTTTATGATTAACATTAAAAATTTTGCTCATGTTATTTTGAAATTATTAGTCTGTAATAATTAGTTTTGTGTTGTAATTTGAGAAAAGTAGTTTAATTTATTTTACTACCTTATATTTATCGTGTTGCCAAGTTTATTTTTTACACATTTATTAAGTAAGTTTTGTTAGTAATTGGTTTCAGAGAAAAATTATAAAGTAAAGTGTAGTAACGACTTACTTTTGAAATTTAATGTCTATCAAATCAATCTTTAAAACAAAAATAGAGTAAACATTTTTATGATCTGTTGATGTCATGTTAGCATTGAAAATTAAAAAGTTTTAATATTCCTTATAAAACAGCATATGTATAATAAATAATCTACTTATCTGTTAACAGATACCATTTTGTCAATAAAGACAGTTTAAGGTCACTCAGGACAGTTTTTTGACTAAAAGAGTGGCAACCCTGCTATAAGATCCTCAGTTACAATTTTGATAAGTTTTTATGCAAATATCATCTTATTATCATTATTTTTATCAGTCTTATTCTAATCAAATGACTTATAAAAAATATTTTCTTGTTCTAATCTAGCAGAAAGTTATTTATAATTTATAGTTATTGAGAAATAGCTGAATTTTTCGGAACTTATTTTTAAAACTAATCAATGTAACAATTTTGATTGTAATTTTCTTTTAACTCACAAATTAAGCTGCTCTTAATACAGTTGTAAATATTATTTTTAGTTTAAAGTTAAAATAAATATTTTCCAAAGTATTTTTATCAATGAGATAAAGTTAACTGGCTTATTAAAGTTTTAAATATTTTTAATTTTTAATAAAAACATACATTAAGAAGTTTTCTTTAAGTATAATTTAAAAAACTCTCAAACAACTATCATAGTAAATTAAGTATTTAAACAATAATTACTGGCATTACAATAACTGAAATATTTGATAATAAAAATATTTAACAATAGCTACAATGTCTTCTACTAACTTATGAATACTGTGACCCTATTCTTTGCACATTAGGTCAACTTTTTGCCGTTGACACAATGTTGTGTGAAGTGACTGTATTTCAAGTTTTATAAATTTGAAAATAGATGCTTGTATTAGTTAATGCTGGAAACTATTTTTAATAAACTACTAAATGTTGTATGTTATATAAGTCATTAAAAAATTACAAGATTAACAAAAAAACAGTAAGAATATTTTAGTTTTAAGTGTCTCAAATCTTCCCTTGGTTGTGTGTTGTTCTTTGTAATTTTTTTGTCTTTATCAAAATCGTTTTAAATAAAAAAAATTAAAATTTTTTTGTTAAATAAAAAGTAATTTTTTTTATTAAAAAGATTAACAAAGAAATTGCTATAATTATACATATCTTATGCAATCCATGTTAACTAAAACATTCTAAAATACTTGTCTTGTAAATTAAAAAATAATTACTTTTAATACCACCAGTACTATTTTATTCACTGTTGCTTTCAAAAACAATTAACTTTAAAAAATAATTTAAGCAAAATAAATCTACTTGATTTAATCTTGTAATTTGTAATCTTTTTTAATATGATTTTTTTTACTTTTAAACGAAAATGGATACTTTTTAAAAACTTTGTAGTAATCTACAAATTAATCTTTACTTTTATTTAAATTTATTTCTTCTTGTAATCTTTTTAAAATACTAAAATAAGATTAAAGTACTTATACATACAAAAGTTAAATATTTTTGTTGATTTTAATTCTTTTTTGTTTTAAGATTTTTTCCTATAATTAAAATGAATGAATGTTATACTTTAATAACTCATATAATTTTTTTACACTTATTATTTATCAATTTTAATTTAATTTAACACTTATATTTTCCAAGCTTTATAGTTTTAAAGTTAGATGTTTGTAATGTTACCAGTAATTAAATAGTAATTGTAATAGTATACAATATACAAAGTAACAATATGTCTTGAAAGATTTATATTCTAAATTCAATTTTATTAATATAATGTTAAAGCTTAATTATTGATACCATTGGCTTACTCACATTTGTAATTTACAGTTCTTTATTAGCTAATAAATAATTGATAATTTTTAGTGTAGTTAGTTGGTAGTTTAACTAGTCTAACATACAATGCTTAATTAGCCTGGCCTATTTTCAGTTAGTTTTCTTTTGAAGTTTACAAAAAACTTTATTTTAGCTTGAAAAAAAGTAGTTTTACTAAGCAATTTAAGTTTTTTAGTTTGTTGTAGCCAACTTGGTTTCAGAAACCTAATTAAATATAAAAAAAAAATGTTAAGGTGCTTTTAAATATGGCGACCTTTCACTTTTCAGCTAAATTTTTTTTACACTTGGCAAACACCACAAAAACACTTTGTGCATAAATTTGAATGATTTGAAGAAACTTTCAATTCAATTTTCTGATTTTCTGAACACCCCACTGCATGCCACTAAAAATGTGACCTTAAAGTTTTTAGCTGGATCTGTTTTAACATACCTTAAGAATATTTAAATAAAAGTTTTATGATGGCACTTTTTGATTTTTTCAAAAAAGAATTAAAAATTCAAGAAAACTTATAAAAAGTGATTACATAAAATTTAAAATTTGAAAATAAAAGATTGTTTTTGTTATGCATTCTGAAAAAACATAATATAAAACAGTTACTACCTATATCAAGTGTTTTATTTATGTTTTTCTTTTTAAAATAATTTTTTTCAACTCTATGATTATAGATAAGTTTTAGGTTTTCTAATTAACTACTTAAAATAAAGTTTTGATGATACTACTTGGATCATCAGACCACAAACTTTAAGTAGACTGAGAACTGTCTTTTCTTCTTTTGTGGTTAAACTACAAATATTTTATGATGTTTTGTCATTAAACTACCATTTGCTTGTATAATCAGTGATGTCGGCCTTGTCAATTTATAATGTATGATTCTTAGTCCACCTAGCAAGACAGCAGGTACCCAAAAGCCACAGCCAAAAGTCACATTGTCATGAGACAAGCTTTGACTGTTTTTTGATTGTGTTACAAACAATGGTACCAGCTGTCTTAATAAAGGGGGCAGTTTTAGATATCAGAGGGCAATAGTTAGAAATCAATATAGTAAGTGGACAATTGTTAGTAAAATGGGTCCATTATGAAAAATAGCTAAATATTCCTTAAAATAACTAAAAACTACATTTTAGGGAAGTGGTTATATGAATAATATTATTATTGCAAAGAAAAAACCTTAATAGTTAAAAATACTGATATTGAACAAAGAAAGGTTATACTTACTTTTTTCTCAGCTACTAGCTATGTTTTGTACTCTCAAAAAATAATTTTTGAGATATAGGGTATTTAAGTTGGTGAGTTCAATAGATAGTGTACAGAAGGTAAAACCTAATATACGTATTTATCAAAAACATATTTACTTGTACAGTTTTAAATTAATCTTGAAGTTTAGAAAGCTCATTTTTTACTTAATATATTGTATAAATTTTTTTTTGTATTTTTAAGAAAAATTCTCCTAAAAATAAGAACTTTTTTGATAGTTTTGATCACACAGTTTTTAGTAGTAATTTTTTATAATCCATTTAACAAAACAGTTTTATAAATATTACTTTTTAAACAAATGATGTAGACTTCAAGACTCTTAACCTCAGAGAAATTGAGGTAATATAGTTCTATATAAACCTTGTATAGCACTGACTAGTGACTATACCTCAAAATTAAAGTTTTTATTTTTTCGGAAAGAGACTTCCAGTACATACTGTAAGCTTCTATAATAGCTATAGTCACTTTTATCTTACATAAAATAATGAGAACAGTGTATAACAGGGTTGCCAAAAAACCTGGAATTTGACAATTTAGGCTAAAAAAACCTAGAAAAACCTAGAATTTTAAACATTTTTTTTCATGTTAAGTAGTCATATTTTAATTGGGCACAAAACATCTACCATATAGATAAAAAAAATTCGTTATCATCAAACTTTTTTTGTAAAAAAAAACACATTTAAAGTGGCTTTACAGAATCTTTTCAATGTTGTTATACTACTAAACTAAAAATAGTTGCAAAAATGTGTACATTTAAAGACCTGGAAGAAATTTCTCAAAAAAAGTTAGCAATCTTGCTACAAGCTTTTACCCTTATGGCTTTAAACACAGTGGTTATAGATATGGTATTATTGTAGCTTTTGAATAATTTATAATTTGTATTTTATAAGCTTTCTTTTTTGGCTGTATAAAGTTTATCTCCTTTTTACCTAAGAGTGAAAAGTTAAAAACTAATTATTGCAAAAAATTGTTTTAAAAATACTTTGAGGATTTTAATAAAATAGAACAACTAATTAATTTTTGAAAACAAGTTGTTTAAAGTATAACATTTACTGAAAGCATACTAAAGCATTTGGTATTTTACTGAAAATAAAGTAGACTATTATTATCAGATATAAAAAAAAATTGTAAAAATGTCTGAAGACTCTGTTTTGCAAGAAAATAGTATTACGGAAATTGTTGCAGAAGTTCCAACGGCTGTACAAATAGTGTGTCCAGATGCAGAGAACGGAAAGTACAAATTTGACACGCATGCTTTTGAAGAAATAATCAAAAAGAACCAAGTTGAAGACTTGCCTGTTGTGGTGGTGTCAGTTGCAGGCGCTTTCAGAAAAGGAAAATCGTTTTTGCTGAACTTCATAGTGCGCTACCTGAGTTCCGCAGACAAAAACGACTGGCTGGGAGGTGATGACGAGCCTCTGGAAGGTTTTTCGTGGAAGAACGGATCAGACAGGGACACGACCGGAATATTACTGTGGAGCGAAGTTTTTAAAGTGGATAGGGAGGACGGGAAGAAAGTGGCGGTGATGCTGATGGACACGCAGGGCGCGTTTGATGGGGAGTCAAGCATGAGAGAGTGCGTGACGATATTTGCGTTGAGCACCATGGTCAGCTCGGTTCAAATATACAACTTGTCTCAGCAAATTCAAGAAGACGATTTGCAGCATCTTGGCTTGTTCACTGAGTACGGGAGGATGGCCAAGGGTGAATCGGAATTGAAACCCTTTCAGGCGTTGAAGTTTTTGGTGAGAGACTGGAGCTACCCGTACGATCACCCTTATGGGGATGAAGGTGGAGCTTCCTTGCTTCAAAAAAGACTCAAAATTTCAGAAGATAAGCACGAAGATTTAAAGGAAGTGCGCCAACACATTCATTCTTGTTTCGAGGACATTTCATGCTACCTCATGCCCCATCCAGGGCTCAATGTTGCTACTGATAGAAATTTCAATGGCAGCCTGAACAATATAAGGACTGAGTTCAAACAGCACATCAATAATTTTGTACCATCGTTGTTTGGTCCAAAATATATAAAAGTAAAGTCAATTAATGGCTCCGAAGTCACTTGCAGAGAAATAATTGATTACTTTGTGTCCTACATGAAAGTGTACAACAAAGATGATCTTCCGAAGCCCAAGTCGATGCTGCATGCTACAGCTGAAGTGAGCAATTTGAATTTAGTGAAAAAGTTTCGAGATGTTTACAAGGATGAAATGGAAAAACTTTTTGAAAAGATCCCATACATGAGCCATGAGAACTTAATTAAGGAGAACGAAAAGATAAACAACAAAATTTTTACAGAATTTGATGAAACCAAAAAGCTTGGAAGCACTGAATTCGTTGCTACCTTCAAATCGCAGCTTGAAAATGAAATGAATGAAACTTTTGTAGGTTACAGAGACAGGAATGACAAGAACTTGGCTGAGAACAGTAGAAGCACACTGTGGTATTTAATCATACTCATAGGAGTTTTGTACATACTAGCTTGTGTGTTCAGCTACATATCAATTCCCTATCTTCCGATCAGCAGTTTCATCAACTACGTTTTTTATGTTTCCGTTCTCTCTCTTTTCACGTGGTGCGTGTGCAAAGTGCTGGACAAGCAGCCCAACCTCACCAACAAAATTGACGAGTGCTCCAAGTTTGCTTACGAAAACGTTCTAGCCATCGCAGTGTCCGCGTTTGTTGGTTATTGTGTCAAGTTGTACTATGAAAGACAACTGCCGCAGAAAAAAGAACAGAAAAAAGCAAAAGCAGACTAAAAATTGTTTTACAAACTTTCCTGTTTACAGCTTAATATATTTTCTTTAAGCAAGTATACTTGTGTGTTATTGTAATTAAAAAAAAAACTTTTATGCTTAATTAATAAACGGAGAAAACCATATTTACTTACTAAATTAGTTCCTAATTTAATTAAATTCTATTATGATTCTGTTTTAAATCTCTATTTTTTTTCAAAGTTTCTCTAAAAAGGGTACTATTATAGTTTCTCTAAAATGGGTACCTTATAAAGGGTAATTAAAGTTATGAATGTATAGTCAATCTTTACAATTAAAATCACATTGTGTTTCAAATTTCTAAGCTATTAAAATATTTTTGATTTTCTAGGTGCTTCTTTATTGGTTATCATATGGTTTGGTTACTGTATTTATTACTATACAAAGAGCAGTTTATCAATTGATTTTTATATTTGTTGCCATTTGAGTTTTTTATCCAGTTAAAAACCTGTTGCTAAAAAAAGATTTTGATATTTTTTTCAAATATAAATTTATAAAAATAAGTCATTGTTGTTCTAAAATATTATAACTTTGATTAACTGAACATAATTTATAAACGTTTTGTTTGTGTTTTTGCCTGACTAACATAAATGTTTGTAAAATTTAAGTGTGTTATCTTAAAAAGTGAACAAATTAAAGTTATATTGTTATTGTTTTAAATCTGTTCAACAGCATGCTTGATAAGTTTTTACAAAAATTTAGAATATTGATGAAAATATTCGTTAAAATTTAGCCAAAAGTATATTTGTATATATACTTATGAAACAACTGCATTATAAAATTTGTAAAGTAAAACAAAATATAGGTAGCGTTATCAGTGCTGCTATATAAAGAAATATGTATGGAATTAATTATTAAGCATTTGAAATTAATTTTTGCTCCTCATTGGTTATTTTCTTATTTGACTGTGTATTTGGTTTCAAAGTATTTCTTGCAAATAAATTTATTTTCTATACCGTGTAATAACTAAATTGAATAACGTCTTTTTCAAATTAAAATTTTGGGTATAAATTATATAAACTAGAATTATAAATAAATATATCTGTAAAAAAATTTACTAGTTTAATTGATAAAATTTTTTAGAAGTTTAAACGCAAGTTAGTCATTTTAAAATATTTGTTAAGTTTAGTAATAGTATTTTCCATTTGTTAAAACTTATCTGTGCATTGATTTCTTACACCTATCTGTGATTTTTCAGTTAACAAATAAGTACCTTATTAAGAAATAAAAAGTAAACAATTCATGTTATAAGTATTAATTTTAATTGAAGTACAACAGAGATTTATGTACAATGCTTTAAAACTAAGTTTAATGAGGGGTGGCCAAAAACCTGGAATCCTGGAAAAACCCGGAATTTGACAACTTAGACAAAAAAAAAACTGGAATTTGAGAAATTTTGAAAAATAAACCTTGAAAAACCTGAAACTTAGAACAGGAAACACTAAAAACCTGGAAGTTATAACCACTGAAATGTATTTATAATACTAGTTATGGTTATGGTGTTAAGTATACTTAAGGTCTTAAATATGTGGTCTACAAGTACCTAAGCTAAACTGACTGCTTTACTTACGAGTAGCTTACAAAACTAAAGTTACAAATATAGGTCTTACTTAGAATATAAAAAACAGGTGGGGATACTGGAGTTTTTAAATACCAATTCAGTAAGAAACACATTCTACGTTTAAAATTTATTCGCATGACGACGTTTCGACTTTCAATAAGTCATTATCAACAAATTACTGTGCAAAAATAAATAAAATTAGTGATAAACAACTAAGTATACAAAAAAAATTTTTAAGTGATACATTATATAAAAATTTTATAAATTAAGATTATAAACTCTAATACAAAAAAAAACATTTTACATAAGTACTAACAAATTGTTACACTAATATATATCAAACTAATCAAAAATTCTTAATGTATGGGTAATACCCGGTTTAATTAATTGTTTATTTAAAATTGGATTATAGCGTTTAATTAGTGGTCACTTCACTTATTAGGGTCTCAAATTTATTTCTACATTCTTTCAAAATTCCAAAATTATTAGCAGTTATTTTTTCATTTTTACAAACATTACAATTGCTAATATGGTCCGATACCGATGTTTTGCCCTTTAAATGTTCTTTAATTCTTTCTACTAATGGTCGTGAAGTGAATCCAATATATTGGATACTCTTATCATAAGAGCATTTGTACTCATAGACCACGTTTGATTTTAATTCATGGGGTGTCTTATCTTTATTACTAAAGTAATTGCTTACTTTTGTTGTGGTAAAAATTACTTTGAATTCTTCGATGTAGTTGTTTAGAAGCTTTTCTAGTTTCCTTTATACTCGATACTAGGTTTTCCAATATAAGGTACCTTTACAACATTTTGAAGTCTGAGTTACTTAGTTTTTGTTTAGTGCAGTCTTTATTAATATCAAGAGATCTTTCAATTATGTCATCAACAAATTTCTTTGGATATCCATTCTTAAAGAACTTTTCTTTTAAGCTTGTGATTTCTTGTTTGTAAATGTTATGCGTAGAAGCTATAACTCTCGCTCTGTTTACAAACCACAGTATTAGAGCTCTTTTCCATTTAATTGGTGCCACTGCACTAAAATTTAAAATGACATCTGTATCAATTTCTTTTTTATGTACCTTTGTTGTTATTTCCTCTCTCTTTAGTTTGATATTAATGTCCAAAAATGGGAGTTCGTTTCCACCTAATTCATATGTGAAGCTGATAGACTTGTGTAGTTTATTTAACTTTTTGTGGAATTTTTCGAATGAGACATCTTTTCGGAAGATACAGAATATGTCGTCGACATATCGAAGGTATAAAACTGGATTATTTTCATCTTCGGTGTTAAAGAGACTTTTTTCCAATGTTCCCATAAAATAATTTGCTATAGTAGGCGCTAATGGGTTTCCCATGCTTACGCCATCTATTTGTGTATATAATTGCTTATTATATTGGAACAAACCTCCAGTAACAGACTTTAAAAGATTTAACATATTTGATTGTGGTATGGTACTATCACGTACTCCATTTGCAATCATCTGTAGAGTTTCATTTAGTGGTACATTAGTAAATAGTGATACTACGTCAAAGCTTATGCAGTAATCACCGTCTTTTCGTTCATATTTAGAAAGTTTTTCTAGAAACTCTTTGTTGTTTTCCACACAATATTGTTTTGGGATTTGATTGTTACATCCAGATATTTAGCTAATTTATATGACGGTGTGTTTAGCATTGATACGATAGGTCTCAATGGGTAATCTGTTTTATGGACTTTACACGTGCCATATAACTTGCCCGTCGAGTTGCCACCTGTAATTAGGTTGTTATATGTCTTTTTATCTATAAAAGGTTTAAGGTTTTGTTTTATCATTTCTCTTATATGTTCTATTCTTCTTACTAAGGGGTGTCTGGAGTTTTTCCTTTTGTCCTTTTCTACTAATTTGAATTTAGTTTTATCTTCAACAATAGAATTGAGTTTATTCAGATAATCATCTTTAGACATTAAGCAAATTCCGTTACCTTTGTCATATTTTACGATTTTAATATTTGTTTTATTTTTTAGATTTAAAAGAGTTTTGTGAAACGCTTGATTTTTCCTTGTTTGACAGATTTGTTTACTTTTATTGAGAAATGTTCTTGTTAGTCCGTTAATTTCATATTTTAGGTTATGTGGTAAATTTTCTTTTTCATTAAAGCATTTTTTAATTAGCCGTTCAATTTCTATTTTTATTTTATCTGCATCTACCTTTTTTGGTAAAATGTGATGCTTTAATCCTCTATACAGACAATTCTTTTCCTCAATTGTTAGATTATGACTAGTCAAATTTAGTAGACAGTTTGGGCTTCTTGGTCTTTGTCTAAACCACATTTTTTCTAATTTAGAGTTATGTTTCATTCTTATTCCATTTTCTTTTTTGTTAACCACTTTACTAATAATCATATTTAATTTACAATATTCAAAAACTGATAACTTTTTACCCAATATACTTTTTATTTCAGAAGCTTCTGACTTAATTCCAATTAGTTCATTTTCTGTTGTCTTCCTTGCTTTATTTACGACAAAACTATGGAGGTCACTACTATACTCAAAAAATTTATTTTTAGGTGGTTTCAATTTTAAAAAATCAGGGCAGAGTCCAATATTCAAACATTTATTCCAAAAAATTATGTCAAGTTTCCTTTTATTTGATTTGATCATTAGATTCTCATATCTTCTGATCAGGTTTATGTGTATATCCCTTCTCTTATCCAATCGAAAGTAAAAAACAGGTGGGGATACTGGAGTTTTTAAATACCAATTCAGTAAGAAACACATTCTACGTTTAAAATTTATTCGCATGACGACGTTTCGACTTTCAATAAGTCATTATCAACAAATTACTGTGCAAAAATAAATAAAATTAGTGATAAACAACTAAGTATACAAAAAAAAATTTCTAAGTGATACATTGTATAAAAATTTTATAAATTAAGATTATAAACTCTAATACAAAAAAAAACATTTTACATAAGTACTAACAAATTGTTACACTAATATATATCAAACTAATCAAAAATTCTTAATGTATGGGTAATACCCGGTTTAATTAATTGTTTATTTAAAATTGGATTATAGCGTTTAATTAGTAGAGCTTCACTTATTAGGGTCTCAAATTTATTTCTACATTCTTTCAAAATTCCAAAATTATTAGCAGTTATTTTTTCATTTTTACAAACATTACAATTGCTAATATGGTCCGATACCGATGTTTTGCCCTTTAAATGTTCTTTAATTCTTTCTACTAATGGTCGTGAAGTGAATCCAATATATTGGATACTCTTATCATAAGAGCATTTGTACTCATAGACCACGTTTGATTTTAATTCATGGGGTGTCTTATCTTTATTACTAAAGTAATTGCTTACTTTTGTTGTGGTAAAAATTACTTTGAATTCTTCGATGTAGTTGTTTAGAAGCTTTTCTAGTTTCTTTTTATACTCGATACTAGGTTTTCCAATATAAGGTACCTTTACAACATTTTTGAAGTCTGAGTTACTTAGTTTTTGTTTAGTGCAGTCTTTATTAATATCAAGAGATCTTTCAATTATGTCATCAACAAATTTCTTTGGATATCCATTCTTAAAGAACTTTTCTTTTAAGCTTGTGATTTCTTGTTTGTAAAGAAATTTCTTTGTTTCTTACTGAATTGGTATTTACTTAGAATAACTTATTTCTAGTTTATGAGTATAACACACTTTAAATTGATGTAAAGTACTTTTTTATAAAACAATATTTATTAAATTTCAACAAAAAACTTTTAGTTAATAAGTAAATAATCTATTACAGTACACAAGGGTTGCCAAAAAACCTGGAATTTGACAATTTAGGCTAAATAACCTGGAAAACACAGACTTGTGAAAAATTTTGAAAAAAAACTGAAATTTTTAACATATTAAGTTGTAAAACTTCGAATTGCCGCAAAAAACCTATCGTATTGATAAATTTATTTTTCATCATCAAAACTTTTTTTTATGTAAAACACATTAAACGCTTTGCACTATCTTTTTAATGTTTTTACACTATTTAACACAGTTTCTTACCTTAACTTTAAACTTATTATAGCCCCAAAAATGTGTACTTCTAAAAACCTGGAGGAGATTTTGAAAACCTGGAGAAATTTTGCCAAAAACATATGGCAACCTTAGATAAAAAACATGCATAAATACTTATGGTCTTGACAAAATAATTATTCAATTAAGGAGCTCGCTTAGTCGCTTAGATCGATGTTCTTAGACGAAAACTAGGTGTTCTGGTCGCTTGACAAAGTATAACTTATTTTTCACTAGACAACGTACACTTTCTTCCATGTAGCTTATACTTCATAGGCTTGAACTTAACTTGTTGATGCGAACGTCATTTTATCGTAACTTAGCGACACACGGCTTGCAGGACAATGTAAACCAACGCGTATTTGAAAGACAAACGCCGATTTATACGCATCGGAAAGATATTAACTCCTTCGAATAAACAATGTTGTTTTTAAAGCTGGGAAAGTAATTTAAAAAAATCTAAGAGAATGTTTTTATTTTTACAGTAGCTTTTAGTTCTAAAACAAATTATTTTTTAAATATATAAAATAAATTATGCCGTTGGCACATAATTTAAACAATTTTTTCATGTTAAATAGTAATATTTTGGTTTGACACTAAAAACCTATCATAAAACTAAAATTCTCTGTCATCATCAAATATTTTTGATTTTAAAACCAATTTAAAGTAGCTTTACGGTATATCTTCAAAGTTTAACACAGTTTTACCTAACACTAAATTTTAAACTAAAGATAAACCGAAAAACTAGTATTTTCAAAAATCTAGAAAAAACATCAGAAAATCTGGAAGAAATTTGTTAAAAACAGTTGGCCACCCTGTTAAAAACAAAAAACGTTTTGTTGAATACGAACTCATATAAAAGTAATAAATAGTCTAGTTTTGAGTTTTTCTTAGTTACGTTTTCTAAAAATGTTTTAAAAAAGACTTAATGTTTTTGAACCGTAAAACTTCAATTTATTGCAGGGTTGCAAAAAAACCTAGAATCTTTTAAAAACCTGGAATTTGACAATTTAGGCTTAAAAAAACGGAATTTGAGAAATTTTGAAAAAAAAAACTTGAATTTGAAGAAAAATCACTAAAAGACCTAAAATTTTAAACAACTTTTACATGTTAAATAGTAAAATTTCGATTGACACAAAAAATCTATCGTATAAATAAACACTTTTTGTCATCATCAAAATTATTTTTATTAAAAAACAAGTTTAAAAAACCTTTTGGATATCTTTTATGAACTAAAAATAAGCCCTTAGAGTAGACGTGTAATTTTTAAAACCCAGAAAAAATTTTGAAAATCTGAAAAAGTTTGCTAAAATTATTTGGCAACCCTGAAATTTTTAAATATATGTGAGCAAATAAGATAAACTATCAAATATTAAGCATTTAATATAAAAAACTAAAAGTGTATCTAGTAATTTGTATTTTAAGTTTGATTAAGTAACTTCTTGCTAGTGATTCTAAAAGTGTGCAAAGAAACCAGTTGAGTATTTTATTTGTAGCAATCGTTTATTTAATTTCATACATGCCTGTAACTAGAAATTTTTTAATTTTTTTATGATTTATCTAATTTAAATCAATTTGTAACATTGATACTTTTAGCGTTGGGTAGTTTTACCTTTTAAAATAGTTAACAAATATGATTAAACACAGGGTTGCCTGGAAATTTATGAGTTTTGACAATATATGCAACAAAACTTGTATTTTGAGATAATTTGAACAAAAATTACAAAAATCATGGAACGTTAAAAGTATTTACATGTAAAGTAATGAAAAAAACTTGTCATATCAGTAAAAACACTTTGTTATCATATTTTTTGTTTATTAAAAACACATTTAAAGTATTTTTACGATTTCTTTCAAAGTATTAAATAATAAACAAGTCTTTTTTACCTTAAACTTAATTTCAAACTAAAAGTAGACCCAAAAACCTTTATTTTTAAAAACCTAGAAGAAGTTTCTCAAAAACCTTTAGCAACCCCGTATAAATTTAAAGAAATATTGTAAATATTAAGCACCAAAATAGCACTACTGTAATAATCATGTTATTACAACAATTCGCTTCATAATGTTTATTATTTTCAAATCAATATGAAACAAACCCTTCGGACATTAATTTGTCAGCAAAAATGTAGAAGAATCAAAAAATTCTACTAGCCATTTTTCACAATTAATAAAGTAACAAATAATTTTATACCAAATACAAATTTAAAGAGTTTTAACTAAACAAAACAATTTTATTAAAAATACAAAACTGCTATACAAACTAATTTATTTTGAAACTCATGGCAAGCGTGATTTTTTTGCCTCGTGATTCGAAACACGTTTATATTTTTTTCAAAATTATATTTAATCAATTAAAGCTTTTTAATGATTTTAACATAGTTTTATAAACTTAAAGTATATTTAGAAATTGAACTGCAGTGACTTGCCGCTTAATTATTTCTTAAGTAAGCACTACTGGTAAATATTACAAATAAATAAAACTTATTAATAATTACATGCTATTAATTTCATTCGTTATATGATTTGCTAAACATAGCTTGTTGTTTGGTTCTGGCAAAAACTTCTTTGTTCAAAAGTTATTTTCAAAACATTTTGAAATTTTATAAGCTAGTTGTAGCTTTCGTAGTTGTTTTTGCAAGCAGCTACGTTTTTTTTTATTAAAAAGAGTATCCAAAATACAAACGAAGTACAACAAGTTGTTGTGATAACTTACTGTTTAAAAATATTCTAAGGAGTTACTAATTGCAATATTACTTTCATGCTTGTTTACAATAAATATATTGTCGATACTCGATACCACGTATATGTAATAGTTAAGTTTTTTAATGAAAATAAAACTCTGAAAATAGTTTATTCCATAAGATTGCCATTATTTTAAAACTCTACTTTAATCACCCTGTCTTTAAAAAGATGCTAACAAAGTTGAAACAGTGCAACGGAAACTTTTACTTTTAACCTGCAAACGTTGCAATTAATTTAAACGTTGTCATATCAACAAAGATCAACTAAATTAGGCTTAAAATCTCAGGAACAGAGAAAATTTGAGTTTTTTATATTTACCTTTTTTAATTTCTAATGGACAACCGAAAGCATTTTTTATTCTATTTTTATTTATTTTTTGTAAAATATTAAATTGACACGTAAAAATTACTTTCTGAATAGCGGTTCGCAAAACTATATTTTACACAAAACAATATTTTGTTAAATTAACTACCACAGGACTTAATTTTTTGCGAGAATATAGAGCATTTTTGTTCAAAATTTACATTTGTAAATAGAATAGTTGTAAGTAAAACTCGATGAAAACAACAGAAAATATTTAAAAAAAAACTCAAAAGAAAACCTTACTTTTATTCAAATTAACTTCTGCTAACAATAAAATACTATTAAAATTTATGTTTCCCTACGCCTCCTACCAAAACAATAAAATTGTTTTATTGTAATTTAAAATTTTATTTGTATTGAAACTAAAGCTTCTAAATATTGATAACTTATTATCTTGGAAGTTTGTTTTTACTACGTATATTATGTATTTTAGTACTATCTTATTACTTTTGACTAAAGCTTATTTGAAAAGTTCTTTTTCTGCTTTATTCAAATGATTTTCATCTTTTAATATAGTAATTTATCTTATAAGTCAACTCTGACGCCCTATGCCTTAAGCTGCTTGTGTTTAAAACTGTTTGTAAGAGTCATTTAGTTATGTCTATTATAACGAGAAAAATATTGAATTGAAATGTTTATTATTCAGCCTGATAACAACTAAAACCAGGCTGATCTAACATCTTTTCAAGTAATACTCTAAATTTATTTACACCTAGGTAATTAATATACATCGTAAACATTTCAATCTAGATTTTGAGGAAAATTTACAAACGTTCTACTTAAACTTTTTATTCTACGATAAAACAAATCTATTTGAACACATGTCTGCACGTGGGACATGTTTTATGGTCTTTAAACCATTTGTCCACGCACTTTTTACACAAAATATGGTCGACGTGACAGTCCAGACGGACCATTTGTGTTCCAATTGTCAACTCATCCATGCAAACAAGACATTGTTCACCTGCTAACGACTCGTCTGCAGTGAAATGTTCAAACTTGCTGATTCTTTCTGATGTCAGGCCACTTCGCACGTTGTAGTTACGTGGCAAATCAAAATGCAAATCGTGGAATATGACTTGAGTTCTCTCCATTCGTTCTTCTATGGCCCGCACGCTATCAGAGAATCTATTTCGTGTAATCTGTGAATTTATATTTTTATTTGTATGCGCTAAGCTATAAACATTTAACAGTTTTTCATACACAAATGTAAAAAACTTAATGTTGATAGCAGGGTTGCTAATGTTATGTCAACTAAGTATTGAATACTTTTTTTGAGATGCAACACTCTAGTATTTTTATAATTAATTTTAAAACTGTAGAATAGATAAATGGCGTGCTTGCTATATATTACAAAAATATTTAAACTTCTTATACTAAAAGTACAAACAAGAATATTTTTTACTAACTTGAGGTCTGTTGTAATGTACAAATTCTGCATCCACAATAGAAGGTGTTTGTACAGATTCAGAGTTTGTTGTATAAGTTTGTTCCATCGTGTTTTGTTCAGGAGTACAATTAGGTTGTTCCTGTTAATATTAAGCTGGTTAAATACTAGACATAGCATAAAAAATATTGTAAAAAGTGACTTAAAGTAATAGTTTTATTTGTTAAAGTTAAATAATGTAACAAAAATTAAAAATAGTCTTATTTTACGTGAATAGATATTTTTGCATGAGAAGTTTGGTTTACAAAAAAATATTATAATAAATATAATAAAAACTGACTGTATTGTCTACTATACGTTGTGCGTTCACAATTAGAGGAAGCTGTCTTGTTTGTGAAGCTGGTGTATACACATTGTAGTTATATTGTTCCATTTTTTATTATATTAATTTCTGTTGACTATAAATGAAGAAATTGTAAATGATAATACTGAATCTTGATAGTTAAGTAAAAATTTAAACAATAAAATAATTTTACAAAAAATAAACATGAAATAAATGAAGTTATGAAAAAAGATGCTTAACTAGATTTATAAGCCACAACTTTTAAAAACCTTGAAAAATTTTAATTGGAAGCTTTAAAAAATTTATAATTACTACTAGTTTTAAAAATAATTTTATAACAAACTTACTTTAACTTCTGAGAAAAAAAAAATTAAAACATTATTAAACTAAAAAGTAAAATAAATCACATTTAACAAAAAGCTCCTATCTTAACGTCCTATCTGCAACTTATCCTAACTATACTAACAAAATTATTTCTCTAAATTAGGATTTTATACTTATCTTCATGCATGACTAAATACTACTTCATCATTTACAAAAATAGTAGTAATAGCAATACCAGGACTATATTTAAAGTTAAAAGTTAAATAAACTGTATTAAATAAGAAAATACATCAAAAATCCCTTAAGTATACAAATACAACCTCAATTTTATTTTATTTTTAATTAATTTTTTTTTTTATTATTTATAAACTAGTTTAATATCCTACTAGAACCTAATTACTGATAAATCTTTTTTTGTGTTCTATAACCTATATAAACCAAAAGTATTAATTAAGCAGTATTTATTGTTTAAAAACAGTGGTCGTAAGCAAATTATAAACCATTCAAAATAAATTTTCAACTTGTTTTTGATAAATACAGTAGAATAAAAATATATTTCAAAATAAAACTTATTAAAAAAAGACTTATAATTTATAAATCTTTTAATTATAATAATTAAGAATAAAGTAAGAACAACATAACTTTAACTTTAATTTTTTTTTAATTACTATTTTAAATATAAAAATATAAACAAATTTACTTCAACCTTTCAATAAAAAAAACTCTAAACATTGTTAAACAAAAAGTAAATAATTTACATTTAACAAAAAGCTCCTATCTTAACGTCCTATCTGCAACTTATACTAACTATACTAACAAAATTATTCCTCTAACAAGCAATTTTATACTTATCTTCATGCATGACTAAACACTTCTTCAACATTTACAAAAATAGTAAGTAACAGCTATACCAGGACTACATACAAAACTTAAAGTTCAAAGTTGAAAGACTGTATTAAACAGGAAAGATACAACCTCAATTTTATTTCGACTATAATCAGTTACATTTTGTTTTAAATACTTATATACTAACCTTACGCTATTAATTAAAAAAAAATTGTTATATAAGCTGTATAAAACCAACGCTTTTTATTAAGTAATATTTATCTTTAAAATACAGTTATGGTAAGCACTTTCAAAACCATTTAAAGATAGCTTTTAATTTGTTTTGGATAAAAACAGTAAAACAAAAAATTCTAAACATATAACAGATAAAAAAAGACTTACTATTTTAAAACTATTTAAGTGTTATTAAGAATAAAAAAAGTACAACAGAATTTTAACTTTTAAAAAATGTTATAATTACTAGTTTTTAAAACTATTTCTTAACTAACTTACTTCAACCTTTGAAAACAGATATCAAAACAATGTTAAATAAAAAAGAAAATTTTTACATTAAAGAAAAAGTTAATATATTAAAATCCTAGTAGGACATTATTTTAACTAAATTAACAAAATTATTCCTCTAACTAAGGTTTTAATACTTATCTTCATGCATGACTAAATACTACTTCATCATTCACAAAAACAGTAAGTAACAAAAATACCAGGACTATATACAAAAGATCTTAAAGTTAAAAGTAAAAAAAAAACTGTATTAAATAGGAAAAGAACATCAAAATATTCCCTTATATTTCAAAAATACAACCTTATTTATTTTTAGATTCAACTGAGAGGACCGCGATGAACTGGAATAAGGACCTACAATAATAATAACAGTAACTAGCTAGTATCAGGTCTGTTTTAAAAATATTATAAGCGTTTGCATCATTAATCAAACTATTCTATTTCTAAAACATTAAAATTTTGTTTCTGATCCTAAATTTTGTTTCTGTACCTATGCAATTATCTCTAACTCACTCTAACCAATGTATAACAAATATATCAAATTTAAAAGTTTTGATAATTAGAAATAAGACCAATATAAAAAAAATCGGTTGATATATGCAAAGTAGACACTACCATTGAATGAAGCTACTCAAAATCATGCTTTATGAAACTGAACTTTTTTGGTTATTACCCTAATTGAGGTATATGATTTATTGATAAGATTACTACTAACAATACTACAAATAAAAACTCAAAACTATAGTTTTTTCATATAGTGAAATATGCAAATATAAGTTAAGTAAATTAAAAATAACATTAATTAAAAATTTGAATAAAAACTGATCTTGTCATTAAATTTCACATTGCTTCAATATTGGCCTAATAATAGTGAAATTTTTGTAAAAAGTTTTTGACACAAACTAAATATTGACTAGCAAGTTTCCAATCATAACTTTTTCTAAAAACTATAAAGTACAAACATTTTATTTTATGTTTTTTTTTTAGCTAAAAATCTCAATTAATTAGGAATCATTGCTAAAAAAATTGTAATTAAGTTGGTTTATAAAAACTTTAGGTATATTGAACCATCTAGATTCAATATATCAATATATTTCAATTAATTAGGAATCATTCCTTAAAAAATTGTAATAAAGTTAAGTTGGTTTATAAAAACTTTAGGTATATTGAAACATCTAGATCAAGATGCCCAAACTAATTATTGACATCAAAGATTTCTTCTTGACGGCTCGCTGCACAGATGCCAAATCTGTAAAGATCGAGAAAAACAAGTCTAACACAAAGTTCAAGGTATAATATAGCAAATGCATTTACTCAAGTCATTGAAGATAAACCCAAGGTAAAAAAGCTCTTCCAGTCTCTTCCCCAGGCTTGAGCATCAAGTTGGAATAAATGTTTCATTTTCTGTAGACAGTAAACCTTAAATAAATAGATAAAAACTGTCTGAATTCTTTTAAAAAGCCAAAAAATAACAGGTACAAAGATCTTTCATTTATTATATTAAAATTTACAATGCTTATTAAAAAGAATAAATTTACTATTTAAAGTACAATTTAATAACTGATTTAGTTACATTTTGGATTTTTTTAAGTAGATTCTACTTGAATAAGCGTTTAAAATATTTAATTAGTATACAAAAGATCTTTGTATCTGTTGTTTTTGTAAAAAAAAATAAAATAATTTGTTTATAAGGTTTTTTTAACCAATTTCATTACATGTAGATCACAATAAACAAAGCTGTCCAATCTCAACTATAAAAAAGATAGACTAAATTCAAACAATTCATTTTAAGTCCTTAAAAAAATTGATTAAAAAATGAACAAGACAATTGATTTTTAAGAAAAAAGTATTTTTCTGTGTGCTTTTTTTTGACACCTTCCATAAGAAACCCATACATGGTTGCCACTTGCTGAGGATAGTCAGGAAATTATGTTTTTTTTAACTCAGAATAACTCACAAAATTTTAAAGACTTTAAAAAATGTCAGGATAAGTTTTTTTTTAAATCATAAATGAGGTTAGTGGATTCAGTTTCATTATTTTCTTATTTTATCTAACTAATTTGGCTTAAAAACTTAAAAACAAAGTTGACCCTGCCTTGGCCCTTTTATTCATCATACACTAAATAACTTTAATTAATTATTAGAAACATGTAGGTAGATTACACATTAATTTTTAACTTGAAAATTTAAATTGAGAATAAGTTCAAACATTTTCTATCATAACAGATTTTTTTTAAATAGGAAAACACCTACCTAGTTACGTCAGAATTTATTTAAAGTTTGGTTTTATTTCTTTTAGCTTTAATTTATGTTTCAAGTATTTACATTTTGATATAGACAAGATTTATAAATAATTCTCAAATTGGTCCAGGACACAGTCAATTGTTTTTACTTGTGATATTTTTCCCTGCATCAATAGCAACAAAAAATAGATAAACAATGGTTTAATAAACTTATAGATTTTTAAACCATAGTTTATTTATTTTTTGAAACATTTTGATATAGAAATTCTGATAAGAATAGTAAACAATTAAATAGTTTTTAAAAGTTAAGTTCTACAAATGGTTTTTGTATACTATTTAGTTTTTAGTAAAGAAAATATTTCAAGCTGTTTTCATCACTTAAAAACTTATTTAGTAAATAAATACTTGTGTTCCTTCTCTTTCTAATACTACTAAGTAAGTATATAAGTTTGAAATTCTATCTCATGTTAGCTTTGTATTCTGCTGATGAGAATAGCTTGAAATATATCTTGTTTACGGTATCTGAATGTCTTTTATTTACAAAAAGTTACTGGTTAGTTAGTTATAAATGGATTACTATTTATCATGTGTACATTATTTACAACTGTACTACCTTAAGATAAATTACCTAAAATAAAATCAGAATTTCATCAAAAAACTCTGAAATTGTTCACAGTTGCTCAAGAAGGTATTGGGTAAGTTTTAACTTTGTCTTTTTGAAATGTTTTATGTTATGTATTTTTAATGCTCATGCTATTGCAATACTGATTACTAACACATGTGCTTGTTATTAGTTAATTTCACGGTTGCCAAACCTTTGGAATAACTCTGGATATTTTGAAGTTTTTAAAATTTTCACAATCACTCACAGTATTTTGATTTTTAAACCTCAGACTGACTCAGGATGGTTTTTTTTTTCACAAGAAACTCAGGGTGGTGTTAAGATTATTAGAAAATTTCAGGACCATTTTTTTTATCTAGATTTTTAATGAGATACAGATGATAGTGTTTCAATATTTTATTATTTTATTATCAGTTTTAATGATTAACTTGTTTTTTAACAATTGGAAAAAGTTAAGTTATATTTTTAAGGATTTGAAAAAACTCAGGATGACTCAGGAAAGTTTTTTGACTAAAAGAGTGGCAACTCAGTAAAAAATAGTTTTAACACTCTATCAAACTAGTGTAAACTTATTCGTAAAAATTAAAGTTATATATGTAAAAAATATAAAGTTTAAATACATGCTTTTTTCAGGTATATGTAGTATAAAAACAAAGAATAAAACTGACTAAAGACTATGGGTGAGTTTAGTTTAATAGACCTAATATGTCTATTATAGTATGTACATATGGTTTTAAATTTCCATGATTAAACAAGTATAAAACTGAAAGTTTAAATAAAATTATTAAAAGTTTTTATTTGTAACCTTTAAAAAGATAAGTATGCACTTTTATTATATTGCAACAATGAATTTATACTGAATTCACTTGAAATTTATTTTTTTACATAAAGAAATACAGTTTGTAGAAAAAAAAAAGAAGTTAAATAATTACTTTATTGTTTTTGCCTTTCATGTTAAATATTTCTATAAAACAATATTTTATTTTTGATCGTTTTAAAAAAACTTACTAATTCTGAAAACTATTTTTAAATACTTGTTTATATATAAAAAAATATTCCTTATAAATTTTTTAGCAAATAATTTTAATTTATAGAAGAATGTCAGCTAAATAAAAAAATGAATTTTTATATTGCATAATGTATTTTCAAGTATTCAAGAATTGTTACAGTAAAATTTAATAAGTACCTTTAAGTATTGTTATAACTTGAACAAAACAACAGGCACAATCATAGCTGTTGCTAGCTTTGCTTTGTTTTACTTTGCATATAGAGGACTAACAAAATTTCACAGAAGTCTGGTTGCTAAAGCTCAAAAAGTTACAGATGGTGATTTGATTAGGTAAGTTTTAAATCAAATGTTTTTGGTAAAAGCAAGTACTATATTTTAAGAACTTTGTTTATGATACTTTTCTTAAAGATTGTGTGCATGTTTATGCAGACCTAAGACCTAGTCCTTAATAACTTTTTCTACAAAATATTTTTAAATGAAAATACTTTTTTGGTATACTAATTGTCAAAAAAACTAAACAACATTGCTTTAGATCAGTGGTCTTCAACCTTTTTAAACATTGTGTACACTAAATTACTGACGAAAAGTTCTGTGCCAACTAGACTATAAAAAATATCTAATTATTAGTGAAGAATACTATTTTTTATACATTTTGAGTGCATTTGTTTATAAATAATGGTTTGAGAACTATTTTTATGTTATGATTATCTTTTATTAATAGAAGTAGAAAAATAAGGTGTCATCTAAAAATTTTTCCCCTTACTAAGTTTTCTGTGCACAGTAAAATTTTCTATGCACACTAACTTGTACAGGTGCACACTTTGATGATCACGGCATTAGATGATAGACAAAATTGTTACTATAATTTTACATTAATTGTAATTACTAAGTTTATTGATGCTGACATTTATCATATTCCCTACACAAATATTGTGAATGGGCGTACTGATCTAGTAGAATTTAATTTCTAGCAAAACTTATGTATATCTTTGAGGTAAGTTTACTAATGCTGGGTTGATATTCTATTGTAGTTAAGATTTCTACTTTAGGACTAATAGCATACTTTTCTTTGTTATGACATAAAAGTGTTATGATACTTTATCTAATTATACCTTAGTTTTCTTTCATTTTAAAACACTTTGACTGCTATACATATAAGTACCATAAAAATACTGATTTAGAGAATTTCTTGGACTAAGCTTATGATCTTATCTTTAAAAAATTATGTTGGCCACAGTCCTAATCAATAATTTATGACCTGACTGGAATATTTAATATATTTCTACTTTAAGAAGTTAAACAAACAGTTGGTAAAGTTTAGCGTACATAGAATTTTATGTAATGCCAATTTGGTATTTTTAAAAATAACTCAACTACAATTTAAACAACATAATTTAATTTTTGACTACATAACTTACTATGGAAGCCAAGTAAACAATAAAATTCTTAATAAATAATATGTACTATGTAACTCATAATGGGTAGGTGTCAGAAAAGCACAGTGTCACTTTAGCAGGGAGTGATATTTTTGCACGTAATAATTTTAAATCTTTTAAAATGTTTATTTAGATAATGTTTAATTCTCTAAAATAGTTAACTTAACTAAATAATAATTGTGAAAACTAGTTGTAACACTTTTAAAACTATCGTCTAAAAAATTATAAATAAAGTTTTTACTATGGGTTTAAAATGAAATTAGAAAAAAATTAATCTTTATATTTCTTACTTTTTATTTAAAACTTACGCTTAAAGTTTAGTCTTATTAGAATTAGTTAAACCATTTAAAAAAAGTTTTAATAATCTTAGAGCTTGTATTTATTGCTAGCTTTATCAAAATAGTTTTATGTCAAAAACTTTAAAGTAAAAATATCAAAATATTTTCATCTAAAATTAAATAGTAAAACAAGTTAATAAAGTTTTTAAATTTACTTTTAATTTAGTTTTAAGTGAAGCTTAAACTTGTAACTCATTTAAAACTTGTTTAGTTTAGTCTACATGTTGCATAGTTCATTTTTAGATTTTTAAACAATACAGTACCTAGTGGGATTTAAGCAAAGAAAAAAAAGAAAAATCAATTCTGTGCTATAATGACACTCCATGCTAAAGTGTCACTCCGTGCTAAAGTGAAACTCCGTGCTAAAGTGACCCTGTGCTTAAGTGTCACTCCGTGCTAAAGTGTCACTCCGTGCTAAAGTGTCACCCGTGCTTTTCTGACCCGTTCTCCTCATAATAATCACTGTATTATTAAGATTAGAATATTTTTGAAAACTAAATGATTAATATTTTTTTATTTTATATTCATGGGAATAAAATTGTTATTAAAAAAAAATGAAAATCACAACTTTAACTTTAGATTAGGGTTTCCCAAAGTGGCCCCCTTGGGGGCCATGACAGATACTCAGGGGGCCACAAGCAGCAAAGGCGTAAGAGGGAGAGCCATGAGCAGTAAAGGAGCGACAGAGGGGGGTGGCATAAGGTCATAATTTCAAACTCACACTTAATATTCTTGAGTTGCAGATGACAAGCAAAAAAAAGATCTTAGGTGTTTTTTATGGTAGTTTATGAGTAATCTTGTTGTAGGGGCCATGGCTTTTTTAATTTCATTAAAGGGGGCAATTGCAAAAAAATTGGAAAACCCTGCTTTAGATTATTCTCCTACACTTTAGTAGTAATCTTTATTTATGTTCTAAAGATTTCAACTTGTTAAAGTGTAATTAAAGGTAACTATGTGTCAAATTTTTATTCAGAAATTATTCAACTTACACCTTATTTTAAAAAAAAATCATGTTTTACTAAAGCTATATTATGTAAAGTTTCACATTTTTTGTTGAAAAAAAAAAAAGAATATTCAAATATATCAACAATATTTTACCAGGTATCTACAAGGAAAGTATTTAGATTGTTCAAAAACCAAAGTGATATGGAAATTTAAAAATCCTGGAGACGTCGGCAATACTGTTTCTTTTCTTGTTAAGGTTTAACTACAATATATATACAATAAGTAGTTATAAGTTCTAATGATTGGTCGTAAACAGATGTATTATTCAAATGGGGAACAGTATTCAATAAAAACAAGTGAACTAATTGAAGTTGATATAAGAGCTTCTGGAAACAAAATAATTACTGCTGAAGAATTACTAAAAGGTTGATTGTTTTGTGTAGGTTTATAAATGTTTTATAACTATTCAAAATATAGATTTAATTGTTTGCTAACAAAAGATCCTAGTGAAACAAGTTTACTGGAATAAAAATAAATAAATAAATAAATAAACTGAGTTTTGAATTTTAAGGAGAAATGCGCTAATAAAAGTGGTTACGTAGTCTCACCACTAGCGGCGCTTATTAAAATTAGATCTTGGGGTGCACCGATTTTATTTTTTGCAGCTTGGTGTACACAGAATTTGATTGGCTTGACGACCACTGGTTTAAACTACTACCAATTTTATTCCTCTTTTTAGCATCAGTTTCATTTTTTTGAATTTAGAGTTTATCTTGTTTTTTTATAAGTATCAATTAAAACTAAAAAACTTTATCTAAATTCACTACTTAATAAAATGCATAAGATTGAGGTTTTACTAGCTGTAATATTAGAAACTTTTTTTTTAAATAATAAACCAGGTGTTTATATAGAAATTACTATCAAATAGATAAAAAATTTATGACCTACTTTACATATATACCATATTTTAATTTTTTAAAAGTGTATATTTGTATTCCTCAAATCAAATAAAGTGTATTTTAAAGTTAATTAATCATTTTTAGAAAATTAAATTTCTAAGTTATACTTAAACTATAAACTTAATTTAAGTTTTTTATTGTTTTTTAGTTATTTGTTTTTACATATCAAATAAATTGTGTATAAATTTTAGTAAAAAATAAGTATGCAGTCTTTGTTTACTTTTTTTGAGACAAGTTAAAAAAATAAATAAAATAAAAAAGTTTGGTTTAGGTATATTAAGCTTTTTAGAAAGCTTTTCTTGAGTATTTTTTTCTTTTCGAAATGAAAAAACTAACTTTATATTCAAACTTTATAGTAGCTTAAATGTTTTAAAATTGATAACTTACAGTAAATACTATTAGCCTTACTTTAATTTTTAAAGGTCTTAATTAAAACAAAATATTTGTGCTCTAATACACTTAATTCTTTTAGATAAAGACAAAATAAACTGGTAAAATATATTGTATATGGATTTTAACTGTTTAAAAATTTACTTGTTGTAAATATTTTTAATTAGAGTTTTGTATTAAATTTAGTTGCAATTTTTAGTAATTAGTTTAAGTACTCAATTTTAAACTGACGCCATTTCCTTGTATATTTTTACAACACATTTCTACAAAGCTTTATATTGTGTTGTTACATTCAAAAACAATTGCCAGCTTTAATTTTCTATTCATGTGTTAAAAAACGACCCATGAATGTAACAAAAGTTTAGTAAGTTTAAAAATTGAAAGATTATTGCTAAATAATAATTATAGTCTAAAGATTTTGTCCAGGCCACTTTTTATTATGCATCTTAAATAAATATTAAATAGCATATCCAACTCAGCTGTTATTTACTAATTTTAAAACTTTTAATTTAATATTAACAATATAGCATACTCCTTTATTTTATTCATAGAATATTAATATTTTCAAGTGTGTTTATTTTTGATAAACATTTTAGAAAAAGAAGAGATATACTTTTTAAAAGTTTCTTTTACCGTCAGACGAAGTGGTAATTACGTCATTTCTATCAAATGTGGGAAGGAGAATATTCTAAAAAGTCCTTTTCAAAAGTTCTTCAATCCAGGTTGGCTTATTTTTATATTTTTAAATAAATTGTGGTTAAACCAACGTTTTATTTTATATTTTAAAAGTATTTGTATAAAACTGTTTTGTTTGAGTTTTCTAAATTATACACTTTGATTGTATTTATACCTGTTGTGTGAAATTTAAATAAATAAAATAATAAATATAATTACTTTAAAGATACTTGGTTTAAGTTTCTATTTTTATTGTTAATACTTTATCTAAGTTTTTAATATTATGATACTTATGTCTTAGCTTGAGTTATAAAATTGTAGAAAAAGTTACTTTTACCTTTTGCTAATGGTGAATTTTTATTTCAAAACAAGTTGAACTTTTGAAAATTAGATTCATTTTACTGTTTACTAAAACAAAATAATTTAAAGCTAAGAATTTTGATATTACCGAAAAAAATATGCTTTGAATTTTTGCTTCATGTTGTAGATATAACTTACCAATTTATACTCGGTTTATTTACAAAAGTATGTACTTATTTAATTTAGAAATTGCAGTATTATGTAATTTTATAGTTTTGAAATACTTGCTTTAATAACTGGTGATATTACCAAATATAAATAAAACTTTTCAATTGATGAGTCACTATGCAAGCTAAATTTGGAATACTTTATTTTGTGTTTCGCAACTAGAATTATTAATATTTATTTTTTTAGTAGAATTTTGTTGATAACTTGCATAAAGCTATAAAAAACAAATAGTAGGTTTAAACTTCAGCTTTAATGATTTATGTAATGTAGCTGTCTAAATTTTTAGTTTTTTAGCGTGTATTAGGAATTTTTGGTATACTTTTATAACTATTAGTTATTAAATTCTCCATACATTACATGAAATTTTTCATCAAAGTTGTTAAGAACTTTTAATTTATTTTTAAGACTTTGTTTTTGCTTTTACCTTAAAATTAAAAAATAATAACAACTTAAGTATTTTTTTCAAAGAAAAGCAAACGATAGTCACTGGAAAATGATATTGTAGTTTATTTTTTAGTCCTTATTTAAGTAAAATAGCTTCTTAGTTAATAAAAAATTGGTTAAATATTAAAAAAATGTTTTTCAGAAAGTTTTAGCTTAAGTAGAACCTGAGAATGTTTTAATAATATGTGTTATTTGTAATTGAGTAAAGTATCTACAAGTTATAGTTTATCAAAATATAGTTAAACAATTTAATATGTTATATTATAAAAGTCTCTAGCTGGATAATAATAAAGTCCTAAAAGGCAAATGTGAGCAATAATAATAATAATACTTTCAGATACCAAATGTTTAATTTAGTACAATTATTGCACCCGAAGAATTGTTTAAATCAGTGAAACTGTAATAGTACTCAATAATTCTTTTGTTTTGAACATATTATTATCATTAAATAATTATACATTAAATAAAAAAACCTGAAAAAGTCAGTTGTTAATATGTACCAGGTAAACTGTCCACTGAAACGACCAGGCTGGTGAGATCGGGTTACGTGGCCACCAAACTGCTCATATCAACCCAACACCAGCAACAGTCCATCCTGGTCGACTGCAGAGATGAGTTCAACAACGACTGCTCCAGCAAGTTGTCGGATAACTGCCTCGAACATAAGTTCAATTTCAACCTTTGTAAGGTTAGAACATTTTTATCAACTTGTCACATTGGAGTTGGAATTTTTTTGAATAATAGTTTAAATGTTTTACCTATTAATTCACATTATTTGAATGACTTGATAATTTACAAATATATTTAGTTGTATACGTTTGTAAACATTGTACTTTTTAATACATTTTGTGAAATTCTTTAACCTAGATCTTAACAATTCCTTGTGCTTCTACAGTACAATGTTAACATAATTAATGATTTTTCTTTCCAACGAATGAATTCAACCACTTTTTACAAATGCATAAAAGTGAAAATGCTGAAAGCTGTAATATTTTGTAAAAGGTAGGTGATGAAGGCAGCTGTGTGGCGTATATTTGGAAGGTAGAGAAGAAAAGCAAACAGGTATACTTCAACCTGACGCTTTTTCACAGCGGTCTGTACAAAGCGGAGTTGAGTTACGAAGGAAAAGTCATCAAGCAAGGGAGCTTCAGCGTATTAGTATTGACAGGTATTCAAATTAATTTTTTCATTTGTTGTTCAAACAATTGAAAAGTATTAAGGAAATGAATAATTTTTTCAATAGTTGTAAGTTATAAAGTTGTTTAATACCTTCATCATTTGGACTTAGCTACATTTGAAAAGTAGCCAGTTGGTTTTCAAAAACTAAAATATATGCAAAACTCCCTTTCAGAGTCTTATTGAAAAAGCAAACACAAAAAGTATAAGTATATTTTCAAAAAATTTGTTTGGTTCTTTGTTGTATATCACTTTTAATATACTATTTGATTAAAAACAAATACTTTATTTAAAAATAATAAAAGTTTATAAAACTTTGTTTCGACTTATTTGAAGAACATTCCATCCCAAATGTTAAACTTATAAAATGAATGACTAAAAATAATATCTTGGAATTAAAAAAAAAACAATATACACTTGATTAGTTTCAAAACTTATCAAAGCTGCGAATTCGCTTAACTAGAAATAAAAGTTTAGATTGAGATTGTAATTGTTTACACCCCTGTAAAAATATATTCAAATATACAAGCATTAAAAAACAGTAATTAAATAAACTTTTTTAAGAATAATTAACAATGTCTTAATCAGGGTAAAGTGAGCTAAAGTTGGCCGTTTCAGAAATTTAGGGGGCCATGAGCTGCAAAGGGACCACAAAAGGGCAACAAGGCCATAATTTAAAACTTACACTAGATATTAGATGTAGAGCAAAAAAAAAAAATCTTTGGCGTATTTAACATAAATTTTTAGACAGATGGGTTCATAACTTTTTTATTTCTTCAAAGAGGGCCTTGTAAAAAAAATATTGGAAAACCCTGGTCTAAAATGAAATTAGTAAGGGATAAAAATTTTAATGACCAAAATATTTTGTATAGAAGCTAATTTGTGAATAATAAAGAAGTACTATGTATAAAGTGCAAATATGGTCTAATTTTGTATTGATAAGTATTTTATATCAGTAGTTTATTTTCTCTGTAGGGTCTAAAGCAGGGTTTCCCAAACTCATTTACTAAATCGCCCCCTTTTCAGTAACTTGAAAAAAAAATCGCCCCCCACAATTTTACAAAGTAGTTTTTCTTTTGAGTACAAACTTTTGAGCTAAAAAAAGTTGTGTTCGAAATGTAATTTAGTCTTGTACTTCTTATGCACGCACTTTTGTGTTCAAAGTAGTTTACAAGACTTGAGAAAATAATTTACAGTTATTTTATTAGAAGCCAAGTAAAGTGTATTAAAATACTTAATTATTAAAAAGCCTTGAGTAAACTGTAATCAATTCTGTTTAAATATGATCTGTTTTGAAACTATTGAAACTTTTAGGTCAGTGGTGGACAACTTTTGTAGTCAGCAATTCATATTTACTAAAAATATTTTCTATTTTCAACTCGTTAGAAAATGTAATTGCGGACTGCATGATTTAGAAAAATTACAAATAAGAAAATTAAAAAACTCGAGCAAAATTGTAATAAAATGATTCAGTATTATTGTGATCTAGGAAATACTTTTGTGAACTGAAAACAAAAAGAAAGCGTATATCAAAGTATTAAATATCAAAAAACTAAATTTTATTTATTTTGCACAAGCAGTTTTCAATTTACTTAGCGGGTCGAAATTCGACTAGACCTGAGCCGTACGTTACCCACCTGAAATCTTAACTTAAACCTGACATTTTAATAATATCTCATATAAATATTTCGGACATTTAGAAGTTAATACTAAGTAACTTATTTAAGCCGCACAAAATACTTAAATTACTTAATAAATAGGCTTTTTTTTTAAATATCTATACCAGAGATTAAAAAACTTTAAAATAATAAACAGTTTATTTTACACATAATGAAATAAGTATTAAAAAATTATTTATGATCTAGTTAAAGGAAGTTTGACCGATTGGTTGATTATCTCACATGAAAAGTGGTTTCATCAACAGCTTCAGTTAATGCAGTAAATTTACTAATTTCAATGCTAAGATATATTGTAAGCAAATTAGTTGTAAAGTTAAAAACTTAATTTTTAACCTTTTAAACTACTTGTTTCGTAGTAGAATACCATGAAATAGCATTCGACTTGAAATAATCTTTAGGAAACTAAACCTTAATTCTAACAATTTTTTTCTTTATTTAAATTCAAAAAAAATCTAATGTTTTACAGTTAATTCTGTGAACAGAAAATAATCAATTAAAAAAAACTTTTAACTAGGTTTAAATTTTGTTTTGTAACTATAGCAGTCTTTTTGATGGCTTATTTAATTCTGTTTAAAAAGTTTTTTTTTCTAGCTATTAGCCTACAATAATTTAACAGAGGAAAATAGTGAAAAACTAAAAGCTAGTGTTGAAGTATTTAAATAAACTAAGTATATTCTAATTGCTAATATATATTGAATTAAAATAAAACAAAAAACAGTTGTATTAATAGTTTAAAACTCCTTGTATTATAATAAACTTTTGAACAATAATAAATCAAGTTAGAAAATAAATCTATGTTTAAGAAACTTTTAAATGAAAAAGAAGAAGTCATTTCAAATAGAGACCTCAACTTTATACTCTTTTAAAACCAAAAAAATCTTTTCAGAAATAAAAACTTTAATGGTTGTCAAAATATTACAATCAAATAATAGTTTTATAGTGATATAAGTTGTATACAGATTAAACTGGTAATAACAAAAACCTGTCAAATAAAAGTCTTTCAAACAAATTTTTTAATCACTATGCTATAAAAACTTTTAGTGTAATGTAAAACAACGAATATCAACTACAAAATTAACTAGGTCAAAATAAAATTATTAAAATCTTTAAAACATAAACCATTTAATAAATATAGTAGACTTCCGCTTGAGTTCGCAATTTGAAAAAAATCAAAAAGTGTAAACTAAAAAAATTATTACCATATTTTTTTACAAAATGACAATTTTCAATATGTTATATCCAATGATGTTATGAATAAAGACGAAATCCACTAAGATATAAATCAAACTTTCATAAAAAAAAAAAATTATATAAGCTATTAGATATTATATATATTTTGTTTTATTAATATTAAGTTAGTAATAGACTTTACTTTAGTTAAATTTAAGAAAATATAAATTTGCACTTTTTTTTGGGTAAAAAGTGCGAACTAAAGAGGAAGTCTACCGTAAATAATATTTATTTGGCATTATGCAAACCTGTTGTGGAATAAATAGTTTAATAAAACTTCTATTATAAAAAGACTACTTAAATACAATACAAACCAGGTTAAATAAGAAATACTTCAAAATATCAAAAAAATTAAAAAACTTTCATAAAATAATGTCTGCTACTGAAGTCTAATATAATGTGAAGGATGAGGAATATGACTGCTTGCAAGTTTTTCTTATATGATTCTTAATTAGTAAAATAGAGCCTTAAGTCACCTCCTTTATAAATATCTAGATTAGACCTTTTGCTCAAGATGTTGATAACTGAATTGAAAGCTTTCTCAACAACATAGCTAGAAGGAAAAGCTATAAACAACAATCTAAATTCCTCTAAAATGATCGGATACTTTTGCCTTAGTTTTTGTTGAGTCCAAAAGCTTATCGTTCTTTGGAAGAATTTACTTTAAGTTCAAGGTCAGTTTGTAAGTCTGAGAAGGTTTCGTGTAATTTGTTTACTTCAAAAGTATTTGCCTCGAAGGGTTCCATACTTTTATCTATATGATAGCTTTTTTGTGTCAAATTTAAAGTTTACTACTTAATATGTTAAAATTGTTAAAAATTCCAGATTTTTTCCAGGTTTTTTTTTGCTTAAATTGTCAAATTCTAGGTTTTTCCAGGTTTCTAGGTTAATTGCCAACCCTGTATAGTTTTATTTTTTAGTCTAACTTAGTGACTTTTCAAAAAGTAATTGGAAATATCATGAGGTAATAGTTAGTAATAAATAACATAGCTTTTTACAAACCATTTATAACCCCAATTAACATATATGTCAGGTTATAAAGTAGTGAGAGGGATTCCAATCGTCTATGATATATGTAATTGTTAAATATGGAAATATATAAATGAAAATATAGTGTTTACTTGAAAGTAGGAGTCATAAGCACTAGATTTTTTTTTTTTCATAAATAAAATAAACTTTTTTGTTTAAGTTTTACCTCAGGGTCAAATACATAATAGCAAGCTAAATATAGTAAACTAGCAAGAAAAAAAGTAAAAATCTTATGACAACCCAAAATTTTAAAATCGCCCCCTTTTCGCCCCCTTACTAGTTATCGCCCACCCTTTCGCCCCCTTACTAATTATCGCCCCCCAAAATACTAAAATCGCCCCTAGGGGGGCGATATCGCCCACTTTGGGAAACCCTGGTCTAAAGTTAAAAAGTATCACTAAGTGAAACATAATACTTCTATTTTGTTATTATTTTAATTAAAATACAAGGTTCTTAAAAAATATCATTTAGTGAACTTAAAATATTACAAACTATGGTATGAAATGACAATAAATTGTAATATAACACTTTATAAATATTAAGAGGACGAAAATAAAGAGTACAAATCCAGAAGTGAAAAGAAAAACATTTATTTCGATTGTCTGATGATCAAAGATGACTCTGATATGAATGTAAGTTAATGTTTACATTCTTTACTTTAAATAAAAAATTTTATTTTTAAATGTTATTAAAAGAATTTCAGTGTAACTTTCAATTGTAGCTTGTTAAAATAAAATTTGTTTTAACAAAGTTTTGAACAAGCTAATACAATTTATTTATATTATTTTTAGTTATTTTTATAGTTTAACATAGATAAGATTGGTAAATTGTACAGATATTTGTACTAAATTTGATATCTTGTTTAGAATAAAAATAAAAAGTGTTTTGTGTTATATGAGTGAAGATATTATAGTATTTATATTAATCTACTTGATTGGTAGTACATTTTATATGACCGTAAAAAAAGTATATATTCATTAACAAAAGATAATAATTTATTTAAAGCTAATTTTACACTTTATTTTCGTCCTCTTAATGTTTTATTTTTCTTTTTTTGTTATTAAGACAAAAACTTGCATTTGTTTTAATAATTTTACTTATATGGATTTATAAAATTTATGTGTTTTTCGTTTTATTTTTATATACCACCTTCAACTATAAAGGTTAAATTTTACTTTAATAGCGGTTTTTAGAATTGAAGTTGTTTGTATGACTTTTTCAAATATATGCTTTAAATTTGAGTTTTTACATGAAAAAGTATCTAAAGTCAAAATTTTAGTTTCAAGTATTGATCTTATTTAAAAATTATCGGAAACTATATGGTAGTAATGAGTATTTTTTCTTTTTAACTTTGTTTTATAGTTTAATAACTATTTAGTTATACATAAAAAATGTTAGTTATTAAGAAAAGTTAAAAGTGAAACTATATAATAACAATAACTAAGGATGCAAATTATAAATAGACATTTTAAGTTTTTATAAAACTGTCACTAAAACTTATATTTTTTAGATTTCAATTGGTTTGAATTAAATTACAAACATTTCATCCCGAGTAAAAGTAGTTCTAATGTCTATTAAATAATAATAAAATACTCAAAATATAATTTGTAGATTTCGACTAGCTGAAATTTTTTTGTCTTCTTTAAGTAAAAAACTAAATTATTAAGTTTATAAAATCACAGAGTATGTATTTAAACTACTGCGTATATTTGTGTAACATCATTGCTTGAAAAAAAGGCATCATGTAAAGATAGTTACACTAATCAATCTTTTTTCGGGCAACACAAAATCAATAGCGTTTGTACATGTTTCATAGGAAGTTCAAATATACTTTTAAACGAATGTATATAGTTTAAATTAAAAAAAATCATGTATTTTATTATAAAAAGATGGACCTGATACTTACGCACTTAAGGCATGACTTGTTGTTATTTTAGTTTCATTTTTTATTTAAAGTTAAATCTTCTAAATATTTTGTTTTTATTTAAAGCCTCAATAAGTGAAAATAATAACACTTGTTTTTTTTTTTATGTGTATACTGACAAGATACTAAAACTAAATATATTAACAAAAGTTACTGATTCATATGTATGAAGCTTTTGTAAAACAATATTAGAAATCATAGTTTTATAATCAATGCTACATTAAAGTACTGTAATTCTCATATTAATATATGGCTTTGAAATGTTTTCATTGTAAATTATATTGTTTAGAAAGTTAGTTTTTAAAAAAGTATAGAACGTTTTTATATTTTAAAATATCGTTTTGTATCATGTTTTGTTTTAATTTGTTACAAGGCGAAAGTGGAAGGGTCATCTCTATTCAGAAGAATTTCCGGTAAATCAGCGCAAGATAAACACACAAAAAAAGTCTACTGCTTACTAACTCAGAGGGTAAATATGATTAAGTATACATGTTTTCGTATTTACTTCATAGTTGTTTTTTTGAATTTTACACTGTACTCTTATAGTAAAAAAATAAAGATTGATTATTAATATTATTGTGTAAAACCTAAACAAAATTAAATAAATATTTTACATAAATGTTTTTAAGTTTGTATTTTTAGTTTTAAATCAAACAGTAACAACTTGTTTATTGTCAGTTACAAGGAGAACAATTTGCGAGATTTTATTTGTAATATCTTAACCATTTACACATATTAATTTCAAATGCAATCCTTATATTTAGTTTATAATTGAAGTGCCCTTTTGTTCGAAACGCTGTAAATATGAATAAATAATTTTTTTTTTATATTTATTACTAATGATAGCTTACTTTAATTTTGCACAATTTGTCAACCGGAAGTTAGTTTAAACTTTTGGAAATTTTCTCGTTCTTTTTGATAGTTTTTTTTTTTACAGTAAAATAATATTATTATACTTTAAAGCAAATAATTGTGAAAGAATACCTACTATCATTTTTACCATGGAAAAGAATTGCTTCATTTCGTGTTAACTTCAATACTGAAGTAAGTTTTCCAAACTAAATGGTTTATATTTAAGTCAGCATTATTTTACTTTATTAAAATAATTAAATTAAATAAAAATTTTAAGTCTTTATTTAAAAAAAAAATTATTAAAGCATTTAGTTTTAAATAAAAATAATTACTAAGTAATAATAAAATACGTATTCTTTTAATACTTAAGTTTTTTTTTTGAATTATTAAATAGTCAAGTAACTTAAAAACGGTAAATTAAGAGTATTTTATAACAGTTAACTATAAAACTAATAAATTGATATTACAAAATTAACCCCTAATTTGTTTACCTTTTTTCAATACGATATTATTTCTTATAATCTTAAAAATATTTTGTAAAAATTTTTTTTTTAAACCCCTACACACTTTCAATTTAATATTCATTTATCTGTTCAATTAGTACATTAAGTTTGTTTAAACTTTTAATTATTAAGTACTTAAATTGCTTAATGAAATTAAACAAAGCGAAAGTTTTGTTGAAAGTTGTTCAAGTAAGCAACAGTTGTAGGTAGGATATGTTATTGATTTTTATGCTATCTATCTTCTTTAAGAGTTGTAATGATGATTGAATAAAAAAGATTAGATATTGACACATTATTGAAAATATAGTGCCTACTATGTTACTTCTGATTAAAAAAAAGACAAATCCTAGATGGATGAAATTCGTTTTTCTTAGTACTTAATAACTTGCTAATTTAATTTAAGACTTACCACAACCTGAACAGATAAAGTTGGGTGAAGAAACTCACAGTAATTGTGACGTGGACACTCTGACAATATGCGACAATGTGCAGCCAAGCGTGACGCTCGTGTGTGACAAGAGAAACGCTCTGGTGGCCTCCTACCACGGTATTTTGCATGGTAACGTAGGTAGGCTGAACTTTGAATTTCATTTAAAATACATCACATAAAGAAGTTTTAATGATTCGATTTTGATTATTTATTTAAAAAATAGTTAAGTGACCCACCTTGAAAGAAACGTGCTTCTTTTTTGAATTAAAAAAAAAAGTATTTTGATTGGCGAAGTTTGAGTGTGTAGGATAAAAAGTATTGTTCAGAGAACAAATTAAAGCACATGTATAAAGAAAAAAAGTTAATCCAAAAATAGCATACAAAACAAAGTTTACAAAAAACTCATAAAAAGTTAATTTTTTGATATTATTTATTGTTTATGTATGTCTTATCTGATTTGTGTACAACAAAAGGTTCTTTGAGATAAACCTAAATGGTTGGCATTTGCTTACAAATATAGCCTACCATTACTAAGTTTAACTTAAAAATCAGTTATTTAAATTGATATAAGTGACCTATTATTTTTGATTATTGTACATTTTTATTGAAACATTTTTACAATATATACATCATAAATAAATAAATATACAGTAAAAACAAATCTGCATTTATAGCATGTCCTTTCATTTTAAAGTTAATTTGTTAATGTTTTGAACAAAATAAACTTTTCAATCATTAGCTTAAAAGTAATTACTTTTACCACAAAAGCCAAAATTTTTCTTATTTATTTTCCCTCTATTCTGTTCTGCTTTAAATTCACTTCTTCCAAGTAAAACTACTTATCGTTTCACAGCACTTAAAGTATTTCTAGATATACCTTGTTTTGTAATTAGGTTTAATTTAATATAGGTTCTTACTATTCAATACTTTTTATCCTGATTAACTAGTGCTATAAAATCTGAATAATAGTGGTGTGTATGCGATATAAAAGAAATAAATTAAATATTTTTTTTCTTAAATGTACTTTTTTAAACAAGGATAAACGATTTTTGAGTTTTATTCAAAAAGCTTTTATTAAAAACTAAATACTTTTAAGTTTTATAATTTGATACCAGTATACGTCTGATCAATTAAATAAAAATGAAACTTTTTTTTTATGAATTAAACTATTGTTTCACAGGAAACTCAAAATCTATGAAAGAGAAAATTCAGTACTTTTACAGCCAAGTGCGCAAGCACCACAACTTGAACTCGAATGCTTCAAGATCAAAAGCATTCATAAAAGTAGACCGGAAGGATATTATTGGCTCAGTTAGTATTTTTTAACGAAGTTTGATAAGTAGTTAATTACGGAAAGTTTACAAACAGTGAACGGAAATATCAAACTTAGTTTTTTATTCTCATATGAAACTTTTGTGGAAAATTTAAGAAAAAGTTATCACTTAGAATAGAGCTTTATTTGCATCCAAAATTATAGGAATTATATAAAACTTTAAAAATTAAAAAAAAAAATCATTAATTTTATTTTCAATTTTTCTAAAATCTATTATTTTTCTTAATATTTGAACACTGTTTAAGTTCTGGAGACGGATCAGTTTTGTACAAAGACACTTTTTCATGAAAGTGAAAAAAATAAATAAAAGAATGAAAATATAAATTACTGACCAAGGGTAACAGTAAGGAAAAAAAAAACTTCTATGAAAAATTAACCGACCAAGGTTAAGGGTTAGGGGTAACAGTGATAGTAAAAAAAATAAAAAGGAAATCAATTTAAAAGAAATCAACCCATGCAAAAGTGACGACATGCAAAAATAACCCTTTGTGCATTCTTAATACCTTAAATTCTATATATAGTTGTATGTTAAAGTCTCAAATTACTTTAATCTCAAGAAAATATTACAACAACATTACAACAGACTCTACAATGTTTTAAAAATTTTTCTTTGACCTTTTAGAAATATTTAGTTTTAACATGATTCAAAGACATCTTATTGACTTAGATCCATGTACTGGACACTTATTTAGATTGTTCATGTACAATGTGTGTTTTAATAACCAAACTTACTATATAATGAAAAATAACATAACAACAGACCCTGCAAAGTTTCAAACACTTTTCATCAAGTGATTGGAAGAAACAGTTAGAGGTGAGTTTCACCGGTGAGCAGGGTATTGATTGGGGTGGAGTGGGCAGAGAGTGGATACAACTGTTGAGTGGTGAACTATTCTCACCTTCTAAATTGTTCAGAAGCTTCAACGATGACCCGCAAGCATTGGTTTGTATTGAGCATTTTTTAATGTTATACTTGATAAAAATGAATTAAAATTGTGTTACATTTATAACCTAATTGTTTTCTGTGAGCGAAATAATATTATCCATATTTTATAAAAACTTTAAATTTAGTATATTATTTAGATTAATAAATAATTTTCTTACTTTATTATCGTCATCTGATTTAGACAATGAATTAGTTTAAAATCTTGTAACGTAAATTTCAGACGCTACCATCACCAACGGAGTATAGTAAGATGAAGAACAAGAATATGATGAACTTTGCCGGCAAGCTGGTGGGAAAGTGCTTGCTAGAAAGCTCCATGGGTCAGGAAAGATTGATAAACGCTAGATTCGCACGAAGCTTCCTCGCGCAAATCATCGGCATGCCAGTTACTTACCAGGTAATATTTTAAAACCGATATGTATAAGAAAAATTATAATTGATTTTATTTAATGATGATTATTTGATGTTGTATATCCTTTATATTTTGTTTTCTGACTTGATTGTGATGGAAAATATGTTTTTGATTTTCACAACTGTGAAAATACTTAGCAATTTTCAAAAACTTCTAAGGGGCACGTCTATGTTTAAGAACAGAGTTGTCACTATACCTGGAAGAACCTGGAACTTGACAATTTAGGCAAAAAAACCTTGAATTTCAAAAATTTTCACATGTTCAGTAGTAAAATTTTAATTTTACTCAAAAAATCTACCGAATGAATAAAGAAATTTTGTCATCATCAAATTATTTTTTTATTAAAACGGATATTTGTAGTAGCTTTACAGTATCTTTTCAATGTTTTTGTACTATTTAACACAGTTTTCTACCTTTAACTTAACTTTAAACTAAAAAATAGACACAAAGGTGTGTACTTTTAAAAACCTGGAAGAAATTTGGAAAACCTCGAAAAAATTTTGAAAAAACGAGGCAACCCTGTAAAGAAACAAAATTACTGGTATCAATTAAAAAATATATATAATATACATAAAAATTACAGCCTTTGAGGTGAAGTATTAAGGTTTAGCTGTAATTTAAATTGTAAACTTTAATATGTACCTAAAGTAAACAACTTATTTATAAAACTTAATGACTACATTTTTTATTTTTGAAACAGCATTTTATGAGTGATGATCCCGATTTGTACACGTCTAAAATATCTTTCATACTAAAAAGTGACAACGTTGAAGATTTGGACTTGACTTTCGAAGAAGAAATATATGATAAAAACAAAGTGTTTGTCAAGGTTACTATAAAATACTCAACATGTTATACTTAAAAAAATAATTTTAATCAAAAACTGAATAAAGCCTGATATTTATTTTACAAAATTGCGATAAGCACTTTCTTAAATGTAAAAATTGTTTGTATTTTAAAAAAGAATAAAATATACAAAACTATCAATTTTTTTCCACCAACAAAATATTTCTTCTACTTTGATATGTATAGTTCATTATCTAATGATTAAACATATAAGTTATAATAATACATTATCAGACAATCGAGTTAGTACCTAACGGAAGCAGTATTAAAGTTACAAATGAAAACAAAAACAAATATTTAAACCTAATTGCAACGTACAGACTTTCTACTTCTGTAAAAAACGAAGTTGAAGAGTTTGTAAAAGGTTGTTATTAACATTTTATTTTGTGAAAACTTTATATTAAAATATGTTTATAACTGAAGTTTTGTATATCTATCAAAACTTTTTTTAACCCTCAATTAACATGTATATACTAGTGATAATGAAAACAATTTGTCTTTTTCTTTATTAAACCGGCATATGTTTCTGTCTGTTAAACGAGGTAACGCAATTCAAGGAAGTTTTATACTGTAAGAAAAGAGTAACAGACATAATAACACAATCGTTTACCACACAAAAACATTTGTTAGTTCAGTAAAGAAGAGTACTGTGCAAATTGTTTTTATTATTTACTTGCTTTGCTAGGGTTTTTATTAACAAACTATAACCTTGAAATCTTGAAGATTTACATTAGTAATAACAGTTTATGTCATTGTGTGTCAATTGACTGCTTAAACTGCTAAAGTATATAAATGAAATGAGTTTTAAATTTATAACAATTACTTTTAATAAAATTTAAACTAAATATGATAGGTCTAAACTCGCTGATACCGGATCATTTGTTGGCTGTGTTCAACGAGAACGAGTTGGAACTGGTCATGTGCGGTTCGAGCCAGATACAAGTTGAAGACATGCGGGAACACGCTGTTGTCAAGGAAGGACACTACCTCCTTTCTAACAAGCTTTTACCGGTAAAAAAATTGATGTATTTTGTTACATAGTGTATTTGGTAAATAGTTTTATATATGGTCTATCTCTAACAGGGTTTCCAAAACTTTTTTTCTTAAGGCTCCTTTTGGAGAAATAGAAAACTATGTTACCCTTTAATATAATCTATCAAAAAAATACCCAAAAATATGATTAAGACTTTTTTTTTCTATCATCATCAACTAAAGAATATCTAGTGTAAATTTAAATTTAAAGCTTTATGGCCCCTTTAGTGCTCAAGGCACTCCTTTGCAGGTTGTGGCCCCTAAATTTCTGAAATGACCCACTTTGGGAAATCTGGTCTATACGGGTTCGAAATAAAGTTAAAGTTAGATATATATATTTATTTACTCTAGTTAGTCCTAAATAATCTAAGCTGAATTTTTACTTTTGTGATGGATATCTTTTAATTGTTAAACAGAAACTTTTAAGTTTCTAAGAAATTTTGGGTTTTGTTTAAACTATTTATATATTAAACATAAAAATTTTGTAGAATATATTTTTTGAATAAGAATTTGAAAACACAGAAAGTCAACTGGTTCTGGTCGGTTGTGTCGAGTTTCACCAGTGACGAGCTCGCCAGATTGGTCCAGTTCACAACCGGTAGCTCTCAGCTGCCATCTGGCGGATTCAAGTGCTTGCAGCCCAAGTTCACGGTTCACTGCGTCACATACGGCGGTTTGAACCGAATTCCCACCGCACATACATGGTTTGTTTTTGATGATTTAAATTTTTGATGATGACATTACAACACTTGATGTTGTAACGTATTTTTATGGGATAGAACAATTTATACATGTGATATTAGTTGTTGGTATTTTGGTGAAGTTATTTATATATATTTATAAAACCAACTTTCATACTTAGCTTGTACTGAACATTGTGATTCTGTGTGTAATATTGCGGTTTGTATTTTTGTTGTAAGTTTTAACATAAGATAACCAAAATATTAAAAATGAGATCCGTAATACAAATTCATGTAGGAAGTATATAAATTTACTTTAGTTTATTTATATAAAAGAAGAATTCAAATTTTTTTTTTTCAACAAATTATTTTTAAAGCTTTAATAAATGATAATATATTTTTAATGTTATTTGAGTACTGTGCTAAAAAAGAATCGTAATATAGCTTGTGTAGAAGTTTAGCAGTTTTCTAAAGCACTACTTTTTTTAGTAAATTGACTCTAAATATATTATTTATACAATATTTCAAAGATGTATACGAAAGTGATTAAGGTTTTAGATCATAGTTTAAAATTTGGAGTAATTGTAAATTTGGAGAATGTCTGTCGAGTTTGTAACTAATACTTCTAAGCAATTCTATGCTAAAAGTAATTTTTGTATGAAACTACCTTTTAAAATCTAAGTATAAAATATATAATAGAAAAAAAAAAAATTTAAATAGTTTCAACGAGTTAATACTGCCTGATTACGATTCTTGTGAGATGTTGCACCAATCGTTGAAAATTGCGATAACAGAAGGAGTAGTCGGATTTGAACTTTCTTAGCTTTTTTGATTCACTTTATATCTATGCTTTAATTTCGACTAAAACCAAGTTTTTCTTCATTTAGGTTTATCCTAATAAACAAACGTACTTTTTAGATTCGATGTATTAATCAATAAGTAATTGCTTTAAACTAGCATTCAAATTGTAGTTTTTACTTTTAACTAAAACATTTCATTGATGCTGTTAACTAAACTTTTAATCCAACTAGTGCCTATTTATTTTGACACTAATAAGTTTCTGTGTTTTTTTAACTTTACTGTTTAACGTTTAACACTTTTAAAAATTCTCACGACCGTTTTTAAATGCTGCATTCGTTAATAACCCTACGGTTCCTCAAATTTTTTTTCGAAGAATATAGTATTTGTGGACAACTTTCTAAATTTATAATTGATGTCGATAAATATTTGATGTACATTATTTTATAAAAACCAACGTATATTTTGATAATTTCACATTTTATTCGATTAAATAAGAAGCTTTTTAAATAAGTTGTTTCAGTTGAAGTTACTAAAAATATTTGTACTGTAATTTATTTAATGTTTAATTTTTTTTTCAATCAATAGTTGTTGTTACTTTAGTTTAAACATTAGTAATTATTTATCAATGATAGTTATAGTTCTGTTATAAAATATTTTTTTTTAATATTGCATTTATTAAAAATTTTAAGCAATTTAAAATACTTCTAGGATCAATATATTTTAGCTCGTTATTTTGATTATGTATTTTTTTTGTTTTGATAAAAACATTTTTGATTTGTTTTTCCTGTTGTTTAAGATGTTAAAATTGTTTAGTTTTTTAATTAACCCTAATCCTATTTCTATTTAAGCAAAAATTTCTTCTGAGTCGCTTTTCAATTAAAAACTATTCAAAAAGTTTTTAAATTTTTTTTATGTTTGATACTAACACCAAATATAGTTATATATTTCGTTATATACTGTGACAATAAAATTTATCAAAACTTCTGACTCTTTAAAAGCTTAAATCTATATATATATATATATATTTTACTTCCCTCATCCTCTGCCGGACTAAGCTCGCATATTTTAAGAACAAGTAACTAAATTCATTTGCAGGCTTTTACCACATTAAGTATTGGTTATAATGGTAAGTTTTCTTGTAGAACCAATTTGAGCATCTGTTTTATACCCTATCCTAAATTCAAATTAAATTTATACACTTTTTTTAATAACTTATTATAAAGAAATTTAGAGATTCTCTTTACACAAGTTATTAGACACAAAAAAGCTGTTGATCAAAATACAGAGCGATAAAATAAAAATAGAAGTAACAGTGAAATTAAAGTATGACTAACCATTGATATTTTGTTTATAAAAATTAAACATATGTTAGTATAAATATTAGTATTTTGTTAATTTGATTAAAAGAGTTTTACCTAAATAGCGAAGTTTTTAAATAAAGCTAAACATAATTAAGTTGAATTATAATTAAGTGAATAAAGGTTTTTTAATTACCGTTTTGTATTTAAATAAACTTTTAAAGGTTTTAATAAAGTTTATTTAGAAATTAACATTTAGACTTGGGCTTTTTGACTTCTTCAGTACTTGTTTTTAAATAAAATTAAAACACGAAGCTACCCATAACAAATTTTACATAAGTAATAAAAGTCTTTATCAAAATGTTTGATCAGTTGTCTAAAATCGAAATTTTTGAGTTGCTTCATTTTAAACAATCTCTAAACTTATGTTAATATTCTAAACCTAAAAATTTAAAAGTAACGAATTAAACTATGCAAAAAAAAAAAACATAAAATGTTTTAGTTTTTTGTATAACGATAAAAAATATATAAAATTATTCTAAATTTTAACACTAAACAAAGTAAAATAATGTACGGTGTTTTTTTTAATATTTAAACTTGTATTTTTGTGTTTATTAATCGTAGTACTTGATGTATGAGATGATAGTTGTTTGCATTAAATCAAAAGTTGACTATCGAAAGTAGTAACTATTTAGTAAAACATTTCAATTGTACATGAAATAGTTAAAATCAAGTTAATAAAAAGTATTAGTAAATGTTTATTAGTTGTCTAATGAATATAACTATTTCGTAAAAAATTTATGCTTCAAGTTTTGTTTTCTCATTAACTTTTGTATTTATTTAAATTTGAAATATTCAGTTTGTTGTGTATTTTTCAATTTTTAAACCCTAAACTTTTTCGAATAGATAAAAAAGCAAATAAAATTTTGTACAAAACTGTAACAATAAATTTTTTAACTGATATATCAACATTTCTTACTTCAATTCGGAACTGTGACATACTTCAAGCATTATTTAAATTTTAGCTAAATAGTATGACAAACAAATGTTGACATATAAGATGCATGCTTGTTCACTTGGAAAGAAATAAAGTTATAAAAGCAAATAAATTAATTTAAAACTAGGTAAAGCAATTTTTTTTTTAATAAACACTTACAAATACTTACTTAAATTAGTAATAATCTCAAATGGACGATACGTATAAAAAATTAAAAACAAATTTATCAAAGACAATTAGTGTTTGAATAAAACGAGATACTTTTTGAATGAAAGATCTGTGTATACAAATAATTTATTTTTCTCAAGTCACATAAGATATGGTTTGTTGTGCTGGAGCAGAGCAAATAAAACTCAATAAAATCAATGTCTTTAAGATGTATTCTATAAAAAAAAGTATTATGAAAACGTAAGATATTTGAAAATAACATTAGTATGTTAAATGCCAAATTTTTATTTAGATATGAGCTAAGTGGTTTTTTGGATTAATTTGTATATGACTTCAAAGTTGTTTTCGAAGTGTAGATAAAGTATGTACGTAATAATTTTACAAGATTATTACAAAACAGTGATATAACTCCGGCATATAAGTAAACTGTGGAATGTCAATATGCTAAATGATTAAAAAGATCAGGCTTACTTCGTAAGGTACTAAGTCGACAAAAAAGACTTTTAATTAAAAGAAAAACTGAATTATTAAATTTTAGATAGGTTACAATGAGATATTATTATCTAAATCTTAAGATTATACCGACAACAAGTACACCTAGAAATAGTACATGCTAAGTATATTAACTGGGTTCTGATGACATTGATCCAGTCTAGACAGTAGCAAATTTTATTTAAATTCAGTCTAATAAATAATATTTCTTTTAAGTTATAATTACAAAGTCTTTAATATAACTGCTTAAAGAAATTTTAACAGATAAAATTTTAATTAAGTTACTGTAAAAAAATTAAAATATGTTAGCTAACTTTGTTTTTTTTTTCTTTTTGACTATTTTATCGATATGTAACTCAAGTTATTAACTTTTCATAGTAAATCAATAAGCCTAAGTTATTGTTTTAATAAATATTTATTTTAAAATTAAAACACCACTTGTATGTATTTATTTTTCAAAATAAGTATCTCTGAGTATTGTGTTTAGTTTTTTTAACATTTTTTATGCTCTCTTCAAACTTTTAGTTTTGTAAAATTACATATTCTTAAATTCAAAAATTCTTACTCTTTTCGTTTTGTAAGACAAAAAAACCGTTAACTGGACAAAACTTTAAAAGGTATCCAAGTGGTGTGCGACTCGATAACCAAAAGGTTTTTTTCATACACCAGGTCTTTAGATCAGCATTTCGAACGATTACAATAATTGAATTGTAAGAATTTTGATAATCGTGTCAAAAATTTTTGTTAACTAGTAAATTTACTTGATAGTTAAAAGGCTCTTCATGCACCAGCACCAGGTCTCAGAACAAAACATTTTAAGTGTTTTTTATGTCGTTCAATAAACTATAATATAACTATTCTATTTTTTCTTTATGTGTGTTTTACTTTAGTCATTAACACATAAATAGCTGTCATATTTGAGTACGTGTAGTATATAAATTGTAAATGCCATAGTTTCTGAACAAGTAGGATAATAATTTTTGATTGTTAATCGTTTAGCCTTTATATTGTTTGTATAGTCATAACAGAAAAATAGTAGTTTTAAACATCTAGACCTAATAGACTTTCTATTACAATCGCTCTGTTTAAAAAATGTCTAGTATAAACTTGCAGAACGTATAAAAAAATATTAGAAAAGAAAAAAATTATTAAAGTATTTCGTAAAGTCTTAGATGACAATAAAACATTAGTAATATAAACATTTAAACTAAGTTTTTCTAACAAACTTCGGATAAAGTTTATTTATTGTGGAATTAAACTACTTACAACCTATATAATAAGAAAAATATATTAGTTATATTGTTGAAAAAATTCATACTAATCATAAAGTCATATTGTAAGGAATTGGTGTTGTCAGTACAATTTCGATTGTTGCTACTGTTATTAAACATTACACGAGTATGATATTTCTAGTTAGAAGAAATATTTTTCGAACAACTTGTTTCACTAAACAATCTTTTAAAAATTAAACTGTTTAGTAAAAAATGCATTATTTCTAGTTTGTACTTTTCAGTTTATGAAAAGGATATATAACATCAGGTTTTTACTAATGGTTGAAGAATAAATGTTTAGTAGTATTCACTGGACCAGAACGTAGATGTGGAAATAAACAATATACTTCATTGTTGATATACCTGATTTTCAATGAAGATAAATTTGAAATTTAAACTTCAGTTAAAACAATATTATCTTAAATTTTAATAAAAATGATCATTTAAAAGTTATCACTGTAAATAGTAGTCTTTTTTTTATGCATGTAGCTTTTACAACATGCTATAAATTTTATAAAATGATAAAACCTGTGGATTTATGATGCAGGGATCAAAAACTTTCTTAGATCGAAACCCACTGGTCGACACTTAAAAGAATAAACAACCTTTGCTTGAAAATTTGATGCATATTTATAGTCTTAAGCATAAATTTTTATGACAAATTGGTGAACTTTCTGTTACTTTTAAATACCTAGTGAGCTTAATATTTAATATATAAATAATATTTAAAACCTATAATGACCATGTCTAAATTATTATTAGATCTTTGTGGTTTCTCTTTTAAAAAGGGCAACAAGAAAAATGTAAACATAAATAACAAAAAAAAAAGGAAGTAAATCACTTTTTTAGTCTTATTTTATTGAGTTTCAACTAAGCTAAAAATTGCTTTTTACAAATTTTTTAATTCAAAATAAATTTTGATATATAGCAGGTCAAAGTTAGAGGCTACAATAGGTTTGTTACGGTAGGAGCAAACTAAAATGACAAATAACAAGAAATCACTAAAAATCTATCTCCTCCTAAGTTTTTTGAAATAACTACCTCAAACTTTTAGGAAATGTTCTTTGCAATATTTAGAAAACTCTGTCAAAACAAAATTTAAAAAAATTTAAAAATAGAAATTTTATGATAAAAAAACAAAAAAATTTTTTTTTGATTAATTTAAATAAAATTCTACATTTTAAAAAAATACTTTGCAGCATAATACTTTAAATATTGCACTTTCTGAAAGTTTGAAGTAATTATCTCAAAAAACTTAGGAGAAGATAGATTTTTAGTAAAATAGTCATTTTATTGCGGTTTTAGTATGAGTCCCCATAAGGAACCTGGGTAGCTGTCAAATTTGGGGATAAAATTGCAAGAAGATACTTTTGCACAAAGACACTTTTGCACCACAAGTGGTTACAAATATTTTTTGTTTACTTTATTAAAATATTTTTCTGATGAAATTAAGGATTATTTCTGAGAAGCTGTATATTTATATTGATCTGTTTTTTGTTTGTTTGTAGTCCACTGTGAGACGCAGTAGTCATTAAATATACTCAAGTTTTTATGCTTTTGGTTCAAACAAAAAAGTATTTTAGTAGTTGAATACAATAATGTATATTTTTAAAGTACAATATAAAATTGTTATTAAACCAATAAAATGCAGTTAAAAATATATGGATCTTTTGTAAATTTAAGCACTAAATGATGAGTCCAGTTGGAAACTCATTCCACTGAAGGCTTGTGGTCTGATGATCAAATTAGTATGATCAACCCTTTTGTGAATTTAAGTAATGTTATATTTAATTGAGGACAAGCTCAAATGCTTTGTACAGTAAAAAATTATAAACACTAAATTATTGTCTAGTTCGTACTTTAACCAATTTAAAGTTGAAACATATTTAAAAATGTGTTGTTCTATACCACGAGTGGCAAGTCGAAAAAAACATTTTAATATGCTTAAAAAGTATATATTTAAATATTTATAATATAATGTTCTTTTTAAAAATTTATTAGAGATATATTATCTTTTAAAGGTAACACTTATTTTTTTCAGTTTTAGTTCATTAAAATTAGTTTGAACAAAATTTTGAATGTGGCCTGCGCCCTGTTGTACAGGAAAGACAAATTAATTAAATGAAATTTAGGTAAACTTCTGATCTAAAAAACCTATAAATTCAAGGTGAAAAAATTATACTATTGTCTTTTTAAAGCTTATTTTTAAAACTTAAAGGCTTTGAGTTGTCTAACTTATTTTTTACAAGTTGAAATTTTTTGTCACTTAGTTTGCTATCAGTCAAGATATTTTTTACTGGTAAACAAAATTCAAATTATTTTTTAATATAAAAGTAATTGAATTTGTTTAATAATTTCCTTGTAAAAGGCTCAGTCTAAAAAATTTAAAAGATTAATATCACTCTACTTTCATATTTTCAACCTTGTATACTTTATGTTCATAGTAAAAATTGAAAAAATTTTTTATTTAAAAAAATTGAAAAATTTAAATTATTAAAAAAAAAATTTCTGAAAACTTTAGATCATAAATCAAAAATATATGATAGATTTCTAATTAAATTTCAAACTTTAAGAAAATAACAATAAAAAATTGTAGTCAATACATTTTTATTGCAAACATTTACAAAAATAACTATGTCACCAAGATTAATTATAATTTTTGTATTGTATAAAATCAACTTATCGTTTATACTTAATGCTTTTATAGATAACCAAATATTTATTATTATAAAAATTGACCCTTTAAGCGCTTTTAACTTGTTAATAATTTAGTTGTTTTAAAACACAATAATTAACTTTGCTTAAGTTTTTAGCTATTTGTTCAATTTGATTTTTGAAATTAAGTTTTTTTTAGTCATAGTCTTATTACCAAATTAGTTTGTGTTTTGTTTACTCGCAATATAGTTGTAATTATATTATCAGTAATTTAATTAATAGCTTAAGAGTTTAAAAGAAAGCAAATAGTTGAGATTAAAGTGTTAAATTTTATTACTCACCCATTAACAGCTTTTAATTTTAAGTAATTCAAATGAGTATTATCTTCAATTGTCAACAAGATACCATAAAATTTTATTTTTTATTTTAACTAGATTTAGTTTACTATACTTTATGAAGTGTATCAAACATGTTGATTAAGAAAAAAGCTTAATGCCAAATAATTTATTTCATTTTATTTATTGTTTTAAAAAAAGTTCTATCGAGTTTTGTTACAATGTTTGTTCTTAATTATAGCATACCATACTACAAGTAACAGTCTTTATTTTTAAAGCTTTTAAAAGTCAGTCTGTTTGTATAAAATTTCAGGTTATTATTATTTTTTTATAAATAGTGAATTTTTTATGTTATGTGATGCAAAACTAACACTGTAATAAATTAACAGTGTGTTTTGCAATTTTTTTAGTGCTCTTAGCTTTTGCCTTACTTAACTATAACTGTTCTTTATATTTTTGACAGCTAGGTTATTTTTAACTAATTAAACCGTGCAGTTTAAATTAAAGTGTATCTTATTTTCAGTAATGCATTTTTTTCTAAGATAGTTAAAAATGCAATTTACTTAATTATCAACTTAAATGTTTTTTAGAACACATTTTGATTTGGATTCAATTTTTCGTGCTTAACACAAAATAGTTAACAAGCATACATAAAATGTAGAACTTGTATAATTCTGTGGGATTATCATTTCTTTTATAATTTGTTGTAAAAAAACATTTAATATGTAGTAGGCCTAATATTTTAATGAAATGCTGTAAAAAATACCTGAAACCTTGCTAGTTTACCAAAACGCAGGTTAGATTGTGCTTATACAGGCTTTTAAAAGATTACACTAATAAACATTAAAAAAATATTGTGTTTAGTAATGTTTTAAATTTTGCTTTTTAGTTTGCACTTCCCATAAGGAACCTATAAAATTTGTAAACTATGATTGCTTATATCTCAAAAAGTAATTTAAATTTCACAAATATTAAAATTCAAGTAGTTGCTTAGTTATTTATGTAAAAAATTAGACTTATAAAAAGATATATACCACCTTATGCAGGTATGCTTGTTAGTTTTGGTCTAATAATATTAATTTATACTTTTTATTTTATTTATTTTATTTTAAATAAAATATTTTTAACCTGATGTTAAAAATTAAATGCACTAAAATCTATTAATTTTTTTGTATGATTTAGATATAAATATAATGTAATTAAGTACCATATTACTGAAGAACAAAAATTTTTTTTCATTATAAACTTTATTAAAAACTTAAGCGCTTTTGGAATATCCAAATTCCCTTATGAAAAATGCTATACACTCCCTAATAAAACAAACATAAAATAAATAGAGTAAAATTAGATCATTATTTTGTAACAACTTAATTCTATTAATTTTTGTAGTTTTTAAAATTATAAAGCAAAAATGACCAGTGACTTTGGAAATCCTTTGAGAAAGTTCAAATTAGTTTTTCTTGGTGAACAAAGTGGTAAGTAGTAAATATTTTTATTTTATATTGTTCTATAAAGGGATAAGTATTTTACTGATTACAGGTAATAAATATGCTTTTGTATTTCTAAAAAAAATATTTAAATAAAGTTTTACTTCATATTATAACAAAAAAATATTGGTTTATTTATGAATTTAAGTGATTGTAGTATATGTAAACAACTGTATTTTTTATAAAAGATTTTATTGAACCTATTTATTGAATTTTTATTAGTTTCAATAATTGGAAATGTAATAATAATCTTCTTTATATCTTTAATTTTTTTTTATAATTACAAATGTCTTTATGTAATGTAAAGCAGAACTTTAAAATAAAATTGTTTTTTTTTTTGCAATCACTTAAAAAAATACTTAAGAAACTTACAAATTTTAAATTCTGCTTTGTATTGGTTATTGATCTGTTTGAAATTAAGTTAAAGAGTTGATGGTTTCTTTAGCTAATAAAATATCTACATGTATATCAACATATTTTTATAATAGTATGAAAATATAAAAAGTTGCTGTATACTCCTTTTGTAAAGGCCTATTTAAATAGGCAATAAATACACCTTTATAATAAACAGAGTTGCCACTTTACCTGGAAACCTGGAATTTGACAATTTAGACAAAAAAAACTGGAAAAACCTAGAATTTCAAACAGAAATCACTAAAAAAACCTGTTAATTTAACAATTTTCTCATGTTCAGTTGTAAAATTTCAATTTGACTCCAAAAATCTATCATATAAATAATATTTTTTTGTCATTATCAAAAAATTTTTTATTTAAAAACTTACATAAAGTAGCTTTACAGTATCTTTTCAATATTTTTATACTATTTAACACAGTTTCTTACCTTTAACTTAACTCTAAACTATAAATAGATTCAAAAATGTGTACTTTTAAAAACCTGGAAAATTTTTTGAAAAGATGAGTGGCAACCCTGAATTAATCTATCTTCTACATTTTTCCAGTAAATCTTCATCTACTTTCTTAGTTTAACCCTAACTTAGTTATAAACATTCCTGTTGTATAATTTTTTACATTTTTAATATATATTATATTTTAAAGTTTAAAAGATATGTTTTTACAATAGAAGTTTTACTTAATGCAAGAAAAGTTTCCTGAAAATTTTAGGGAAATGGGAGAGAAAAAGAGAGATTTATAATAAATATTTAAGTTTTCTAAGAAAATTGGCAAAATTAAATTATTTTTAATTTACTTTGTCTTTCATCTAAAGTATGTCATTTCACTTACTAAACTTTCACAAGCAAATTGAAACAATACTTTTAATTGAAAATTGTTTTCTAGTATACAGCTTGGGATTTTAAAGAAGGGTAAATGTATTTTTTTCCCCTATTATATAATTTTAACCCCTTTTGTTTCAAGTCAAATCGTGCATTTGTGTAATCCTTAATTTATGTTATATACAAAAAAACTTTTTTTTTTGCTTTGCAACAAATTTGGAGTTTTTTATACTTTAAATTTGGTTTTACTGTTTTTTATTTTTATAAGATTGGTCCGATAAAAAAAGTAATATGAAAACATGTTGATAGGAGTTATTAATAAAACTCAGATCGGAACTATTAAATGAAAAAAGATTTATGTATGAAATTAAAAGATTAAATTTAATTATTGGGAGTTAATTAAATGGAAAACAATACGAATTGTAAATAGCATAATAAAAAATTAGTTTAATTTTCCCCCAAAATGTACAAAATTTTAATGGGATCAAGATTAAGTTCTTTGAAAGTAAAAGTAAAATAATTTAAGTACAAAACATAATATTTGTTTATATAAAATGTTCGATGCTTAAAAAATAATTGATTACTAATAACGTTGAAAATTTTTAGTTGGAAAAACATCTTTAATCACAAGGTTCATGTATGATAGCTTTGACAATACATATCAAGTGAGTTGAATTTTCGAAATAACTACTTTTGTTGTATTTCATCATAAAGAGTTTGGTGTAATCTAGTGCTCAAAGTTAAGCACTGAAAGTAAAATCTAAAATAAATATAAAAAGTTAACAAAAATTTATGGAGTATGAAAATGTTATAAAAAAGTACAGAAAAATTAAATTGTATAAAAACAATACATTTCTTTTTTGAAAACTAGATAAAGTTCTATACAAAAAAAAGTGATCCAAAATTTAAGAAGTTAAGCTCTATAAAACTTACAGAAGCTAAGCATAATAATATATATTATTATTATATTCTAAATTTGTTTGAGCTTTTAAGTTTAGTTTGTAATAAAATCTTTAAAATAATATTTTACAGCTAAAAGTAATCGTTAAAGTTGACAAACTGTGTGCACTTATAGACTAAATCAACTATATACTTACAAAAAATTTTTTTTTTCAAGTCTTTCGTTAAAATGTTGATGATTATATGGACTATATTTTAAGGTGTATATTTTTAAATCTGGATTTAAAAGAATCTTGAAAATTATAAGAAATCAAATTTAAATAACTTTATAGTATATCAACTCCATTCATTATAAACATTTTTAATCAATGTAGTACAACAAGTTAAACAGTTAAATAGAGCCTTGTTTTAAGAAAAGCAAAGGTTGCTATTTTTCAAACATAACTTTTTTTTGTTTGCAAAAAATAGTTAAAGGTTAGAAAAAGGTCTTATTAAATATATAAGCCTTTTAAAACTCTGTATTTTATTTATTTGTTCACTACAGGGTTGTCACACACCCAGGCTTAATTAAAGTTTAAAACACTAAAGTTAGTTTGAAATTATTAAACATTTTTTTAAAGTTTTAATGACTTGAAAGTTTAATTTTTGTCTTAAAATTTATATATATTCATAAGTTACGTTTTTTTGTTATTATTAAGGTATTTTTAGTATTATTAAAACTTTATTAACAATATTTTTGTTTTTTCTGATATTACTTTTTTTTCTCTTAAACTCAAACTCACTTAGACTAGTTTGCTGAACCCTACTTTTTAAAAAAAGGCAACCCTGGGCACTAACAAAATTTTACTATTAAATTATATTAGTTATAAATTTGCGTTCAAACTATACAGTAATTTAACACTTATAGTTGTAATGCTAACTTGAATAATTAGAACTTAAGTTTAATTATTAATCAAACAAATTATTAAAATTATGAACTTATTGTACACTATTACAAAAACTAATAAGTTACTTGAACTTTAAAGTTAAAAAGCACAACAACAAAAAATTACATAACCATTTTATATTGAATTAAATTCACAACTGTCTTCAGCAAATATAAAAAGTTTTAAAGTACTCAACTACCTTTAATGCACTTGTTATTGAAATGTTTGTGCCACCTTAAGATTATAAGAAGCCCTTTTTTTTTAATTCTCATATCTATAATTACCAAAAAAAATATTTTTAATAACTAAGATTTTTTTACATGGTTAAGTTATATAAAATAATATTTTTTACAACATTATAATATTGTAAGTTTTTTAAGTTTCAATACTTTAATTGATGTAGTTTCTAAATGTTTTATTAAGTTTTTTGTAAAAAAGTATTTGGGAAAATAACTATGATTAAGGTCATAGGGAGGTTAGTACATTTTTATTACAAAAACTAACATTAATTCTTATTTTAAAGCCTTAAGAATGAGCTGTAAGTCAATTTTTAAATACATATGAAAATTTCAATTAAGTTTTTGATTAGATATATATAGTGTTATTTAAAAAAAGATTCTAATATATACTTGAAGGCTTCAATTTTTACATAAATTTGAAAGTAGACTTTTTATCAGCTCGAGACTACAAATTTTCAGCATACATTAAAAAAAATTAAAAAAATTGAAATAAATCATAAAAACAGCATTATTTTAATAAAAGAAATTAAAAAAGTGTATAAATACTAACAGAGGCAATAATTCACTCTATCGAAGAATTATCAGAATTAAAATTGTTGTAATTTAAATTCTAAGAATTTAAATGAATGGGTACTCTTCATTAAAAACCTATTAAACTCGAAAAGATCCTTTATATCTCAAAAGTTACTTTGAAATTCATTTAGCAGCTAAAAATTTATGGCAGCTAGATTAAAACTATATAAAATAAGTTAAGTTTAAAAATAGTTTACTTGACAACTCATGAATCGACAATTCAAATTCTTACAACTCTATTTTTAAAAACGTTAAGGTATAATATCTCAAAACGTAATTTTTATTAAAAATGCTCATAAAAATCTTATAAAAAGAACAATGGTAGTAAAAAAAAAATTAAAAGAGAAAAATCAAAGTAACAATATTACAAAAAAGTCATATATTTTAAACTTCTTTTAATCATACCTTGTTTATTTTTTAGGTTTTTAGAAATAAAAAAATGTTTCTTAGTAGGTCTTTTTAATAAATTTACCATAGTAAAAAATATTAAACAATATAATTTAAAATAACAAACAACTATTGGGGTTCAAAATAAATTGTTTAAGTCAGAATTTGAAATTTCACCCATAAGTGCATCCATAAAAAATAAACTTGACCCCTTATGGTCTCAACAAAGTAATTGTATCTATTTTAATTAGACATTATTATTGTAGCTTAGATGGATAATTATTTACTTATTAATAAAAAGTAAACTAGTTATTATCTAAATACCTAAGTTTTAACTACTTTCCATGCTTTCTATCAGTCAAAGGTAACAATTTTTGTATGTGCTATGTCTTGTAGTTTTGTTGTCAAAATCGTGTAGTTAATGTCCTTGCAGTAATAGTTTTCAAGTTTTAAAAAGGGTTGTTAAGTGCACTGTTTTTAAGTTTATAAAGATTCAGCTTAGTTGATAACTAGTATAAAAAGTAAAACATATTTTAATTTTTAAACTTTTTTATATCTGATAATATTTAAAAGTTTAAAGAATTATTTTTCTAAAATAATCAGCTATTATACAATAGTTATTTTTAACCATTCGATAACGAAATATAATTTTTTGCACCTGTTTTAAATGTGCATAAATTGTTTATGTTTAAGTTATAAAAAATAAGGATTCAAGTTAAAGTTCCAAATTAAAGTTTATATATTTAGTTAAGTTTCTTTTAAATAGATCAATTTTACTAAAATTATTTGTTTTAAATTCTGATAAAAGTCTGAAGTATAGTAGTTATAAATAAGTTTACAAAATCAGTTACTATGTACTAATATTTAAACAATGATTATAAGTACCAAATTTATTTTAGTTTTGCCCTTATGAAAAAATCATGAATTACTTGTACACTATCAATGCTCTATTAAAAAAATAATGATTAATTTTTGAAAGATAGATATTAAAACAGTAATATAATTGTATAAAAAAATGTAGTTCTTCATTATAAGTTAAGTAGAGTTTTTTTATTTATAATGTCTTAATGCCTATAGCTATTGTTTATAGTTTTTTAATATTAATAGAATTTTATCAAACAACTAAAAAGCACACATTCTGAAATATTCTAGATAAACTTTAACATTGCTTATTATTACTCATCATAATTTTGCTCGAAATTGCTGTATAATAATTTTGTAACACAATGTTGAATTTAGTTGATCTATAAGATTAAAAAATTAAATGAAGCTTTTCTAAGTCTAAAAGGTTTTAAGTTTTATATACTTTGAACTTAAATTGCCTCGACAATATACATATTTTATACTTAGCTATATACTATCAAAGTTTTATTTTACATTTTAACTCAATTATTTGTTTAGAAAAAATTTTATATGACTGAGAATTGTTAGCTTTTCACTATTTTTAATATAACATTTTTAAGTAATAAAAATTTTGCTGATATTTGATTCGAACTATTATACAAATCTTCTAATAAATTAGTAATTGTAAACAGCACGTTAAAAAAACTAACAGCATAAATAAGTTATAACCTCTTACAAGCAAGTAATTTATGTTTATAAATAGATTTAATTTTGAAACATTTTATTATTTCATAAGTGAACCCACATTAACTTAAACTTTTTTATTTCAAAGTTTTTGTTTCATATAAATGCAAGTTTAAAATTCGTGATAGTTTTGTTAGTTTACAATATTATTATAATTGTTATAACAAAATTATCAAACTAAAAAACAAACTTTATAATTTTTTTTATAAGTTGTTGTTAAGTTGGAGTTTTTTTACTGGTTAAACTTTCTCTTTTACTTTGAACATAAGAGAAAAGATAAGCTTAAAATATTTATACGGTAAAATGAGTTTGAAAACAGTTTTGCCTTTTCAAGTTAAGTAGCGTTTAATTTTTAATAAATAATATGCTACTACCTAAACCTTATGCTATTTAATTAAAATCTATTTATTTAACACAAAATATTTTTATTTTTTATATTGAGCACTAGATTGCATCTTAGCATGTGTGTTTGAATGTTATTGCGTTGTAGAAACATTAGATTTAAAATAAGGTTTCATTGTGATTAGTTTATTGTAAATAAATACTTTAAAGATTAAATTGTAAGCATTATTTTTTAAGGATAAAACAGAACTATATATGTTTTAACCCAAAGCTCAAAATAAATTTAATTATAAACAGGCGACAATCGGAATTGACTTTCTATCTAAAACTATGTACCTTGAAGATAGAACAGTTAGTTTCAATTTTTATTGTTGTTTTTTTGTTATCTATAGATTAAAAATTATGTGTATAATTCATTTCACAAAAATCAATTAAAGTTCTTATTTTTATTGCAAGGTTTATATAACAACTATTAGTAAGCTCATACATATATGTAACATATAATTTTCTGCATTAATTAAATTTTGTTCTATAGATGTTTACTAAATTCATTAAATTTTTTAATGTAGTTTTGAAGATAATTTTTATCAAATACTTAATTATCTGTGAGTACATAAACAAAAAAAAGTTTTTAGAAATAACTAAAATGTTTATTTATTAAAATATAAGTAAATATACAAAAGAAAATTAATCATTTTCGTTTTAAATACAAACTTTTAAAATAAGTTAAATTAGTTTGACTCTTTGTGCGATCATAGTCTTTAATGATAAAACACCACTTTAGTTTAAATTATTTATCAAATAAGTTATAAAGTAGTTAATTTTATAATATATAAATTTTTTGTATAAGTTAAATTATTTCTAAATAAAGTTTGTACAGTTTGAATTGAATTGTTCTATACAAATTTAGTAGTTTAAAAATCTACAACATTGGCTATCACATAATGACAATTCACTAATAGTTATATAAAAAACAGCTTTAAAAGTTTTTGTGTTTTCTATCAATATAAGTAAACTCGAGCTTTTTTGTATAAATCTAAATCAAACCTAAGTTAATAAACTAAAAGTTGTTAGTAGTTTTGACTAAAGACAGAACTTACTAATATGTTATTAAATGTGAAGTTAATATTTTTTAGGAACAACAGTTTTTTAAAGCACTAAATTTATAAAAACTAACGAAGTTTCTCTATGCTGTAAGTATTCAACCCAGTTTTTATGAAACTTATGGAACGTGATCTTCATTTTAAGACAATTGTCATTAGTTCAAATTGCTTTGTAGTTTAATTTTGTTTTCTATCAAACTCATTTTGTTCGATTTTTTGTTAGAAAATATAATAAATAAGTAATATTTTCAATATTTTACTCTTAACTACTAAAAACGTTGTTTAAAAATCAAACAGATGTGGTATAATGTTATTAGACAGTTTTAAAGAGTTTCTAAGGAAGTAAACTATCAGTTTTAAATTAAAGCAAGATGCTTAGTTTTATATGATTTAACAATTTTTAAATGCTAATGTTAACTTTTATTAGATTAGTTTAAAAACACTTTATTTAAAGTATTTTTATATTGGTAAAAAATAACTTGTACATTAGTTAAGTTAGAACAAAATTTTAATTATTGATGATTTCAAACAAAGTTTAATTGTTCCCAACGTAGTTAGCCTTAGCTGATAAGAAAAGCGTTTTTGGTTATTATTTACTCAATAATTATGACATAATTTTCTATTTTTAAAGTAGTTTTGTAAGTTGAATAAAGCCGCAGAAATATGAGCAAACAAAGTAGCAGTTTGTTGTAAATTTACACAAACATTTAAATTTAATTTTATAGTTTTAAGACTAAATGTTTTAGAAACATCAGTTAAAAACCTTTTCAACGGTCATTTTAATAAATAAAATTGTTGTATATAATTTTTTCAAAGTCATCATTGCTGTTGAAGTAGTTATTTACTCAATGATTCAGTTTTCATTAAAGTGTGCTAAAAAAGTTCAAGTCAAAATCACCTTGTATTTAGTTTTTAAAGTTTAAAAATGCAGTCATAAAGTTTTGATTGAATTTTGTTAAATAAAAATAGTGCTAAGTTGTAAGTTAGTATACATAATATTTAAACTAAAAATTTCAAATTAAATGCTTATATTTGCATTTTTTGTTTGTTAAAGGTCAGGGTTGCCATTGGTTTTTGAAAAATTTCTCCATGTTTTTAAAACTGCTTTTTTTTGGGTCTATTTTTAGTTTAAGATATAAAACTGTGTTAAAAACAGATAAAACTGTGTTTAAGATACTGTAAAACTGCTTTTAGTCTGTTTTATAATAGAAAAAAATTTTGATGATGACAAATTTTTTTTATCAATATTTTTTGTTTGTCTACAGGGTTGCCACTTTACCTGGAAAAACCTGGAATTTGAGAAATTTCGAAAAAAAAAACTGGAAAAACTGTAATTTTTAACAATTGTTACATGTTAAGAAGAAAAATTTTGTTTTACACCAAAAAATCTATCATATAGATAAAATAATTTGTCATCATCAATTTTTTTTTAAACCCATTTGAAGTAGCTTTACAGTATCTTTTCAATGTTTTTATACTATTTAGCACAGTTTTTTTTCTTAAACTTAATTTGAAACTAAAAATAGACCCAAAAAGAAGTAGTTTCAAAAACCTGGAAGAAATTCAGAAAACTTGAAGAAATTTCTCAATACCAGTGGCAAACATGTTATTTTTGTCAGATTTTTAAATTTTCCTTTAGTAATTATTAGTTCTTAATGTTTAACACAGTATTCAAGTAACTACAATATTTAAAAAACTAAATTAAAGCTGAATAAGAACTAGTATATTATATATAATCATTTAAAGTTAACTCATATAAAACTATTTAGATTAGAAACAAATTTTGTTCCTTTAGATAGTTATTTAATTATTGAGTTTAATTACAATACTTCTAAAAGCAAATTGTACATTTAATTATTTGTGGTTTGTAACCACGGGATTATCAAACAACTATCATATTTTAGAAGTCAAATCAAGGCTGATAACAAAAATACTATGTGCTATAATTTATAGTTAAATCATATAATACATGAAAAAAATCTCCTTGTGTTTAAATAATTTATTACCAATGAAAAGTATGAATCGATAATAAGTACAAATATAAGCACATTACAATATAAACATATATAATGAAATGAGCTACAGTTAAATCATATCATACAGTTTAACAATTACAGTTGCTATAATTTATAGTCAAATCATATAATACATGAAGGAAAAGTGTTAAAATAATTTATTAACAATAAGAAATATGAAACTATAAAAAGTATAGTAAACACACATACAAACATTGATACATAGTAAAATGAATCACAGTTTAATTATGCTACATATTAACAAAATAATGCTCAGGTTCGTCTTCAGTTGTGGGACACGGCAGGGCAGGAAAGATTCAGGAGCCTGATACCGAGCTACATAAGGGACTCCACTGTTGCTGTTGTTGTGTACGACATTACTAGTTGGTTATACTTTTAATTTTTGTCAATATATATATATATTAGTTTTGGTTTATTGACTATAACTCAATTAAGCAATAAAGTTTTACTTAATTATTTTTTACTTGTTTGTACTTATTATTTTTAACAAACAGAGTTTCACTTTTTACATATTAATTTAAAAGTAATAATCCCTATAAGTATTTAGCATATACTCTATATAATCAAGTTTAGTGTTTTTTATAAATTTTTTAATTGTTTTTGTTATTATTTGTTATGATATGGTCTTATAAATTGTTAGATTGATTAGAAGTTTAAAACTGTAGCTTTGATTTTTTTAAGTTCTATACCATCAACATTGAGATTCAAGTTGAAATTACATTTATGTTTAACTTTTAAGTTTGTTTTACGACTTTCAAAGTCATTCGTTTTCAACACTTTAAGTAAAAAATAAATCAAACTGAGTAAACAAAATAGAAAAGATAAAAATAATACAACATAATACTGTAAAATCAAGTTTAAAATCAAAATTGTTTAGCATAAAATAGCTGTGTAAACAAAATTAGAAACACTTTTTTGGTTGAATTTTTGGTGCGTGGTTGAAAAAGTTATTTAACTTTGTATTTTACATTATAAAGTATTAACTTTTATATCTTTTTTAAACTTTTAAATAACATTCATGTTCTAATTTTGCTTATTGATAAAAAAACAATTAAAACCAGTTAAATATTAAATACTCTAGTTTGAATTTAGTTATAAAGTAGTAAATAAGGTTTTTTTTCTTTCTACTAGTATTTATAAGATTTTAAAAACTATTTAAGACTAGAAACTTTAAATAGTCTTAAAGTTAATTTATTTTTAACTAGGCAACATCTTCTACAGCAATTTCAAACTTTATACTTCTTGTTTTTGTAAAATGTCAAGAAGACTCGTTTGTGTTCTGATTTATTTTTAGTAAATTAAAAAGTAGTTATGAAATAACTATAAAATTTCCGTATCTAAAACTCTATAAGATCAGTGTGTAACTTTAATTTGTGAGTAATGTATTTTTTTATAAAATAAATTACGGTGTTTAAAAAATTCAACTCAAGTAAAGTTTTATATAATTACAAAAAATAGATATATTATGCTTAGTATTCATAATTGAACTAAAGCCAATAATTAAACATATATTTAAATTTTTAACTGACAAAAATCCTTAACACTTCTTGTTGAAATTAAGTTACTTTATTTGGTTCTTATTAATGATTTTTCAAATGTACAATTTTTCAGACGTCAATTCATTCCAGCAAACGTCAAAGTGGATTGATGACGTCAGAACTGAGAGGGGCAGTGACGTCATAATCATGCTGGTGGGAAACAAAACCGATCTTTCCGATAAAAGGTTTTTTAATAATTTTTGATCACTTTTTCAGTACCAATGTTTGTAAAATTTGGATTGTTAATTCTTTATAAAAATCTATTGGTGATCTACTTAAAAAAAACTTTTTTAGGTAGATTTTTTTTATTATTTGTAATTTAATTTCAAAAATAGTTGAAGACCATTTATAAATTAGGTTTGCTATAAGTTTCGCTAACGAGGAAGTTATTTTTAAATACAAAAATACAGACAATTATAATTAAACTGTAGAAATCATTGTTTTATTATTATCAGATAATTTTGCTTAGTTTTATTGTAGTTTCTAAATTGTGATAATTTAATGCAAGTTTTTATGTAATTTTCATTTTTGTTAAATTTATACTACTTTTTTCAAGTGAAGAGTTTCTAACTCATTTTTTTTACACTAATTTAAATATTATTTTTAACTTGAAGAATTTTGATAAATGTGAATTTACTGCTTTTTTTTTCGTTTTTTAATAAGCTTAGTATTTTAGTTGAACAATGAATTAAAGTATCTGTATAGTACAATATGTTTCATTTAGTATTTTTAATAAAGTTATTAGATTAACACATTAAAGTTGATACTATCAAAAGTATTTTTTGAACTTTCATAGCTCCGTTGATATGTGTTAAGTTGTTAACACACAGAAACATGTGTTAGTGTTATTACTATAGTTAAAGAAAAGGTACTGTTTAAATTTGTTATTACTATGTATCCCATTGAACTTGTTTAGGTAGGATGTTTATTAGCAAACGATTAAGTTTAAATTTTGATATCAATTGTGTTACAAACACTATATATGCGATAATAATATTAAAGGCAAGTTCAAGTAGAGGAAGGTGAAAGAAAAGCGAAAGAATTGAACGTGATGTTTATTGAAACCAGCGCTAAAACTGGATACAATGTCAAGCAGGTATAAAAATTCGTTTAAAAATATCTGTGTTATTTTTGGATATTTTTTTCTATGTACTGTGCTTGTTCACTTATCCGGACAGTTTTAGTCCAGAAGAAAATTCATAAAAATTCAATATTAAACACAAACATTTTTGTGTGATACAAATATTGAAGCTTTCATGCTGTAAGAAAATTTTAAGTGATCTTATAAACTATTCAACTTAATTTATTAGTATGACTTAATAGAACTGCTAAAGCTGACATTCAAACTTTGTTCAAAGCAATGTTATTTTAAATATCACGAATAAATTTTTATTTAAAATTTTGAAGTTTTTTATAATTAATAAAATTCTAATACCAAGTTTTAAAAATAAATAAGACATTAAAAAAAAAACGAGTGCACTAAACATTAAAAATAAACTAGAAGTTTGTAAAATGGTAAAAAACAATGTACAAAAGTCTTTTACATTTAGCATAGGCAGGTCGACTTTGTACGAAATTTTGAGAAGTGAAGAAAAGTTAAAAACAATTAAACAGAAAATGAGGAACTGAGCTTTTATTTTTTGTGCATTGCACAATATACAACAGTATTATTTGTTGAAAAAAAAAATTTTTGTACCTATTCGGAAAAATGCTTATCCGGAGATATTTAATGAAAAATCTTGCCCAACATGTCCGGATAAGTAAATAAGCACTGTAAAAGTTCTAATTCTCACTTATTATGTATATAAACAAATAACATATGTTCTTTAGTTAAAATCATTATAACACATCAATGAACAGCTACTTTGGGTGGTTTTTAAATGTAGTGTAGTAAAATATTTTATTTCAACCAATAAGTTTTATTGGCAACAACTACTTAAACACAAACTTTGTTCGGTGTATAAGCTAAATTCTACACCGAACAAAGTTCTTTATTTTTTCCACAACTTAATGAAAAATATCCGAACAGTTGTTCCGTCGAGTTGCAGCGGCGCTTCCGGGCATGGAGAGCTCGCCTGAGAAGGAGAAAACGTTCATGGACGAGGTGGTGCTTACCCCGAACAGCAACCAGGAACCCGAGCCGGGTCAGGAGGGAATGTGCGGGTGCTGAACACAACAATGAAGTTCTATTGTCCAACACAAAGTTGTTTTCATGTTTTTAAAAGTTTCGATTCCCCGTATTAATAATAGATGTTAAATTTTTGATAAATTTTATATTGGTAGTATAAAGTAATTCACAGTCTTCAGCTGTTCTTTATTAGAAAAATTCCCAAATTATTTTTGTAGTAATTACTGCAACAGAGTGTTTTGTAAAATGTTTTTTATCCTACTTTAGTGCATGTTTTTACACTTTTTAACGTATTTACATTCTAACTTTTTTTTTCTTTATTTATATCAAACTAACTTTTACAAATCTTAAGTTTTATACAAAGGTTTGCTCCCGCTTTAACTTATTTCTTAAAAACTTTAGAAACTAATTACTTTGGTTTTAAGATCATAGTTAATTTTCAGAGATTTTATTTTTCATCTGGGTTCTAACTTTTTATATTTTATAATTAATATTACATTATGATACGCGGTTAAAATGTTAAAAAGTAGTTTTCGAGTAAAAGTACATTGTGCTTATTTTATTTTTATTGCCTTTATTTAGCTAAACATATCAGTTTTAATTGTTCTTGAAACAGTGTTTAAAATACACAGATAAAAAAGTATCTTAATTTTGAAGCTTATATCTGCTTAATAAATTTTGTTATATTGATCTACTTTGCTATGTTTATATATTTTAGAACATGTTTTAATGATCTCTATATTAAAAGCACTAATTTTTATCTAAACAAAAAACTAAAAAGTTCAGAATTTCTATTTTAAAAGGTTTTTCAAACTAAACGTAAATAACTTGAGTAAGTTTTATTTTAAGTTCGGTAAAACTAAACTGTAAATTAGTATTTAAAAATTGAGTAATAAGTTTGTTTATGGGCAGCAATAGAAATCTTGTATATTTCTAAAAATTATTGATAACAACTACAAACAATCGACTAAAGTGTTTGTGAAGGTAACTTTAACCACTCAGTGTAGAAAATTCTCAATGCAGCTACGTGCCCCGTCCTTAATGTATTATTTACGAGGTTTGAGCGAATTGCGCTCTACAAAGCAGTATTTGTTCGTCTGCAGCTTATATGAACATGTTTGAAAGTTTTCTGAAATATCAATTAAATTTACTAATACTTTTCAAACAAAAAACTGATTTATTTTATAAAAATGTTTAAGCTGTACTAAAAGGCTCAAATAATAATACTGTTAAAAAACTTACACAAAAGTTATGTAAAAATTTATCTGTAATCCTTTTATATTTTTGGCTTTAATAAAAGCAAAGCATATGTAGTAATTTTAAGTCAATCAGTTGTTGAAAAGTTATAGGTACACTATGCATAATCAACTATATTTTTACTATCAGTTTTTAGTAAAACGTTTACTGTACAGTTTTAAAAAATTAGACGGTTTTAGATTATTGTAATAAAAACCATCAAATATACTTGAACTTAAAACTTTTTCTTTTGATAAGTTATCGAGTGTAAAAATATGTATGTTTAACTTTTTGTAGTTACGTTTGTAGCTTGTTGAAAAGTTGACAAAAAACAGTGTTAAAATAAGTTTTGATGCTAGCAAAATATTTTTTGAAAGTTTTTTTCTTACTTATTTGTACTCAGTTTAACAAAATGCAGACAAAAAGTTGTACAACATGTCTAAAGTAACTTTTAGTTTTACGATGGTATTAGTTTACAGTATAACTTCCTTATAACTTTTGTTTTACAAACTTTTTATAATTAAACTATATTTAGTTTTTTTTGCGTACATGTACTATTATGTAACTTTAGTACAAAGTTTCTCATTTCTTCGAAAAAAAATTAAGGCGTAACTAAAAAATAATTCTTTATACAAAAACAAACTTTGATATTACACAAATATGACAGAAAATATATTAAAAAAAACAATAATAACTTTAAAATGATTAGTTTGTTAAAATACATCCTTTTTGATATCAGTTTATAAGAACATAAAAAATTACAAATTTCCTTATAGAACTAGCGTTTTAAAATGTCTATTAGTTTTAAGTAACAGTCTGTGACAAACAAAAAAGAACATTTAAGAACAAATAACTTTAATAAAGTTAAAATAAGATATTTAAATAATTTATAATAACCCAATTTTGAATTTCGTCTTATAGTGTTTTTTTTTTGTATAAGAATTTTGTCTAAAAAAAAAGTTACGGTAATATACTTCATCAATAGTAAACTATCATGTGTGTAATTAAACTTTTGATAACAAAAATGTTTTTCATTTATATTGTAACATGGCGTTGTAAAGGCTTAAGTTAAAAATTTCAAAGTTATCAAATTTTATATGTACCTTTCTTGCATTAATCAATACTTAATATATATTTCATTGAAGTAATAAAACGTTTTTAATTACCAAAACTAAAGCAATAAAATTAAGTATATATGTATAATTATAAGTATATTATTAAGTATATACATATGTATAAATTTGTACAATTTACTAGTTAAACGTTATAAAAATACTTGAACATTTTTGTAATTGTAACTGCTTAGGTCTTTTGATAAAGTAAAGTTTTTATTGTCGTTGTATACTTTTATTGCTTAATCATACTGTTATTTTATTTATAACTTTAAATTTTTTTCAATAGAAGAAAATGAAGACATTCTGTTTCGTTTTTTTTTTTTTTGTTCAATTATTAATCTAAAAATAGTGACTGATTTTTATTTGTTTAAGATTTAAACCTAAGTTGACAATTTTTTTCTTAATTTACTTTACAATTTATGTACAAATTACCTTGTTTTAAACTAAATTTAAACTGTTTTTTAAGTTACAACGCTGATATGTATTTAAACTTAAACAACTCTGCAGAGTATAAAACTGTTAAGTACTTAAGGCTCTAAGCTAATGTTATATAACTAGAAATTTATGTTTGAACCTAATAGTGGATTCTAATCTTAAAATAGTTTTTTCAGGTTTCAACTAAATTTAAATTTATTTAATCCAGAAGTTTGCAACCTAAGTCAAAGACCAGTATCTTAGAAATAAGTCTTCAACGGGCCACTTTTATTTAAAATAGTAATTAAGTTGAAAACAATCCTAAGCTGTGATAAAATAGGTACTAATGAACAACAGGTAATTAGAAATTTCTAAATGTATAAAAAAGATATAAGTTTTTATTACACTAACATATTTATTTTATTAAAAAACATACGTTTTTGTTGAAAAGTACATCGTTGTTCGCATGTTTTTGCTCGCTACAGTTTGTCGACCATTGGTTTAGCTTAAGGTTTAATTATCAAATAAAGTCATGATATGTAGTTAAAACCAGGGTCAACAGTTTTTTTTTAAGAATAAGCAAAATTTACTGAAAAACTTTGTTAAAAAAAAAGCTATATTGGTCACGGTAATTTCAAAAGTTTCAACTAGTATATTTATTTTATTATACAATAAACATCAGCTTTATACAGCTGCTTCGTATACGAGGTATTTCTATCTCATATATTCCTCAGTAAAGCTGTTTAAAAAAAAATTTTACAGAAATCTAGAATTTAAAAACTTTACAAATATTATGACGTAATAATAATGAAGGTTGATGTGCAGTAAGTTAATTTTGAAAAATACGCTGATTTTAGTTTTGTTACTCGTTGAAGAAATTGTGCATTTTAAAGTAGTTTAATAATTGATATCAAAACTTTTGTAAATTATGGAATGGAAAAGTTGCACTAAAAATGTTTTAAACTGCTCGTGTGCGCGGCTTAATTTTAGTTTGGTTTGAGATTTAGTTAAGTTTAATTTTTCTAAAAAATATTTTTGAAAATGAATCCATTTATTTTGTTTTTCGGTCTTGTTTGATTTATCAATTTCGATTATTTCTGAGTTGCAAAGTCTGAAGGCAAATTTAGATTTTGTCCTTATTAGTATTTCCCATTAAATTTTATATTCTGTGTTGTTATCTTTTGAATTCCAAGTGTAGTTTGCCAGTTTTGTTGTTTGTTTGTCTTTTGTTAATGTTGTTTAATCAAGATTTTTAACTTCTGTATCTTTGTTTAAAACTGTTTCCCGTAGATTTCACGTACTGTTGTTCTATAGATTATAGGAGTTGGTTGTTTAAAGGGCAGGGTTTTCTGCGACAATTGCAAAATTTTTCTTTTGTGTTACTTTTATCGTTTGTACTTTTTATGTTTGAAATTTTATTGAGTGTGTTAATATTGTGCTTATAAAATTACTTGTACAACTGTATGATATTTTAAATTTGTTGCGATTTAATTGTATAGTTTTCATCAAAGGATGTGTTAATTAAATATTTTTTGCCTATTTTGTAGCTTACAGTTAAACTAAACGGTAGGTTGAAGAATACTATATATCTTTTTCTTTATCTTTTATTTCGAATACAGAGTCATAAACCCAAATAAATAACCTCTCCCCAACTACTTAAAAAACTTGACAGATAAAATCAATTCAAAAAACACGAAAACATTCTAAAATAAATCAATGGAAAAACACAGATGAAGAAATTAGCTGGTTCGAAAATTGACAAAAACTAAAATTTTATGAAGTTCAATATTATTAAGTTTTGTCTAAGTATAACTAAAAGTAATTTAGTTTAAGTATTAGAATTTGCTGAATACTTTTATTCAATAACAAACAAAGATAAGAATCCAATAACTCAATCAACTCTAACACATAACAAAAAATCTAGGAAAAAATAAGTTCAAACCAGTTATTTAATGTTACCATGGGATCATTTAAAGGGGCAGAAATCTGCTATTTAACAGGACTATTTTGCTGAATGAAATTTAAAAAAATAGATTTTTACAGAAAATGAATTTGGATTATATAGAAACGGACTAAACACTGCCAAATACTTAATTAAATTATTTAAACAAAATTGCCTAAAAATTAATTATTGAATCCGGATTATTCCAAATATACTTTTTAGATGTATCCTTGAACATATTAAACTCAAGTTACCAACCCTACAATAAACCGAATTCACCAATTTTATACGAAAACAACTATTCCAATCCCCGTTAAGTGCTAAAACAACAACCTGAAATAATAAAAATAAAATTCATAAAACTTTTTAACAATGAAGAATGTTTTAACAATATAAAAAGTGAATAACAAAAAGCATTATTACATCCAATAACAAAAGACACTTTAAAGTACGACGAGACCATTCCATCACAAAGAAATAAAGTATAAAGAAAAAATATGCATTATTTTTCAATCCACCGTTTAGTTTAAGTGCAAGCTATAAATTAGGCAAACAAATATTTAACTAACACATCCTTTGATGAAAACTATACTTATAAGAAAATATTCCATCGCAACACAATTAAAATATTATACAGTTGTACAAATAATTTTAGAATTACAATAATACCAAATAGCAATAAAATTTTGAACTAAAACAGTATAAACGATAAAAGTAACACAAAAGATAAACTTTGCAATTGTCGCAATGAACCCTGCCATAAAAACAACCAACTCCTATAATCTATAGAACAACAGTAACATCCAATAAAGCAACCAAACAGTACGTGGGATCTACTGATAACAGTTTTAAACAAAGATACAAGAATTAAAAATCTTGATTCAACAACATTAACAAAATACAAACAACAAAACTGGTAAACTACATTTAGAGTTTAAAAGATAACAAAACAGAAATAAAGTTAAGTGGGAAATGCTAAACAGGAGAAAATCAAAATTAAATGCAAAAAAGACCCTAGCAGAACAAGTTCACTGGAATATCTAACAATAACAAATTAAACCAGTAACATTTCTTTATTAAACTAACACATGTTTCTGTGTGTAAATAAGTTAACACACTTCAACGGGGCTCTATAAAAATATATAAACAATTATCTATATAATCTTTAAAAACACATAAATACACCTACTTTAGCTTCTATTTTTTCATTGCAGTATATATACTAAAGTAAAAATATAGAACAAATATAAAATAGGCAGCATAATATACTCTCACAAGCAAAAATAATCGAACTTGTAAGTTTTTATTATTTATAAGAAATGAACTTTTTTTTAATTTTATTTGAAGCTTTAGGCTTAAAAACACGAGAAACTTTTGCTTCGAAACATTTGGCCCATGGTTGCCGAACCCTTGTTTTAAAAATTAAACTGCATAAGTTAAATTTCCGAGTAAAAGTATATATTTTTTATTGAGATATTTAAAAAGTGTATAACTTAAAGTAATTAACAAAACAACTGAATAAAAAAAAACAATTGTCACTGTTATCAGAGCTATAAATAATCTTCAAAGAAGGTTAAACTAGCAATAAAGTTCAATTGTTTGGTAGGTTGATCGCGGTTTGTTAAACAAATACTTGATTTATAATTTAATATTTTATGGTGAATCAACATACTTTATTGAAGACCGTAGTTTGGGTGATTTACAATATCAAAAATAACCAACACCTTTATACTTTTACATGGTTACACTTTAGTTTATTCTAGTAACTGTCATTTAAATAATCTATGAATGTTGGCCTTTATTTCACAAACTTTATAAAATATTGTTTGCTTTAAACAATTTTAGCTTATCAGCTTATTTAGTGTTAGCAAATTATTAAATCTATTTAATGTACTATTTAAACATTTTCAATAATTTGCTTCAACAGAAAACACTCAATTTTAAAAACTTAGGTTTTTAAGAAGCAAGTAAGATGAAAATTTAAAAACTTTGGCTTTTTGAAAAAAACTATTCTTTTCTACTTCCGTTAGAGTTAATTTAATTTTTTAACAGATGTGTTGTCTATTAAGATGATATTACAATAATTTTTTTGTATGTAAAAAACATACAAGCACAGAATACTTTCTATTCAACACATGGTTGTATATACAAGTATCTTAATGACTAGGTGTTAATTTAAAAAAAAAACTGTAAAAGACTGTATTTTAAGAGTTTTTTATGAAAAAGATAAACTTTTTTATAAATATCTTTTCTAACCAAAGGCAAAATAAGTTAGCAAAAATAAAGAAATAGTAGCTAAAAGTATAACTGTAACTTTTACTTAAAAAGAACTTGAATCTTATTGCTTATAAAGTATGCTTTAGCTAAAAACTGCATCGCACTTTTACAACCCCTAATATATTTTAATACTCAAAGTTATAGAAAGAAACATTTACAAGTTCTAATTAGTCTAAAAGATTTGTTTTAACTTGAAAAATATGTTGAATATCTTTAAGGTTTTTATATTTTTCTTACTTATTTTAATTAGATTTGCAACTTTAATATACTATTTGGAAATGCAGGTTTCTTGGTTGTTTATTTTAGATACTCCTTTGTTTTATTACACCAATATTTACCACAGTATTTTACATTAATAAGCGTGGCTTATCTAATTTAATTCTTTTTGTTTTAAATAAATTATTTAAAATCGTTTTTTACATATATGTATCTATTTAAATATTCAACTAACCAAGGTTTTTTTGCAACTGTGTTATATACAAGATATTTATAGCTCCAACTTTATTTATCGAGCACTATTGACCAAAAATTAAAAACAAAACTATAAATAGTTGTGTACATGTTCATGTTTAACTGTAAAATTAGGAACAGTGAAAAAATATAATTGTACAGTATTTAAGGTCTATTTTGGCATATAGTGGTGACCTTTCCTATAAATATTGAAAAAATAATTTGTAATTTCTACTGTGACGAAAATATGTGTTCTATCGTTAAAATGAGTTTAGTTTATTTTTTTTACACAATTTGAATAGTTTAGTTTTTTTCCAAATTGTAAATTTAAAGGTTTCAAGACTTCAACACATTTTTGGTAATAATTTTTTTTATGTGAAAAAGCTTACTTCTAAAATGCTTGAGTAAACTCATTATTCAAATAAGTAGTACATAGAAAGTGAACTATTAATAAGGAAGCCAGTAGTTTCCAGTACCGTTTAGTTTTAAAATTGTTAAGTCGTTGTTTATCTTACTTCCCAGTTTAAAAATTTTTACTTACTAGCGAGATATGTCCTCAATTTTTAAGATATAGCTTGTTATTGTTTTATTTTTAGGCATGAAGACTTAAATTAAACTATTATACTAATTAGCTTCTAACTTTAAATTCAGCGGTTACAAACTTAAAAATCTTTATTTTCAAAGTCACTAAGCAAATAGAATAATCTCAAGAACATTTTCTAACAATAAAAGAGAATAAGTTACTGTAAAATACACATGAGTACCTATTAAACCATAAAAAAACAACTGCAGCCCATTTTGACTTTTTTTTACAAAAGTAGACAAACTGCGACCCGCGGGCCAAATGCGGCCCTCAAAGTCAAAAATTGCGGCCCGCGAGCTCCTTTTCAGCCAGAAATATACATCTTAAAAACAATAAAAATTAAATATTTTGTAATAAAAACTTGCAGTTGGGCTTTAATTCAACAAATGCTCTTTATTAGTGCTGTAATATTGCTCAATTTATAATATGTTTGATCTTTAATGATATTATTCTACTGATTACTACAACTTTTTTTAAATAAATGTGGCCCTAAAGTTTTTTTCTAATTAGTCTGGAGTTACATAAGGCTGCCGACCCCTGCTTTAGAAGAAAGGTATTATGTTTGTGATCATTGTAAACTTCCATATAAATACAAATAAAGTTTTAAAATTGGTGAGCATAACACCAAACTATTCGGAAGCGCAAATTTTGCTGAAAGTTCTAAAAAAAATAACTTAAAGACCTTTATTAACACCTAGTAAATATAGAATATAGTTACTTTGACTACTTCTGTGTGATAAGATGTATTGGCATGACATCTAGGTATATAATAAAAAGAAAAAACGAAAATTTACCAAATATTAAAAAAAAAATTAGTTTAATATTTGTGTTTAAAGTGTTTTATAACAGAATAACAATTTAAACTATAGTAACCTCTCGCTTATTTACGAGATATGAGAGATCGTAAAGATACGAGATGTACCAAATACACTTACTATAATGGCTGATTTTTGATATTGCTTCTAGTTAAAAGCAGACTGGGGACTTTCCCACTATTAACAACTTTTTTACTTTATTTATAAGTTTGAAAACAAAAGATAAAAATTATACATATATAAAAACAAGATTGAAGTTTATGTAAAATAATAAAACATATAGAAAAATTTTACTAACTTTAATAATAGGTAGATTTTATCTTTATTTATATGTGACATATTTTATACTTGACGTTTATATTCTATTCTACTTAGCAAATTCAATTTATAGTAGAGCATTTTTTTACAACTAATAAATGGTGTGCTGTCTGTATTAAAATTTGTTTCTATAGCCTTTTACAAAAATATGCCTTTGGTGCTGTAATGGATTTATTCTTTTGACAACAATATTAAAATATAAGAAAAATGTTTAATTAAAATTGTTTATGTTACTACATTTTTTTTTAATTTGACCTTTGCCCACATATGACTTGTCTTGCATTTTATATAGATAAATTAAAGGATTATTTGAGTAGAAATGAAATTTAATGCCACAAAAGTTTTGATTAGGAAGTTTCATTATATATCTTTTTTAGATGTTTTTTTCATATACAGGGCAAGAGTGCTGTATTATTTATTTGTGTTTTAAACTCTCATTATTTCATTATACTTTCATTATTTAACAAAGTCATATTTCTTTCAGAATTTTAATTTAATCTCTTAATATTAACAAAATTTCTGATAAACTGAGGTATAACTAAATGTTTTTCAATTAGTCAAGGAACATAAGTTTACAAAGTCTAAAGATATAGAAAGGTGATTCAGCATTTGAAACACATTTTAAATTAAAAATATACAATAAACCTAATTTGTGCAATTAAAGAAAAATATATTTTTATTTTTTCATTATTTTAGAATTCTAAAATGCGTAACTAAACGAGAGTGCGTAACGTCACGAGTGCGTAAAGATGGGAGAGGTTACTGTATCTAAAGTTTAAACGTCTCTCCAAACGTTCCTCTACCGCATATTTTTAACAATTCAATTAGTTAAGTGATTTTAGGGCTCAATTTTTTTCAACTTTATAGCGTCTTTGGTTACAAAATTACAAAACCATGTGGTATTTAATTTATAATTTAAAAAAAGTCTTTAATTTAACATACAACTTTTTATAAAGTTAATATTACTATTTAGATTTTTTTTAATATTTAATTAAAACAACTCCAAACAAACTATTAACTAAAGACTTTACTTGAAATTGCATTTACAAATTAAGTTTTAAATTCAAATGTATTTCACAAAATTCTAAAACAAGCTAAACTAGTTTTAACATTATACATGTGTAATAGTGTTTAAAAAATCATAGGTAAAAATTCTTTCGTTAAACTCATTTCAAAATAAAGTTGAGTTCGTCATAATAAATATACAATGGTATAACTTAAACCAGAGTTTCCCAAAGTGAGCGGTACCGCCCCCCTGGGGGCGATTTTAGTAAGTCAGGGGGCAATAATTAATAAAGGGGCATAAGGAGGGGGAGATTTTTAAATTTTTATTATTTAGCTTGCTATTTCACTAATTGTTGCTTGCTATTGAATATTTTACCCTGAGGTAAAACTTAAACAAAAGAAGTCCATTATTAAGTGCTTAGGACTACTATTTTCAAGTATATTACATATTTTTATTCATGTCTTTTACCATTTAACAACTACATAGGTCATAGATGAATGAGACTTCTCTCACCATTTCATAACCTGACATATATGCTTTTTGGGATCATAAATTTATTATAAAGACCTTTGTTATCTATTATAAACTATCACCTTTTAATATTTCCAATTGTTTTTAGGTAGACTATGTCATTTAGTTAGACTAAATATCAAACTATATTAAAGTCAATTTTTCAATTGAATAAAAGTTGTTGTATTTAATTAAGATATATTTTGTAAGTTATGTTTTGAAATCAATATTTTTTTTTTGAGCTAGCAGTACTAATTAAAAAAACGTAACTTTTGATTATCATGTATTCATATGATAATCAAATATTTTAAGTATAGATAGTGTGGGTAGCTGTCAAATTTGCACGAGCGTACAAAATTGTACGAGGGGACAAAATTGGACAAATGCACAAAATTGCACGGAAATACTTTTGCACGAAGGGATTAAATTGCACGGAGTCATTTTTGCAGGGGTGTATTTCTTTTTTTACTAATTTATTTTTTTTAATTACTATCACTGTTACCCCTAACTCTTACCCTCGGTCGGTAGCTTTTTTTTTTGTTTTTTTTTTTTAATTATATCTTTTTTACTTTCGTGAAAAACTGACCTTTGGTGCAAAATTGTCTTTGTGCAATTTTGTTCCCTCGTGCAATTTTGTCTTCGTGCAACTTTGACCCGTTCCCATGTAGTATATATGCAAATTAGTTATTACTAAAATTATTTGATTTCAGATGGGTAACGTATGGTCCAGATCCGGTCAAATTTCGGCCCGCTAAATAATTAAAAAAGTACTTGTGCAAAACAAATAAAATTTAGATTTTTGATACTTAATATTCTGAAATACGCATTCAATAAGGTTTTAAGATCACAATAGCAATTCCTCGATCACAATGATGCTTAGATCATTTTATTAGTATTTTGCTCAAGTTTTTTAAATTTTCTTATATGTTAGTTTTTTAAATAAAGCAGCCCGCAAGTACATTTTTTTAACAAGTCGACACTAGAAAGGATTATTTTAGTAAATATGACTTTCTAACTAAAAAAGTTTTCCACCATTAAATTAAGGGATTCAATAGTTTTAAAACAATTCATATTTGAACAGAATTATAATAAAATAACTGGAAATTGTTTTCTCAATTCCAGTAAATTACTTTGAACACAGCCCAAAAGTGCGTGCCTCAGAAGTACCAGTCTAAGTTACATTTCAAACATAGCTTTTTTGGCTCAAAAGTGCGTACTCAAGAGGAAAATTACTGTATAAAATCATGGGGCGATTTTTTTTTAAATTTCTGAAAAGGGGGCGATTTAGTAAATGGGAAACCCTGACTGAAACTCACTCAAATAAGTGCAAGAAAAAAAAAAACAGTAAAATTTCAACTGAAAAATTTTATTATTTCATTAACTCAGTACTTGAATGTTTATAAAGTTATTCAAGTATTAATTAATTCAAACTGAGATGTTATAAAGTATTTAAAAATCTATACTATTTTTTTAGTACTAACGTTTACTTATTTATTACCTAATGTTTGTATTTGTATCCTTTTCAAAATTATGTAGTGCTTTACTAGTATATTGAAATAAATTGTGTTTCAAAGCAACATCTTATTCTAATTTCAAAAGTAGTTATTTTTACATCTAATAAACAAGCTTTTCTTTTTTATAACTTATAAGCTGTTTTACTTCTAAAATAAAAAAACCTACAACAGAATATAAATTTTAATTTTATAGTTTTAAGATTTAAGTTTCACTGTAAGCAACATATTTTATGTGAGTTTTAAATTTTATTACAGTTCATTTAAAAAAATTATATTACTTAACAAAATAAGAGCTATATAAAATTTTAACTAAATTTGGTTAAATGTAAAAAAGTTGGCAATAGAAAAGTCTAAAGTATAACAATGAATTAAAAAAAACCTTTATTTAAAAACTATAAAACTTATCTTTTAAAAAACTGCTTTTAAAATGGTTGAAAATGTTAATCAATTAAATAAAACACTTTAAAAAAATTATTATTATTTTAATAAAACAAACAAAATAGTACTTTTATAACCAGAATTACCTAATCAATATTGTAAGGAAAACTAATATCCAATATTCGATTTTATAAATACTTACCATTTTCCAAAGTTTTTATATTTCAATCAGTTCTTCAAAGAGTCTGTAGTATAATAATAAGTCATTCATTTAACGACCAAATAATTAATTAGCCTATTTAACTTATTTGCAATTTCGTAATTGGTATAACAGTTTTTTTAATCCAATATTACGATCTTAATGTAATCTAAAACACATTGAATATACGGTAGGGATAAATACAAAAAAAATCAGCAGTATCTTTTATTTTGTCGTTAAAAAATGTAAGTCATTAAAAAATATGTTTCTAGTTATAACTCTTTAAGCCTTATTGATAATAAACTCAGGACATTTAATTTAAAAATTTTAAACTAGAAATCTCAAATTAACAAGGTTACAACGAGTTTTATAAAGAGTAATTTAGAAACTTAAAAACACTATTGTTCCTCATTTATATTTAGAATAAGCTAAATGTTATTGCAAGTTTAGAATAATTTATTATTTAATTTAGTTAAATATATTTACTTCATTTCAAAAAGATTCTCACGTACTTTAAAAACTCATGACTTCAAAAATTTTTAATCATCAATATATGAATGTAAAAGATCATGTAAGTATTTTATGCAACAATTTTATAGATCAAAACAAACAAATTAAAAACTAATGGTAAATATAATTTCTGTTTAATTTTAAAACAAATATTGACAAATTTAAATTTTAAATTTCTAAATTTTAAAAACTGCTACTAGTAATATTTTAGAACAACCCTGTAAAATGAACAACTTTTTTTTTAATTAATTACTTTAAAGCCAGAAAATCAAAAAGAAAGTATCTCAAACTCAATTAATTTATATATTTCGTTTGTAGTTTTAATCAATTTTTGATTTCACGTAGCTTTTGTAAAAACTTAGATTTTAAATCAGAATTTATAAAGTGTTCTGCCAACTAGAGAAATATTTGACTCCAAAACAAATAACTGTTTAAAATTTTTAATAGAAATTAGTTTTAATGTTAAATAAATTATAACAAAACAACGACTTTAAAAGCATTAGTCAAAAAACCTATCTATGTTTAAAACTGTATTAACCGAGAATTCTTTATAAATATCATCAAATATAAAGATTTTAAAAGGTAGGAATTTTTTAAGTACTTAAAGCATGAAATACTTCTACTTAAGTAATAATTAAGAAATTTCTAGGAATTAAGATTTCGTGGTAATTTTAAATGTAACAAAATTTTTGAAACCTTTAAATTCAAGCATTTTGGCTTGCGACATTTCCAGCAGCAGTAGTAGGAATTTTATCTTGTTCAGTAACTTGTTCACCGCAGTCTTAAAAAAATTATTGCTTTAGAAAAAAAAAGAACTAAACCCATGAAAGTTTAACTATCCTATGATTAATACTTTAGTTAAGAACATTACTTGAAAAAACTCAATTAAGAAAATTTAAGGTATACCTTAGCATAAATTAACTTTTATATTATCTCTACTTTAAATTGAAACTAAGCCTGCTAAAAATAAGTTTTAAATATTAGGCAATAAAACTCGATTACTTTTTGTTCAGATAAGGTATAATTAATGGTTCATATTCTACAATCTACTTTTTGCTGGATATCAAACTAATAAATTTGTTACCTATTGATATTTTCTCCTCAGCCACATCATAAAACTCCTCATCGCTGACCAGGTCCGAGTTGTTTAAAGTTTCATCTGAGGGGATTTCCTTCACGTCTTTATTATTTAAATCTTCCTCGTCTTTTTTATTTTCTTCTTGATTCTCTTCAAATTTTGATGTTTTTTCATCGCCATCTTTGCGCGTTTCTACTTTTTGATCCGAACTGTTATCATCAAAACTTTCCGGGGCGTACAGACTTATTTCGCTTTCAGGTAAAACTTCATTCGAACTTTCATCTTTGCTGTCAGATGAATCACTCGTGTCTTTTTTTGTTTCGGCAGTTTCAAGACTTTCCTCGTAGTTTCTATTCGATTCGGTGTCAAGCGTTTTGGCAACGATCAACTTGAAACTTTCTGTATCTTTATCAGCCAAGTCAGAACTCACAGATTCGTTAGAAACATGTTCTTCATTTTGAGTTTCACGGTCACTAACTTCATTAGGGACATTGCTGGTCGAGTTGTCGGCTACTTTTATCTCCAAATCTTGCTGAACATTTTTGTTTTTGTCATCTTCGATAACAACTTTAGAAGCGCTGAAAAGTTGTATTATTGGAAAATAAGCACAAATTACAATAAAAACAAATTAGTTTACTTTTGTTTGTTTTTTTCTGCCATCTCTTCAATTTGCTCCCTCCAACTTTTCTCGGCTTCCTCCGCATCTGAAATTTTTAAATTAAATTAAAAATAACTATTAATTATTTTAATAAATTTTTTAAATGTTTAATTTTTCAAGAGTTGGTTTTAAGCGTCCAAAAACTCTTGGGAATTTAACTAAACTAAAAATAACCAAAAGACTACTTTGAACAATTAAAACAAAAATAAATGTTTATAATTCATTAACTTGAAAGATACATAGGTGTGCCTTTTTGATTTGTACCAGTTGATCTTTGATTTTTTGTTTTTTTTCTTATCTACCAACATTCAAATATTTAAAAAAATAGTATTTCTGAACGACACAGAACTACAAATTTAAAGTTTAATATTTTTCTAGTAGAATTTAACTTTTCACCTAGACATTTATTCATTTTAAAATTATTATATCATTATCACAACTTGATACAGTATTTCAAGATGCTTAAATAATATATCTATATAATTTACTTTCTACTAGTTAAAACTTAAGACTTATCTGGGAGTACTCTTACAAAATAAAAACTAAAAAACTTTACTCCTTGAAAATAACCATCTTTAACTTTTTTTAAAGTCTAACTTCAATACTTTTTTATGTAATAATAACAAATTTAAACATTATTCTTTCTTTATTACACTAACTCATGTTTCTGTGTGTTAACAAGTTAACTAAGTTATTAACCTTTATTTAATTGAATTTATAATATCTTGGAAACTAAGAATAAATTTTATATAAGAAAAAAATTAATACCTATAAATTCATCAAAATTCTCTTCTGTTTTGTTAACATCTAGATTTCTAAATTCTTTCTCCAAAACTAAGTTTTTAAGTAAGTTAATTAATCACGCGTTTAAAAAATTATTAGCATGATAACTTATTACATTTTTATTTAAAAATTTTTGAATTGCAGACAGTTTTTAACAAAAAAGCTACGCACAAACTAAACTGTTTTTCTTTTTGGGTAATTATTCTATCAGAACTAAACACAACCTTATATGCAACTTTTTTTACAAATTTTATCAAGTTGGTATTAATACTTTTTCAAAAGCTGAAATAATTTTCACAAAACTAATACATTTAGAGCTTTTTATTTTGTTTTCCGTTACCATACAACCATAAAATAATTTTGATATGTAATATATAAATTATAAAAACAATTGTGTTAAAGTTATAAAAAAAATATTTTTTTTTATAAACACCTTTTTCCTGCTGATTTCTACCATCTCCAGAATTAAAATTTTTCTTTTCTCTAAAATTTGATCTTTTAGGACGTTGGTTTCTGTGAAAATAATTGTTTTTTTTGTAACATTAAAAATATTCAAAACCTTTATCTACTGTTTATAACTTAAAATAAATCCTTTTGAAATAACATTAATTTAACGATGCAATTTAAGCTGCAGTTATAAAATTTCGGACATGCAAACTCACATAACATTTCTTCTATTGTTATCTTCATACTCATTTCCGTAATTGTTTCTATTTCCATTACGTTTGCTAAAATATCAAAACTATATTAGCTAAAGTAACTACAGTTTACAAACACTTTGTACTTAACTAGGGCCAAGTCAATTGAAATACCAACTTATACAAATCGTGTTTTCAACTGGTAAGAAGTTAAATTTACTTGTATAAATGTCTTTTTAAATCTACTTATACTCTAATTTAGACACCTCTGTTAAGACAACAAAAACATCGGCGAAAGTCTGCAGAGCAGAAGCCTGGACTCTTGTATGCCGTGAGACAAGCTCAAGTTTACAAAAGGGTAATGATCGAGTCGGTATGATCAACCCTTTTGTAAACCACTGTAAAGTATTAAAAATAGTAGATAAAAAAATGTTATTATAAGTTTATTCAAAAGATTGCTACTCAGCTAACAATATTTCACCTACATGGAATAATTTCTACTTTTATAATTTTTTGTTGCTAACAACAAAGCTCTAATGTTTTTATGCAAAAGAAAACTTTAACTCATGTAGTTGTTTTGAATTTATAACAAAAACAAACTTTTTTTCAGGTTTTTCCACGTCCCACTCGCGCTTCCACTTACCATCTTGCGCCTTCTGCCGCCTCAGCCTGTTCTCGTCGACTTTCTGCCGCTGCTGCAGCCAGTTCTTGTGTATCGTCCTCTGCCTCCCCGTCATCACGTCGCTGTTGTGATCCCTGTTGTTAAATCTTAGCTCATTTTATTGTGTATAAATATGTGTTACATTTTTTGATTTATTTTAGAACAATTACAAAGACTTTAACTTCTAGAGGAAAAATAATACGTTTTATTCTTTCAAGACTTTAATAAAAAAAAAAAATTTGACCGAAACCTAGTTTGCTAACTAAAATCCTGAAAGAGTAAAATATAATTTTTTATATCATATATGTGTGTTTGTATCTTTAGTAGTTTCATATTTTTCATAGTATTTGTACGCAAGGTGTTTTCTCCCCACCTGTACTGTTGCTGGTTGTACTGCAGCCTCCTGGGCGGCCTCGAACCCCTGTGCTCCCCCGGCCGGTCCCTGCTCGAATCGTACAGAAAATTTTTCGGGCTCTTCCACGGCGGGTCTTCGGGGTTTTCTGCGGTCGCTTTCTGGTTCTTTCGGTCGCTCGAGTAACTTTCGCTTTGATAACTCGAATTTGAAAAATTGCTGGCTTGGTCAAATCTTGCATCCGTGCTGCTTATTTTAAATAATAAAATTAATAAATTATATTGTTATAGTATGCTAGTAATGAAACTACTCTAAACAGTACAAAGTATAAAAGAGAAATAAAAACTCTTTGTTGCTACTTAAACAAGTCAAAACATATTTACTTTCTCTGATTTCTACCATTATTATGCTGATATTGTTGATTTTCTGGTCTTCTGAAGTCACCTTTTTCCCTCCTGGAATTTCTCAAGTACCTGCTCTGCATGACACGGTCTGATACGTAATCCGGGTTGACGTCCATGTAAGCGTTGGCGAACTTGTCTTCCTATAATTAAAATACTATTTGCTATGTTTTTTAACAATAAACAACTTTTTCCTGTCCACTTTAAGATTTACTTGTTCATCAATTTTTTCAAAATATAAGGAATTCATTAATATTTTATACGAAATACTGTTCATATATAAATCATTTATAAACTATATATATATTTCCCTAACAGTTATAAATTGTTATGTGTTATATATATACTTACAGGGTTGCCACTCTTTGAGCCAAAAAATCTTCCCTGAGTGACCGAAAATTTCCCTGAGTAACCTTAAATTTCCCTGAGTTTTCCTGAGTACTTTTCAAATCTTAAAAAAAAAATTTCTCTTCTAACACAAATTATTAATACCTCATTCTCATTTTTCTTCTTTAATAATAAAAGGAAGGTTGTATGTGTATGCTTCTGCATTAAATTTATGAAAAAAACTGTTTTCAAAAACTCAATCTTAAAAGGTTTAAACCAATTAAAAACTAAATTTTTGCACAACTTTGTGTAAACTTGTTAGTTAACTTTCTAAATAAAAGAATAAAGTTTAATTTGTTTGACATTTTAATTGACAAAATTTAATTATACTATACTAATAATTTCACATGAAGAACTCACTTAAATGCATACATAATAACTTCATTATGACTTGTATGTCTTTCCTAGCAACTGTTCTGAATGCAGTAAATAAAACTTAAAAGCTTAACATTTAGTAAAAAAACCTGCAAAAAGAAAGTTTAAAGAAATAGCTAAAGAAATATCTTATATCAAAGTACAACTTAATACCTAACAACTGATACAAAATAATCTAAAATTAATTTTTTTTTTATGTCTTTTAGATGTTCATACACAATCTATTTTAAATAACTGAAAACATAATTTTGATTTTAAAACAATTTCACACTACCTAATAAAAAAATCTTAATACTGTTTTTTTAAGTATGCAATTTCTAAATCAATAGTTTTAATTTTATTTTCAAGTTTATTTGCGTTGTCCTTAGCAGTTATTCCTCTTGCTAATAAATCTTTCATTGCTTCTAAATCAGACTGTTTGTTGGCATCTGCAGTATATTTGTCATAGTCTTCATTCAAACATTTGAGTTGCTTTGTAAGTTTACTTTTTTGTTCTCCTAACTTGCTCAAAGCATCACCTTTACTTGGAACATTTTTAGCAAAGCGCTGTTGCTCAAGATATGCAAAATATTGGGCCCAGAAGATTTTACAAATTTTAACAATTCAGAACTTAGTTCAACTGTGCTTGGTTCTAGACTGTTTGCATATAGATGATCTTTGATCATTCTTCGGGACCTTATTGTCATCTCTCCCATATTAGTTGATGTTACTTCCTTATTTAAGCTAAAGCCCCGTTCAACACTTGCCTGGCCATTGTGAAGCACAAAAACAGCCTCAAGGACTCTTGTTAAATCTTTATACTTGCTTGGGATATCGAGTGTGTCAAAATAAAAGGTGTCTAAACTGTGACTTTTTTCAAGAAAATTTTCAAAAAGTATTTGAGTGTTAGAAGAACTTAACAAATCAATGTATTGATTAATGCTGTCATCACCCTCTTTTGCTTTTAGTATCTTCATGCTGACAAGTTGTTGGACCAACCTTGTAGATTTAAAACTTAAAAAAACTACAATGTTAATACTAAGAATATTGAAGAACTAGCCGCAAGGCTAAAAAAATTCTAAATAACCACTTAAATAATAAAAATTACTACTTTTGAACAAAATATTGAAACTGGATTAACTAAACCTCATTCTAGATCTAGAAAAAAAATTCCCTAAGATTTTCAAAAACTTCCCTGAAATTTAGAGAAAAAATCAAAACTTCCCTTAGTTTCCCTGAGTTAAAAGAAAAAATGCCAAAATTCCCTGAGTTTCCCTGAGATTTTCTACAGTTTGAAAATTCCCTGAGATTCCCTGAGTTCCCTGAGTGTGTGGCAACCCTGTACTTAGCTTGGTATTGTTTAAAGTTTTAAAGACTTACACAAGAACACTAGTTAATAAATTAAGTAATTTTATATACACAAAATAAAATCAAGTACTAAAAAAAAATATATAGTGCATAAAAACATATTTATAACAAATTACAAAAGTGTTAACCTATTTTTACTTAGTTTCAAACAAAAATACAACCTACTCTTATGTTATTTATTCACTTAAATAATCTATATTAAATTTCTTTTATAATAAATAACTTACAAAAACCTGAATAAACAGTTCTATATAGTTTTCAATTTCAAAACATTCACAAATAAAAACTTGAATTAATTTCTCTTAATTTATACAGCTAAAATGATTAAATGGAGCAGCTTAAATAATACTTTTTATCAAACGAAAATGTTTTTTCTTTCTCACCCTTGAGTACTTAGATTGATGTTTTGTAGCTACCATCGAATCATTTTCAAATCTGAAATAAATAAAAAATGTTTTAACAAGCAATAGGCATGTGCATTAAATAAAGATAGAAGACTAGAAGTTCATCTTAGAATATTTATTTAATATATAAAGACTATGTGTAAAAAAGATGTTATTCAAAATATATAAAAATCTAAAATTATTCTTTGTTACTATTGATGTTAACTAGTTTATTATTTGTTTACAAACTATAAAAATAAAGTTATACAGAATTGAAATACTTTTTTTACATTCTTTGTAAACTAATAAAAAATTAAATTTATATTACTTTACTCTAAATCATAATTTATAATTTATCAGTCTATCTGTAATGAACAACTATTTCAGATTGTTATCGACATAATTTTGTAATTAGAGTTAAAAATCCTGCAAACTTTAATGTTGAGATATTTTTTGAAGTCTTTTTTTTATTAATATAATTAGTAATATAAATACACCTTTTTTAAATCCAAATTCTGTACATTTATTATAACCACATATTGAAAACTTTAATAAAAAAGCAATCACTTATAATAATTGTAAATTAAAAACTAAGAAAGTACAGCTTATATATATGCTTTATTATTATTAACATTATTTTTGTGGTTTATTGTGCAACATTGGACTCAGGCATTATACCACTTGAAGAGAAAATACATGAAGAGAAAAAATAAGACAATTTTTTAGTATCAGGTAGACAATGAAGTTTAAAATTTATAATATAAAATAAACTAAAACAAAAGAATTAATAACAAAAAGTACAGCATTGCTACACTTAAAGGCTAAAAAAGCCTGAATAAGTTTAAATTTATAAGAAGATTGGCAACAATAGTAAAATTAAAAAACTAAAAAAATAACTGCAAAAAAACATAAATACCTAAGAAAAACATTTTATAAACAAAATGAAAACCAATATCTTAAAAAAAAGTAAGATTAAATTAAGACAAGCTTAAGTTTTTCAAAAAATCTCTAAAAAGTTCAAAATAACCTAAATAAGTGTAAGCATATCAAATATTTTAAGCCAGCCTGGTTAAGCTTGACTGTGTAGCAAGCCTGCAATTGCTAATCTTTAGATAGTAAAAACAATTTGCACAGTTTTTTTTTTCGTTGAACTAACATATGTTTCTCTGTTTAAAACAAGTGTTAAACAATTTAACACTTGTTTTAAACAGAGTTCTGTAAAAAAGTACTTCTCGAATAGAATAGAAGATAAAGTAGGTAAATATGCCTATTACAAAAACTATAGCCATAATTACTATAAATTGAAATTTAGCAGCAGATAATATTAGATGAAATAAACTTGCTTTGCTAGGATCTGTATGTTAAGCATTAGTTTGTAATTTTGAACATTTGTAATTTATCTGTATATTTTTTTCTTTTTAGTAAACTATTTAGTTTCAATAAGCTGAGAAACTTACTGTATAAAAAAAAATAAATTCTAACAAAACGTTTTTCAATAAATTTTGCTTTATCAAAAATTTGGCATTGAACATACAAATATATACATAAGACTTAATTTGTTTAATTTAAAAACAAGTAACAATAAAACATAAAAATACTTCTTTATAATAGTTACATAATTGATAACTTAAAAACTTATAAAGTAAACTCTAGATGTAACAAACCACCTAAATAAACTTTTTTTTATAAAAATATCAAAACTTTTGGCAGAGCTAAGACATTTTCTTTCCATCAGAATTGCTTTTAAGGAAACCATAAATCAACAACAACTCATGTGACATCCTACAACTTGATTTAGTACTCATTAGAACTTGTTAGGCAGACATTGTGTCATTGTTGTATTAGTAAAACGAAACTTTATTAAGTACTTTTTTGCACTGAAGCATCAGCTTGTTAAGTCAGGAACAATATGACCCAGCTAAATCATAATAACGAAACTTTGACATTATCAATTTTCATTAGTTTTAAATTTATAGTCAACATTCAATTCTAAAAATAAATTAAGTTATTAAACAACAACACAACAACTCATTATGACTACCTATGCCTTCTAAGTTCTAATGAGGACAAAACCAGGTTGCAAATGTCACATAGATTATTGCAACTTATTTTTTTGATGCTTATTATTAAGTTAAGTATTATATGCACTTTCAAATACTATAAAACATACTATAAGTACTTAGTCAAGTGATTATTTTATAAATACATAACAAATGTACACTTTTTAAATATTGAAAACGTTTTAGTGTTTAAATAAATAAAAAATGAAATACAATCATTTTCGTATCAAAAAACATCAACATAAAATAAAATAAAAACTAACTGCTTTTCTTTTAGCTGCATCTGGTGCTTTCTTTCAATAATTTTGTTTTTCTCTCGAAGCATTGCAATTTTTCTGTCAACCTCATCCTCACTCAGCTTTTTTTTATATGACATTTTACACAATATTTAACAACTATATGAACTGCTATTTTCAATAAATATGTAAGTTTAGTTAGATCAAAAAATTAAAAATAATTAAATAAATGAAAGAAAACAAATACTTAACATTAGTAATTTCATAGTCTAAGTAAGTTTATCTTTACATAAATAAGTACAAAAACACAAAGTAATAAAACAATAAAAATAATTTTAAAAGGCAAACTTTTTGAGTTTAATTTTTGCTGAAATTTAAAAAAAGTTAATTAATTTTTTTGTTGCCTACTTTATAAGTTACCTTAAAGTTTAAATTTCTATGATTTTAGGTACTTTTAAAAACAGGGCTGCCACTCTTTGAGTTAAAAATCTGCTCTGAGTGACAAAAAACTAACCTGAGTCACTAACCTGTGTCCTGAGATTTATTTTATATATGTACTTTGAAAAAGTTTGGCTGTGGCGCAAACTCTAATTTTATACTAAATAATTAAAAGGAAGGTTGTACAAGTATGCTTCTGCATTAGATGTTCTTACTTATGAGAAAAACTGTTTTTGGAGATTAAACAAAAAGTCTATAACATTGTTTAAGTTTCTTTTACTGAAAACAAGTATTTATAAGCTTTGACTATAGGGTGGGGTAAATCATTTTTTTCACAATTTTGTTTTCTTGAGTTTTAACAAAGGTACAAGTTACTTTTCAAAGATTTTAAAAATTCAAAAAAATATTGATATAGATCTAGTCATAGTCGGAGAGTACAATAGGTTTCTTATGGGAGGAGAAAACTAAAACTTTATTGAGGGTACTTACTAAAACTTTAGATACAATTCGCAGTTGGAAAACAAAAACACAGGGAATATTACAAATTGATACTTTTGATACTTTTGCACAAAGACACTTTTGCATGAGCAGACAGTTTTGCACAGATTGAATTTTTTTTATTTAATTTTTTTCCTCTTTTACTATCTTTTTTTTTTACTATCCTGTTACCCCTAACCCTTACCCTGTTTAGAAGCTTTTTTATTTATTTTTTGTTTTATAATTTATTATTTAATTATTTATTATAATTGTCCCCTCATGCAATTTAGTAACCTCGTGCAATTTTATCTTTGTGCAGTTTTGACTTGTTCCCATCATATCAGCTAGATTGATAAAAGGTCTAATTTTTTAAACAAATTTTTATCTGAACTTATTTCACTTTTTTTGGTTGGTAGATTTGAAGAAAAAACATAATTTTAATTTAATCACAAATGAAGATATAACAAGGGTTTAATCAAGGATGTCCAAAAAAGCAGAGCTCATTAGAAAATCAAAACAAATATTTTAGTAAACAAATAACCTTGCAGCTTTTTCAGTTTGTAAAATATGAACAGCTCTGCAGTACTGTAAAAAATGTATTTATGGTTGTATACATTTTCATCAACATATACTTACAAATTAAAAACAAGCGTAAAAGTGCAAGTTTATTATAAGTGTAAAAAAACAAGTTTGCACTAAGCTATAAGGGTAGCTGCCAAAATTGCACAAACATACAAAATTGTACAAGTGCACAAAAATGCATGAATATACTTTTGTACAAAGGGTCACTTTTACACAAATACACTTTTGCAAGAGGGGATAAAATTGCACAAACATACTTTTGCACAAAGAGTCATTTTTGCAGTGGCAGATAACTTTGCATGGAGACATTTTTGCACAACTTTTTTTTAATTTATTTATTTTTTCTTCTACTGTTACCCTTAACCCTTTCCCTCAGTTGGTATTTTTTTGTTACTATTTTTTTTTACTAATCACTGTTACCCCTAACCCTTACCCTTGGTCAGTAGCTTTTCTTTTTATTAATATTTATTTTATAATAATTTTTATTAGTTATTTTTTTTTACTATCACTGTTACCCCTAAACCTTACTTTTGGTCAGTAACTTTTTTTTAATAAATCATTTTTTAGTTTTTTTTCTGCTGTTTTTTCTGTATATTTTTACTCTTGTGCAACAATGTAACTCGTGCAAAATTGACCCTTGGTGCATAGTTGTCTTAGTGCAATTTTGTTTCATCCTGCAATTTTGTGTCCTCGTGAAATTTTGTGTTCTGTGCAATTTTGTCTTTGTGCAATTTAGACCAGTTATAAAACTACAAAAATATTGTAAATCACTTATAGCAAATATACTTGTAAAAACATATGAATGATAAGGTTCCAAAAATCTAAATTAACACAAAATTCAAGATCAAACAGAAGTAGCTGTCAAAAAGGAAAAAAAAAACTTAGATCGAATGTTGCTGTATCATCAAACCTGGACAATGATAATTTTTTTTGTATGGTGCTTCTGTTGAGAAATAATCATGTAGTAACATGAGTAAGTTAATTATCCCTGCTGCACAAAATGTTAAATGGGTGTCAGCTACAAGATAGTTTCATGGGTTTTACTCTTAGAAATTAAAAAAAATCAGCCTGAGTTTTATTAAACTAGCATGAGCCAGCCTGAGTTTATGGAAATCTGAAAAAGTAGTATGATGGAAAAACTAAAAAAAAATAATTAATATCAAATACCAGAATAATTACAAAAGGACTTAATAAAAACACAACAAACATAACATTTAAGAAAAAAAATTCCAAGTCGTATAACACTAGCCTAAAATTATTATAAAATATCAAACTCAACTGAGTTGGCCTAAATGTGTGATAACTCTTAACAAGCTATATAAGTTTTATGATCTGATTATTGATATGTATTTAGATAAGATAAAGCAGTTTTACCCATGTTTCAGAGCAGGAAAGCTTGATATTTAAGCATGAAAGCTCAAAGAAAAGGCACTAAATATAAATTTTTAACAAATCCAGAAATGATAAAACAGAGTTATGAAGTTTATGTTGGCACCTATTTAAACCCACTACTGGTGAATCAGTTAAAGATCAAGTAAAAGAAAGTGTGATTAATTACAAATCCAATTGAAAAACAGTGCTTTTATATTTTTATGATTCCTACAGCAAGTAACAACCCGCTGGTCTTTATTTAACTGAAGATTCATAATGCACCAGGTATCCTTGAAATGCCAAAAGACATAGGCAATGACCATTCATTTTGCCAGGATGTAATAGCACAGGAATTATAGATCAATTAAAACTCTATATAACTAATATAGTCTAATTCTGAGCTTTAGAGTTTAATACTTTATTATTCCCATTTTAAAATGTTTTTTTTTTGAACTAAAAATTAGCTTAGGGGGATGATTTTAAGTTAAGATTAGTAAAAAATTTCCTTATATTGTATTCAAAAACTAACTGAAAAAAATTACCATTGCAGGAACAAACATAATAGTACAGTGGTTTTTCACTTACCCAGACATGTTGGCAAGATTTTTCTGTAACTGGTAAAGCATCGCAATTTTTCAGATAAGTACATAAAATCATTTTTTTCATATAATAATATAACTGCTAGATTTTATGCAATGCGTAATAAATAATAAAAGCTCAGCTCCTCTTACTACCTTAAACTTTAAAAAAAATATTTTCAAAATGTTGTAAAAAGTTGACCTGTCTTTACTTAACTGCTGCATCAAAAAAAAATTGAGTACATTGATTTTTCCTTTTTAAAGACTTCTAGTTTGTTTTCAATGGTGAGTGAAACAAGTTTTTTTTTATGTCTTGTTCATTTCTAAATCCTGTTATGTTGAGTGTGTCAAAGTTTTATAACTTAAAAATAAATAAAAAATTGTCATGCATCTCATCTCAAACAAAAAGTGTTTGAATTAACAACTTTTATAATATAGTTGAATTAACAATCAAACATAAAAGAACTATTATACACTATTTTTCTAAAGAAACTTAGAAATTTATTTAACTATCAAAAATAATTAAAACTTTAGAAAATATTTTAATAACATTGTTAAATAAAATTAATACTAATTTACAGTAACCTCTTGCATCTTTACGCACTCGTGACGTTACGCACTCTCGTTTAGTTACGCATTTTAGAATTTAAAAAAATTAATAATTGAATTTTTTTTTAATATTGCACAAATTAAGTTTATTGTATATTTTTATTTAAATTATGCTTTTAAATGCTAATTCACCTCTCTATATCTTTAGACTTTGTATGTAGTAACATTAACACTTTTTATTAAACATTTTTCTTATATTTTATATATTTTTGTTCAAAAGAAGAAATCCATTACAGCACCAAATGCATATTTTTGTAAAAGACTGTAGAAACAAATTTTAATATAGACACCACACTATTTCTTAGCTGTAAACAAATCTTAATTATAAATTGAATTTGCTAAGTAGAACACAATATAAATGTTAAGTATCAAATAAGTCACTTAGAAATAAATACAAAATCTACTTGTTCTTAAAGTTAGTTTAACTTTTCTGCAAATACTATTATTTTATATAAATTTAAATCCTTTTTTTTAATATATATATAGTTATATCTTTTGTTTTCATATTTATAAATAAAGTAATTAAGTTGTTAAAAGTGGGAAAGTTTCAGTCTGCTTTTAACTAGAAGTAATATCAAAAAACAGCCATTATAATAAGTATATTTGGTACCTCTCGTATCTTTACGATCTCTCAGATCTTTACGCACTTTTTCTGTGGACACAATGTGCGTAAATAAGCGAGAGGTTACTGTACTTTACATAAAAAGGTCTTCAATAACTAAACTAGTTTTAAACAAAGTTTGAATGTTAGCTTTAGTAGTATGATTACGTCATAATAATAAACTAAATTGCAGAGGAAGGAATAAAATCACTGAAAACTTTCTTACAGCATGAAAGCTTAAATATATGTATCACACAAAAATATTTGTGTTTAATATTGAATTTTCTTCTAGTCTGAAATTATAAAGTCAAGATAAGCGAATAAGCACTGTAATGGTAATTAAAAGATTTATTTAATTATTGGGTAAATTAGTAAGTAACTTGAGAACTTTAGCAAGTACAAATTTTTACCTATAGAGTTTTCTAAAGACTGCATTTCTGACATTTGCAAGCTAGAATAGTGGCATTATAAATTAAACTTTCCCATAAATGAGAATTAGTGTTAAGACGTTTATTCTGTCAATTTTGGTTTAACATTACATTATGGAAATAATTCCTCAAAATTAAGCCAAGAGCTTAAAAAATCGTAAAATAAAACGAAAAAAGTTTAAAAAAAAAGGTATTCAGTTTAGATAATTTTAAAAAATGTTTTTACAACCCAATTTAAGAGAGAAAAGTAAAGCTTACGATTAAAAAGTTTCTCGAAAGTTTACTTAAAGTTCAGTTTGAGTTGAGAAAAGCAGCAAAAAGTTGATTCAGACCCTATTTAACCCAAAAATATTATAAATTAAACAAAAATTAAATTCTAAATTAATAAATTAAAAATAACATAGAAAAAGGCTTTTTTTTCTGCTGACTCAGCTTTCACCAGCTCATACTAGTTCTTAAGTATACTAGCCAAAGTTTCTATAGATTTTTTTTTGTACAATTAAAGCAAAGACGTCACTAAAATTCTAATTATTATCTTTGAATCTTTTTCTTATAAATAAAACAATTTTTGTTACTTCTAAAAGTTATTGAACTTAAACTTTCGTTTTAAGTTTTTTTTACAAAATTATTCTTCTTATTTTATTAATTTTTTTTTTGAAGTTGAGGTTTTTCTGAATCTAAAATTCCTTGACTATATCTTAGAGCATTGAATCATTCAAAGTTTTTCATAAATTACTTAAAAAAAATTTAAACTATAAGATATTCTAAATTTTTACTCCCTGAAACTACTTTTTAATATGCCTTGATTCAAAAATTAACTCTCGTTCGTTAATACGCATCAAAACAGTTTCTGTATTTAAAAAAAATACGTTCTTTTAAAGTAATAAACACAACACACTGTTTTCAAGCTAAGCTGTTTTTAATTTTTGCTAGAAGTACATAGAACTTTAGTTTTAAAAGAACGTTTTTTTTTTTTATTCTTCATAACATGTTTCCATTATTGATGTGTTTTGCAAATGAAACAAATAAAACTTTACAGTTTGTGTTTAAAGTTAAGTTAGCTAAAAATCTCATCTTAGGAAAAAGGTAGTTACTTAGGGGATATTTGCTCTTGTTATTTATGTGTATTGTAAAATCACGAGCATAAAGTTATTGTTATAGGAAGATTTATTAATTTTTCAAAAAACATAAAACTTTAATGTCAATTATTTTCCTTATCTTAAAAGCTATCTAAAATTTTTTATTTTTATTTCAGAGAACGCACCTTTGCCTTTAATTTTAAAAAAAAAATATTTAATTTGGGGTTGGAATTATTTCATGGGGTCCCTCCAAAAATAAAGGTTTTTTTTTGTTTTTTTTCATCAAATGGTATTAGAACCAAAAATAAATATTTTTTTTTAATTTTTTTTTTTGATTTCTCTTAGTTTGCATGTTATAAAAACTCTTAAATAGTTATTTTATAAATAATGTTAATATCTTTTACGATTTGGCCCAAAATCAAAATGTAGTATATTACACTATCATTTGCCTTGGCCATTTCCTAGATAAGAAATTGATAAAAGGAAAAAAAAAGTTAATAAGAATGTGAATTACATCAAACTAAATTAAAATAAAATAATTTAACAAAATTTGTTGTATATTCACATTCTTATTAACTTTTTTTTTCCTTTTATCAATTTTTTATCTAGGAAATGGCCAAAGCAAATGATAGTGTAATATACTACATTTTGATTTTGGGCCAAATCGTAAAAGATATTAACATTATTTATAAAATAACTATTTAAGAGTTTTTATAACATGCAAACTAAGGGAAATCAAAAAAAAAAATTAAAAAAAAATATTTATTTTTGGTTCTAATACCATTTGATGAAAAAAAAACGAAAAAAAACCTTTATTTTTGGAGGGACCCCATGAAATAATTCCAACCCCAAATTAAATAATTTTTTTTTTAAATTAAAGGCAAAGGTGCGTTCTCTAAAATAAAAAAAAAAAATTTTAGATAGCTTTTAAGATAAGGAAAATAATTGACATTAAAGTTTTATGTTTTTTGAAAAATTAATAAATTTTTCTATAACAATAACTTTATGCTCGTTGTAAAATCAACTGCTTCTGCATACAGCTTATAACTTCCTTAAACATATTTAGATTACTCTTTACAATTGCCACATTTGCTTTTTGTATAATAATAAAATAATTACACTTTGACAATAAACTTTTGATAAATATCTATAATTAAAACAAAAATAAATGGTGCAAAGTTCAACTGACAACTTTGAAATCATTCTGAGTTGAACTTTTAAGATTGAAACCCAGTGGTCAAGAAATAAACAAAATATTGAATATAATTTTTTTCTCAAAATATTTAGCAATGTTATAATCATACAAATTGTCTTTTTTGCTTCAAAATTAAAAATTTTGTGTAAAGCTTAAGCTAGTTCTTTTGTTGTTATTTTGTTTCTTTAAAGCATTTACAATTGAATAAAAGTATTTTTTAATTGTTTAGATTTAGTTAGTCACATTTTCAATTGTTTTCTCATAAACTTAAGCTGACTCAGGCTAGCTTGATGTAACTTAAGATAATTTTTAGTTACTCAGACTATCATTTCCACCTAAAGACTGGCAACACTGATGAAAGTTTTCTAGATTTTTTATTGTAAAAAAATATCAGTTCCAAACTCTACCTACAATTTATGTTTTCTGGGAAAAATCGAGTGTGTTACATCATATTTAATTTATTTTTATGAAGGTTGCTGTATTTATAAGCACCCTAATACATCCTATACAAGTTATCTTTCCTTATAACAAATTAAAAATAAGTAACCATAAAAAACTTACCATACATAGGACAAACACAGACCAAGACAAACACAGACCAAGACAAACACAGGACAAACACCAGCTTAACACTGTTAGCAAAATTTTGATGTAAAACAAGATAAATATTCTAAATTTACTCAGTATATTGGCTAAACAAGAATTTAATGCCTGGTAAATTATCTCAGAGTTTAAATATAGGGAAATTTTTTTCTAGATCTAGAATGAAATTTAGTTAGTAAAGTATCAAAATTTTGTTCAAAAGAGTTAATTTTATTAATTTTTAAGTGCTCATTTAGAATTTTTTAAGCCTTGCGGCTAGTTCTTCGATATTCTTAGAATTAACATTGTTTTTTTTTAATAATTAATAAAATTCTTAACAATTTAAATAAACTCAGAGAAACTCAAGGAAGTTTTTTGTTACTCAGGGAAGTTTCTAGTCACTTAGGAAAGATTTTTTGACCCAAAGAGTCACTTAAGAAAGATTTTTTGACCCAAAGAGTGGCAACCTTGTTCAAATGACAACTAGCAGTACCATCTCAAACAGAAACACAATTTACCTGATTTACTAGCTTTAAATTTAAAAAAATAAAACCAACTCAGTATAGTTTAAATTTTTTACAGGGTTGTCACACACTCAGGATATTTTGAGTATTTTCTTTAACTGAGGCTGACTCAAAATAAAACTGTTTTTTGTAAAAAACATGAATAATTTTAAGTTTAAATAAAATCTTGGACATATTTTTTTCTAGATTGTGAATGTATATAGTTTTAATATTTTGTTCTTTTATAAACAACTTTGATAAAGAACTTGATTTTAATATTTTTGGAAAGTTAAAATTATAATTTGGTGGTTTGAAAAATCACAGGATGACCCTGGAAAGTTTAAGGTCACTTTTTTTGACTAAAAGAGTAGCAACCTAGTTTTTTGAAAAACTCGCACTTTGATGGTTTTTTCTTTTGCAAAATTATAATTTAATTTTGATATCTATTCCAAAAACTTCATGCTAGTTTTGATTTTAAATCTTTAAATAAAATATTTATTTGTCACAAGTCCTTATGTTAGTCTTTGTACTTAAAAAAAATTGGATTAATAGAAATGAATTTATTTAAAAATTTTTCTCATATACATATATATATATATAATATATATACTTCTCATAAGCGCTAGATATTGACAAAATAGGTTGCCTTATTGTCCTAAAGCATTTTATGGCATTTTTGTTATTAAAAGTAATAAATTAAAATGCTTTGTTAGTGGTGGTTACTCTAGATGTTAAGAATGTATGCACTTGATTATGAAAAAAAAAACATTTAAAGTATTATAAGGCAAATGAAACTTGAAAATAAATCAACAAAAACTAAGTGTGAATAAGTTCAGAAAATTATTGTACTAAAAATAGTTCACATCTTACATTTAAAAAAAAAATATAGTATCCTGGATTTTCTTGATTCTTTTTAATTTAAATAGAAACACCACTAAGCAATTTTTTCAAAAAGTTTTCAGTCCTTTTGTAAAAATTTTACTTTTTTAAGTATTCAATCAGGAAAAACAGTAAATTTGTTTAGTTTTTGGCTCTTGATACTGTTTTTCAATTATTTCAAAAACTCAACCTAGTTTGATATAACTCCAGCTTACTTCTTTGAGTTAAATAGAGGCAACTCTGATCATAATCAGTTTTGATAAATTAGTACTTAACACATTTGTTCTTTTTAAATTTATTGCTTGTCAAAAAAGGGTTGCAACAGAGACAGGCTACTCAAGATAATTCATACTAGTTTGAAGTTTTTGAAAAACTTACACTGGCTTGGCTACTTTAGAACTTTAATTTAAATAGATTGTGATTTTTTTTACAACTGTCAGACTAATTTTTATGACATTAGTTTTTTTCAAAAAAAATGTTTTGACAAAGTTCTTTTGTTGTTATTATTTTGTTATTTTTAAGCTTTATTAAATTTTTTTTTTAATTTTTAGCTCATATATATATTTTTTTTTTAAGTCAAAATAGTTATAAGTCACACAGACTGGCTTTTTTGCCTTAAATAGTAGCAAATTTTTGGTTTCAATGTTGCAAATTAATATTTTTCAATGCAGAATAAGTTTAAATGTTGATCTGGATACAATAAATTAATAAATTCCTGTTAGCTCAAAACTTTGGTATCAGTCCATTGTTTAAACCATGTTATCAAGTTTGAATTTTTTTCTAATCTGAGTAAGGTAACACACATAATCTTATTTAAAAAACTGTTTGTAATTAAGCAGTTTTGCAGTACAAAACTGTACAATATCATCTTTTAAATTGTATAAGCAATTTGTAGAAGGTTTTATTAAACAGTTTTTACATTAACTATCTTATTATTTAGATTATTTCCCATTAGCATTTTACTAAGTTTTTACCTTGCAAATTAATGTTTTTAAAAGATGTTTATGATTTTAAGATTTATTGCCCTATTTAATGTCTAAGCCAAAAAAAAGTTTGTTCTTTAATAGTTAGAATCAAGTTAAATGTATTTAACTTTTAGTTATCTTCTACTTAGTTTTTCATTACAATGCATCATAATTTCTTGCAATATTTAAAATATGCACAAAAATTTGACATATTTATTACTTAACTTAATAAAACTTTATCTATTATTCTGTAGTTTCATTTAATTAGCAACTAGTAGCACTAATCTATTTAAGTAACAAAATAGTATATACAGAAAAACTGTTCTGGAAATATAAATTATCTATAAAATATGTATAACTAAAATGAGGAGTTCTGTAATTTTTTTAATGAACTAGAGTTTAGCTGTAAGTGATCAAAGAAAAAGTTTTTATGCTTAATAAAATTTAAATTCTCAGACTAAAATTTTTCAAGTTATATAAAAGAAATATAAGATAACAACATCTTAGGTTTTTAATACATTCATAGGAGATTAATATGAGAGTTTTATTTTTCAAACTTTGAAAATAACAAACAATGTTACTCATCAATTTTAGTATGATTTGTATTTTAAATATTAATTTTCAGAATTTAGTTTAGTGGTACATTTATTAAGTTTATTTACTTTTGGAAGTAATGCGTGCAACTATTTTTTTTACATTTTTACTGAAACTACCTTATTGTTCTTATACTGTAATCTGTATTTATTCAAACTAATAAAAAACTTTACAATGACAACTTTACATAGAAAGTATTTAAATTTAGTCACAGAGTTTTATATTCGAACTATGGACAGCAGATCAAGAGTTGATGTTTACCTGAACGATCTGTTCAAAATTCCCAACCAGAAGGGCATAATGATAATATCTGAAGACGGAGCCATCATCGCCTCGTACGGCGACATGGTCAACGATTTCGCAACCGGCAGCTCGATACTGTCCATGTACCAGACTGCCAACAAGATCAACGTCAGAAGCTCCACCGCCAGAAGCATGAGCCTGTATTTTCACGACCACGTGATTGTGGTGACGTCAGCTAACAAAAGGGTTTACATCGTGAAGAAATCGCTTCAAAATGACAACAGTCATGAAAAAGATGACTCGTTTTCTGTGAAGGCTTGAGACTTTGGTAAACACATTAACAATTGCTTATTTTTGAACATTATGAAATGTTTTTATGTTAAATATGAATACTTGTAAGACCTATTATTTTTTGTAATGTATGTATTTCACAACATATTTATTGCTTGCTATTTTAAAAACAAGTTTTTATATTGTATTTTATTGTGATAAGTTTTATCATATTTGTTAGTAATTCCTGTTACTTTAGTGTGAAAATATTTTTAACATTGTATCAATCATAAAAGTATTTAGTTAGATAAAATTTTAAAATATGAAACTTTCATTTCTTTCACAATTAAAATAAATTATAAACATTAAAAATTTCTAAGTTAGTTTAACGAAATCTCAAAAACATTTCAATTATATTGGGATAATTTTTTTCATGTGTTTAGTATATGTTGTTTCTGATTTTAATTCATCTTATTAGAAAATTAGATTTATCATATATCAACAATGTTAGTGACGATTATTTAATTTGTAATCAATGTTTTTGAAATACCTTTTTCAAAGGACTTATATTATATCTAACATTCAAACTGTTTATATGTTAGTTAGATTGAAAAAAAAACTTTTTAACCCGTTTCAATTTATCCTTAATTTATTTATGATACATTTTTATTTGGATTTTAATGTAAATTGATCAAATACTGGTCTTTCAATATAAGTATTTTTTATATAAATATAAATAAAGATGTGAAAATTAAATATTTTGTTTACAACCAGGTTTAATGACAAAAAATTGTGACCTCTTTAAGTGAAATAAAATAGTATAAAATAAGTAAATAACTATTTTATTTTACTTGAAGAGGTCACAATTTTTTGTTTCCGAAACCTTGTTGTCAATAAAATATTTAATTTTACACATTTTAATTTATATAAGCTCTTTACATTTCAGTAAATTGAGCAATCTTTTTTAGTTTAAAAAAATAATTTTTAAAAGTTCATATATAGAATAATTAAACAATGATATAATTTTTATGCAAATAACTAATTAAAGCTAATCAAAACTAACTAAAACAGTTTGCGGTTTGTGTAAGTAATAAAAGTATACAACTTTTAAAGTTAACTACATTCTAGTTATTTTACAAAAAAAATAATCACTTTATATAATAAAATATACAATAAAAAGTATGGCCAAATATTCTCAGTAAACTTTACACGAAAATGTTGACAATTTAAATTAAACATCTAAACTGACCAGTTTTATGAATGTAAATTGTGGGCATAGAAGGGTCTGAATTCCGGTCTTTAATTTTAGGTAATTACTTTTTAATTACGTTTCAATTTAAACTTATTTTCAACTTTAGAAATAACTTGACAAAAATGATAATGCCAGGGTATTTGATAAAATACTTAAACTTAAAATATTTAGATTTTAAACTTTACAAACTATTAGGGGGAGTTTTAAAAATTGTTAGTTATTGTGGATTTAATGTTAATATAAATAGAAAGTTAAACTGTTTTTCATTTATTATTTTGATGTTAATTGTTTATAATTACAAAAGTTATAAAATTCATATGTAATAATTATTGACTACATTTGTGTTATAAAGAATACTAAGTCTCTATGTGGTAAGATGCCTATATATAATTGTTGTTCTGGTTTTACAAATATTTTATCTTTTTAAGAAATCGTCAACTTTGTATATGTTTTTAGAGCTTGATATTTTATTCTTTTACATCTAGGTACCTAAAACAAAAAAAAACATTGACTAAATTGTATTGAAATCCAAGTTTATTATTGTCAAACTAAGATGTTGAACAGGCAGTAAAAATTATTTTAAATTACTTTTTTGTTTAGATGTTTAAACATGTTATGCTTATTGGTTGAACTGAAATAAAGTTATATGTTTGACCAATGAAGTTTTATAGCTAAATCATGTGTTAATAGGAATAACAAATGTAGTCCTATTCTTAATTGTCTAAAACTTAAAGGAAAAAAATCACAACTCTTATATGCCTATAAGTTAGTATAAATGTGAATGTATTATAACATACTTTATGCAAACTTATAGTAATAAACTACAAATAACGAGAATTTTAAGTAAACTGTGTTTTAAGTAGTTGTCTACTGGATTTTTTTCCAAGTTCCTTGTCATTATCATAACGATGTCAATAATTGATAAAATTATTTGAAAAAACCAAATTCATTTGAAGAAACGCCAGGACTATAATTAGAAAATCAACTTTGTAACAAAAATCTCTTTTAGATAAAACTAGTAAATGTATTGCATAAGTAAATTCACAGCACTAAACACTCATACAAATTGAAATTGATATATATTGTACGTTTTTAAACATTTTCTAAATGCTATAGAGGTTACAAAATGTTTAATCAAAGGGTGGGTAATCTCATATTATTGGCAACAATTTCCATTACTTGGTCAGTAAAAGCATTCTTGCAATTGTTTATTGTAGTCCATCTTACTATTTTAAGTTGAAATGAATTTTTATATCATATCACTTAATCTTTAATTCAAATAGGAAATTTTTTGAAAACTGAGGTTCTTTAGCATAACTAAAAAACCTACTCTTTGAATAGGCAAAGATTTTATAGCTAAAAACTGAAATGCTTTTGTATACTGTTTGAGTTTTAGCAGCTAATATAGCAATTTACTGGAATTAACTTTAATTATATCACATTATCTATCAGGAAATGAGTTTTTAAAAGAAACAATTTTGTATAGTTTGTGTGTTACATACAATTAATCGGATTTTTATGCTCTATGACCAAACTTTGAATACTTGAAATTATATTAAAGAACTCTACATTTTAATCAAATAAAACTTTAGCTTTAAATTACATAAAATTTTATTGCAAAAGTGTTCTGAATGATTCAATTAACTTATCTTTAAGTTAAGAATATCTATATTTATAACTGCATCAAGCTTATGTTTTAGCTTGACAATCCATGTATTTATGTCACTCATACATTTTATACTATACATAAACAATTTTAATTTAAGTGCTTAATTTTAGTTTTATAATTATCTCCTGAAAACATTAAACTGTATCTGCGGTGTGTGGCTTGATAGCCAAAATGGTTTTTTTGTACACTAGGTCCTTGAACCGTTTTTGTTTTTTTGTCGCTCAATAAATACATAGTTATAGTGTTATCTAATATAAAGTTTTATAGTATTGTTTATTGAATGACAAAAAAGAGCGCTCAAAATATTTGGTTCTAGAACCAGGTGCAGGAAATAATCTTTCTATATATATATTAATTATGCAGTCTAAAAAACAACTATACTATGTGAAAATACTGTTTATTTACTGAGTTGTTTTTCTTCTACTTAATATTTATTTATTAAATAAAATACAATAACTTTGTGTAAATGATTTTGTATGCAGTGCACCAAATTTACAAAATAGTCAAAAATATATTTAAACATTTGTTATAAAACACAAAACTATTTTTGTCAAACTTGTTATTAGTAAACAATTTCTCGATAAAATATTTCTCAATTTTATAAAAAAAAAATTTATTGATGTTATTAAGTTTAAAAATTGATAGTTTGTATTTCGGCTCGTAGTATCTAGTTTATTTTTAATTTAGTTATTTAAAAATGTTTTTTATACGTATTTTAATATGAATACACGTGTTTGAGTGTTGCTTAGTTTTATTCGTAAAATAGATTTGGTTCAAAAGATTTACAAAAAAAAGATTTAAAAATAGACTATGTAGTCGTTGCAAAATTCTATTAAAAATGTGCGAGGTTATTTGCTATTAATAAATTCTTTGTACATAAGTAAAAAAGCAAGGTATACTCACAATTTCCGCTCAATTTTTTTTCTTTAAAGATATAGTTTTCTTTTGTTTTTTGATTTATATTTTTCATCACTAATACCCCTAATCCTTACCTTTGGTCGTTAAGCGGTTCTTCGATTTTATCGAGTGAGAATTGTGCGGGTGGAAATTGTGCGCGGGTGGGAACTAAGCGGTTCAAAAAAAGCAGATAGTTATTTTTAAAACATACTTATATTTTTTAAAATGCTTTATTTTATTATCCAAATAACAGTAAAGTTAGTTGAAGCATAAAAACGTTTAAAAACTTTTTGTACTTTGTAAAACTTTTTATTGACTACAAAAATCCTAAATAAACTAATTGTAAACATTAAGAATACAAACTAAAAATAAGAAAAAACTAAATTCTTTTTTTATATGCAACGTAGAGTGTGTTGTTAACTACACTACAATTAATTCATAATACCTCAGTTAAACAATATTAGTTTATTAAAGTTCGCAAATGAAATCAAGGATTACCATTTTGACTTAAAACTATCGTTTGCCGGTCTTTTTTTTAAACTACGGGCAAAATTTTAGCCTATTTAAAACTTAATCGATATACTGTTTACTTATTTGTAAATATGTTATCTTAATAATATATTTCATGTTTAAATTACCACAGAAAGTTATTGGACGTTAAATTTACTTCTTACAAAAATAAACCGGTCGTCAAGATAGTTTGTAAATAAAATATGAAGAATGTAAAAGATTTTAAAGCTTGTTTTAGGTTACAGCTCAGCAAAAAAAGCCAAACTCTTTATTTTATTTCAACCTTTATTCCACACAACAAATGCAACAAAATATTATGCCTAATGCATAAGTGTTATTTAAAGAAATATTGCACTTTTGTGAATTTATTGCAACTGGTTAAAAACTATTATGAAAATTTAAAAAAAAATGATATTTTTATATACAAAAAATAGTAAAAAACTAAACAATTTAAGTGTATTAAGATAAAAAAAAAGTTTAGTATAGTTTTATCTATTGTTCAAAAATTTTTCTACAAGTACAGAATAGTAAAGGAAAACACGTATAGAATGGCAAACAGTTTCAAATATCATCTCTACAATTTCTAACAAATGTTTTCAGCTATTTTCCGCCCAATAAACATTTATTGGTAAATTAAATGTGTTACCTTGACTATCGAAGTTTCTATTTATTTGTTTTCTTTTTGATTTCGGACTCATACATCGAAACACTTCAACCCTGTAAAATTTTATTTTACTTAATTCTTTTTCATTTACGAACTTGAGTAGAATACCATTTGGTTTTCTAAAAATGTACATTTTTATTGATAATTAAATTTCAATTCTAGTATTTCTAGTATTATAGAGATTGTTGTCTTTACCACAGTTTTATGGTAGCTATATGTTTTAAAATCTATTTTCATAATTGTTTTAGTAGATAAGTTATCTTAAATATTTGTCACAGTTATGTCTACAAAAACTCAAGGTGCCGTATTTAAACAACGTAATAATAAAGTTATAACATAAAAATTCAAAATAGAATAAATTTTTCAAAACAAAAATCAAAAAATTTTTGGAACATTTTCTATGATACTCTACTTAAGCATTATCATTTTTTGTTTCTTTCAATTTTTTATAGCACGGTTAAAACGTGAAATAAGTTTTTTGATAAAAAGCTACTAACTCTATGACATACAGATTTATCTGCTTAAAGTAACGTAAGCCATCACTAAGTATTTAGATGTTATGATTGTGCAATATGTTATGTTAATAGTATACAATAAAGTATTTTACATTAAAAAATGTTAGTTGTATAATAATAACAAAAACTAACTTTTTTACATTAGTGTATACTAATTTATTGTCTATACATAAACAAAAAGTTCCTTGGGGTGGATCAGTGACTTCTACTTTAACTTGATTCACATGTAAATTGGTTGTACTTTGAAAATCTCTTTTCTGCAGTTTAAATAGTGTTACAAAAAGCTGTCCTAATTGTTATGTTACGAAGCTAAACTATTTATATATATAAAAAAAATACTGTTTTCAATTCTAGTTCGATCATTTTATTTCTTTATTAACTTATTCTAAATATAGAAATTACAAAGTTAAGCTAGATAGTTTTTCAAAGTTTTCTATAATATTATTTGTCCTCAAAATTTATAGTAAATTTGCATTAGAAGGTACAATAACTTTAGAAATGCAAATGCAAAAACTTTTGAGACTAAGGATAAAGTTAATATACTATATAAAATAACACTCAGTATGTACTATTGAAGTTCAAAACGTAATACAAACTCAAAAAATTAACATCATTGTTCTAAATTTTACTACTAGTTTACTAAAAATACTTTATATCAATAAAATATGTTCTAATGTTTAAAGAGCTTAAACACAGAAAGTAAACAAAATTTTACCTTTGAGAACCTCCGACCTTTTGGTTTTTTGTCAAACTTTTCAGCAAATAATGACAAGTCGTCAATATATCTATTCAAACCTGCGTTTTAATTTACGTTAATATTATGCTGTAAAAACTATTACAGTATTTATGATAAAAAAATACTCTATATTGGACGGGCTAAACTAGTTTTAAAGTATAGTTACATTAAACTTGACAGTTTTATTATAACAAAATTTAACTTACAGTGTGTGTCTGTTGGGTTAGAATTGAGAATTACAGGTTCGACATCAATACTGTCGTAAAAATGAGGTTCAGATTCTTTTACAGCTGTTAAGTTTCCTGATATTCCAAACTGTTACAAAAGTTTTTACTTTAAGTTTTTTTTTTCAACTTTAATTGATACAAATTTATTTGTAACAATTTCAATAGTTATTTTCATAAATTTTTAAACAACTGCAAACAAAAAAAATTGATAGTTACCTTTGAGTAGTTAATAGAAGTAAGAACCTTGGGAGGTATTAAATCATCAGAAAGATCTACTAGTTTTCCTTGCTTTCCAAATTTTCCTTAAATTACATATTATAAAATTATTTAAAAGATCTATGGTTTTTTCAAAGTAGTAGAACAAATGTATATTATTCAAACTAATCTAAACTTTGTACCGTAAAATTAACTTGTTCTTGCTATTTTACTAAAAACATTAAGTACCTTCTTTTACAGCTTTTTGGTATGCATAACTGCCGATGCTTAAATTTACCGCCATTATTACGCTGAACTCTTTATTCGTACTTGTTTGTATATAAACCTGAAAAATATTTAAAAACGTTTTTTTTTTAATTTTGATTATCTTTAAAACGTTTTCGAATTTTTAAAACACAACACAGTTAGATTTAGAATATACAATACATATATTATAAACTTTTAGTTATTAAATTCTGACTTTTGCATTTTCTACTTATTTTTAAACTCTTAAGTGTTTTTAATTATTGTTTTAACATAAGCTTTTCAAAAAGTACTTTTACGAACTTCAAATAAAGGAATGTTGAACGTTTTGACTGAAAACCGGCTATGAGACAGTATGGTTGAAGCTAGCACCTAATAAAGTAAATAATTTTTGTATTTTTAACACATAACGAGAAATTTTTTTTTTAAGTTTAGAATATAAAGTACTTACACTTTCAAATTTTGAGTTAGTTGGGCTTGAACTGTTTGACCTTTCCTGTTTGAAATATAAAAATCTTAAAGTTTAAGTCTCGCAGAATGAAAGTATAGTTTAGTTTATAATCTAATTTTTTTGACAAATTAACTTAAATAAATTTTTAAGTCAATTTTACACTTAAAAATACCATGTTTAAGTATAGTTTAAGGTTTGTATTTAGCCCCATAGCGATCATGTAGTGAAACCATTTATCAATCTTTCCAATTGCGTTTGAATAACGCAGGTCAAATCCTTCACCTAAAAGTTAAAATACAGATTTTTTTAGTTGATGTTATTTAAATAAAACCTAAACTAAATAATAATTCATATAAATCAAAATAATAGAGCAAATATCTACAATTTTAATTAGGTTTTTGTAGTCTAACTTAAATCAACAATTTAAGCAATGATATAACTTTTAAGCACATCGTAAAGGTTTTTTTTCTGAAATTAATTTCAAATACAAGTCTACTCTACATACTAAGTAATAGTACTAGTTTAAGCAGTATGTTTAAAGTTAAACAACTACAAGTCAGAATTTGTCAGTCGAAAGTCGATTTCAAACTGTTAAGCAAATCAATCGAATATCTTAAACTGTTAGATCTTTTAACTACCGATGGTTTTATTTGAAGTAATTATTTTATTGTTTATTGAACAACAAAACAAATACGCTCAAAAGGTTTGGTCTGAGGACCTGGTGTACAAAAAACCTTTCGGTTAGCGAGTCATACACCAGAAAAGTTTAACGTCATGCCCAGGACCATATTTCAATTTCATTTTTGTTTCTTGAGTTTGAAATAATTATATTATTCATAAATACTGAAACAAAATCATACGTTTTAAATTATTTTTATAACTTTTTTCAAAGTGTTTTTTTTTACAGAGGTTACGTAGGTAAGATACCGATTATAATTTGTACTAAATAAAAGACTAATTCTCCTAAAATTTTAATAAAATAGAAGCAAAAAAGTCTGAAATGTATATAAACTTACTAGATCATCTTTTTTTAGTTTAAACAAACACAAAAACAGCAAAACTGAAACAATAATAAAACTAGTTTAAAAAAGTATAGCTAAATACCACATACCTTTCTCGTAGCATTCGTCCGAATACAAGTTATTTCCAACTGGAACGTATATTATTTGCAGATCCACATAACTCAGCATTGGTGATCTGAAAAGCTGTTCCGACCTGTAGACAGATTTATTTAAACTTAATTTTATTGTTTTTAATATAATTCAAATAACATTCAAATAAAATTTCTAACTTTATAAAACAAGTATAAATATAAAACGCGATCAATTGTTTTATGAACAAACTGTTTTAGCTACTGTATTAATCATTTAGTTTTTATGTTTTTAATATTGATAATTTTTTTTTTTTTTAATTAAAATAGATCTCTTTTTTATGTTTTCACGGTTCGCTTATGAAAGAAAAAAATTTTCAAGTAGAAAACTTTTATTAATGTTTATGTATAAGATACATCTTTAACGTTTTATAAAAATTGAAAATTTTAAGTTTTACTAGTTTACACGTATCTAGTTATATGTTACGATTAAGTATAATGTTTTTTGCAAAATCTTAAAAAAGTAATTAGTTTTTGAAAACTTTTTTTTTAATTTGAAAGGTTTTTTTATAATGAAATTAGTTTACATATAAACTTTTATAAATGTATATAATCAGAATAAAAATAATTAATAATTAAATTATTTTCTTGTTTTATGCTGTTAATGATGTTGTTTAAAAAAAAATTTCCATCAATAGCTTATTATACTTTCAATACATTTTAAATTTTATCATTATCAAAAATGTATACTAAGTTTGAAAATGAAAAAAGTCTAACATATTTACTAAGTTTTTAATTTTTTGATAAGTAAAAGTAAAAAGGTATTTTTTTACCACTAAGTAAATGAAATTTGTACAAGTTAAATTTATAGCTTGAAATTATTTAGCTAACATTAAGTAAATTTTTTTATGATATAGTCAAAGCATAGGCAACAGTCAAGTATTAATTAAAAATAATTTATGAAAAATAGTTTTTCGTGCATAAATCTATAAAAACTAGTTCTAAAAAAAGAAACTTTTTAATTAAATTTTAATGTGCATTACTTTCTAAAGCTCTCGTTTTTTATTTTAATAAAAGGCAGTAACAATTAAAACATGTTTTAATTAAACAAACAAATTATTTATAATTTTTTTTATCAATGTTTAACAACAAAATTACTTAATAAATCTAAAACTCTAGTAAAAATTAGTAAAAGGTTTGCGAGTGGTGCGTTAAAATTAAAATTTAGTTAATTTTTTTACGCTTGTAAAATATGTCATGATTACTTTAGTTTATAGTACGATCTAGCTAGTTGGCCCAGAGTAACATCGTTTCCTACTATTATAAACTTGAGGTTTTTGTTTTGCTGTAGTTGATTGTCTGCCATCTGCTCAGGCTTTTTTCTATCAACAAATACATAACAATGAAATTTAATATTCATAAGATCAAACTATTTGAAAGTTAGTTAAAGTAAACATTACAAACGATAGCTTGCACTCTAGAGTAGTTTAAGTTTAAGAAAATTAAGAAGCTAAACACTTAAAAATTTGCAAAGTCCGAAAAACAGGAAATTGTGGTCTAGTATAGTTTGAGTAATTTAGCTAAAAGTTAATGAAATATATTTTTAAATTAATTCAAATTTACATCTGTTCATATATGTATAATACTTACTTCATATTTTACTAATATTAAAGTTTAACTCTTTTAATTTTACTCTTCATTTATTACAGTAATCAGAGGTCGTTAAACTACGATTAACAGTCGACCCGCGACTTATCTTTTAGGTATTAAAATTTTTGAAAAAAAAAAATATGTTTTTTAATTAAGACTAACAATTAATAAAGTAGTTGACATTATTGGCGGCAAGTAATCGCTCTAATTTAATTATTAACTCCACATAATGTTTTTATCAGACATAGTCATTTGCTGCGTAACTTTGCAGTGGTTGTTTAAATTTTTAAGTTAAAATTTTGAGTCTGACTTTTAGTTTGAATATTATTAATCATTGTGCATTTTTAACCTATAGTTGATAAAAATACGAATTCTTCTAAAATCAAAGTGGTAGTTTTTCTGTGATCATATATTTTTCTAATTGCTATATTTTCTATGCAAAACTTAACTTATAAAAAAATGACTATATATTTTTATTACTTTTAGTTTTATAACTAGTTATCAGCTGTAAATAAGCTTTAAAAATATTCATGTTGATTTTAAGGCTGTGCATTTTAACCAAAGTTTAAATTTGTCATCGTTCTTTGTCGTTTGTCTTCGCAGTTTTACTTGGATTAAACTTACGAATCTTTTTTTCAATGTAACCTTACAAAAATACTACAGCCAGTTATACGTTGAATTAATCTTTAATAAGTTTGTTATAAAAGGCTGCCTTACTATAGAAACTTTTGTGTCTTAAAATAAAGCTTTATGTAGTCAGCTCAAAAATATTTCTGAAAGAAAAAAATAAGTAACAAGATGTAGAAGTAGTATGAAAAGTCAATATTGTAAAAACTTAACAAAAAATAAAGATACCAAACTTCTCTTATAAAATAAAAAACATCTTTGATCAATTTTTCAAGTCTAATTCAAAAAAAAAACGTCTGAATTTAATGAAACCTGGAGTAGCACCACTTGCTTATACCATTCATCAGCTGATGGCTACATGTGTCAATTTTCTCAGAAAACATAGGAGGTGTGGATTGTGATCTTATAAATACTGATGTATCTCGATCTATTATCACTCCTGAGTCCAATCTGTAAAGTTAGAGTTATGTAAAATTTATATATGAAACTTGACAAGAATTTGTTTTATTACCTGAACCTTTCATCGCTACCAAGGTTTTCTTTTTCTGTTAAAGTTTTTCATATTATTTTCAAATCAATAAAGTTAATAACTTCCCTTTCGCTATTGATCGAAACTAAAACTAAAATAATGTATGGTAACTATTATTGTTAAACTTTTTTTGATTACACATGGCTAATCTAAAAAAACAAAACTTTAAATTATATTTGTATATACTATTTATGGTACATTTAATTGGTTAAAATAAGTTCATACAACTGTATAGCTTTAGTATTTATAACTAAAAGAACCTGAAGTTTTTGAGTAGTTCGACGCAAACGACGACCGGTTGCTGAATCCATTTTCGTCAAACAGGTTTTTCCTACTTGACTGCTTTCTTACTTCAGGTCTTGTGCTTTCTCCGAAACTTTTAGGTCGAGCGTTCAAAGATAATGCTGGCTCACTGGAGCTGCCTGAAAGTAAATATTAATCGTTAGAAGATGTGATAAAATAATTTGTTTTAAAATAAGAGTCAAGTTTCTAGTTTATTTAAATAACTTAAAACTGAAACTAACTTTTGCAGAGTTAAACCTTTTTTATAGATATATATTTTGTTTATTGGACGATTAAAAAAAAGTTTAGTTTAAAGACCTGGTGTTCAAAGGAACTTTTCGGTTATCGAGTCGTACACCACATATAACAAATTTTCACTTTAAAAAATAAACGGTTATTAATCTCTTTAGTTGACTAAACTTGCTTTAATTTTTTAGTTTATATTTTTTACAGTAGTATACCTACTAGTAAATAGCTTAAAATTATTTTCAAGTATTTAGTGTTTTTATTATTAGATTTTATTTTAACATAACATTATAAACAAAACAATGTTTCACTCTCATATCAAGCTATCTGAGATCATCAGTTGTTAAAATAGTTCTTATTCAAATACAATAAAATTATAAATAGAATATTATAACATACTTTGTTTATTAACTTAATGAGTAATAATATATGCGTGGCAGTTTTAATAAAAGTTTTCTGTTTAAACTTGACAATATAAGTGAAAGTACTTATAACTTTGAAAAATGCCTTAACAAGATTTAAGAAGATCTTCTAGCCTGGGTAACATTCGATTTGTTAGAATAAAACAACTTAAGATTATAACTCAGTACTAGCATTATACAAATACAGTATAAATCTGTATTACACAAAAGCTTGAAAATATATTTCAAATCAATATTTGTTATAAAGCTACTAAATTTGTTAAAAAAAAGTTTTATACTTTTTTTTTTAAGTTTGCAATAACTAAAAAGTTTATTATAACACTTTTGTAATTTTTCAACGTAAAATTATAAAAAACATTTTTTGATAACTTTTATTCTTATTTTTATAACATTCTACTTAATTATTCGAACAGTGTATACAACTTAAACATACCATTGAAAATGTTTGCTAAATCATTCGCAGAACTTCTGTTAATATTTTCTTCTGAGTCCGGGTAAACGCTACTTATTGGTACCGGTTTATTTTTTCCTGAACCCAGCATCCTCGTTATTTTCCTTTTGTTTTTCTCTCTTATGGTCTTGAAATGATCCTTGAGCTTTTTGCTCTTCGACTTCGGCGTCTCCCTGCTCGTCAAGCTGCTACCGTCTTCATCGATCTCTTCTTTCAACCAGCTGTTCCTGTTGCCTGAGCTCTCGACCGTGGACGAAGACATTCTTTTCAGCGCCGTTTCTTCTTCCACGCTCGTTGCCATGGAGCTGCGGTTAGAGGGGGTACGATAAGACCCGGTCCTGCCCAGGGTCATCGACTTAAGCAGGTCGTCCAATATTTTTCTGTCACAGTCGTTGTCATTCGAGAACCCTTTGCTGGTGAACTTGAGCCAGAAGTCTTCGGCATCCTAAAATTTGGAATATAATTCTTATTGATAGTACTTAAAAAAATTATTCTTAAGATATTTAATTAAATAAGTTTGTTTGTTTAATTTTGTAAATTATATAGAGAGACTACAACTGGTGTTTTGCGTTTAATACAATTAAAGAAAATCAAGTTGAGTTTGTGATGGCTTTTAAATTGCTTCATTTAAAAAAACTAAAAACTGTTCAACAAAACTAAAAATACATGCTTCATGGTAGTAATTTGAAATACTAATGTCTTTACATTTAAAGTTTTACTCTATTTAAAAAGTATTAACGTTTTTTCATCTAGTGAGTTTCGTAGTTTATTCTAAACCAAATAAAAAAGATATTGACTTAAAAATTATAACTTATAAATTAAGATATACATTATATATACTTAAAACTTTTGCACAAGAAGCTACTTAAGAAAAACTTTGTGCACACTATTTAATATTTAGTATTTAAGTAATCTTGAATTAACATCATCTAAACATATCTTGTAACAGTTTAACTTCAGTTTTATTTTTTTTTGTAAGTAAAATTCAAAACTTAGTTAAAAACCATCTAAAATTAGCTTTTAAACGAATTCACTTTTACTTTCTATTATTGAAAAACACTTTTCTGATGATAAATTACAGTTCTTTTAATTGTTATTGAATAGAAATAGACTAAATTTTTAAATAACATAAAACATATTTTAATTTTTCGAACTAAATTTTTCTTACGTTTTCTGTTTGTTCGCTTAATGCTTGAGAGTTTCTTTGGGAATCTGAAACTTCAGAAATCAAATCTTCCTGGTCCCCGACAACTCCGCTGTCTCTCGTTGCTTCTTCATTCACTTCCGTTGATTTGTCTACTTATGTATGTAAAGATTATTCTTAATTAATATCTTTTTTTTACTTGATTATCATGATTTATTTGTCTGTATTTTTAAAAAGTTTTGTGACAAAGCCTAATGTTTTGTTATAAATGTGCGTATAATAAATTAAAATAGAAATACAAAATAAAGTTGATTCACTACTTTTATGAAATAGAATTAAAAACACTTGTTTATAATTGTCTTTTTTTGTTTAAACTTGTTTACAATAAGAAACTAACTTTTTAATCTACGGTATTTCAGACTTTGATTTTAGGCACTTTTTTGGAGTTTATGTTTAAAGGAAATTTTAATTTTAATCTGTGCAATAATAATTTTAACCGCAGTTAATAAGAATTTCTTAACTGACAGTTTGGATTTTGTTTAAATTATGTTTAAGTATGTCAGTGGCCTTTAACAATACTACTTATGCAAGTAAAGATTATTTATACTCAACTCATACCTTTTTTTTTCTTAGAACATTATGAGTTTATAAGCTATATGAAAAATAAGCATTATACGTTTAGTTTTAAACTTGTAAAACTTATGTACTCACTTGAATTGTTTCTTTGTATTTTTACGTACTTCTGTGCTGTAGACCTTAAAACTTCAAACATCTCTCCTTCGAACTTTTCAAAATTAAACAGCTGAGCTTTTACCTGTGTTTAAATTTTCTTTTTTATTCGCTTTAAAAATCGGTATAATTTTTTTCAGCACGTTAAATTATGTAGATAAAGTTCAAATAAAATTACTTTAAGAACTTGTTTTTAACAACATTTTTTAACTAAAAGGTTCTTGTAATCAAACAGTCAGCAAAAGTCAACTTTAAAAGAACCTAATATTACTTAAAAAAATAAAATGGTAAGGTTAAATTTTAAACAGCTGTATAATTTAGTTAGACCGTCTTTGAATACCCTTTTTTGTACTCATACTTTAAATTTCAAGCTCTCAAGTACGATTAACTTCAATAAAAACTTAATTTGAAGAAAATAGTAAGCAATGTTTCAGTGTAAATTTTCAAAGTTAGCGCTTGTTTTACTTCAGCTAACAGCTAACTAAGAACACGACTTAGTAGCCAGGAAAGTTAAACTCTTGAATTTTCTAAAGTAAGTAAAATTTTAAACAATTCAAAACAGATAAGTTACGGTTAATATTCAGAACAAATTATTCACCTGAAAAGTGCTATCAATGCTCTCATCTTTACTGAAATCAAATATATCCGGTAACGTGTCATCAACAGCTTCCATGGGTGTGAAGTTATCACTGTAAGGCTGCACGATTACTGTGTATCTTCTGCGCTGCTCATTGGCTCGCACAGGGCATGTTATACCCGCCTCTGTTATTACGACTTGAAATACAACGAACTATGTTATTGCTTGGTTTATAATACAAGTTTTTTTCAGTTTAACATTTTCAATTTTTTAAGAATATTTCAAACTACAAACAATTTAAAATCTAAAGAGTTGTCAACTAAATAACTAAGTTGTTCATTCATTAAAGCTTAAGAAAACGAAAATGTTTTTTTTTTAAGTTGTTAAACAGCAGTAAACTAGTTTGTACAATTTTCCAGTAAGTTATAATAGCGAAAAACAGCTGTGCCTTTTATAAACCAGTACAAACATGTATAAGTTTTTGAGTATCAATGAACAAATTTGTATTTTATTTTATTTCAACATTAAAACTAGCCTAATAAACATATGAGGGTAAAAAATACAAGCAGACATTTAAAATTTATTACAAGTTTAAAATTTTTAAGCTCAGTTAAGCCTTACAGAAACATTAAAAGGTACATTTTATAGTCCACATAGATACATCAAACAAGTTTTCATTTAATATTCAAGTTAAATTGTAGAAAAACGAAAAAACATCAAAAAATACTACAAGCGATCAGTAGTATAACTCATATAAGATTTAACTATTTAATGAAAAATTTGTTTAAAAATATAAACTCTTATCTCAAATGAAATGAAACTTTGTCGAAATACAATTTCCTCGTTTAAAGATAACATTTGCGTTGAAAAAATTTAAAAGCTGTTAAAATCATTTTCTAAAGCAGTATTTTTGTTTTGTTTTCACTTTTATATTTATTAAAATTCTATTTCTATTCTACTAATTTGAAGTTTTCGAATTAGCAAAGATACTAAACATAAAAGACATATATTTCCATCTTTTTATTTTAAAAAGCTAATTTAAAACTAAGTTAAGCTATTTGTATAACAATTTTTTAAACTAATTTAGTAGTAAAACTAAATTTAAATTAAAGAGGGTACTCAACTTATACAAACAAGCATTTAAAAAATAGCAAGTTATAATTGATATTTTTTATAAAGAAAAACTCTTTTTTTATCAAAAAAATTATCAAGAGTTCAATTTGCATTTATAGAACTTAACATATAATTTTCATGAGTTTTAAACTTTAATTTATTACTAGTAAAAAATCCAAGATAAAACTTGACTTTAAAGAAATTATTTAACCGCAAAGTATATCAATTCTTTAACTATAAGCAACCAACAAATTTCTTTCACCTTTAAAAAAGGAGAAAAATGTATAAGCGTGCAACAGAAAGTAGCATCATAATTTCGTGACCTTACAAGCAGCAAATAGCGTAGATCATGCAAAAGTTGAAATGACATAGTGATTACGTATCTATGACGGGCAACCAAGTTCAAAATCAGCAATAATACTATATAATACTGTATTATATAATAAACATTAATCCTATACATTTTAAATTTAAAAAAGTATGTTTTTTATGAAAAAAACTAAAATAACGTTAAACACTTTTATATGTTTTTTTTTCAAAAAGTTGTTAAATTATTATCTTCTTTTATTTAATTTTTATCTTTTTTGCGTTTACAACACTTTCGTAAACTTGTTAAAGATTAAAAACATTAAATTAGCTGTCTACTGACTAAGTTTCTTAAGTTTTAAATAATAGATGAACAAAAAACTTTGGTTTGACCGTACACATAGTATTCACATAATCTCAAAAATTTATTAATCTAAAAGTTACATTTAATTTAAGTAGATTTTTTTAAGATATAAGAATTAAAATTTAAAAAAAAATAGTACCTTCAATAAGTCGTTCGGACAGTTTTTCAAGCTTTTGCCTAATATAAGATTGAGCTAGAACATGAGTTTCCATTTGACTTGAGTGGTCCATAATTAACAGCGCTTCTGTACATACTTCCTTCAAAACTTTTTCATTGCATTTCTGTTGAAGTTTATAAGTTTAGCTGAACGTTTTTTGATTAATTTACTCTGTTTTTAATGCGAGATATGTCAATGACCTATAAAAATATATTTGCTAAACTACAATTTTTTTTTAGTATGTAGTAGTTAGCTGTGAAAGTGTTTTTTATTCTTTGTTTTATATTTAATTTAAAAAATAATACAACAAAAGGCACTAAGTAAAATTGATACATATAAAAATAACAGGCTTTTTTTAATTTCCAAGCTAAAGTACTAAAAAAGAGTTAAAATTATCAATTTGTTGTTTATAGTTTTGTTGATATATTTTTAATTTTGTTTCAATTTAATGAGATATAATTTCTCAAGCATTTAATTTTTTTAATAACTTTAAATAAACATTTATAATTTACTAACTTACTGATATTACTTGAAGAAAGCAAAAAACAATACATCATCAATTATTTTCTTATAAATGTACACAAAATATCTGCATATAACCAACTCAAAATTAAAAATGTATATTTAAACAAATCTAATGCTAACTTTAATAAGTATTGTCAAGGTTTCCAAGTCGCACTCTTCAGTGCAAAACACCGATGAAAATATCTGATGTAGCAGGTGGTAGCACACTAACGAAACGCTTAGTTTGTTGGAGTTCAACTTCCACACATTTTCACAAGCATTTAGCAGGCTACTTCCTCCTTTCAATGCTCCGTCAATATACATGTGCGATGCGTTATAACTGAAATATGTATGTATTATTAAAAACTTTGTAAATTTATTCGACTTACAGCATTTTTCTATAACATTTAAAAAAAGCAGGTCTTAAGATTAACTAAACTGTAGAAAACAGAAGATATAAAATAAACTTTTAAAATTACGTTTAAATTTTTTATTGCAATTAGTAACTATTCTCGTTATCTTACTTAAGTACATAGTAAGAGAGTTTAAAACTAGATGTTGTTTATAAACTTTTATGTTTATTATCTATCATTAGCTCACCCTGTATCGTAGAGAGTGTCATTAAAAATACCGTTAACATCTTGCTCTTGAAGGTAGATAACTCGATAGAAATAACCTGTTTTAGTTAAAAACAAACTAATATTTCTGTTTTCATTTACATAAAAAATTAATTTGTTTATTTTGTTTTTATCCCGCACTTACTATGTTTTTTATCGTTACTGTAGTTTAATGATCATTTCTATAATTAAAGAATTTATTTTTTTTCAACTTTTCTTGACTATAATTAAAGGTTTCTGATAGCCATGGTCCACATGAATTTTTGAATAAAGCTATTGTTTACAACAAGCTTTTACAACAAATAAACTAGTTTTATAAGATTTAAGTTAATTGTCTTTAATCGTAAATTGATAACCTGTTATAAATTAAAGCATGACACCTGAAATATATATATTTGAATTTGTTAGTATCAAAAAGAGTTTTAAAATAAAGTTGAAGACTTTGATTTCGAAAACGTGTACTATTTTGATAATTTTAGCGATAATTAAGACTTGAATAGGAAACATAAAACCATAATAAAAATTATAATTTAAATCAATATCTTACCCGGAGACTTCATTTCTGTTTTGATTACGTCTAAAGTATCCTTAACAGCAGAAGAGTAAACTGTAGGCCACATGTAAAACTTTTCAAAGATTGAGTATGAACGTTGTAACAAGTCCAAAGGAATATGTTTGCCCTGCATAAATTGTGATAAAGTTGCCTTTGCTAAATATTATCTCATTAATATTATATTTTCATATGGTAAATTCATAAAATAGTCGTTTTCTATAGGTTGATTATTTTCATAGAACTATTGTTTTAATTTAAACACTGAAAAGTCAATTATGTAATTTTATTATATTACTAAAAATATTTCACTCTTAATAAATAACTTCACAAGTTGGTTTATTTTATCACAAAAACTGTGTAATAACTTTAATATTGTAATTTTAACTAACAGAAATTAAGCATTCTCTGAAGATGTGAAGCGCTGGAATAAGTTTGTTCTTTTCTTTCTTTTGAAATATCTGTAAAAATAAAGTTTGTTTTACTTCATTTTGTTTATTTTATATTTAGATGTTTTATTCTGTTTTAACAGCAAAACAAGTTTAAATAGTGTAAAAGATATTTGATTGACATTTAAATCCAATTCCGAAGTAGTAATCAGTTTTTACAACAATGAATAACATCTAACATAATAAAGTAATTTATAGTTTTAACTTTATAAAGTATAGAAAAATTAGTAACTCACTTTTTTAATAATGTCCAATAAGATGCTGATAAAATTTTGAGCGTCTATGGCATTTTTGTTTTGTAAAAACTTCATTGCGATTGTGGCTAATAAAAATTTGAAGTTATCAAAAGTAAATTTAATTTCTTAAGTTCTTTTAAATCTACTAAATTTAAACTGATAAGAAGTTATCAAATATGTATAAGCATCAGAGTTATTTAAAGTAGTAGTATTTTTAGTAAATAAGTTGTTTGTAAAAACAAACTAAATTGTTATTTAAAAGTACGAACTGAATTAAAAATATCGTATGTTTTTCGATGTTAAAAATAAATTAAGTTAAATGCTTAAAAATTGGTTCAACAGTTCGAGTTTATCACAAGTTCAATCGCAGTTTAATGCTTGGTTTTCATAAATCTAATCAAACTTGGTTAGTAGATTACAAATCTGATAACACCAAACCTAATGTGTCATCAAAATTTTCTTCGACGTCTAGCTGTGACTCAGCAAAATGTTTCAGACTTTTTTCAATAAAGTCAGCTTTATTTTCTTCATCCTCTACAGTAGCTGGATGTACGGAAAGTTTTTTCAATACCTTTAGTTTTTCGTTATTAATAACTTAAAATTGTTTTATTTTTGTAAAGTATTTCATAAAATTTATAGTGTTACACAGTAAATGCAAAGTTTAATTTTTTAAATCAAGAAAAAAAAGGTTATAAGTGGTTTTGAAAGGTAAATAACTTTAAACTAGTTTACTTGTAAGGTTATTAAACATCCATTAGAAGACTATATTTAAATTTTATACTTTATTTTGGTATTATTTTTGTTTAAACTTTAATAAATATCGTTTAAACTAAAGCTTTTATTTATTTAGTTTTAATCGTGTTTAATCTTGTTCTAATTATTCAATTATATCAATATATAGTCTAGAAATTTACAACTCATAAAGAGTTTTGTATATATTATGAGGTATTAAACGATTTCATTTATTGATAAAACAAAGAAAAATATGTAACAATACAACTATGCATCATGAACGTGAAATAGTACTCAACATGTTAATAAGCTTAAAGTTTTTGTTTTTGATAGTAGCTTAAATTATTTTATGTTATAAAGGAAATTTGTTTTAACAATATTAATCAAGGTTAAGACAGCATTTATATCAAATACTGTTTTATTGCTATACAAAACTTGCCCATAATCTATTAATTATTTAATTTAACCAGATTAACTAATAATAAGAGATTCCAACTTCATCACTTGTTTTTAAATAAATCTAATTGATATTGCTAACTAAAAATTTCCGTAAAGTAAAACAATCTAACTAATTTTAACAAGAGTTACAGTTAAATATAGTTTAAACATTTGTTTTGATAAAAACTTATTATGGTGATGATTGATGGCATGAAATCAAAATAAAAAAGATAATAAATTGTAAATCAAATGTAACTAATAATTTTACAAGTTTTGTTTAAAAACTAACCCTAATTTCAAACTTTGATGATAAATTTCTCCATTCTCTTGCTATAAAAAATATATTGAACTGTAACTTTACTATCTTATCTCAAAAATTAATTTATTTAACCATATATGTTTAAAAATCTAACTAATAAAAAAAATTGAGATTATTTACAATACTTTTTGAAACAAAACTAGTTTACAGTGTATATCGAAAAAGTATTTGTTTTACAAAATAATACTAATTAACGTACAAACTTTAACAAAAATATTAACAAAGCTTTTTTAAACATAATCAGTTGCAGTATTAAAAAGATTATGAAAAAGTTATCAACATCTTACAGAGCTTTAAAACTGACAAAATAGAAATACGTACAATATATTTTAGTCTTAAAAAAATTGTTAGTCTATTTTTCTGAAAATAAAATTATTTTCGTTTTAACTTGTAAGTCCGAAAGATAAATTATACTATCGTGTTTTTATGTTTGATTTACTTTGAAACAGTTTTTGATACTTAAACTATATAACGAAACATATAAAGACAACAAATAAAAAATAAACATAATACTTTGTAGTATTAGATAACTCGTACAAGGAAATCAAACTGAAAACAGTAGCAGTACCAGAGATGTTAAAATGCTAAAAGTTACTATGGTAATTCAGCAATGAAGTGTTTTATTTTTGGTTTGTTTTAAGTTAGTAATTTCACGCTTGAGTAAACAAAGCAGAGCTTTTTAACATGTCTGAGCAGTACTGTACACAGCAACTTGAAAGTTCTACTGTAACTTTTTATCTAACTTAATTTTTTAAAGTAAGAGGTTGAAAAAGCATATGATTAAAAGGTAAATTGTTTCTTTTTCCTTCTCATACAATATTCACTTATAGTTTAGTTTCCTAAATAGAAAAGTTTAAAACACTTAATACAAATTATATGGTACAAATAAGAGACAAAAATTTTTTTTAACAAACGAGTTTGAAGATAATTTTTAAAAAAATTCTACAATCATTAAAACAAATAACGAAAAATTAAAAACCTAAAAACTTTATATTTACAAGCTTTTATTTAATTTGATGCACTAAATTTAGAAGAAAAGTTTAATAGTAAAGTAAATGTTTCTCAAGTACTCTTTTTAAATATTTAAAAAAAACTAAGATGCATAGTTTAACTTATAAAAAATATTTTGATTAGATAAGTTGTTTTTATTAAACAAATATAACCTTTATTCCACATAAGATATATCTCTCTGAACGAACTATAGTTCCACTTTCTTACATCAAAAACATTAAAAGTGTATTCAAGAGTGTATAAAATTATTCGTGTCTGCTGATTAACTAAAGCTTCCTTCTCCACATCTGTCGAAGAATTACGTTTTGTTTTCAAATAGTTTATATATTTGCATTTTTTACAACATATCCAATCAAAAATGTATAAACTAGTTCATACAGTTGTTTTTTTTTAACACTTGCATATAAAACTAATTATATTTTTAAGCAAACATCGATAAAATACAATTAAACTGTACTTGTTAAAAACAAATAATTGATAAAACATAGTTGAACTGTATCTAAACAAACCTTTGCTATTAACAGGATTATCAACAGTATTTTTGATTGGTTTGGAATTTTTTTTGGTCAAACTTTTTTTGGTGTGAGTAAAACTCATTGACATGCTTCTTTTGGCTGATTTAGTTTTTTTCGTTTTCTTTTCCTCGTTCGGTGAGGTTTTACCTTCATTTTTAGCGTCTAAATTTTCAAATGACTCGTCCTCACAAATTCTTTTTACATCTTCAATAACCGATAATAACGGCAAGTCATCTAAATGATGATTTTTGAAAGTTTTTTGTTAATTCATGCTTTGTACTTTTACTAAAATTATTAAATTTTATTAAACAACTTTTCGTATTAACCATATCTTTTTATTTTAAATTATTTATACTTTAATATCAGCAAAAAAAACGGCTTTTTATTACTTTTGTTTGACCTTTAGGTAACTGCGACTAAAAGGTAGATAAAATACAGAACTTTTTAATGTCTAAAGTTATTTTCTGCTAATATGTTATGTTACTAAACTTGTTTCTAAAGTGTTCAAAAAAAAAAGAAAATACAAAGAATATTCTAAAATAGAAGGAAATTTGTTATTGCTTATATCATTATTGTTTAAAATATTATAGTTTTTTATCTTTTTTTTTATTATTAAAAGCACATATTTTACAGTATTAATCTTTATACTTTATAAAAGTTAAGTTCAGTTATTGTAAAAATCACTTCTTTAAAATTCTTTAAAAATAATTTACAATACTTTATTTAACTATTAAAATGTAAAATTATTTTACTGTTCAAGTTAAATTATAGAAAAAATAAAAATTACCCTTTTAACACCAAAAACTTATTAAAAAAAAAATTGTAAAAAAAATTCAGCGTATTACATTTTGCTTTCTTTAAAGAACTTGTAACCTATAATTCAAGTATTCACACGTTTGTTATTAGTGTTGTTTAGTTATTTTTAAAAGTTAATTAAAAGTGATATATATTTTTTAGTTCATATGTTACTAAACAAAATTCATAGTACATTATTAAACACAAAATTCAGTTAATTTTCGTATAGTTTAATTTTATTTCATTTTTCTTTTCGTTTAACTAACTGTTTATAACTAAAGATTTAAATATTTAAATGATAAAAAAAACTATTTATAATAGCTCGTAAGAAACTTTATAAGCATGTGGTGTACGACTCGATAACCGAAAGGTCCCTTTGTACACCAGGTCCTTAGACCAAAATTTTTGAGTGTTTTTTTGTCGTTCAATAAACAATATATAAACAATACTAAAACTGTGCTTTGATAGTTATCAATGTTAAATATTTTAAAGAGTTTGAACTTTGAATTTAGAGATTGAAGTAGTAAAAAAAATAATTATTTCTCGAAAGTTTATATTGTTATTTTATTAATTAAACGATGCAAGTTTTCAAAACGATTAAATCGCATTTACTTTTTAACTTTTGAAGTATCTATATTTATCAAAATAGAATGTTGAAACACGAAAAAAATATTTACTAAAAGGAGTAATTTAGTCAACTAAAAAATTGAAGGATTTTTTACTATTTTTTTTACTTCATTGATTTTATAAAACAAATTAGAACAAAGCGACTATCTAAAAAGAAAGGTAGGGTAAAAAGAATAACAAAAATAACGTAATAGCAATTTTAATCTTACAAATCAGATAAAAAAAATTCCCGCCAAAAGTTGAAACAACTATTTTAGTACGTTAAAACCACAAAAAGTTAGTTTTGTTAATGTTATTTCTCAAACAAAAACAAGTTCTACAAAGTTTTATTGGCTCCATAAGATTCTGTAAAACTGCTCATTTTTATTCAACAGAACAATTGTGTTAGGTAAAAAACATTTTATATACTTAAAAGAACGCTTTATATAGATCTTCTAGCATTGACTATAACATAGAAATTAGATAATATTACTAGTAATACGTAAATCTAAATTTAAAATGTGTTGGTGTTTTATCTTTTTAGACTTTTTTAAGTTTGAAAATACTTATAAGCTTTGAAAAACAAAAACAAAAACAAAAAAGTTTCTAAAAACTAGTTACATCGTTAGAAAAATCAAAGAGTAATAACTAAATTTAAATTTGCTAAAAGTTCTGTAAACTAAAAAAACTTCTAAGGGATTTTTAGTAGTTTTTAAAATACTCTTGCGTCATTTATTCTTTAATAAAAAAGCTAAAGTTTCAGTTATGAATACAAAAATCTTGTTTTGTACTCAGTTTCTATATAATAAATGGAATATAGTAAAATTCTTAAGTTTTAAAATATACGTCAATAAGTTTTAGTTCAAAAGTATTTAATAATGTATATAGTATTTATCTTTTATTTTAAGTTAATGCGTTAGTAGTAATTTGAAATAAAATGTTAATAGAAGTAAAATTGTTTTAAAATATCCAACTACAAAACACTTACCTTTACCAACTGATAGAGCTATAAGTTTGTACACCAACCCTTTTATAAACCTGTAAAAAATATTAATAAAGCTGTCTGTTTTTTATGTTGTTTTATAAGAAGAAAATAAAAACTGATAAGCTTGACTTTTACTTTTATTACTGTTGTAGTTAAAAGTTTAATAATAGACTAGTACAAAAAAATTGGTTAAATTTCTTTTTTTTTTTTTGACTTTGCTTTGAATTTAAATCAAGAATTATTAATATAAAACTCACAGTTGCTGATAATCAACATTTTCTTCTAGCAATTTCCATACATTTTTATAATTTTCTTGACTATTTTCACTTTTTACCAAAACATCAACTTGTTTTAGAATTTCTATTTGAGTATTATTTAAAACTTCCATCAAAACCTTTTTACAACTATACTGTAAAATTAGCAAATTGAAGCATGTTTACAAAAGAGAAAATAACGAAGTACTGTTTTATGTGCAACAACGTACTTAAAACCAATAACTTAATTACTGCTTAACAAAATTAAGCGCTAAACTAGTTAACGAACTATTAACGTCTTTAAATATTGTAAATAATTCAATTTATTTTCTGCTTTAAAAAACAACTTTAGCAAAAAACAAAACATGTATACAAACTTTCACTTGGTATTACTCAACTTTTTAAAAACAGTTTTCTCTTTAAAAAGTTGCAAGTTTAAATTGTTACGTCACTACATGCTTAAGCCACACTCACTATGATAATAAAGATAATAAAAACATTTCTATGCGTTTCCTTTTTTTAGTAAAAACTATGCGTTTGTAAACCTTTTTCTTACAACAAACATTTCATACTGTTTTAAGTAAGCTTAGCATCTCACTAGCTTTTTGGTATTTGAATGAACTAAATAGTAATAAAACAAATTTTCAAAACTAATTATTTAATTAATAAGTTAAAACTTTATCAATGGAACACTTGATTTAAATAAATTTTATTAAATTATACTCAATTACGCGTAGCGATTTAAGTTAATTGTTAAGTATTTAAAACTTTAATAAAGATAAAGATTACTATAAATTAGTTTAAATTATAGTTAAATGTGTGTGTAAAAGGTTCACTTTTGTATTAAAGTGTGCTTTAGTTGCTTCTTTCAAAAGATTTTTTTGTTAATCTTATGAGACTTATGTTAAATAAAAAACATTTTCTTTTAATCAGCGTAATAAAGTAACATTTAAGAGGATATAAGTTGATTTTAATTATGGGTCAAGACAGATAGATAAATAAACAGTGTTTTATTTGTACTGCTAAAGTTTTGAATTTTAAAACTATACCTTTAAACAATTAAAATAAACTGAATAGTATAGATACACAAGATTGTAGTAAATTTTTAAGAAAATAGTTGTCTGCTTTTTAACTAGTCACTTACATGATTAGAAAAACCATTCAGTTAAGTGTATCATGTTTTCTGTCTTACTGTTTAGAAATGATAAGTTAAGATCTTTATTTAAAATATTTCTAGCATAAAACTATTCATTTTACAAAAAGTTCAATATAAACCAAAAGCTATAGCTTACTAGAATTAAAAAAGTTCTAAAATATTTTCCAAAATTTAAAATATAATCTAAAACAATGTAAAATAGTATTAATTGCAATTGTGTATCGTAAGCTGTTTCATTGGTGAAATAGTAAGAAAAGTTTGTTGTAAAACAGAGATTTAATTTTCTGTAAGCTTACAAAAAAGAATTAATAAGATTAAATGCATTTTCTCAACTCAATATACTATTTTATCTTAAATTTTATTTAAACTGCTTTGTTTTAAACAGTTTTTGAAAAACAATTTTAACATTCATAATGTAACAGTTTAAAGAATAGTTTTTCCTAAAAATTATCACCAAGAAAAATACAACAATAAGATTTTTTTAAAGGTATTTTAATATCCTACTAAGTGTTCCTAATTAAATTTTAGATACTTTACAAGTAGTTAATAAATTTAGAAACCTTAATTGTTTTACGCTATAGTTTAATGAAATTTTTAATTAATTTAGTTTACTTTTAACTTGGGTAATAAAATAAGTACCAGTGGTTCAAACTCAATTCGTAAGTCGTACACAAATTTTTTTTTTTTAATAAAATATATAAAACAATTTAATAACAAACAAATTTTGTTTTAGATTATTTTTTAGAGTTTGTAATGTTTTTGAAAAGAAAATATTTTGATATATAACAACAGTTATACGTTAAGTTAGCGTTAGATGCTAAAAAAGTAAGAGGTATTCTTTTTTATAAGCTACATGTCAGTTGTAACAAGGTATTGACTAGTTTGGTTTAAATTATCTTACTTGCGATACATATACAACAAATTAGTTTTTTTTTTTCAATCTGTTATATATAGTCTACTTATTATGCTATATATTCTTTTATTTTGACTGGTAGGATTTTATTGAAGTATTAATGTATAATGCTAATGTAGAATACAACTCACTATTGTTTATCCTAGTACATGCTTAATATTAGAACAATTTTTATGAGTTTTCTAAGTAGTTTTTAACAACTATAAGTTTATTTTAGATTTTTGAGTTTTATAAAATTGTTTTTTATATATCTTAATTTGGACTCTGTTTGTGCTTTAATATGAATTCTTACGATTTATTTTTCAGCTAAAGGTCAGTAAAGGCGATTTTTTTTTTTAAGTTCAGTGTTCGAAATTAAGAATCATAATAAGATTTAAAAATGACGCTTATAGATATGCTCAATGCAACTGATGTGAAACAATAGTTTTAGTATCAAGTTACACATAAAATTGATAAAAAATACCATAACAGTTTAAAATCAAAAGTTTGTATGAATAAAAGCAATTTAATTAAAATAAAGATACAATTGCATAACCCAATGGTAGTTAAGCATAAAAATATAATTAAATGCTTTTAAAAATATAAACTTTATAATTTTAATTTGATATAAGTTCCAAGACTAATAAAAAGTAAATAAAATCAAGTTAAATTTTTGTAATTTCTTAAAAAAATAGCAATAAGTAACTTCAACTTTAATTATATATGTATATATATATATCTAAACCTATAAAATAAATAAAACAAAAACGACAACATACACAAAAACCACTAAAAAATGGTAGTATACACTACTTTTACAATAAAAAACTAAACCAAAACAATTCTAGTTTTATACTTAATCAGTAATTTTGATTAAGTACTTGATTATAACACTTTTTTTAAACAAACTAAATCAAAAACTTTGAATAAATGCTTTAAAAAAAATAAATGTCAAATACAACATAAAATACTTTGCTAGTAATCTAAAAAGCAGTAATAAATAACATTAAATTGATTCTATTTAGATTGAGTTTATGCAATTAGAACCATTAAATAAAACTAATAACCAACAGCTACAGAAACAAAGTAATAATAAGAATACTTCTAATACGTATAAAAAAATTATCCCTTTGCTCCCTTTTTTAAGCTTTTTTGTTGTGAAATTTTAGCCTGGAATCAATTTTCCAATCAACGCTTGAAAAGTTTTTCAAAAAGGTATTTCATTACATCAGGCTTACTACGGGATGAGCCAGCCATTTTTTTACTATAAAACTATGGTTGGAAATTAAAATAGTTTGAAGACAAGTCAAAAAGCGAGTGAAACCAACTGATGAAAACTATTTTAAATAAAATATAAAAAAACACCGCACTCAAACTTTAACAAACTTTCAATATTTATTGTTTTTTTTCATGCACTTTCGTTAAAACTTTTTAACTGAATGACATTAAACACTGTAAAAATAGTTACACAGACTATACTAATTCTTAGTTTGTTTCTTTTAATGAATTATTTTGAAATTAAAGTTACACAAACAACAAATTATTCTTTATTGTTTGAAATAATAAAAATATCAAAAACTACTGTTTGTTATTTTAAGTATCCGTTTTTTGATATTAGGAAACGCTTACATAAGTTAGATAAAATATCAAAATATGTATTAAACAAAAGTTATTTTTATAAAAACTTATTTTTTGATTATCTAGTTTTCTTTTATACCTCATGTTATGTAATGATTATTTTTTTAATTTTAGAAAAGTTATTTTTATATTTTAAATACTACTGTTTTCAAAGTAAAAAACAATTGAATATTGAAATTTTAAGGTTTTTATACAAATTTAAGTATTTTGTAAACATTCTAGAATTTTTTACGAAATTTCATCTAAAGATACTTTGATAATTAAATAACATAATCATTTTTGAAAAATTTAAAGGTTTTAAACTTAAATGTGTACTATAAACCAAATCTAATAACATAAAAGTATAACTAAACTTTAAGTTTTTTGTCTCAGAAAAACCAAAATATTTTTAAAATAAGTTTAATCGATCACTTAACAATTTTTTTACACCTTTTTTAGTTCATTACATAGGAAGTTTATATATGTATTGTGTATAATATATGACCATAACAGTGCGCATAGATTTTTATGATTAAAATATAGAATTTTTAATATAAATTGTTCAGTATTCAACATGTATTTTCAACTAGCTAACATAAGAACAAATTTCAAAATGATTTAGAATTATATCCGCACATTTAAAATTTGTAACTACTTTTTATTCGAGTATAAACTGTAAACTACTGTACAACTTTCTTAATCGTTGATTTAAAAAAAAACTCTTACTAAAATCTTAATTTACTTTTTTTTATGCTTTAAATGAGTTGACTAAAAAAAAGCAAGCAAGAGTTAACAAAAACACATGCCAAATAAAACAGAAAAGTTACAAAAAGGTAATTTTGTTTGCTAAAATTTCAATCAATTACTCCAACATATCTTTTTTAAAAACTTACACTTTATTAAGTTTTTTTCTTGTGACAAAATACAACTTAAAAGATTTAATTAATATATTTATTAATAAAGCCCTTAGATGTGTTCATTATAAAATATGTAATGAGAGTGTAAGAAAACAAAGAACAGCTGAAAGAGTTTTAGATGTTGAAATCCTGTTTTATTTTATCTATCTTAATGTATAATGTAAGATTTAATTATTTAAATTTACAAAATCAATTTAGGAGTAAATTTAGAAATATAGGTAAAGAAAAATCTAAAAAGATCTTTAAAAAAAACAAAAAGAAGCTTTATTTCACCCAAGACGTAATATTAATATTTTAAAAATAGACTTTAAGAGTATATAAACATAGTCCTTACTCAGTATGTTGGCTGGATTGTAATAACGTTAGGTTGTAACAATTGCTATTATAAACTTATTAGATTTTGAGTATCATTTAAAAATTTTATCTTATACGTTAAACTTCTTTTGTGTAAGTAAGTAATTTTATTGAGTTCATTATACAAGTTTTTTTTTAGTCAAAATATTTTCTTAAACTAATGTTAAAAGTTTTTTTGTGTCTGGTTACATGGTTTTTAGGTTTAGGTAAGTATTTAGAGTTATAAAATCGTATAAGCTTAAAATAAATAAAAAGAAAAATTTTTTTTCAGAAACATAGACTTTGATCATACAGATTTATCTACTTTAAAAAAAAATTACCAAGTTAATACACCTAAGCTTATTGTTTTTGAAATAATTGGTTCTGGTGTAATTTTTTTTCCTACTTCTTCTAGAATAAGTTAAACTTTTTAATGCTGAAAAGTATTTTTATAAAGCTGACAAAATTTTTAGAGTAAGTAAGTGGACAACAAAGTTACCATATTTTCATAAGCAATTGCTTACAACTTTAAATTTTATATCAACTTAAACAGTTGTTGATTTAGTATCCAGACTTTTTTTTTGTAACTCATGTGAAAAGTAGCCGATGATAATGAGGCACACCAGAAACTAATTAAAAAAACTTTCTGAAATTTTTGTCTAAGCTTTTTATGAAGTTAAACTAGATTTAGCTTTTTTTAAATTTCTACTTTTTACCTTTTATTAAGTCTCGGCTATCTAATTTTTGAACAACTAGAGCATCTAAAACCAACCGCTGGATTTACGCCATAACTTAACTCTGGCACTTATGCTGTAGCATAGTTTTTTTATACATCCAGTTCCTTTCACCGAATTTTTTAGCGTCGATTTCTTTATTTTTATAAATAAATTACTAAAGAATACAACATAACATTTTCAGTATAGTCATTTAGTAAAAAACTAGTTTTAATTTGCAGTAAGTTTCAAGTGTATCAACTGTGTACTAAGCTTTTTTTAAATCGATTTAAAGTTGAAAAAAAAAATTATTCAGATGGTTTTAAAAGAATATATCAAAATTAAGCAAATATTGAATTTTCGCCAATATTATGTTTTTTATTTTCAATTACATAAATGCTACTGAAGTTACATGGACAAAGCTCTCTTAACTAAAACCTTATAACACAAAAGCTTATCAAAACCGTAAAAACAGTACACTAGTGGTAATGCAGCAAACAATTACCTCTTTTAAATGAGAGTTTTTTGTACAGTTTTCGTTTTTTACTAATGATAAAAATTTAATATAGGGTGTTCTATTTTAAAGTTGATATGTAAAACAAATAACAGTCGTTTACTATCAATTTTTACATTCAATCAAATTTCAAAAAACTATCAATTACAATGCTTTAAAGATTTTGTGATGTCAAAAAGGTATTTTAAATCAAAACTATTATATTAATATTGTAGGACTACATTTTCAAAAAAAACATAAACATATATATTTGAAATTTCTAAATATTTAAACACTTTGCATGTCGTTAAAATAAAGAAATTTACAAAAGTTTTGATAGAAAAAAACAGAAAGTAAAGTTAAATGTTTTATTTATAAATAAAATTATATCATTTTTCTTTGATCGAAAAAAGAGTAAGTAGAAATCAGTCAACTACAATGCAAGTTTTTTTTAATCTTTCGAATTATGTCGAATAGATAATTAACTAGTAATGAATAAACGTCATTTATTAATATAAATCGTTTACAAAAGGTTTACTAAAAGTTTGAAAAAAGTTTACTAAAAGTTTTTTTATACATAAAAATTAATCAAATGGAATAAAGATAAAACCACAGTAGAAATATGTATAAATTAAAAATGCAGTAGAGTTTATATAACGAAAACTATTGCTTTATAAGAATTATAAACAGTTTAACTGTACATATTATTAAAGAATGTAAAAAAGGGAATGGCTGTAGAAAGGTATTTTCTTGACAAACTTTAAACAAACAAACTTGTTTATAAAAAACATTAAATAGTTATTTCAGCTTTAGTTTTAATTACTTTTTTCACAGTATCATCACAGTAAATTTAAGATAGCGTATTTAAGAATAAACCGACACTGTTCAAATTAAATTTCAATAAATACCTGTTTGTATAGATAAAGAAAAACTAATGTATTCTGCTAAACTAAACTCTTTGCTTCTTCTTTCCCTGCATCTTCCTCAAGAAGCTGTTTCTCGCTTGAATGTCCGTCCTGAGCTGCGGTACCTCGCTCAACTCCGTGTTGTCACTCGCGTCTTCTGTTTTGCGGTGCTGAAAGTGGTTAGCCTTGTTTTTGAAGTAAGAGTTGACCCACTTGTCCTTCTTCTTTCCGCCATCAGCTTGCGGCTTGTTGTACTTGTTAGGCAAACTGTTGTCTGATAAACCCGTTTTTTGAGCATTTTCAGATTCCTGTTTTTTGTAAAAGTTCTCGTTGTTTCTCAGGTACGGGGCGCTCCACACGGCTCTTCTGTAACTGCCGCTCCTCTGCGTCGATGAGTTCAGCTGTCTTGAAGATGGAGGAGCGTGATGTTCTGTTAGTTTTGAAAGTTAAATAAACTTTATTTTAAAGTATTATGCTAAACTTTTCTACTACTAAGTTTGTATTCGATTTTTTCATTTTTCAAAGCCTTGTTAAATTAACTGTAAAAAAGGATTTTAAATAAACATTAAAATATTATCTATATAAAACAAAACTTAGTAAGAAAATTTTAGCTATAACTAAACTTTAAAAACATATTCTTTTAATTTGTAATGTCTTATACTTATTTTCTAACCGTTGGATTGCTTTGAGTATGGTTTTTCCGCTAAGTTTTTATTGCTGTTATTGGATTCAAAAACGTTCACTCTTTTTCGGAAACGTTCACTGTTTTCCACTTTGTTAGGCTTTTTGTTGTAACTGCTGATCTTTTGTTGTGTTGTAGCGTTCTTCTTATCTGAGTTTTTATCCACGAAAGTCCGCCGATTTTTTAACTGATCCACATGATTATTTTCATCAGTACTCTTCAATTTGTTACCATTTGAAACTGTGTCATTATCACCGTTAGCCTGTCTAAGTTTCAAGTTGCTGTAAATATTCTTCGGTGCAGCTTTGCTCTTCAGTTTTGATGTGTTGTGATCTGATCTATAACTGTTCGTGTTTGGAATTGGAGGTTTCTGATAGCTTGCGTTAGAGTTGTTGTTTTTTTTAACGTTGCTGTTTTGAAGCTTATTCTTGTCGTTATGTTCGGTTTTCTTCTGGTTGTTCGCTTGCTTTTGTGGCGGTTCGCTTTGTTGCGATTTGTTGTTCAAGTACCAGCGGCTTGCTGCAGCTAAGCGATCTCTGTTTATAAATAATTTGAAATAGTTTTAAACCATCAAATGATAATACAATTAACAAAAAAACAGTATCAAATAAAAAAAAAACAATAATTAAATATACTACATAACAAACATATAGATGTTTTGTTTTTAATACTGTTTTAATGATATTACCAAACGTAAGTAATTTTATATTTATAATGTAGTTCTACCAATAACTTTAAGTAAATACAACAGTAAAAAAAATATTTTGTTATTAAACTAAAGTTTAAATATGTTTACTTAGTAAAAAAGTCTCATTGACTTAAAAAGCCTAAAACAGAAATAAATATTTACAACATCAAAAATAAGTATGCATTAGAAATAATATTCAATATAGTCAAAAATAAGTCACAATTATGATAATTATGAAATCGTCTAGTTAGGTACTTAAACTTTTGTTACATAAAAATACGATTATTTTAAATTAGTAAAGCAGTACTTGTTAGCTAATTAAACAAGTTTAATTCTAAGACAATTAAATTTTTTGCAATGACTTTTAAGCTTACGATTAATATTTTTATGCTATAATATATATTAAAGCATAATATACAGTGGTATTATATTTTTTACCAAGATTTTTATTTTATTTAATTCAAAAACATTTTACCTGATCACGTGAGCAGGTTCGATAGTAGAGTCTTCGGTCAGGTGAGATATGGAAGGTGAGGGTTGGTACCTGACTTCCCGCGCTTTTTTCAATACCTCGTCAATCGTCATGTTCTCCCATGTTCTCATTGACATCGATAATCCTTTAAATGTAAACTTGTAAGTTTAACTAAAACTAGTGTTTTAATAAAAGTTTCATTGTGTTATACAAATAAAAAGTGTTTAAATTAGTTTTCTGTTTTTCTTTGTATTATGACTTTCTTTGTGTCAATAAAGTTGATTTTTATTGTTTGTGAAATATACTGATTTTTTTGTGTATAGTTTACTGTATGAAAATAAAGTACCAGTAAAAGTTTTACACTTAGATATTTTTAGACAAAAATCAAAAGTGCAATCCATGTTAACTAATAAACATTTTAAGTTTTAAATATATAACATAAAAATTATAGTAGTCATGCTTGTTTAATGTGGATAAATAAGTAGTTATTAAAATTAATTCTTCTTAGGTTGTTTCTTTTTAACTGTTTACAGTCTTTTCGTTATCATACAGATTTTAACTTAAAAAGATGACAGTTTTTTTAACAGCTGAATTACTCAAAATACAAAAGTTTACAAAAATATATTACTCAATTTTTCTCTACAAACGTGTTTTATGCTTTTTAAAACTGAATCAATTAAAAAAATAAGCTAATTTACTAGTTGCTTATTGCTTACTTATTCTTGATGTTTTTTAGACTTGTTTTTACTTTAGTCAATAAGCATAAATTAAGTTTAAAAGCTAGATACTATGTGAGCACAAAAAGTTTTTCATTTATTTAAAGATTTTGAATACTTTTGCTAAAGCTGCTTGTTATTTTATCAAAAAAAAAAGAGAGAAAAATACAAGAGTTATTTCATAGTAATCTCAGTAAATGTTTTTATAATTAAAGAAGGAATTTGGAAACATAAGCAGAAGTTTACTTTTTTTAATATTGTTAGAAGGGTTAAATTTATAATCGTAAAGTTTTATTAGCGTTAAATATTACTATCAATTCATCTGTCTTGTTTTAGCTACTAAAATTATTTATCTCATGATAACTTTACAATGTCTTTACATTTAAAACTTTACCCAATATTTTTATTACAGTTTATTACTAACAAAACAATGTTTTACTCCTATACTTGCATATAGGAGATCCTCAGTTGTTGTAAACAAATCTTATTCAAATAAAATCAAAATTTTAAATTTTACATTTTACATTAGATTTATGACTTTGACTAGTATCAACCTTTGGTTAATCTTTGTAGTTCTGCTGTAGGCTCATCAACTTCTTTCGCAGTGTTTTTCATATCCGTATTCTTGTTCACCGGTCCAAAAGAGTTTTCTTTAGAATTTTTTGGTGACTTTATTATGTTATTGGGGGATTGTGATTCATCCAGCCACATTTTAGGGGGAGGCGGTTGTTCTTGTAATTGTTTTCTAGAGCTAATCATGTTCTTCTCTTGTTCGAACTTGTTTATGTTCTTTTCCAAGCTAACCGGCTCTGCATCCAAATTTAACTTTACGTAAGTTAACAAATCAATGAAGCTATAAAACTAATGAATAGTTTACTTGGTAAAAAAAAGCTACAAAAAGCTTTACTTATACTTTTGGAACAATCATTTTATTAAAAGGTTATAAAAACTACTATAGATATAGTAACTTTGTTTTCAAGTACTTCAAATACTTAATTCTTTAATAATAACTTTATTTTCTTTTTTTTTATACACATTTGTCTTTAAATTATTACCAATATGAAAAACATCAACTTTAAAACACAAAGGTTTTTTATTATGCTTAGAACACAGTAAGAATATTTAAAATATTCAAAAATTTTTCAAAATCTTTCGTGTAAACATTCCGTTTACAAAATATTTTTTATTGAAAAAAAGTAACAAATATAAAACTAAACAAAAAATAATAACACTTACGCTTATTTTCTTCTATTATTTCTGAAAACTCTTCTATTTCTGATTTGTTCTCTAACTCTGATTTCCCTTGCAAACTAAATTATTTCAATAAATTATTTTTTATTTTCTACAGTAATTGTAACACTGTAAACTTTAAAGACAATTTAAATAAAAAAAAACGTTTAGTCGTTTTATTTACAAAAGCATGTGTTTTTTATATTAATACATATTAGTGTAATTTAATAAAATAAAACTTAATTATTTTTCTAACAAATTAAATTGAACCAATTACCTTTCAACTTGTTCTTTCAACACGACAACCTGCTGTGCCAGGGACACGCAAGTTTCCACGACAACCAAGTAACCCACACACACGCTGTGCCCCGACTTCTGTGCGGCTTGTGCGGGGGTTTCCCCTTGACTGTTCAGTATCGTGACTGAAGCGCCGCGAGCCACCAGCGCCTGATTGAAAATCAATGGGTAGTTTATGAACTTTATGAAGTTATTAATAGGTGATAAAACGAACAATGTTGTTTTTTTAGTTTAATGTTTAAAAATTTTAGAAGTAATTAGATGTAGGTTAACCTAAAATAACTAACTTAGAACTATTTTAAATTAAATAACTATAATATTCAAGCTCTCGCAAAAAAAAAATGTTAAAACCTGTACGCATTTGATGTTTCCGTTTCTGGCGGCCACGTGAATGGCAGCGTCTGACATGTGGTTGCTTACGTCAATGCTGACGTCATCACTCGTCATCTCGTCACAAAGCCACTCAAGCATGTCTTCCCTGTCGTACTTAGCTGCAATGTGGGCAACTGGCCACCTGTATGGTAAATTTTATTTAATATAAAAATAGTTTAATTATTGTTGTTATTTATTCGTTATGTTTAAAACACATTTTTTAAGAAATTCGGGCTGAAAAAATACTTAGTCTGTTTAATCTAGCCCGTTAAAATAAAACTCTGCCGACCCTAATGACAAAACTAGGAACGATAAAATTGAAAAACAAAGTTACCTTGTGTTGAAACCATCAATATTGGAAGCTAATGTCGACATAACTAACTCTTCTTTTGCTTTCGTGTTTTTTATCAGCCATTTCGCACATTCAATATTTCCACTCTGATTAAAATATCTTTAAATAAATAAAATAGATAGTTTAAGTAAGTTTCTTTTTAGTTTTTTGTTCAAAGAACCACCCATGGTAGTTTTATACTTATTTGTTAACTTTAAATAGAAGGTAAATAACATGAGTAATCAAAACAAATAGTTTGAAAGTCATGTTTTGATTAAATTAAATAGATAAACTTTAGCTAATTATGATGTCGCATATCTAGTTAATGATTTTACAAAAATAATAAGTAGAATAATAATGTTAATTATGTTAGTTTTAAACAAAATTAACACTTCATTGATATTTTATTGCTTAAAATTTATTTATTAACTTCTTTAAAGTTAGTACGTATAATATTTACTTATTTATGTAAATAGTAAACATAAAATTATATAATGAATTTTTTCAAAGTTTTAAGCACTTAAAAAAAACACTCGAGGGAAATAATTCGATTAAAAAAAATTTACTCTATAAACAGTATTACAAGTATCAAACAAATAAAACATTTAAATATTATATAAACCTTTCAGCTAAAAAAGTATAATGATTTTTTTTCTTGAATAGATAAAAAAGGCAATGTAAGCCTTTATATTATTTATAATAAACTTGTTTTACAAAAAACACTTTAATAAGGCTATTTGTTTACATTGATGTGTAGAAAAACGCTTGTAGTGTGTGTATACAAATTCTATGCATATTTACAAGCCTTAAAAAGTATTTACACAATTTCTTCGTTTCATTAGTTACATTTTTAATCATCTGGTTAGAAGTACTTTTAAACCGAAAAAAACCACAAATGCAATAAAAATTTATGTTGTTTACTTTTTAAGAAATCATACTTAAATAACAATTTGTTATAAGAACTTATATAAACTTAATTTCTCTTAAATTCATGTTACCATTTAGGCATTTTTTAAGGTTTAGTTGTGTAAAATGTTTATTAAAAGCAATAGGAGACTAGTTTTAATATTTATATAATATATTAATATATTATTTTTAAAACTACTTGCTTTTTCACTATTTAGTTAGTTTAAAATACAACAAATACAACAAATTTTTTAATAGGATAAAAAATAATAAAATGTTATTAAAATAAACTTCTACGTAAAAACGTTTGTGTCTTTTGTTGTGTATAGAATTGACAGAAATTCTCCCCAACTATTTTATTTGTTAAACGCTCCATGTAAATATTTAGGTGACGTCATAATACAGAGTTTAACGTTAAGTGTCCTTTACAGATGATACAAATCGATAACTTCTATTTCAATACCAAATAGTTTTGTCAATTTGATAACTTTCCATTAACGTTTATTTTTAGAAATTTACACTATTTACATAAGTCATATTCGTAACAAAAAGCAAATATAAAGTTAAAAAAATATTTATATTCATTATTAAAATAAATTACGTAAAAAAAGTTTTTTTGAACATTTGAATTGCTATTATATGCCTCTGTTTATAAATTGTTCTTATGATTAACCTTTTGTAATAATTAATTGCACAAAATAATCTTTATAAGTTTTCTTTATTAAGTAAAGTTTTTTCTGATAGCTGAAAGTTTTAGTCAAAACTTGCTTATGTAAAATTTGAAACATAGCTAAAAGACATATGAATAACCGAATAATTTAAAAAATTCTTGTTTTAAATTGTTTGTTACTAACAAGTTGTGTTATAAAAGTATAAAACGACCAAAAAGAATGACAACTATTAGAATATGTTAATTTTATTAGATTTCTGTTAATCGTAGCAAGCCAAAAATATTTTTCTATACCATTAAAATTAGTTAAATAACTTATTATGAAAATACTACATTAAAATATTAATAACTTTACAAATTTCGACTTGGTTAACAAAAATTTAAAGTTATCAAAGCAAAGTTTAAAAATTAACAAATTACTATATTATTACTAACAAATGACTATCTATGTTTAAGTCTTTTGTTAACTTTGATTTTTTTATCGAACTTTAAGAACACTTGGTTAAAAACGTTCAGTAGTAAATAAACAATTGTAGTCAAACTAATCATTTTCTACAAATTCTACTTATAAATAAAAGAATTTTCGAAATTTTTATATTATATAGTAACTACTTGACAACAAATGCTCATTCGTAAAGTCTAATAGCTCTTCTTTTATGTAGTGATAAGTAAATCCAGTTATTATAAAAGCTAAAACTAAACATGTTACAACAAAGCTTGTAAAATGTTGACATAACATATTTGTAGCTTTTTTGTTTTTAAGCTTTTAAATTAGTTTATTCGTTAAGTTTTTTGGCATAAAACAAAAATCTGCAAATTTTTTAAAAATGTTAAATAAATAATATTAAATTTAAGATTTAAAAGTTTACTTAATTCTAAATAAAACAACAGAGCTTTGTTATAGACAAAGTATTCAGTGTCAGATAAATAAAAGTAAAAAGTTTAAATCAAAACTTAAATTCTAAAGGATATTTTATACTGTTTTCAAATCTGCATATTATACTTTAAAATAGAATAAATTATTATTGGTTTAAAAAATCCTTTAAAGTTTACATAAATTTATTTGTTTTACAATTCACTCTAAAGTGTAAAAATTGTGTAACAGTTATTGTATAATTGTAATAGCTAATATACTAATAAAGTTTTATTGTAACAAAAACCTTCTAAAAAGTCAATAAATTAGTTTTGTTGTATAAACATTTAGTTTTTGAAAAAATCACCAAATTAATTTCATGCCATCTTTACGTTTTATAAAAAAAGTTTAGATTCATATACCTTGTTTCTTTAAGTCTAGTAAACAATATTTATGCTTAGTAAATTTAATAAACAATTTCTTAATAATGTTCAATATAGATTTACTATTTAGATTAATTCGTAAATTTATTGAAACTAATTGTAAGTGTTAACAAAATTGTCTGAAAAAGTTAAAAAACTATAAACATTTAGCATACTTTTAAAAAACACTTAAAACTAGCACAAAGTTACAAAAAAAACTCATACAAGCCTGTATGTACTGCTACTTTTTGCTAAACAATCAGCTTATTTGGTGTTTATTTAATCGTTTTATTTGCGCAAGTTCAGTCAAGCCTTAAAATTCTTTTGTTACAAGAAGTCTGTGTTTATTTAATGAATTCATTAAAGCAAACAGGTACACTGAAAGGTTTTTGCTTAAACATTTTTCACAATAATATTGACTTTAATATATTTTCAATTTTTTTCATGAATTTATAATTTTTCCTGCTAATAAGCTTACCTTGATAGCGAGGCCGGTCGCACTCAAAATTTCGTCGTTGGGCATAGAAATCATGTTGGGGCTGTAAACCGAAGAAAGATTTTTGACCAATTGCAAGTGGCCGTATTCGGCTGCTATGTGCAAAAGTGTGTTTCCTTTTTCGTCCAATGTGCTACTCAGTTCTTCGCTTGTGAACTGAGACTGAAAAATAAATCTGTTGTTATGTCTAAACTAGAAAGAATTAAACTAGTGGTTAGTTTATTAATATCTTTTTAATGTTTTATATTTGGCCAGTTTACTGGTTTATATTTCTGAATATTAAGCTTAACAATTGTAATTGAAAAAAGTTTTGTTTTGATTTTTACTAATTTTAACTAATGCTTTCACAATTATTAGTTTAAAATAAAGAAAAACAGTTATTGATATCAAATAATAAGATAATTTTACTGACAAGTAACTTCAAGTTTCCACTCTTAGCAGCAGCAAACATGTCATCTGGAGAACTGGACAAATGATCAACTATTTCTTCATTACCACTACTTAACAAGCTGTTTATCGTGAGATTTTGATTTTTCACTGAAAAAATATCGTTAAAAGTTAAATTTATTTGAGTGAAATATCTGATTTATAATAATAACTCTTAAAACGTTTAAAACTAATTTTAGTACAAATTAAAGCTAAACTGAATCAATAAAAGCTTAAATGATAAACAGTGTACCTTTTATTGGTTTCTAGTAATGAAAGATAGCATGCCGCCCTAATTAATTTAAAATACTTTAGTTTTTATATTTTACAGCTTTAAGTTTTTTCTTTGTAAACATTTAAAGCTTTACAAACTATAAATGATTTAGTAAAATGAAGAATAAAAAAATAGTTTTACTCTATCCTTAAATATAAGTTAGATTAAATAAAAAATGTAAAAAAATTAATAAAATTAAAAACTACATACTAAAACAGAAGTAATTTTAGATAATTAAAAAAGTTAAAAATTGTTTTCTAATGTCACTCTTTTACCAGAAAAATAATAGTAACCATATTTTGTCTTTAGAGTTTCTTCTTTTTGTTTAATTAACTTAACTTTTACTTTCTTTGATCGTTTATTCATACAAACATAACTTAAAAAAAACAACATACCTATTTTGTTGTTGCTTTTTAAATTATTCACCATTTCTCCACCGATTGATTGCTGAGCAAAATCGTCATTGCTCTGAATCGTACAATCTGAATCATCGCTTCCTTCCGATCTCACAGAGGTTGCTTGCGAGCTTAACCTACTCCTGATGGACCCCCCTACCTCCGAATCGATCACCGACGATTCCTCCGCGATAGTTTCCAGGTCCGAGTCCGGGTAATACCCTATAACGTTGTACCCGTAGTTGTTCTGACCAGAGTGCATCTCGTTTTGCTGGTTGTCAACAAATTGGCCGATGTAGGAAGTGTTTGTATGATTGCTGGTTGGGTTGTTGTCATTGAACTTGTTTATGCGGTAGAAATTCACATCTTGCATAGGCTTCAGGTTTTGCTGATAGTCAGATATATTCATGAACGTTATTTAGTATTTCTGAAAAAGATAACGTTTTAAAATATTTAAATTTAAGTATTTTAAAAATATACAATTAGAAAAATTTATTAAAACTTTAATAGATAAAGTTTATACTTTTTGTATGTTTATTTAGTTATATTTACAGCAACTAAAAAAGAAGCTATTTACATTTAATTTGCTAAAGCATTCTAAAATCCAAACTAAAAAAAATTTTATAATTTTAAACAACGTATACCAGTTATGTACTTTTAAGTAGGAAACACATTTTTATAAAATATTTATGATCGTAGTTGTAACGTTTGCTGAGCTATACGTTTTGTTTAAAGCTGTTTTACCAAAAATCTTCAAAGTAATGAAAATTAAAAACTATACACTTGTTGACTTATTATTTTCTTTTTTTATTTATTAAAAACTAGTTAAACTAACAAAAACTTGTCCAGATTTAAAACTTCATACTTAAAGCTATTGATAGTTTAAAAAAAAACCTCATGAGCAGAAAAGACTTTTTCAATCAATGCTTAATAGCTCTCAAGTTGGTTATAAAAAGACTAAGTAATGCAAAGTTTATAAAACTAATAAGCACAATACTTTTATAAACTAAGCAGATTGATTATTCTATTGTTTCAATACAAAATCTAGTCTTACTTTAATTACAATTTTTTTACATTCTTTTTTACTTATGACGTTTCAACGTATTCTAAAAGCTATTTTTTTTAATTTTTTTATTATTATACTACTTCTGATTGTTAAAAAATATATTAAAATCAAATGCAGGTTCACAGCTTTTTGATTATGTGTTTTTTTTTAGTTTTTTTAGTAAATTTTGAAATGTTTTTCTTTTTTTTAACTTTCAAATTTATCTGTAATGTTCGTAACTGTTTTACACTAATAAAAAAATCTAAACTTTACTTTCTGTGTTGATAATTATCTATGCTTAATCCTACAGTGGTGTTATATAAAAAAGTAACATTTTTAATACAAACACCTAATATAAACAAAGTGGACGAATTTTGTGCTCATTAGTTAATCGCATACTCGGCAACAAGTTTTTGTTATTTTTTTCCCTTTTTCTCTAACATTCGCTCTCGCCACTTTGTTACTTCCACCCTCCATGAGCTTAACTTCGGCTTGATTGTTTGCTCTCGGTAACCATGTACAACATTCTTCATACTTTGAAATTTGAAATGAGCGCGAAAGATACTTATAAGCATGTAAAATACATCTTTTTTAAGTATGTAAAACTAAGACTTTTTTCGGTGAGAAAGCGATTTTATTTCTAAAAAAAAGTTTAATACAAAAAAGTACTATGAATTTGTTTTTTTATGATTTCTATGATTATAATTTTAAAATATCCTTGTTTTTATAAACATTGTCAATTGAATAAAAAAGTCCCTACTTTTAACTTAAAATTATTGTATATAATGCACAAACTTTTATTAACTTCTTTAATCCCACTAAAAAAAACTATGTAATAAGTAATGTAAAGATTTTTTCAAAATTATAGCTAAGGCTGTTAATCATCTTAAAACAACCAAGTATAAAACGAAAGGACTTTTTGTTTATGATGTTTTTATTTATCTTTAAACATTTACTTTTGATGTTTTTTTTACGAATTACTTTGTTTAAATACATATTAATTAAGAGTTAGCAGTATGTTTTAGTGTAACTATGTTCTTTATTATTGTATATGTAGTAAAATTAGTTATAAAAAATTAGAACAATTTTAGCTACATATGTTATTACTTTTTTAGAATAAGAAAAATTGTTTTTTTATGTAAAACTTTTAGAAATATATCGGGATAAACTTAATATATAAATATCCAGAACAATCAGCTAAAAACTACCTTTTTTTTCTCATACGGTCGAACATAAGATTGTCCTATAAATTCAAAACATTATATGTTTTCAAATAAGATAAAACAACACTGTACATTTTTTAGTTAAAACAGTACAAAAATTTAAGGTGTTTAAAATAAGAAAAAATATTAGTAAAAACAACAGATTTACTTAATGTAAACTTTTTTTGTGGTAGAAAAACATTAGTTAAACTTTCCCTCTACATTGATAAACGTCTTTTGAATTTCAAGCAAGTATGTGTTACAACATGTGTAATGTAATTCTACCTGCCCTTTTAAAATTAACATTAAACTACTCTAAAACTATCTAATTTAATTTTTTTTAACTTTTGGTGACACATCATTTGGCAAACACTCACAAGGTTATAATATCAACTACAAATATAAAAAACAAAGCATACATCAACAATTAGCTTCAACCTATATTCATTTATAACCAAAAGGTCTATCAACACATCAGATCTTTTGACCACAATTTTTAGATCCAAACCTTTTATTGTGTTCGATTAACTCTATTAGACTTAAAAAACTATTTGATAGTAACAAAATTTTAATAAGATGCAAAAGTTGGAAAATATATATATTTGATGTTTTTTTTCATGGAATTAAAGAAGCTTTGAACTTAGAAATTTTACTAAGAAAAATATTATGATCACTTTATTTCTCTTTTTAAGAAAAAAGAGTTTTTTTAAGAAAACTATGCAATTTATTTCACTTTTAAATTGCTTTATATTTCGACATAGTGTTAATAACTAAAGTAGCTTTTTGTTAGGTTCAAATGGGAACACGACTCGTGCTTTTTACGTTTTATACTAACATACGCTGATTTACATACGATGTTATAAAAGTTTGAGTAGCTTATATAGTGATTCATAATTTATCTCAATATGGTGACGCGTTTATACGTTTGTAAAATTATAAGTAAAATATACTAGGTAGTAGACATTATCACTATTACTTACTTGTTTTTTTTTTTTCAAAAGTAAATAGTTTATTAAATACAAACAAATAATAGGTCACTTTTAAGTTTTCGTTTGATCGAGTTAAGTAAAAGAATATAAAATCAAAAACAAGTAATATATATAGTAGTTGTAGTTTTAAGATTTTTTTATCAGCTAGTTTTATTACACATTCACATACTGAGTATAGAATTGCTTTAACTTTTTTGGTTTTAAAGGTATGAAAATTTTTAAGTTTAACTTTATTTACTGTTTTTCTCAAGTAGAACTGTATTTTTGTTGTAGTTTAAAACCATTTAAAGCTTTTGATAGATTCATTTTTCTTTTTTACTATGACAGTTTAAGGTAAGTATATAGAATTGTTTGTTGAAAATGACTTATTTAGATATAGAACTCAAAAATTTCTAAGTATTACTTATACTTAATTTTTTAAAACATAAACTTGTTTTGTTTTAAAAAATATGTTTTGTTTAATTACATGTTTAAAATATCAAAACTTTGCTGTTTTTCACTACAAGTAAGTAATTATAGAACAACAGAAAACATATTTTAAAGGGTGTAGTTTTATCTTGAACCTTAAATTAAATTTAAATTTAAAAGTATTTATCGATATAAGGTTAGTAGAATCAATTATAAACAAATACTACAAATATAAATTTAAAGAGAAAGTTATTATGTTTAGAAAAATATTTGCTATTAGCCATTCCGTTTTTAGTTTTAAACTAAAGTGAGTTTTTTTTTTTTGATTTGTCATTAGCTTGTTGATGTTTTTTTAGGTCATAAAATTTAGTAATGGTGAAATAATACTAAATAGTATTTGGTATTCAATTATTGTAACTGCTAATTTTAGTACTTAATTTTGACTTCTAAAGCTGTAATAACATTTAAAACAATAGTAGTTTTTAAAAGAAAAACAGTTTATTACAAAAATTTTTCTTTCAATAACTAGCTTTTATAGTTTTAAAACTATTTTTGAAATTTTTTCAAACAAATTACTTAATAGCTTTTTCGTTTCACTATTAAAATCAACAATCCTAAACTAAAAACAGACAATTATAAGTTACTTATCAAAAATTTACTTAAAATATTGACTAAAAATCCTAATATACATAATTGAAGATGTTTGTCGCTTATACTATTCCTATAACGGCACCGATTTTTTTCCTTACTAAGATCCGGCCTGACCAAGCAATTATATATAGAATGGGTCAAGTTTATTTTATGAAATGTCTACAATTTAGAAATTTTTTTTTTTTACAAAAACTTTATGTAATAGAAACAATCTTTAACAATGTACTAGATAATTTTTAAATAGAAATTAATCTATGTTGTAGGAGTTTACAACATTTTTTCGTTCAGCTTTAAATATTTTCAAATTGCTTTAAGAAAAAAATAACTTGAACCTCATATGTTATTTTTTACTGATGGTAATGACTAAACCCATAAAATTTTATTCTATATTATAAGTTGTTTTTTGACTTAGTTTTCTTCTAAAATGCAATCTGTTGTTAGGTAGTTAGAACACTAATACAAATAATTAAAACTGAAATAATACACCAACGTATTTCAAAGTATAATTCAGATTAATATAAATAAGTTATAGACTTCGATAAGATACTTACTATTATAAGAACGCACCAAAACTCTAAAGTGAGAGGGAATTTTTTATATAACTTTTTTTGGTAATTTTATAAGGCAAATGGGGTTAATTAAAAAAAACAAAATCTAATTAGTAAAAGCTCTTTTTTTAATATACTTATTCTAAAATAAACTATAATTTATCCTATTTCTATTTCAAAAAAGTAAATATTAGCTATCATTTGATGTGAAAATGTAAAATTTGTCTCAAAGCTGTTAGGTACGCACTTTTGCCTGTGTTCAAGGAAAATACCTTATTGATTTCCCAATTGTAACTTAACTACTTTTTTTTCCAAATTTGGACCACATTTGAAAACTAGTTTTATTTTCTTATCTAAACCAAAATGACTACTAACCAAACAACTAAAACGATCATGAGTTAAATTTTTAAGCGATCAAAATTATAGAATTAGTGTTTTAATAAAAGAAGTAATACAAATATAGTTTATAAAAAAATAACATTGTTCCTTGCGAAGCGTAAGTCTTGTAAGTTAGTGGTTTTGAACAAAAATTAAGTTCAACTGAGTAGAGTTTTTAATAATTTGGAAACATACAAGATTTAGAATTTTTATTCTTAATAAAAAGAGTAACACTATAATAATTTAAAAACAAGTAAAACCAAACTCACTTTTACATTAAGTTAGTGATATTGTTAATACAATTACTAGGTAATTAATAGAAGCATTAAGAACTGTCTTTAACAAAGTATGTAGGAATTCCCTCACTGAAAAAAATAGTTGTATTCAAAATACTTAAAACACTGAACACTTTACCTTGCAATCAAAGTATAACAGATAATCATTTGAATTAACTAAATTATCTTAAACATCAATCAAAATATCAACAATCAAAACTTAATAAAAGTACTTGGACATAATAAAAAACATTAAAACCAAGGTAAATTTTTGTCAGAAAAATGACTACGTGTAATTTTATGTACGTCGGTTTAGTCGAAAGTCTTATCAGCCTCGGCAATGTACAACATTTTGGTTCAAAAGATATATTTAAATAACAAACAACTTATGCATATCAAATAAAATTGAGTATTATAATAATGAATGTTATGGAGTGCGGTTTTAATTCTACCTAAAGCATGAAGTAGTGCTTATTTAGTGGTAGTTCAAATTTTTATTTTGAGGTTTATTGAATGTAAAGTCAAATTTTTCAAAACTACCCGGTTAATTTTTAACAAGTCCCGTAAGATTTTTCCTAGTTAGTCTGATTCGCTGTCTATAGAGTATGTACACTTCTAAATTATTTTGAGAGTTAGACAATAAATTACTAGAGAGCGACACACTTAAGGAACCTATATAAATATAATTAAAACAAAAAAATTACTGAGTTTATTGCTTTACAAGTTTCTCTCGCTTACGCGATGAACACAAGCAAGTAGACTGTTTATTTGCTTGTGTCCAACTCTTAATTTTTGAGTCAAACCGAAGTTTTACTACTGAACATGTTTATATTCCAGGTTTTTATTTTGCCTAAATTGTCAAATTCAAGGATTCCAAGTAAAGTGGCAACCCTGAATACTACTTTAAATATTTCATTTTAGTAAAAATTTTAACGATAAGAAAAAAATTCTTTTGGTAAGTTAAAAATATCTAAAATAAACTTTATTACTATGCATTTAAAATTAGTTTAATATTCTTGTTTTACTATTCTAAACTGTCAAAATCCCGGTTTAATGGCAACCCTGAACCAAGAATTTTAGTTTATTCTTGTCCGTTGTCTAGAAAAAATTCCCGCCTAAAGTTCAGAATATTTCCTTTTTTTATAACTTTTATGAAAAACATAAATAAAGGAACCACTTCATTGGTAATTTTAACCTAAAAATTAATATCTATCATCTCTATTCATAAACAGTTTTACAATGGATCTTGTGTTGACAATGCACTTACTGCGTTAAATACATACTTATGGTGATCTAATTTTGGCATAAAAACTTCAATTAGGCTATTTAACTTTTTGATGAGTAATTAATGGTGATTTCTTTTTGAATATTTTACAACATATCGGCACACAGAAATAGTTGTTTTATTTTATTAACAATAGTTTATCCAACTTCGACTCGCGAAAATTTTAACTACATTAACTACTAAGCAACATTGTACCTTAAAAAAGATTCTTCATTCATATAAGTACGTACCAGCTAATTATACAGCTATATCTTTTAAGTTCTAAATTTTTAAGAAATGACTCCGGACTCTCTTTTAAATTTTCTTATCACCAGGTATGTTCATGGTTGCCACTGATAAAGCTGAGAAAAATTTCCTGACTTTTCCTGACTGTTTACAAAAATTTTCCTGACTTTTCTTAATCAAACTCTTAAATTAAACTTATTCTAAAATACATAACCTAACACTTTAAACTATATAAAGCTTTCAATCTAACTTAATACAGGTTAAAAACAACAGTTTTTTTGCTGAATTCCATCATCAAACTTTCAGTTCATCACTTAAACCATCTGTGTATGATTGATGTTTGTAATAAACAGCTCTATCAGCAAAATACTTGTATTATCACCTTATAAACACAGCTTGTCTGAAAAAAGACACAATTTTTTAGCATTTCCTAGCATAAATGTATCTAGATAAGCAAACGACATATAAGGAACTTTACAATTAAAACCTTAAATCAATAAGGAATTATCACAATTCAAACCTTAAAACAATAACAAACTTTTACAGTTAAAACATTTAAACAATTAAGAACTAAATCAAATACTGTTTTTTTAAATGTATGTACTAAAATTTATTTTCTCCGTTTTTTATTAGCACTTCAACCTCTTCATCTAATGAAGATATAGTTTCCTTCATCTGGTCTGCATTCCGCTTCAGTATACACATTAACTTGTTACATAAAATACTAAACTAACTGCTTAGTTATAAAGAACTCAATTATTTACTTAAACAAAAAACACTTAGATTCTAAAATTATGCTAGATTAACTTATGTTTATATTTCACAGTTTCACTATGGAAGTGTCCTTTCTACAGATCATCAATACTAAAAAGCTTACAAAATCTGATTGTTCAAGTAGTGTACTTGTTCAATATTTTAATAGAAATTTTGTGCAGTTTTATAAAGGATATTTCACTAATTTATACCAGATAAGGCATTGGAAAATAAAATTAAACATTTTTGTGAATTTCTAGGAAAATTTTGGTTACTTTTTCTGACTTTAAATGACTTTTAATTAACTTTTAACATTTGAAGGATTTGGAAAACAAGGAATTTTGTAAATTTAAACTGACAAAATCTGACTTTTTCTTAAATTTTATCAAATTTCCTGACTTTTTTTCAAAACCCCCCATTTTTTCCTGACTTTTGTCATTTTTTTAAATTTTTCCTGACCGAGTGGCAACCCTGTATGTTACTTATTTATGAAGTTGTCTAGGTTATTATTTGAAACAAAGTTTTATTCAATGTATATAATTTTATTTGCTTTTTACTTGTCAACTTTTTAGTGGTAATTGTGTTATAGACCTTTGTACGCAGTAGCCAAGTCAAAAAGTTTGTATTTTTTTAATAAAAAATAGGTAATTAACTCGGTTTATTGCAACAAAACTCAAAGAAAAATGAACAAAACAATAAACGAATAAAACATAAAACGAACCTAATTTGTACAGTAATTGTAATTTTACTAATAAAAAATAAAATTTACATGATTTAAATTTTAAAAATGCTTAAAGTGCACAATTGATAAAAAGCTAATTGAAGCTAATAATAAAATGTAAAGAACAGTTAATGTGAATACACAATCATATATACAATAACTAAAAAGTCTTATTTTTTCTAAAAATTAGTTGGAGGCTGATTAACGTATGCAGGCCAGTAGGGTTGAACAAAGTTGATAGGAATTGGGGCTACAAGCTGGCCTCTTTCATTTACTACTGGAATTCCATGCGTTGGAATAAGTGGATTCGGCACTGGTATAACTGGCATTTCATTTGGAATTCCGTGTGCTGCTGGAACAATTGAAAACGGCACAGCTTTCATGTCAGCAAACGCGCTTTCTCCGCTCATGCTTATTTGACTGCCGCGACGCCCCATGTTAGGTTCAAAGAACGGCTCGCTGTCATCTTCAATAGATGTTCGCCTTCCCATTTGAGGCGAACACTGCCTTTCGTAATCAAAGCTCTTTTTGGGCTTGAACTGGGCGAAGTTGATTTTGAGCCTGAAGCCTCGAAAGGGCAGTTCCAGCCTGCCTGCTTGGAACTGCAGCACCAACCTGGGAACCACGTTTGTTCCAATGTCGGGATCGTAGGTGACAAACCCGTACGTGTACTTCTGAAAGGGGTTGACAGGATCCACGATGTTACAGTCAATTACCACTCCAAACTTGCTGAAGAACAGCGCCAGTTCTCTGCACCTCGTACCGACCGGCACGTCTTGCACGTGCAGCCTGTTGGTGACGTGGTGGTACTTGTTTTCTATGGGGATGGCCACGTGCCTGGGAGTCACGTTGGAAAAAACAGAATCAGTTGATTCGAACACGCACAGCTTCGAATCTGAGTGAGGTGGACAATGACCTTCCATTTAATTATTTATTTTTGTCTGTAATAAACAAGTTGAAATAAACTAATAACACTATATTAATCAAATCAATTTTTACTGAGCCCACTTAAAAGTTTTTAACTAATATATTTCAAAATGCAAAATTTAAAAAAAATAGTAAGCTATTTGGATTAAAAATTTACACTTAAATGTACAGTAAAAGAATAAACAAATTACACAAAAGCTAAAAACATTATGATTAATTTTGAATTTATACATTTTGGTCAGTTTGATTTTTTTGTATAAATATGCCCTGGACAAAGTTATATAAGTATATAATTTATTTCAAAGTTTATATTTAAAAAAATAGTACAGTTGTTTAAACAGCTTATTGCTGTAACCCTCAGCTGTTTTAATTCAAATTAACTTGAATATTTTATGCAGGAAAACTTTAACAAAACTACCTAAAATGTCAATTAATATTTACAAAGTTTATAAAAATATCTACAAGCTTTAACTTTTGGAATAATGGTTATTTTTTCTAAAGGAAGACTTGGACTTACTCACATCACTTTTAAGCTACTTCTGTAAATTTAAGCTTTTATGAGTAATATTTAGAAAAATGCTTTCAATTTTGTTTCAGTACAAAGTATTACTTATTAGATGTCATTTCACCACATTTTGCTTTTTTAAAGTTTTTTCAAAACTAGTTAGCAATGTTTTAAAGCCCACAAAGATTTTTCTGGTAACTCTCTCTACTACAGGGTGAACTCTGTTAATTTACAATTTATTTTTTGTCATTCAGCTAATTTTCGAAGCTTGATAAAAAAAACTTTTTTACATGCTTAATTAAACAGCAAAGAGTTTGGATCAGGGTTAGATATAGCACTTTTTGGGAAATTGTAGCAAGTTGAAGCAATAATAAATAAGAAAGGCAAGTTTAAAATTTGAGGCAGTATTTAATTATGGTTAGCAAGTAACAACTAACTTAAACTCTGGGGTTAGTAATGAACAGTAAAAATTAAAATAAATGTTCAATTTAAGGGATTAAAGAACCTTATACTAGATATTCTGATAATTTTTAAACATATACTAGATCAGAGTTTCCCAAGATTTTTTTTATAAGACTTCCATTGAAGTTATTAAAAAAGCAATAGCCCCTTCTTTTGAAAAAAAATTCTCAAAAAACTATCCTAAAATTTTTTTTAGATGTTCATCGTAAACTCCAAAATATCTACCATAGACTACAAATTATAGATCACCTTTGCAGCTTATAGCCCCTTAACTTTCTAAAACCGCCAACTAAGAGCAGCTCTGAAGTTTCAAATTTTCTTGTAACACCTGATTTAGTTTCCTTTTTTTTCCTTTTTAACATCAAATCAGAAATATATATAGTTAAGTTGTTTCATGTTATGGCTTTACCCCTCCCTTTGCAGCTTATGGTCCCTAAATGGCCTACTTTGGGAAACTCTGCTTTAGATGTACTGGGGCTGGTAATGGAGAGTATAAAAAAGTGATGGTGGGAGATTTGAAACTTAGACTAGGTATTCTCGGGTGTGTGGTGTTTTTTAATGGGGGTGATACAAACTCTCAAGGGAAATAATTAGTAACTTAACTTACACTGGGTATTTTGTGGTGTGTAAAAAAGTAGCTATATAATTACTTTTTAAAAGGGGGTTATTATGAAGAGTTTGAAACCCTTGTTTAAATAGTCACTGACGCAGAAAAAATAAGTGGTAACTAACAAAAATACTATTATCTATGCTTGTTAGCAATATAAATTAAATTTTAAACAATTTATTCTTGTCATTTGTTAATAATCTATAATGAGTAATATTTATTTCAAGGTACTTATTTTATTTAAACTTTTTGTTTAGACAAATTACTATCTTTAAATACTTTTTGATGACAAGGGGGTCATGAAATTAGTAATAGTACTATAATAGAATTCTTATTACTTTGCATTATGGACCAAATCACCTTTTCAGGAGTATAAATATTTGTTCTTTTAAAATACAGTCAGATTTGTAAAAAGTTTTTTTTTAACTTAGTAAAATATGGTGGTCTCTCTCTGTGGCAAATGAGCAGTGATTGAAAACTAGGTATGCCTTTGTTTATATAAAAATTGAAGCTCTTTGAGTCAAAAAAACTGCAGAGTGTTTTTTTAAATCATAATTTTTTGTCTCTTGCGCAAACTTACCTCATGTTCATTTTTCTTAGTAATTAAAAGGAAGGTTGTATGGGTATGATTCTGTATTAGATGTTCACTAAACTTATGAGAATCTTTATTTTTGAAGAGATTAGACAACATTAGTCTATACTGATTTTTTAGTTTTGTTTATACTAAAAATATTTATAAGGTAAAAAAACAACTTTATCTATGAATTAAGAACGTACAAAACAATACATTTTTACTAAACTATATAAGTGACTCAAATTTTAAGTAATTTAAAACTTTTTAATGCATAGTTAATGCTTTATGAAATAAGATCAACTTATAAAAAACATGGCTAACCCCCCTATAGCATTAACTACGCATTAAAAAGTTTAAAAGTACTTTTTAAAAAGGTGAAAAACAACTTGAAGCTTAGTAAAAACTCTATGAAATAATATCAACTTATAATAAACATGGCTAAGCCCCCTTAAGTTTTTACTAAGCTTCAAGTTGTTTTTTACCTTTTTCAAAAGTTCAAATCATTTTTTGAGATATGACATGTCAAAGTTGGGCCGTATAATAGGTTGCTTATGGGAAGGGAAACTAAAACAGCGAAAAAAGACTGTTTCATTTAAAATCTATCTCCTCCTACATATTTCAAGCAATTTTTTTCAAAATTTCAGTCTAATCTTTATAGAAGAAAAAAACATTACACTTGACTTAAAAAAAAAATTTAGACCAAAACACTTTTTTTTGATTATAGATTTTTTAAATTATTAAATTTAATAAGCAACATTTTATTCTTATAATATAAGGAACATTTCCTGAAAATTTAAAGAAGGTTACTTGAAAAATGAAGGAGGAGATAGATTTTAGTCATCATTAAAATATTCAATTGTATAGACCCAAAAATTTGCAGTTTGTATCAGAAATTTTTGACTAAAAATAAAATATCTCGAAAGTAAATAATATTTTTGAATTCTTTAAAAACTTGCTTGTAGTTTGTACTTAAAGCTTACATACATAACCAGTTAATTTTTGTAAAAAAATGACCTCCCCCTATTGCCTTAAGTTTTTAAATCTCTAAACTGTTTCTTATTAACATATACTGAAATCATGATAAATATTAGTTTCAAATTTGAAATATAATCTACAATGTTATTTTTAAGGACAGTGAACAGCTAGCCACAAGATTAAATAAATTTCAAATAAGCATTTCAAAATCAAATAAAATAAAAATTGAAACTAAATCTTATTCTAGATCTAGAAAACATCTGCCCTGAGATTATTTAAATAATCTTAAAACTGTCCTGTGATTTTTATAAAAGATCAAATTTGCCCTGAGTCTCCCTGAGATTTCCTATAACTTCAATTATCTTAAGTTTCTCTGAGTACCCTGGGTGTGTGGCAACCCTGAAAAATAAAATAGTTTGAGGTCTCTTGCTATAAAAATAAAAAAGTAGACATATTATTAGAGTATATTAAATTTTCCCTAAAACTTATTATGCAAAAAAAAATGTACTTCATTTATTTTTATATATGTCTTGGAAAATTTTTACAAAAATACCAAATCCCAAAGTTTTATTTCATGTCTACAAAAAGAGCCATTTAGTTCATAATTTAAGCATTCATATAAAAGCCACTAATATATTGCAAAAAATATGTCATTATTCACTTAAAATTATTAAACTATTAAGATAAATTTTTCAAGCATATTTTTAAGCATGTATTTATAATTTTGCAAAAATTAATATTTTCTGCAGAAAATTTTGCAACTTTAGACTGTCATGCCTAAATTAGCACTGACATTTTTCTTTACTTTTGTCGGTTGATTTCCAGTTAAGCTTATAACAAAACTAAATGAGCAGTGGACTTTAAAGTGTGCTCCAGTGCACATAAAATTTATTTATTTTGGGGTGCATGATTCATGACTTGAAAAATTATCTAAAATTTTAATATTTTAGTGTTGATGATAAACAGCAAAAAAAAAAGGTTGCAAGGGTTTTTATTGGTAGTTTTAAAACTAGTACTAGATACTAAGAAAAAAAAATATTTAATTTTCACTAGATATTCGTGAGTTGATGATGAAGAGCAAAAAGAAAGATTTTATGCTGACTTTATGGTGGTTAAGTGAGAAATTTTATGAAGGGGGCCATAACTTTTATTATTTTTAAATAGGGGATTTTTAAAAAATATTTTGGGTAGCCCTGCACTAGATATTGCAGGAAACTTAAAACTTATTAGATATTTGCACATTAAGAGTACACAGAATTTTAAATTTTGAAATTTAGGGTGCACAAATTTTCATTTTTTTGGCTTGAAGACCACTGGCTTTGAGGTGAGAAATTTCACAGGCAAGATTTTAGAGATAAGTAAAACCAAAGAAAAAATTGTCACTATGATAGATTTTGTGTTTAACCTTTAAATTTTACTATATAACATGTAGAATTGTTTAAAATTTTAGGTTTTTCCAGGTTTTTTGTTTAAAATTCCTGATTTCTTCAAGTTTTATTTTTCATAAACTCTCAAATTCCAGGATTTCTTAGTTTTTGGCTCAAATTGTCAATTCCAGGATTTCAGGTTTTGTGGTCAAAAACTTTTTATTTTAATATTAACAAAGGGATTACCTAGTTTTGTCTAAAATTTTAAAACTCTATGATTTTATAACACAAATAAAAATTTTTTTGATTATTTTTCTAAAAATTTTATCTTAAACAATCTCAGGATTCCATTAACTTAGATTGACCCAATTTAAGTTTTAAACATATTTTAAATATTACAACAACATTAATTTGACATTAATAATGGTTTTCATGAAATTGTATGGAGAGTTCAGAAGAAAATTTTATGTTCCTCTTGATGTACTATACAAAAAATAATTTGAACAAAACTAATATATAAATTCTTTTTTGCACCTGTAGGTTTCAGGGATTAAATATCTGTATGTATTTACTCGGATAATCTTGATCTTCTAAATTTATAATAGAGACCACTGGATACATTTGTATGATTATTAAAATTTGAGACTTACTTGTATGTGATAATGTTGTGGATATCCTTGCAAGTAAAAGAGTTTGAGGCTCATGTATTTTCTCAATAGAAAAAATTTTTTTTTGAATTTCTTAATTAAGGTATAATCTGTATACTTGTTTGTTCTGTTTTAAACTTGGCAAACCTAGACCGAATAATTTGGCTTTTGCTCTTTTTTAACAATGTTTCAAAATGCAATATTTAAACATCTACGGTAGAACAAGTACTTCTGTTCAAAATTCGAAAATCCTAAAATATATATCAAACGGTTTAAAATATTAAAAAATTCGTTTGTTGAATTATTTTCTCAGTCTTATACTTTTAAAATGTTATAGTTATGTTTTGTTTATATTCTTTTTATTGAAGTAACCACTCAAATTAATTGTTTTATTAATAAAACAATTATAATAGCAAAATGTTGTAATAAAAAACGTCAAAGATTTTATATATTTTTTGTTTTTCATTTTTTAATTTATGACATTTTTTTTTTTAAATTGAATTTTTCTTTTTTCTCGATACAATAATTTAGCGAGAGCTTAATTAACAATAAATGCTATTAAAAACAGTATGTTTTTTTTTCTTCTTAAGTTATAGACGATAAAGTTATTGAAAATGACTTATATTTTCTCTAAGTTTGTTTTTTAGTTGTTATATTTTAATAAATCAGTCTAATTAATTAAACCAAATAGTCAGTCTAAGATATTATCTTCTAAATTAATTTTTTCAACTATTAGGAAGTTGTTACGTTTAGTCATTGCAGCAAGGTAAAATTTAATAAACTTTGAAAAGATATACATTAACCTATTTTTTTATGTTATAGAGTTTTTTATTTTATTTTAAAGTTGTTTGCTCATTAAAACTTCAACAACTATGATTTAGTTTTCAAAACTATCATAAATTTTAAATATTTCTTTACTTTTGAAAAAGTATAAAGTTTTAACTAAATCACACATTTAACTATTTAATCTGTTTCTAAGAATTTAAGTCTTTACGAAAAATATAAAATTCTTAAGTATGTCTAATTCTAAAAAAAGGATTAATCTAAGTATACAAAAGTTTAAAGCTTGAAATTAACCATTGTTATTAAAGTAAAATCACGAAACTTTCAACTTAGATATAAAACATATATAAACTAATACTTGATTTCAGGACTTTATAATTTTTACCTTTTTTCTGTGACTGGGAAAAGAATTACAGCGATCAAATTCTGAAAACTCGTAAGCAGAGTTTAGTTTTTTATAATCTACATAAACCGTAACATATTCATATATATTAAATAAAAATTTAGAACTAAAATTGTATAAACTAGTAGTCAAATTATATTCTATATACTGTTTTAAATTTTTATCATTAAGCGCGTGTTCTTCACACTTGAACTCTCTTTTATATCGTAAAATGCTAGTTTATTGATAATTATAAACTAGATAGTTTTTTTAAGTTTTTAGAGTAGTAATTCAAAGTTTTAATTAGGACACTAGTAGTTAAATTTAACTAAATAATTCTTAAAAATGATAGTAGCATATAACAACTCTTCTGATTGTCTAAATTTAAAATAAACTAAAAATAAAAAGTTTTGCAAGTTGTTTCAGTTTGTTTATAGCAGAAAGTAGTGTTATTTTAAAAATATAATCTTTTTAATTTACTAGACTTTAAGATTTTACAGTCTAAATGGTATTTGAATAAAAATTGAATGAAAAAATTGCATTTATTTTTTATTAACTGTAGTTTAATTGTATTGTTGTTTAATTTTTTAATTTTTAACGCTAAACAAACCAAATTATAAATTTCATTCTTCTTTAATTAAATTAAGTAAAACACCTTTCTTAATTCAAAAATAATGCTAAAGTTATTGTCATCATTAATAACTTTGTATTTAAAATTTGAAATCCGTTAAAAGTTGTTATAATAAAAACATCCGATAGTTCAAAAACTTTTCAGAATTTTTGTGTATTACTTGTATTCGATGGGCCTTACAATAATTTTATATTGTATTAATCTGATCAATATCGGGTTGTTAGATTATGTTAACAAGTTTTGTTTTCAAAGATACCATTCCAAACCAGTGTATATTTGGTTTATCTGTTTCTACCTTTAAGTTTTTCTGTTTCACGGTTGAAAAACCAAAAAAAAATCGTTGACATTATTTTCTTTTAAAAACAACATGTCAAAATGAAAGCATGGTATTTTTTTCATTAATTTAGTTTAAGTCTTGGTATTCATCATTCTAAAATTCGAAATAAAAATAAAAATCTAACTTAATTTTCTTTATTTTATTTTTAAGTTTAGGTTAAAGCTAACAATTGTTAAAATTCTTTTTTGAGTAATAAAAGTTATTTAATCAATCAAATAAGCATATAAAAACAACTAAAAGCGTCTAAATGTTTTAATTACTGTTTGAAAGGTTGAAATTTATGAAATAAAATTTAATCAGAATATTGTTGTCTGTATATTTATGTACGTAAAAATAGGTTTTCATTTAATAAAGAAAAAATAGAAAGTGATTATTATTACTAACTTATTATATTTTATATACTTTTTTTGTTGCTTAAAAAAGTAATTTTTTAGCTGCATTATATAACTTATTAAGTTCAATGACAGAAAATTTATTATTTTTATCAAGTGAATGAATTTTAAGTGTAGAACTTTGTGGTATGATGGTTTATCCTGTATCTATAAATTCATTTGATGCAATTTTTTAGTTAGCAAATAATTTTTTTAAATATAAATAAGTCTAAATAATATAGCTGAAATTGTAGTATGAAGAAAATTTTAAATAATTTATTTAGTAAATACGTTGAAGTTTTCAAACTAATTAAAATTGAAACATCACACATTTGTTTTATTTACTGAAAAAAAGTACAGGTTTTGATAACGTGCTTTGAATTTTTTTATACTTTAACCATGTAGTTATACGTCGTTTTCATTTAACATTTAATAACTTAAACATTTAAGTTAAATTTAAGATTGAATTATTTGAGATAGTTTGGAAAAAATGCGTTTGATAGTAAGTAGTCAAACAGGAACTTTAAATTAAGCAGATTTTATGAAATATATTTTACTTTATTTATCTAGTTTATGTTTGATTATTCAAAATATGCAATTGAATAGAGTATTATTAACATATTACCAGAAGTTTTTTTTCTGTATTAGGTTACTATAATATAAATATTACTTAAAATAATTGTAAACTTTTTTTTACTGTTTTATAGGTTTTTATAAACTTTTAATGTAATGATGAGCTAAAATTTGGTTTAAATTAATTTAATTCATGATTTTGAAAAAAAATACTTTACATTAAAAACAATAAAAATTGCTTTTTAATGTCTCAAAATAAAATTTAAAGTCGTAACTTTTGAAGTAACGTAAAAATATGAGTTTGTTTTTTAACAACGTCATACTCAAGTTGTTTGCCTTTTTACATTTAATGCTCTTCCTTAACAAACTTTTGTTTATTCATTGCGTTTTAAAAGTTTACGAGAAGCTTTTATTTCCCGTTTTAGCTTATAAAGTTATTATGAACTTGAGGAAAACTTTGTTTAAAAACTAGTTTAAAAGTTTTAGTTGTTTTGTAAAATTTTTGCTCTCAAAATCAGTTTACTTACTTATATTACTGTAACTGATAAAGAAAATTATATTTCAGTAACTTCTTTTAATTAATGCTCATGAGAAACTAGATAAAAAAAAAATCTGTTTGTTATTAGTTAGGGCATTTAAGGAATTTTTTTTTTAACATATATATATATTTTGAGGGTATTAAACAACCATTTTGGTTTTAGTATTTGTTTTTAACTTATAATTTGATTATTGAAAATTAAAAAAAAAACTTAAGTAACTTTGAAAAAAAAATATATACTCTTTGGTAGGTTTCTGCTACGATACAATATCTTAACAGTTTAGTAGCGGCTTATGAGTCATTTCATTTTTTTATACGTGGTTTATGAAGACTTTATTTTTGTAGTATTTTGTAGTAGTGTTTTTTAGTTCTAGTAAAGTTAACAACTTTCACTACTTATAAGTATTTTTTAACGGTTAGTTGAAAATTTAACGAAAAAATTTGCTTTACGTGTTAAAATTGTTAAAAAAGTGACAAAACTACAAAGTTTTCATAGTGCTATTGTCATTTTATAAGATAGTTTGTTTAGCTAAAGTAAATAATTGAAAAAAGTAACACAAGAAGAAGGTTTGTAAAAATGTAAAGTTTTCAGTTTGTTAAAAGTTGTTCTATATATAAACAATCTGCTTTTGTTAATTATATTTTTGTAACAAAAATAAAATACTGAGTTGTAAATTTTCATTTCAACTAAATCTAACTCGTTCGTTTTACTAGTACTAGATTTTAAAATAAACTCGTATTCAAGTTTCCACAGTTTAATATAACAAGTTATAAATTTATAATAATTTTTATAAAACTTTACTTCAAAAAAATAAGTAAAGTTTTGTTTAGTTGCAGGTTAAAAAATATAAAAGATGTAAAAGCAAAAAATAACATTAAAATAGATTAAAAAAGTTTCGGTTTTGTATATTTTCTAAAAACATTATACCCGAAAATTGTTATGAAAACAACTTTTTTTTGTTAACTTTTATTATTTAAACAACAAAAATGCTTTTATTCATATGAAAAACAAATTATACCAACAAAACATGATTCATACAATTGTAAATTAGTTTATGTATAACGAATTTAGTTAAATTTCATTATTATAGATTTCAATAAAATTAAAGTTACACAAATCAAGAACTTTTTTTAGATATTTTAAAGTAGCATGTCACACTATGAGCACAAGTTTGAGATTCACAACTACAAAAAACCAACCTTTTGTAAACACTGTGACAAATTGTTAGTTGGAATTATCAAGCAAGGCCTTCGTTGTAAAAGTAGTTTATTTGTTTATTCACTCTTTTTCGATTACTGAATTATTTTTTTCTAAATATCAATTTTTATTTTGTTTTATATTTATCATAAAATTGGCCTTTTTGAGTTACTTTTTGAAATAAGAATTTACAACAAGTTTAATTGCTTGTAATAAATATAGTGCCTTGCTATTAAAAGTGTTTACAAAAAAAAAAAAACCTATGCTATGCTTCATTCAAAAATAAGTAAAATATTTAACAACAATTTTTTAAAACATAGATATTTTTTGCCTAAAGTTACAAGCTAATTTTAATAGTTTTTTTATAACATTTTGTTTTTTAAAGCTTATGCTTAAAGTATTTATAATTTTATTTATTACTATTATTTTTGTAAACAGGATGTGGTGTTGACATTCACGTTAAATGTAAAGATGTGTTCAATCAAAACTGCATTGAAGTGGTGAGTAATAAGTTAGAGTAAAAAAAATATTAAAATTTACTTGGTTTAATAAAAACAAAACTAAAAGCATATTCTTTAACTTAACTTTTTTATGATTAATAATAGATATTTAGCTGTTCATAAGTATTGAAGCTATGTTAAGTGATCAAAAGCAAAATTTTTTCATACAAGTAGAACAATAGTATGATTTAAGTAAGGGAAAGGTAGCATTTTAATAGTGAGGTGTTAGATTTATTTAATTACGTCTTTCGCGGGCAATTTCGAAAATTTAACAATGAAAATAAGAAAAAAAAACATATACATGAAAACTTTTAGTCAAACTTTAATTTTAAAAACCTTTGCTGTTTGCTGAAAAATTGAATACTTGCTATAAAAGTTGTAAAATTTTTGTATTGCGCATATTATTTTCAAGATAAAAAGTTGAAGGCCCTAGTTTTCTAACCACTGATTTAAACAAAAATAAACTATGCTTTATAAAACAAAACTATTAATCTATCAAAATGTCATTTTTTTGTAATAAATATTATTTAATTTTAAAGTAAATAAATAACTTTATAAAAGTAATTCTTTTTTTTTTAATTTGAAATGTTGTATCTTTATATAAAAAGAATTTTTGAATCAAGTCAATGTAGAATAAAATTATATTTGATTTAATATTTAAAGCTTAATTCTTCTTTAAAAAAAAAGTTTTGTACTATAAAACAAAAACTTCAAGATACTTAATATAACACTGTATTCAAAGTAAACTAGTATATATTTTTTTAGTTAAAAGGTCACCACAATTTCAAAGAAACGACTTATTACCAGCCTACATACTGTGATTACTGTACAAAGCTTCTTGTTGGTATAACTAAGCAAGGATCAAAATGTAGTGGTAAAAATATTTATTTTTAATAATTAATACTAAATAATAAATCAGTCGTAGAAAATAAGAAAAGCATTTGATAATGATTTGAAGTTGCATGACTCAATTGAAATTCAGTTTAAATCAAAACTTTTAAGAAATGCAGTTTTCCTCTAAAAACGTTGTAATTTTTTTCTTAATGGTAATATTGTTTTCAGATATAAAAGTAACGCATTTATAATATTACACTTTGGAACTTAGTTAATTCAAGTAAAAAATAATCTAAGGTATATAAAGCAAACTTTTATACTTAACCAGAATGTGGGGCAAATGTCCACTTGAAATGTGAAGACAAAATAGAGCCAATGTGCGAAAAAACAAAATTGGTTGGAAGAAAATTAATTGGTACTCCGAAAAGAAGAAGAAAAAAGATCGATAAAAACAAAGAATCGTTAGTTATAAAATTAAATATAATGGTACTCGTTTCAAGTTGATTTTTTTCAGAAATAGACACACTGATTTATAAGAAATGTTATAGTATATTTTACTAGTAAAAATAAGGAAATTTGGAAACAGTAACGACTCTAGGATATATAATAGATAAGTAAGATAATGCATATTTTTTTGAGGATTACTTTTTAAGATTGAGTTGCATTATTTAATGAAATTAATAATTCTTGATAATTAAATAGTTGTTGGATCACATTAAAGTTATTAAAGATCACATTAAAGCTATTAAAATTTTAGATCTTACACTCATAGTTGTGTATTCATATGTATGAGATTGTTGAAATAGTCACAAAACTTTATTTCTTGCACTTTCAAAACTAAAGTACAAACAAAATAAGTTTACTAGTTTTACTTACAATGTTTAGTAATTTTTTTTGTTTTATAAAGGTTGCGTGTTTGATTTATTAAGTACTTAATATATGTTTGTCCTCGACAAGACGTTAAAAGGTATCCAAGAGAAATACCACTCGATAATTAAAAGATTTTTTTTGTGCACCAGGTCCCAGGCCCAAGTATTTTGAGCGTATTTTTTATCCTGCAATAATTTATATATGTATAAAAGTTTAAATTTTAGATTAAATTTATCTGTATTTTTATTAAATAAGTGTAGTTTTGTTTTATAAAGTACATTTAAAATCCATTTAAATTTTGCATCTTTAAGAAAACTTGAAGTTTTTATTGAAAAGAAATTTATTCAATAAGTTAATAAATCTTAAGTAGTCGTTGAAATTTAGTATAAATAAAGCGGCATTATAATAAAAAAGTTAAATTGAAATTGTACAACTAATAGAACTTGTTAATAATTCAAAAATTGTTTCAAGTATGAATTTCAATTTTTTACTTGAATGTGTTTTCAAATTTAAGATAATATTTTAAAAGTAACTTTTAAACTATTAAAATTAAGTTGACAGTATTTGTACATTTAGATGCGATGAATACAGTTCTTATCTTAAAAAATAAAACTACAAATATATAAAAAAATTAAAAAACTTAAAGAAAAAAGTATTTAATATTTACAAAGTTATATTATCATAATAAAATGACACTAACTTTTTTTTTTTTAATGATACTTCACAAACGCAAGCGATAAATAGTTAATGAAATAAAATTTGTTTTAATCATTTTGTTTTAGTTTTCTTACAAAAGTTTATGTTCTTATTTTAAACCCTTTTCGCATACAGTCTACAATGTTTATTCTAACTTTAATATTTTAGTGACTCTGATTCGGAACGACACAAAAACAGTATATCTAAAGAAAGCACAAAACAAATAAAAATGGATAAAAGTTACAACACATTAAAGAATGAAGAAGATTCTTCTTCAACCGCTGATTACAAAAGTTTTTTTTTGTAATTCATTGAAATAAAAGTTTAACTTGAAGTAATAATAACATTTAGATAAATCATTTAAAAATAGAGTTTTTATGGTAAAAACTTAAAAAATTGACTCTATTTTGCTTTATTTTTGAGTTATCTAAAAATTAAAGAAGTCTATTAAAACATACTAAGTTCAGGTTTGTATGCAACTACAAGTGATAAATATTATTATCAAAATTTTATCGATTATTGAGTCAATCTTAGCTTAAAAACACTATGAGACGTTTGTTTATCTGCAAAAACATTAAAAATAGCCAACATTGTTTCTAAAAAACGTAAAACGCATATATAGTTTAAGTTTCATAACAGTTTTATCATATTTTAAAAATATTTATAAGGCTACATGACATTATTAAATAAATATATCTTTCTTTGTTGAGTTTATTTACAAACTAGTTAAAAGAATGATAAAGTCTGTAATACAAAACATAGTTAAACTAGGTAAATACTTATACAATTATAAAGAGGTTTAAAAAAAAATTCATTTAAAAATGTTATCAACCATGAGAAAGATTTATGTTTGTAAAATGTTTACTGTACCGAGAACAAAAATATACTTTTCATTTTGTTCATTACTAAACTTTTCATAGTTGTAATTCCTTATAAAAACAATTCTTACTTGTAACTGCTACAAAACTTTACAAAGTTTTTTTTATTTAAACATACACAGTCATCAAAAAACAATTAAAAATATTATATTTTATAAAACGTAAGAAGCAATTTGGTTATTTTTAGAAGTAAAAAAAATATATATTTTCGAAGACAAATATAAAAAACTATTGAAAAGTTTTTATAATAATTTTAGCTGAAAGTTTCATGTCCGTAGATGAAACTAAACCAATCGTAAGAACAAACCCAGTTTTTGAAAAAATGCCACCTAAAAACTCAAGTGCAAGAAATAACGACAAAAAAGACCAACAAAAGAAAATGAACGTTAAAAACCTTAATGAGGAAGTAAGTGAATTTTTATTTTTTAGATAGAATTATAGCAGTAATATTATTACTATTTCCGTTTGGTAAGTTTTATCACTACAAATTTTGAACAAAAGTTTATGAGCTTTATTATAAATATAAAGATCTCTGCAAAAATATTTAATTTTTATAACGTATATTTTTAGAGCTACAACTTTTTAAATTGTAAACTTATTGGTATATAATAATTTTAGCCACTGAAATTTTTTTGTTTAATTTAAAATTTTATGACGAAATTTAGTTAACTTAAAAACATTAGTTTAGATTTTAAAATACTTGAAATCAAAACATCGGTAAAGATTGCTTTTAATTAGTTCGATAATAAGTATTATAACAATTCTTTATTTATTTATCAGGTTGACAGTGTGGCTGGCATAGTTAAAAATAACATAGAACAACTGAAAAACCGCCAAGAAAAACTTGAAGACCTTGAGGTAATAATAAGAGATTAACTAACGATTTTTTTTAATACTATATACAATGTTTGGTGTTTTTATCATGTAAATACTATTTATTAGAGTAATCAATTAGTATTATAATAAATTAACTCTTAAATTAAAAAAAAAATGTTATAAGTATATAATAAATATACTATAATTTGACTGTGCTGAAGTTTTTAACTTTATCGTTACTTGTTTTAGTTTGTTTTTAAAATACTTTAAGGTACACAACCCTTTAACACAAAAATAGGGTAATTTTACTTGTTGATTTGTAATCATCATTTGTTGGATTTCATGTTTTGACTAACTGTTGCTTTTTCAAGTCAAAAAAAATTGTTTGTTACTTAGTATTGCAGTGAAAAAAAAAAATTACTTTTAAAAGTTTACAATTGAAGCTATAACTTTAATTCCTTTGATTTTTAAAAACTTACCTCTACTTTAAAAAAAAATGTAATTTTAAAGAATAGAAACAGTTACATACTGGAGTACTGATTGTTAAATACAGCTTGCCTGATAAACCTAATTGTTAAAATACGACTTAATTAAAAAAAAACAGTAAATGTTTATATATAACACACGTAATAATAGTTAAAAATAATATATAATAGTTTAAAATTTAAAAACTAGCTTAAAAATTGTTTTGTATTTTTTCAACGTTATTGCTTTAATCAAATGTTTTACACATATTCGTTCTGGAATGCAAGAAATTTTTTAGTTCAAATGATAAAATAAATAAATAATTTATCAGACGAAAGCGCAGGAGATGGAGGATCACTCAAACATGTTCGAGAAGAAGACGGTGGAGCTGAAGAAGAAGTACTGGTGGAAGAACAAGAAGTTCATGATAGCCGGTGTTGCGATGGCGGTTACACTGGTGGCAATCATCATTATCGCTGTCATCATAAAATCTGTTTGAACAAATAGAACTTGTCGATATACAGACTCTTACAATGTTCTAAGAAAGTATTTGTTATGGTTTTAAAATGCTTTAAAGATGTTCTCTTGTTAATTAAACTAGACTGAAAACTAAAATTGTTATTCTTTTTAAAGCTACGTATTACTTCTGTGCTCATTTAGTTTTTATGTCATTGATAATATGCTTATCTTATAAATTAATTTAGCTTTATTGCTCGTACTATTAAAAACTGTATTTAACTAAAACAAAAACTATAACTTTGGTTTAATTTACATACTTAATTGTATTGTTGTTTTATTTCAAATGTAACTAAAAAAATTATTAAACTAATGAGAATATACTTAGTGAAACTTTTATTAAAAACAGTTTTTTTTACTAGAACTTTAAACTATATTTACTTTTTTAACTGTGAGAGTTTTCATAAGCGTTTGAATAGTTTTATTATTGATTCTATCGAGATTCTAATGATAAATTTTTAAACAATGTAGCAGTAAATTAGAACTTTTTTTTATTATTGGCATGTTTGAAGCCTTATAGTTTTACAATTATGTCACTAAATCTCAACTTTTACTCTTAATGATACTTTATAGGCTACAGGTTTTGTGGCAAACTAAATGCTTCAAAAATTTTGTTTCAGTAAAACGTTTTATCATTTTATCCGTAAAAGTAAAGTTTAATTGGCAATTTTGTCAATAAACTTTAAAATAAAATGCAGACTAAATTTATATATTTTTTAAGAAATCTTAATTTAAAGAAACCGTTAATAAAACTATTAAATAATATATTCTTTTTAATTTCTACATTAAAAACAAGTTTGATTTTAAACAAACAATTTTTTTAGATGATATATTTCAATAAATATTAATTGCATAACTATGAAATATTTTCTATACAAATTTAACTTATGTTGAAATTGCTTTTAGCTAGTTGTTAAACTTTATACTTTTTTGTAGTTTTCTAAACAAAAGTCTAAATGCAGTCCAATAGGTAAGTATATAAATTAGCTTATCCATCTGTTATTAATATCATTAAAAACAAACCGTTGTTAATTATACGGTAGTAAATTATAAACTAATTTATGTTAACACTACTTTAGCTTACAAACATTAAATGTATTTTTTTTGACACTATTGTAAAATTTATAGCTTTTAATTTATCTAATTGTTATTTAAATACTTAGTGTTTGTTACAAAGTTTTCAACACTTTCTTAAGAGCTTATACAAGTAATAAATAAAACTAGAAAAAAAAAACAAATTATACTGATTTAGACATTTATAATGATTATACAAAAAGGTTTTTAAAATTGACAGTGGTGCTTTGATCAAAACAGAACTAGAATATATTTTTAAAAGTCAAACAAATTATGTATCACATCAATGTTTTTTTTTTGAACAATTTAACTTGAAACACTGTAGATGTAATTAAGAAAACAAATAAGTTTGATCTTAGCTGACTTATATATCAAAAAATTTAATTATGGTAAGTTTACTTAAAAGTAATACCCAATTAAGAGATTCAATTGAAAGATTAAAACCAACAGAGTTTATTATGCACATTAGAAGTTTAAAGTATTTTCGAGATAGCTTAAAAAACTCAGTAAACTTTAAATAACTCCTTTAATGTGCAAAATAAACTTCATAAACTTTTTTTTTGCGATAATTTGAGTTGTTACTTATTTAAAGTATAAAATTACTAAACAATTTGACTGTGTCCTGAACTGGTTATTGCAGTGTATTTCTTTATATTTAAAAACTTGTCTTGCTTTAAAAAGTAAGAAAACCAACAATTTATTGTGTGTAATATGTAGTTTTTATATTTTGAGAATAAGGTAAAAAAAACTCCGTGAACAACTAAACTACTTTAGAATTTTTTTTGTACAAACAAGTTTAAACATCTTTTACAAAAGTCATTTTACTTTTTTAAGACTATATACTTTATGCTTATGTTTAAGTTTGTGTCTACTGAAAATATTAGATAAAATTAAACAAAAGTAAGTTTGATATACAGATGTTGTTTAAATGCTGATCTGTTAATATTACTAGTTTTGTGTTTAAAATAAAACCATTTCATAAGTAGAAAATATTAATATTAAATTATCAAAACTATGATACATTTTGTTTGTTTCCTTTTTTGAGATTTAAAAATCTAAATTCTAGTAGAATTATTTATTAGCTCGTAATTGACTGTAAAAGCATATGGTGAGTCGATAACTGAAGATTGTTTTGAACACCAGGTCTTTTTTTAGCGCTTATTTTTGTTGTCATTGAATAATTTACATATGTAAAAAAATATAAAATTACAATTTAGCTAGACAACAAACATTTGTAAACTATTTACTTATTATAAAAAACGTTCGAATTATTGGTAGCTACAAAAAAGATATAATCAAATTGTTGTTTGAAAACTTACTTATTTTTTGATTAGTTTTCAATTTTTTATCTCGCAGCAACTTTTTAAAAATGCTCATACAAAACGAAGATTTAGATAAAAAGATTGATATTAAAATATAGATTTTTTGATAAAAATACATATGTTTCTAAAATCAGCATTTTAAGTGTTTTTATGCTAGAGTAGAGCTAAAATAAATTATTTTGTTGATTTATAATCCCTACTTGCAGAATTTTGACGATCTTAAAGGCTTTAAGCCACAAGAAACCATATTATTTGTGCTAAAAACAAAAAAAAAAATTTTTTAAGTCATTGATATATCTTCACAAAAAAATTAGCTTTATAAGTATATAAAAAACTCAGTATTTTTTTTGTAGTTTTAGATTGTTATTCTAATTTTGAATTTATCAAAATTATATTGAGTAAAATAAAACCTTTTTGGTGACCTCACACGAACAAGATATTAGTTGTTGATTAAAGTATTAAACTCAATTTTAACTTCATAATATACAGGACTTAATGATCACTAACTCATATGACGGGTCATTTTTCTATTTTCTGGTAGATAAAGGTTTTTTTTTTCATAAACACTTTAAAACAAAATTGTATTGTAGTGCACAAAAAATAGTTTACAATTGATATTTTTTTTCAATATTAACTTTCTATTGTGAAAAAAAATCATATGTTGAGATATAGATTTGAATAAATCAAAAACCTTTATGTAAAACTTGTAAGCTAAGTAAAAGTTATAACTTGTTAGAATTTTTTTAAACTTATACAAATACTTTATACAATTAGTATGAGACTTCGTTGTATTTTCTGTTAAACTTTTTAAAAAATTTATCTTTAAATGTAAAAAAATGTGACACAAAAATCTCACCTTTTTGATAAAACTAATAACGTCGTAACTACTAAAGAGTTAACAATTATTTATAATTGTATTTATATTAATAACAAATTGCGTTAAAAACTTTAATTGAATAAAAAGTAGTACATGTTTACCAGTTTCAAACATAATCAAAAAAATAAAAAATATAGGTAGTACATATTTTAAAGAGAAAAGTTTAGGAACTTTAATAATAGTTTGTTACACAACTTTAGCATGATGTTGAAATTAAAACACAGTTTAAACAGTATATATGAAATGAATTAGCAGAAGAAAGCATCAACAGTGTAATATAAAAAATCGACACAATGAAATGGTTACCCTGATAAGTATTTTGTGCAAATGTATGTGCTTTAAGATTCCAATAGTTCTCTGTAAAAAAATAATAAGGTTAAAAGTGAAGTTTTTAGAGAACAAACATTTTATAGTCTAACATTTTTGATGTAATATCTATAAAATTAAACACTTTACTAGTAAACATAACTTTTGTAAACTTATGTAACTGGAACAGAACTATGAACTAGCGTAGGTAAAGCTCATTAAATAAAAAATAAACTTCTAAGGCTAGGTAGGAATATTAATTGAAAAGTGTTCTTTTAAAAATTAAAATTAATAAAACTTAATAAAATAAATTAAAATATTCATAACATACTTCATAACTTAAGTCGTATTAAATATAAAAGTTTAAACTAATTTGAGTTAGAGACGTATTTGTAAAATTTAAAACCGTTTCAGTAAAATTTGATACTTACAGGTATAAACGATGAGAAATAGATAAAATTGTTAATAAAGGTGCAGATATATTCACTATGATAATAAATATTTGAAGATGAAACTATTTAAATAAAGTTATGATTTGCATTTATATATGAAAATACATATAGTCATAAATAGTATAATAATCAGTTTGAATGACAATTTAGAATGTGTTTACAAACAAATAACGTTTTCAAATAGTTTTGTTTTAGTACTTAAGACTTTTTTTTTCAAACATTTTTAACTGAAATTTATTAAAAAAATTATCATAAGTCGTCCAATTCATCTCTAGAAAAGTCAGACAATGCTATTCATCGAACTTTATACATAATATATAAATACAAGTATCTGAATCAAATTAGTATAATGAAGTATTCAAAACAGTTGAAAATTACAAGCTAAAACTGTGATAGGGTAATTTTTGTAAAAAGTAAGATTACCTTAAAGGATATATTTTCAAACACATTTTTTCAGCTATTTCGAAAATGTTATACAGAAATTCTACATGCTACTAAAACTGTCATAAGTAAAAAAAGTAAAATTAATTAAAATTTTCTTGCTAGATAGATTCATTGTAAGTGAAGATAAATATAAGTAAAAAATTTAACGTTTTGCAAAAATATTTACTTGCTACTAAAAATGTCTACAAAATTTAGAAATAAAATTTTAAGTAGTAACATTTTATAAACTTTTGAGAACCATAACTTAATAGCAAAATTATTTAGGATAGTTTAATAGTACATTACAAACAACTTACTTATAATTGACCATTTTGTCACCATCCTTGTCAAGTTTCAATATAAGTTTTTCTAACTCTTCGTCAGACAGTTGTATTCCAGAGTTCTATAATTTACACGCATATTAAGCTATTTTTTTCAAAATAAAAGTATTAATTAGATAACAACTGGACTAACGAGTATTTTTAATCAACTATAAATTAAAAAGAATCTTTAGACGTTGAAGATGAAAAGAATACTTATTTTGATTGTGAAAAGTGTCACAACCGATCTTAAAATTCTGGTTTCTCGCAAAACCATGAAATTTTAGACTCAAATTTAGACTGTTGGTTGGCGCCTAATTAGGCTTATAACCAAAAGAAACAAGGTAAATTTTTAGTTTGGTTTTAGATGACAAAGCCTATTAGTGATAGGACTTTTCAGTGACTTTTTCAAATTGATTAAATTTTAAACTATGTTAATTGATATGGTATCTGGGGAATACCATAAGAATTTGAGTTATTTGAATTGTCATGTAACCGCTAAAAAAAAGCTTTTTTATGTCATATTGAAATTAAGCCAGCTTTTTAGAAAGAAAAATATCTGAAAACAAGAGTTTAAAAGTGATACATTATTTTGGTTAAATTGTTTCAAATCAAAATGTGTTTTTTAAGACATCTACGAAGTTCTAACAAACTGAGTGATTGTCTTTGTATGAATAATTAACTACATTTACAGTAGCTCCAAATAGGCAATGGCTGCAGGCGCGCAACGCATTATAACGCATATGACTAGTGTTTACTTGCGCTAGATATATAAATGTACCACAAAAACATTGATTTGCGGTATTTCACATATGACGTCACTACGAGCTTCAAATGCACATTTTGAGCAATGCAATTACTGTTTTATAGTATTTTCATTGCAATTTTTGTTTTATACTGAACTTATCGTGCAACTGAGTTTGCATCAGTTTCCCAAAATTTTCATAGTTTGCTTGCAAACAAACTTATTTATTACAAGACTAACAAAAGTTTCCATAATGTAAATTTACATGTATCTAAAGTTGTTTTTTAAATATAATTATAAATAGTTCTAAAAAGGTTTTAGTAATAAATCATTTATAATATCATTTAGAAATAAATGAATACAAACTTTACAAGATTAACGTGAAAAAATTAATACAAAATAATTTTTTCAACAGAAAAATTAAGTATCATACTTTACCTTAGTAGATAGGTGAAAAATATTTAAGTTTAATTTTAATAAAAAATGCTTTAATGAAAAAGAAAACCTTCCTACTATCCTAATGCAGGTACGTAAAAGTACGTAAGTTTGCAACTTGGTTTATTATTTTACTAACCTTTGTCGATCAGTGCCCCACTTGGGCTTATAAACAGATGAAATAAAGCAGTGTAACAGTTTAGTTGTAAAGTCCTGGCTCATAAGTAAAGAATATTTTGGTAGTTCTAATATTTTAGAAATGGTTACTGAAAATATCATAAGAACTTGAGTTGTCGAAACTTGTCATGTCATCGCTACAGACATATTTAACATTCTTACTTAATGAATGATATATCATTTAACCTTGAACCTTTATACACAGTAAGGTTCGATCTAAACTTAAGTGACTACCATGGTATGAACATAATTTGTTATTAATTATATTTACAGTAGCTTGAAGTTTACTAAGTAAAAATTATCAGACTAATCACACGTTGGTTAATTGTCAAATATTTGAGTTATCTATATATGTATTATGGTTAAATTGATTTGCGGTTTTTTACACATGATGTCACTAAGAGCTTCAAATGCACATTATGAACTTGCAATTTTTGTTTTTAATTAATTTTATCGTGTACATATGTACATTCTACTTTCAGAATGCTATTTCACTCAATCTTGAACTTAAAAAAAATTATTAATTTTATAACTATCAAGAGTTATTACTTTACATGAACATAGTTTTTGGTTGACTACATTTACAGTAGCTTCAAATTGAGATACAATCATAACGTCGCGAAACACCTAATTTCTGTCATCAACTTGCGGTTTTTCGTCGTTACAACGAGATGACAACACAACGAGATTAAATTGCATATTATAAGTTTGAAACTTTTGTTTTAGAATAAACTTATTAGTTATTACTTGAATCTGCAATTGTTTCAAAAAATGCGCTTTTTAGTGTGCTCATAAAACTGTCAATATTTTTTATTTGGCAAATGTTACAAAAACACATTGTGCAAAATTTCAGCTGATTTAGAAAAAATTCACAATAGCAAATTTTCGATGGAAACTTCTCCAATGCGAAACTGTATAAGACCAAATGAATGCGACCTTAGAGTTTCATGCTACACTAAAAACAACCTTGTTTATAACACGTAATAGGAGATATAGGTTAAAGGGATATAAAAAGTTACAGATATTTTAATTTATCACAGTAAAAGAAGTAAAAGAGCTGAAAAAGAAATTTATAGTTTTATTCTTTAATTTACTACTAACATAAACAGTTCTGATTAAAAAATAAAAAGAAAACTGTTATCAAAACTGCAAACTTATATAAAGTTTTAGATAGCTTTACTTAGAAAAAACCAAAATATGTAGAATGTGATTTCAGTAAACAAAATTAAGAACAAAAATCTACAATAACGAACTTTTATTCCAATGATAAATTCTTCTTTTGTTATCTTCAAGTTGTGATTTTTGTCAAACTCATTAAAGAAGTCAACAATTCTCAATCCATTATCTCTAATGTAAGCTTTCACCTTTTCTTCTGGTGGAACCTTTTTAGAATTAGGTAAAACTACTTTTATGAAAAAAAAAACAAATAAAATCACCTTAAATACATTAAATTCATTAAACAGAGGCATGATTGCTTTTAATTTTTTAAACATAATAGCATTAATAACATTTAATATGCAATTACAACTACTAAATCAGTTATCAAAACTCAGTTTATTTATTTATTCACAATAAAAAATTGTTAGATAAAAATAAAAATGTCAATTTATAACAGAAGATGACACTTTTTTAAAATTTAGAAAGCTAAACAGACTTGTTAACTACATTTTATTTTAACAAATTTTAAGGTTTAAATTAAACTATAAACACTTCTTTAAATAAACTTTTTTTTATTTTACAATGCTTTAAAACCAACATAAAAACAGTTAAATATAGAAAACAAACTTTAGGGGGTGGGAACTTAACACTCTCAATATCTGTGTAAACTGTTTTTAAATTCACATGAACTGATTTAACTTCCTTTTCCAAATCCAAAAAGTCTTCATTTACCTAACAAGTATATACAATAAAATAAATACTTTTTTCGTCTTTCAAGAACAAGATAAAACTTTGAGAGAAAATATTGAAAAATTAGAAGCTATAAAACAAGACTCAAAGCTTAGTTCCTGTCAATATTATAAATTTAAAACTTATACTGAGTATTTAAACTGTTAAGTTAAAAACTTATACGGAGTGCTTAAAAAATATATTAAAGTATTTTAACTTTAGACAATAAATCTGTATTTTTGTAGTGAAATCCTAAGACTAAGCATAGTTTGTTATTGTCATATACTTTTAAGTTAAAATGATTTAAAATTCTACAGTAAAAAACACTAGGGTTTATTTATCTAAACTAATAATTATCGAAAGCAATAAAAATGCATAACATGCAAGTTTTTTTGTGACCATTTAAACTTGGGTAAAACATAGTGACAGCATAAATTCCTACTTGAAAAAACTAATGAAAAAATTAGAGTTATATTACTTTCTTAGATCATTAGGTTTTAATAAATATGTAAAGAATATTTTACTTTTAATTTCACTATTTTTCTATATATGTTTTGCATGTATTTGTAAGTCGATTTCATTCAAATAAATTAGTTTGAAAACTTTTGAATCCAGTAAAAAAGAACTCCAGAAATAATTAATAAGATTAAAAACTAACTTAAAACTCGTAAAAAAAATAAGTTAAACTAGTAAAAGTCATGACTAAATATTTTAAAAAGTAAAAAAAATAACTTGTGATGATAAACTTTACTTGCTCTAAAAACATCTAAGCGGGAGAAATATACTTTAAGTTAAGGAAGGAGTAAGACCAAAGTTTTATGAGCTTAAAAAAAGCTAGAATATTCTTTTTATCTTATATTTAACAATATTTTATTTGAATACTTTTAACTAGTTTTTATTAAATAGAATATCGCTTATGTACCTAAAACTTAATAGATACATAATAAAACTAGTTGCACAGAGCTTTTAAAGACTACTATTTTGAAATAGTCATAAAACTTAAACGACGAACAAACAATGACACATAAACATTAAAACAAAAGGACATAAGTGGACTGATATTATAATCAAGCTATTTTGTTAACTGAAACTATTTTGTAGACTTACGTTAAAGAAAGCTAATAAACAGTTTAAGAATTGTGTCTGTTTGTAAAAAAGCTCTAAAAATAAATCCTAAATAATATTCCTAAAATATGCGTTGTTTTTTGGATAGTACAAGCCTATATATGTTCTTAGCATCTATATGAGTTAAAAAAACATGCGTAAAAATTTTAAAATCTACTCTTTTAGTTTTAAGTAAATACTTATAGCTTCAAGTACTAAGCAACAAGTTAGACTATAAAGAAGCAGATTAAGAATAAACTATTGAACAGTTATGAAATATTATTTGATGGCAACTGATGTAAAAAATTAAACAAAATAAAAAAGTTTGATTCGTAACGCCAAAATGACTAAAGACGTAACGCTGTGACTTTAAGATTAAAGTTTTTAAAATTGATGTAGAAACTTAATTTATTATTTCAACTTAAAAAGCAAAAAATTAAAATAAAGCTAACCAGTATGTTGGTAAAGTAGACTGTTTCAACTGTGGTCTGCGGGTTGTTCAACAATGACGTCATAATAGCAAAGCAACCGTTAGTTTCCATCGGGTTCTTTCCAATATCGAGTACACGAAGCGTTTCATTGACCAACAAGCCTGAAATTGGATTCAAAAAATAGTAATAAAAAAACAACTAAGACTTTTACAAGATCATTTTATCTTTAAACTATATGTTATAGTAACTCAACTTATAACGTATTTATTTAACTAAATTTAGCAAACAGTACAAAAATACTGTTTATTTAAAAAGTTATCAATGTCTTATTAGGAAAATAACTGGAGTTAAAATTCTTTTTTATAATTTATTTTAATAGCTTAGATAAGTATAGTTTTTAAAAGTTGAACACAACTAGGAAACTTTTGTTTTATTTTTGAAGCGTTTCATTGACCAGTAGCCTTTAATTATACTAAAAAGAAGCTTCTAAAAACGACAAAGGTTTGTACAATGGCATACTGTATATCATAATTGTACTAACTCAATTTATAACACAAAACTTAAAATATGTATTTCTACTTACTTTATTACACTAAATTTAGCATACAATACAAGAACACTATGTACAAGTTGTCAGTTAAACAGCTAGAGGTCAATTTTTTCTTTTCTAGTGAATTCCTAGTGAATATTCAGAACGTACTAAAGCATGTAGTAGTGAGAAAAAAATGCAAAAACAAAGTTTACTAAAAAATTAACATTGTTAAAACAATTTGTCGTTACTTATATATTCAAAACTTTAGTAATTGCAATTAATCTAAAATTGTTAAAATTCGCATCTTAATTTTAGTATTAAAAGTTACTAAACGAAAACTGAATTAATTGGTCTGCAAGCTTTAAAAAATTTCAATGTATAAAACAGACTTTATGTTACTTTAAAAAAAAATTGCACTTTATTTAAAAAAACTATTATTGAGTTTCATAAAATTGTACATTAATTTAGGTAAAATTTATTACTATGTTGAAATAAATTTATTTTTGTAATTTTTTAATTAAAAGAAAACATTACAAACGCCGAAGTTTACAAGCAACATTAAAACTAAGAAAATATTTTGATTAAAAAAAGATCGTTGTAGCTGGAATAAAAAAAGTCGTCGTATCATTTTAAAAGTCATTGTGTTTTTTAAATTATAAAATTATGTCAATACACAGAATTTATGTCGTTCTCTTCTCTCTAGTAATATTTCCATTAACAATTTAGTATATATTTTTAGTAGTCAACCTCTTCCAATCTCAACAGAAGCTTCGGTGTCTATCCTGTTATTGCTTATGTTGATTTCTTCCAGCACGTTGTTGTTTATCAGCATCTCCTTCAACGCTTTCGCTCCTTCCAAACCGAGCCCGTTCCATGAGATGTCCACTTTCTTCAGAAATATGTTCATCTGCATAAAAATTACAGTCAGAAAAATAAAGAAATTTAGTGAACAATTTTAAATAAGACAACTTTTTTAAAAAATCTTTAACTTATTAAATGATAAGTAAAAACATGAAAAGTGTTATTCGTTTAAATTATAACAGTAATAAAGCTAAAAAAGAAATAACTTATAAAAAAGCTGGCAAAAAAAGACAAAGTAAAAATGAAACAGATTTATTGTAAGAAGAGTTGTAAAAAAATGGTACTTGAAAAAAAAGAACATACAATTAAACTAATACCAATTTAAATATCAAGGAGAAATAAAGTTTGTGAAGCAACACTTTTATTTTTCAACTTCTTGAAAGTATTATTTACATGAAAGTAAAAGGCTTATTGTATATACAAAAGTTAAGAAAAACAAAAATTAATAATAAAATCTGTTAATATTTAAAATATTGCTTTAATACTTATAAAAATTATTTATTAAAACTTTTACTTTGCTTTTTCCACATCATTCTCCTTTCGTTTAATTAAATTCTATGCACTTCTTTGAACTATTTATTATTGTAGAAAATAAGTATGGAGAAAAATAAAACGACAAATTAAAATTGAAGTAGCTTGTACATACAATATAATAAAATATAACTTTAAAACATATAGTTCTTTAAACTTACAGACCAAACTTACTATCAAATTCTATACTATTGTTTAAAATATTTTAATTGTTACAAAAAAAAATAGTAAGCATAAAGAATAACAAAAAAACAATCTGATTTAAGTAGTTTGAACATATGTCAAGTTTAAAGTGTATATTACTGGTTATATTCGTTTCTAAAAACTTACAGATATTCCATTAACAAGGTTGACGGCTCCTTTTCCCCTGAAATTATTCCACGAGAGATCGATGGATTTCAAAGACGTGTTCTCGGATATTCCGAATCCCAAGCTCTCCCCCGAAGTTTCATCGAACTCGTTGTGACTCAAGTCGATCGACTCCAGCTTTTGCGAAGCCTGTTTGATTGTTTTGTTTGAACGTCTCTTCAAATTTTACAGTTTATTACCAAAACGATATTTTACTCGTTTGTAACAATTTAAAAGAGATATTCAGTTTATTAACAAAACCTGTATAAAACTATATAAACATAGAACAAGATTTTAGGCTAAAAATGAAATAAAACTAGCAACTATGGGTACAAAAAAACAAATGTCTTCTTTCACATTTATATAAATTAATATTGATTCTATTAATCAAATAAAGATCTCGTCTAAATTGTTTTAATTGAGTGAAACATTGTTATAGTAATAAAATTAAAAAAATTAAAGTGACATTATTCTACTTATTTGTAAGTTGAGAACTTTCATTGTAATCTTAAAATTAAAAGTACACAATTGTTTAAATACAAAACAGTTTTGAAAACTCACAGCAAGCAGGTTTGATATGGGCACTGCTGAGTGTTGGTCCAACTTGTTGTTGGACAGGTTGAGGTGCTGGACAGTGAAGTTGGATTCCTGCAAAACCTTGCATATCGACTCGACAGCTTCAAAACCCAGCTGGTTGGATGACAAGTCCTAAACATATATTTATTATAAAGTCGGCATGAGCTATTGTAATTTTTAAAATTGAATTATGCTAATCAATAAAAGTTTATTATGTATTTAGTATATAACTATTAACATCCATAACCAAAATACAGTGCAAACTATAAATCTGTTGACTTACGAGCTCTGTAATGTAACAATTTTCTTTCAACATATTAGCAATAACTTTTCCACCTTCGTCATTTATCCAGTTGTCACTCAAGTCCAATTTCAATATTTTTGTGTTTGTCTTGAAAAAAAATCTTAGTTTTAAAACAAACTCTAGTTTATGTATAATTCAATAAATATTAGTAAGTGTATCTATAAATTTAAAAATGGAATGTATAATTGGTTTAAACAAAAGATCAAAATTATTATAGAAATAAAGGATATATACTATAAAAAAAAAGCATAAACATTTAGTTTTGACAGATTAGCATAGTTGAATACCACTGGTGTTAGGAAAGGTCTTAATTGATTGAAAACGCAAAATTTTGTATAAAAAATTAAACAACAGAAACCACAAGCGGCACAGCAAAAGCTCTTATTCCCCCGTAATTGAACCCGTGGTGACTCAAATCCAAGTGGGTGTCTTGCATGTGCCTGATGAAGTACGAGCTGGGTATGACGTCATACTGCTTGCATGCCTGCATGTACGACGACCTTCCGGTTGTGTCGTACTCCTCCTTCTTAGCTGAAAATGGGTTAAAAATGGTTATTTTCTGCAAAAATATCAAACTTGCTTAAAATTGTTTTAAAAGTATTTAATTTTAGATGCTAAAGACTAAGAAAAATAAATGATAAGATTTTTAAGTAATGTAAAATTCACTAAAAAACATGTTTTATTATTCAAAAAATAATATTAGTTTTTCTTTACAAAGCAAATATTATAAAAATATGGACAATCTTGTTAATTATTACATGTTAATCGTACATGTTTGATAAATTATATTTGTTTTATAAGTTTTAAAAGTTCATACAATTTTGTGCACACTTTTTTAGTCATGTATTTAATAAGTGTTGGTATACAAATAGTTTTTAGTCATAAAAAACATATATTAAAGTTGATTAAAATTTTATTAACAAATATGTTAGTTAACAATTTTAAACTTAAAGTTTAGTAGCATTTATTAGTTGCTTTTCTAATTTAATCACTTTAAAAAATTACATTTTTTTTCACTTGTTTATAAAGAGTTCAAAACTAACAACACCATAAAAATTTACATCCATGCAAAGTACATGAAAAAATAAAAACCTGAAACCAAAAACTTATTATTATCATTACTAAAATTATTTTTGAGTAATTAGCATTTAGTTTAAGTTACATAAAAAATTAATAACTTTCAAAGAAAAACAAACGTTATGAGATACAAAAAGTTCTTTGCAAACTAATTAAATTAATTAAAAAAAAACTCATATGTTGTTTTTTATAAAATAAAAATTAATTAATGTATTTTACCTTCACCACATACTGTTACCATTTGAATTAAAAACCAAACTTAAACAAGTACCACAATTCATTTTTTTTTAAATAGCTAATTAAAGGGATTGGACTTGGAAACTATAAAACTTAGATTTGTAAGAATTTAAAATACAAGGTAGTAAAACATTATATGCAAAAATATTATTGATTCATATTAAACATTTTACATTATTATTAGATTATAAACATAAAATTGTTTTTTTATTAAGTTGTAACAACAGAATAGAGTTAATTTTAAGTATTGAAACTTTAACAGTTTTAGTATTACTGCTTTAGTTTGAAAATGTTTTTTATAATAGTATTGAAGATGTAAAAACTAGCATTATAAGTAAAAAAATATATTCATATACAAAAAAACTAAGTAAACTATTCCAACTTTCAATTTCAATGTCAGTGTCATATCCGTTGTCACTTGCATTGGAATCATCAAAATCATCATTGAAGTTGTATACACTTGACCTTCGTTTTGTGTCAGTATCAGGCGCCTGGTACAAGTGAGATCTCTCTGTGCTGCTACTTCTACTTATAGTCTGTATTTAAAATAGTTGTTAATGTAGCTTTACTTACTTCTATATGCTTTTATCAAATTAAACTTGACTAAGTTTAACGTTATAAAAATATAAAGAAACAAAATAAAGTATATTATTGTTTGTCATTGAAAATTATTTAATACTTTAAAACCTTTTCATAATTTTTTGTTTCTAGAAATATTTTTTTAAATAGTGATCAGGATTTCATTTTCATAACAATATTTATAATGGATTTTTTGAACTTATAAATTTTCTAGTGGTGTTTGAATTTACACTACTTTTGTTTTAATTAAAAAAAACTTAGTTTTATTATGTTCACTTCTGTGTGACTTTAATTTAGTTTGTAAAATTTGGTATGTTGCTTAATTAATTACAGCTAATAAAAGTACCTCAAACAATAAAAACACCACAGTTTTATAATTAAATTTGTTACTACTAACCATGCACCAGTCTATGTTGTAGTAAATTAAAACAATTAACAAGTAAAACTTGAAAAAATAAATAGCAGGTTTTAGGTTAGCATGCTCTTCTATCAAAATGATCACTAAACATTATCAAAACTGTTGAAAACAATTAAAAACACATTTTAATACAATCATTTCAGACAGATAGTGTAAAGTACTTTTAAAATGTAAATAAAACCAATTTAAACCCAAACTTATAATTTACTTATTATTAGGATTTACATACCTGTTAAAGAAATTTAGAAAAAAAATGTTTTTGTTATTGAATGGAATTTTGAAGTTAAACCAGAAAGTGGAAATTAAAAGAAAAAAGTTCTTGAAAAAGTTATTGAAATTTCTAAACACCTGTAAAAGTTTTAGAAACGTTGAGAATAAAAAAATATTTGGTTTTGCCTTTCTCAATGTAACTAATTCGATAATTTTATGTAAAATAGTTAAAAGTATACAATTTTAAATAAATTTGTTAAAATAAGAAAATCACAAGAAATTTATAAGTATAAAAATAAAAATCAATAGTTTTTAACAAATGTAAATCCAAAGAAACTTAACATAAAAAATAGTTTAAATACAAAAATAAAAAATTTTGAGTTAAATTTCAAGATTTAGAAAATTATGTCAGCTGCATGTACAAATGAAAATTAAAAACTACTATTGCTGTCGAAATTTATTGTTTTTTATTATAAATCAAATTATACAAAAACAAACTTTTTTGCTAGGAGATATGCTCCCTCTACTAAGGGGCCTTGCTGCTGGTGTAACCATCAACTCATGATCATTACTTTCCATTTTTAATTATTCTAAAAAATATTTTACATCCACAACCAACCAAATGTAATAAGAATATATGTTTATGTTTTGAATCATGAAACTTCTGTTATCTATATCAATAAGAATTTTTCATGTAAACATTTAAATACCCTGAGTTTAAAATATTAATTCTCAATTTTTAATATAGCTCTTTTTGATATAAAGTATGGTAATAAAACCTTAAACAAATTTCATTAATTTTCTTAATTTTTATAAACAATAGGAAGCATTATCCTTAAATTAAATTTAGTTTCAAATACTATCTTTAAATTATCATATTATAACATTTCAACTATGTTCCACCATCAATAGTTTAATAGTATGATAATAAAAAAATAAAATATTTTTTTGCATCTTTCAAAATGATACTGTTCAAATAATAGTAATGTAGTTACTAGATTTTTAATTGTTTAGGTGATCCTTATTTTTTGTTATGTTTTAGGATTTTCATATGAAGCAAAATACCCAGTAAATTATAAGATAAATTAACATATTTAAAAACAGCTGTTGATTTAATTACTGTCTATTTTATTCTCTAAATAAAGTAGGGTTTCCAAAAGTGGGCGATTTTAGTAAGTCGGGGGGCAATAATTAGAAAAGGGGAGAAAGGGGCCAGTTTTGAAATTTTGGGCAGTCATAACATTTTAAACTCACACTAGATATTCTTGAGTTGCAGATAAAAACAGGTCTTAGGTGTTTTTTTATGGTAGTTTTTTGAGTAGTCATTTTGAGGGGGCAATAGTCTTTTAAATTTCTATAAAGGGGGCAATTTGAAAAAAAATTTGGGAAACCCTGCTTTAAGGTTAAAAACTAGGTGAAGAACTTTGTACCAATCGTAGACCTATAAATTTCGAACAACAAACACTTTTATAACTTTTATGTTTTCATAATAGTTTATAAGAAAAATGATCAAAGTTTAAAAGGCCTACATGTAATGTATATTCTAAAAATACAGAAATACATTTTCAACTAAAGTTTAAACTTTTTTTTAATAAATTTAGTTAAAAATTATTTAGTTAAGGTTTTGAGCATGAACAGATAACTTTTAGTGACTTTATAAGGTAATAAAACATTTATTAACTACATGTTTACAAGAAAATTTGAAAGATAATATCATAATATATGTTACCTTTATAGTTTCACAAACAATAAATATAATTAAACTTCTATCTTATGGTACCTTAAAAAGTACCAATCTATAATCAAACAGTTATAATAAAACAATTATGTATACATAATTTAGATTGTTATTCCTAATATAAATATTGTGAAAAGTCTTTGTAAGCATTATTTTGTACATATTTCTATTAGCTGATTTTTTTCAGCAAGTGCCAATGTACATATGAACATAATGAATATAACAAAAATTAATCAAAGCAATATATTTTTATTTTCTCAGTAGCTTGTAGTGGTTTGGATGTAACACTTTATTACATCCAAATATATAAATTATATAGATATATAAATCCATATATATCTTTTAACAAATGCATAACAGGATTGCAACTATTTGAGTCAAAAAAAAATTGCTGAGTTACAAGAAACTGTCCTGAGTCATCCTGAGTATTTTTAACAGTTAAAAATTTTCAAAATTCAAGTTATTCAACAAAATTGGTTATAAATCATAAAAATATTCAAATAAAACCAACTAAATTTAACTCAAAATCTAGAAAAAAATCTGTACTGAGATTACTAAAAACAATTAAAACTGTCTTAAGATTTCAAAAAAAATCTGAGTTTAAAAATAAGACTAAAATATCTTGAGATTTTCAAAAACTTCAAAATACCATGAGTTACCCATGGCATAATTCTAAATTTGCTGAATTCAAAAAATATTTTTATTATTACCTTTTATAATGCTATTATTGGTTATTGAACAAAAAAAAAGCGCTCAAAATATTTGGTCCTATGCACGGAAATGGTGCACAAATTTTTATTGAGTCTCACACATTTTGGATTTTAACGTCTTGTCTAGGACTGATCAATTAATCTGATTAAATTTTAAGAAACTTAAGAGATAAAAACTTACAAGTATATGTATTTTTTTCTGAATTTATATATTTTTTTAACTGAAAGTTTTATTTCTCTAATTTATAATCTTACTTAAATTTTTTCACTTAGGTTAATAACTAAAAATATTAATTATTAGTTGGGTTAAGGTAGATAAAGATTAACAAATTTTAAAAACTAAGATTTTAATTTTTGATAAACTATCAAAAATTTGCCTCAGTAAAGTCAAATAATATTATTATCATGAGAACAATAGTAGTAAAAATAAATATATTTAGTTTAATAAAAAAATTAATGTAGTTTAGAATTCTTTTTACTAGATGAAATTTTCAGAAATTTTATAAAATAACAGTTTTTAATAAAAATTAACAAACTAACAATACTATTACTATTTATTTTAACCAACTATACCACCATAATTAAATAATTACATATAGTTTTTAAAAATAGCTAACTTGTTATAAAGTTTATTAAAACATATAAAAAAATTTCTGCCAAGCTTAAAAGTAAGTTTTTAAAGTTTATCAATTTTAAAACAATAAAATAAGTGTACTTTAAAGAACATATAATTGTAATTGCATTATTACCAAATTATTATAAATATTAGAAAATAATGCATGTATTTTTTCTAAAATATTTGGTTTCATTCTCATAGCACATATGTTTCTATGGGTAATTTGTACTATTGTGTTTTGTACTTAGCAATCTTGTCCAAGTACCAAAACTTCAAGTTGCAGCGCTATTTAAGTTATTCGTTTTTTTTTGTTTAATAAACACTTAACAAAAGCTTTTGTTTTTTTTTTAATCTTGCTATATTTTTGAATAAAACTCAGTTCTTAAAAGAAATAGTACTTATCTTAATTCCATTAATTAAAACAGTATATATGTATAATAGATCAACTACCAGCCGTAATCGTCTATCCGTATTGTTTATAGAAGAGTAAAAATATACAACATGGAAAAATTATAAACACAGTAATGCATTAAATAAAATAAAAAAATACATATGTTATCATTAAATACATAAGATGAAGCAATTAAAAAAGTTGTGTTTTTCCCCTTTCCTTAAATCTTCAATCGAACAACAGTTCGCCATTTGGTGCGATCATTTGCAATCCCACTCATCAGTTCTTATGTTCAAGCCTTTTAGTTTGCGCTTGGTTGCGTTTGTCAAGTACCAACTCGCCATACAACAGAGGCTTTAGGATTTGCCCTTTACCCATCCTTGAAAAATGATTAAGTCAGTGAAGCCTAAGCTGACTGATAGTAAAGTATATGGTAGTAAGACTAGTATGTCTTAAAACTTCCTCGTGGATGATATTTTTTGTCAAAGGTATCGTAGGTAGAAGGTGTTGATGTTTTCTTCTGCGCTGTACACTAACGTTCATGCTTCGAAATCGTATAGCAAAGTACTGCAGTACAGGAGCATTAAACGTAAACTTTAGTGCGAATGCTTAACTTTTGGTTGTCCTAAAATCTTGCAATCAAACGAGCAAAAGTGCGGGAGGTCTTACTCACTAAGCTCTGCATAGCTTAATGGATGTGTCTAATAAGAAATTTACGTTGCCAGGTTACAAGTTTCCAGTACTAGGTGAGGGATATTTGCAGTTAGTTGCAGATAAAATGCTGTTTGTTTAGTAAACTATTTACAAAGTCAAAATAAATATTTACACTAATCTATTGTAGGTCTTAAACTGTTCAGCTAAAACTAAAATGTTGTTTTTTTTTTGTGGATTTATTCATATATCTTGATATAGTTTTTGGTGTGAAATTCTTGTAATCAGCATCAGCAAACCAAATTAAGTTGTGTTAAAAAGGATTTTATGATTATTAAAAAATTGTTAAAAGGTTTAGAAAATTCATTAAAGCCAAATCTGTACTAAAATAATAATCTATGACAAAAAACAGTACACCAATAAATCTGAGATCACACTAAATATTTTTAGTATAAATCCATAATTATACTTAATTAAATTCAGCTGTTTACAAGCTAAAAAACACGTCGCAGGCTAGAAATTTGCTCATTCCTTTCTATAATGAATAAAATTATAAACAACATGGTCCTAAATGATTTCGCCGCCTTTAGAAAACCGAGTAAGTTTCGAAAAAGCTCAGAACATACTTTTTTTTTAATTTGAAAACATTTTACAAAAAAAACTTGAGTAAATACATTTTTTTGTATATAGACTTCAAACTACGAGTGTGAAGTTAGCTAGGTAACATTTTTCAAATATTTAAAAAAATGTCCAATCTTTAGACCCAATTATTTTTATTATGTTGATAGCTAAATAAAAACTTTTTTTATTCTAGAGAACGGTTCTTTGTCTTTAATAAAAAAATCCATTGGATTGGGGTTTGACTTTTAGTGTGGGGCCCGTTAGAAAAAAAAGTTTTGTTATGAATTTTTACTATGCCCAAATTTAATAATAAAATGATATAATCTTTTAATGTTTATATTTATTTGTTAATAAATGCCATACAACATTTTTTTTTCCAACTGTTAATATTTTGTACTATCTGGCCTTATTCCAGAACTCCTTATTCCGAAATAAGGCCAAATGAAAAAAAAATATTAACAATTGGAAAAATTCTGTATGGCATTTATTCACATATAAATATAAAAATTACAGAAAAAAAAAACAATTGAATTTTTTTTTTATAGTTCGAGCCAAATGAAAAAACGCTATTTTAATTCTAATGTAATCAAACGATACTAATGTTTTAACTTTTTCTGCAATTTTACAGTTATGCTAGTACACATACTTGTTTCTAACAATTATTTCATATTCAAAAAAGTTTTAAACATATAAAAAGTATAATTATTGAAAACATTTTTAAATTATTCTATATAGCTTAAACAATTGATCTTATGTAAAACTAAAACATAATAAAAAAAACAAATCTAATTTTGTTTATATGTCAGCATTAGTTTACAAAAAATTATAAAACTTTATAATTATCAGTACAAAAAAGCAATTTTCGTATGTTAGTAACAGCTGTTTTAACGAAAAAAAAAACTGTTTAATTTAATTATTACAATTACTAATTTTCCTTTAGACAATATTTTTCTATTTAAATAGAAGTATACTAATATTAAACTTCTTTACCAGATTTTGTCAAACTCTTTTTATAAATACAAAACAACAAAATATTCTAACCAGCATTTTTAAATATTTTATTATTTTACTTAGGAAGCTAACTAGTGTTAAAAAACATCCATTAAAAGTTAATTAAATTAAATTTAATAAATTTGAGAGAATTATTTTACATTTTGAAACTTAAGGAAATGTTTTAATTTTTCAAAGTTATTTATAATAACAATACGTCCTTTACATTTATATATTTATATTATCGCTTCTAACAAAATACATATACATTATTCGATTAAAATCGTATATATTTCTTCTTTAATACAATATGCCCTTATTTTCAAAAGTTTTATTAAAACAAAAAGGTAGCTTATACTTTGTAAATTAAAAAATAAGAGAAACGACTGAGCTAGTTTAATTTGTTCATTATATAAGCTTAAAAAGTTGTCTCCCATTGCGAGGCAGAATGGTTCGAGGCGTTAATACGCCGACTGCTGAGCGCGGTGTACAATCAGGTTGTGGTTTCAAATCCCGCCAGTACCAAGTTTACTAAACGGTTTGCTTGACTTGCGAGTAATCAATAACGGTTGATCAGGTATAGGTACATTAATCTACGAGACCTCTGTTAAATATTCTTCTGTTAACTGCCTGTGATTGTTTCACCTCTAACATGAACGGGCTGTTTCTCGTGAACAAGCAGAGAATTTGATCACCACTAATCGTATGCCGTACTTTTTTTATAAAAATAATTTCAAGTTGAAATAACATAAATGTAAAATTTAATATCATTTAAAATTATTCTGCTTAATATTGATAGCGTATTTTCAAACTAACTTTTTTTCATGTGGTTTTTAAACATTTTGAATGTGTGTTTTTACAACAGTTACTACTGGCTAGATAAGTAAATCCATTGATAATTAGAATAAATAAAAAAACTATATTAACATTTTAAAATTAAATATATTTAATTTAATGTTATAAATATAAAAGGTATTTTACAAGTAACAGACTGGATTAAATAGAAAAACTATATTTTTGGCAGCTGTAAATTTAAAAACCTATAAAAAATATAAATAAATATTTTATAAACTTTATTATAATTAACAAGGTTACCAAAATTTTTTGAACTTTCTTTATATAAAATTAAGTTTAAGGTCTTAAATGATATAAAATTATTGAAAAGTATTTGTGGTGCTACATCATATGTGTTCTTTAATTACCAAAGCCCAAATACTACGAAATATTGTTGTATATGAAAGATTTTTGGATCTAGTCTAAGTTTAGTAATTATACAAAAAAATGTATATAATTCTAGGTTTTTAAAAGTTTTTTGTGATGTTTGCTTAAAATCACCGGTTTTTTTGATAATTATCTAAATCAAGATCTTTCCATTTTTTTTGCCTAAGTTGTCAAAATCTAGGTATTTTAACCTCAGAATAAACTCATAATATTTACAATTATATTTTTAATTGAGCTCAATTTAAACCTAACATCAGTTAAGCCGTACAATTAAAAAACTTTTAAAGAAAAATAACTTAAATACTTTATAACTTCTTCAACGACAAAAAAAAGAAGCTCAACATGTTTGGTACTAGGACCTGGTGCACGAAGAACCTTTCGGTCGAAGAACCTCTTGAATACCTTTTACTTCTTGGACTTGTGCAACAAGTAGATAAAACAGCCAAATAATATTTTAAAAGAAAACAAGTATTAGTTTTAACATGTGTTTCTTAAAACTGTAAACTTTTAAACAATTTATTGAACCCTCTAATAGTTCTTAAAAGTTTAAAACAATAAATATATATTATAACAGCAAACATATAATACAGCATTAAACAAAATAATCACATTGAAAAATAATTTATATCTTTTTTTCAAATTTTTAAATAATAATTTACTTTAAGTATAAATACTACGAACTTCATAACTTAAACAAAAATAAATCGAGCTCATTTACTTAGTTGAAAAAAATAGACAAATTTTTTAAAACTGTTTTAGTACCGATGGGTTTCATCTTTTATACTTTTCAAAGTTCTTTTTTTTAAATAGTTTTTTAAATTAAAGTTCTTTTAATTCTGTAACTTTTTTTTTTCATTTTTAAAGAGAATTTCAACCAGAAAAGCATAAACTAAAAGGTCTTAGTTATCAGAAAGTAGCTGATATCATCCAAAGTTTTACTTAAAAATACCTGAAATTAAAAAGTTATGGCAAAAAACTTAAATAGTCAGATTTTCGATCAATATCTTCATGTGAAAATATCAAATTTAGAATAAAAAAATAAAAAGTTTATATTAAATGCGAACATGTATTATTTAGAGACTTATTGTTTTAAAATTTACTCAAACTAGCATTCGAATAGTTTTTAGTAAATTTCTTACCATTTAAAACATCATTTTACTTAAATACTCATATATTATGCTAAACCACGTAAAAGAAAACTGCATTTTTAAAAACCTGGAAAAATTTATATAAAACCAGTGGTTCTACAAACAAGTCTAAAATAGATTGAGTTTGTAAGTAAAATTGAATAAAAAATTAAAATAATTGTGATAATTATTTTTTTTCAGTAGCGTTTACTAAAATTTATATGATGATATAAAAGTTTGACAAAAAACTAAGTAACTAAATAAGTTTAAATAAACTGACTTTAAATCAGTTGAAGCATTTGTCTTTAAATAAGTTGAATATTATTGTTCTTAATTAGCAAGCATATGTTTTAAAGAATTATTAACATACGGTTTATAGCAAAACTAAAAAACATTAGTTTAATTATGATTTTATTAAAAAATACTAAAGATTTCAACTTTTTTTTTGCAATCTTACAGAAATACTAGTACACATACTTATCTGTAACAGTCATTTTATATTTATGAAACTATCAAATAAATATATGTAAATATATATAAAGTATATATAATCACTGTGTACATTACTGCTGTTAAGTTGTTACATTTAGCTGAAAATAATTGACTTAATGTAAAGCTATTACAAAATAATAGAATATAAATATAATTTTGTTTTTATCATTTAATATGTTAGTAACAACTGCTTTAGCAGAAATTTAAACTGTTTCATTTAATATTTGAAATTGCGAATTTTGTTTCAGGAAAGTTTTCTGATAGGTTATATTAATATTTAATTTCTTTATAGAATTGAGTCAAAATATTTTTTAGTAAATACAAAATAATATACTGTATTCCAATACTATATTAATGATTTATTAGTTTACTTACAAAGCTAATTTGTGGTGTTAAACATCCAATTTAGAAACAATTAAATTTTTTTGAAACTGAAGGAGTTATTTTAAGTTTTGATAACATCCTTTACATTTATATATATATTTTATTCCTTTCAACAAGATACGCATACATTATACCAGGGGTCGGCAAACTGCGGCCCGCGGGCCAAATGCGGCCCGCGAGCACGTTACTTTTTTGAATGGAATGCGGCCCGCGAAAGAAAATTTTGCGGCTCGCGAGCATGTAAATGTGGCCCGCTGAGCAAACTTGTATTTTGGATTAAACTTGTTAGATTAATTTAGTTTTAAGTCCCTGTATAACATTTTAAAACAATTAAAAGACTTTACTTATTTAATTTAAAAATTTGAAAAAGACAGGTTAGCATTCCACTACTTTTTTTCTCAATTTCATAATAACTTTCTTCTTACAACAGCAAATTATTTTCTATAAAAAGAGTATAAAAAGTGCTTTAAATTAGTAAGATAATTATATGATACCTATTTTGTAAATAAACTAAATGTAAATGTTTTCCTTTTTGTACAAAAGTAATGCACAGTAATTAACTAAAATATCATTTCTTTACAGTTTAGTTTTTTTTTACACGTTTTTTATATCTAAGTTCTTATTACAGATGTTTTGTTACTAAATGTTATATTTTAGTGTGCACAAATACATTTAAAATAACATAAAATAAGGTCAATTTGATTTTGGTTTTGACACCTTTAATTTTTTAGAAGTTTTCTTTGCATTTTGAATTAATTCCTATGCAAACCAGTGTACAAAGATGCTCACATTTTAAACCACTTTTTATTTAATACTTTACGAGATAAATTTTAGTTTATGCATAATTTTCTAACATTATTGTTTCTACATGTAATTATCTAAGTGTGTACTGACACATTTAAAACAATATATATGACATAAATTAAAAGAGTTTTTGTTAGGTATACTTTTTGATTTTTCAAACAATGTTTTTTGGCAAAATAAATTAGTATATGCGTTGCATACTAATATAAACAGTTTCTGTTTTTTGAAACTACCTATTTAATTCAAACTAGATTGAGAAATAGTAATTTATCAAGTTTAAACATTTTTTATCAAAATAGTTAAAATTCGATCAAATAAAAATTGCCACACACTCAGACTATGACTATTTGAAGACTTCAAATCTCAGTCCAATTTAGTCATTTTTTTCAGTTTTTGGCTTGATTTGTTTTTTTTATGCTAAAATATCAGGCTAGTTTTGGTCACTCGGACTGACTTTTTCGCTTTAAAGTGTGGTAAATTAAATTTATTATGTATGTTTTGTTCAATGCACAGTGTTTGTTTGAATTGAAATATATTTTAAATTTTAATTCTTGCAGCTGATATAATTTAAATAAAATTTATATTAATTGTATACATATAACTGTGAACAACCAGTGTTGCCAAAAAATCCTTGAAAAGCTTGGAATCTAACAATTTATACTTAAAAAATTTGAAAAAGCCTTAAATTTGAGAATTATCGAAAAAACCTGGAATTTTAAACAATCTTTACATATAAAGTAATAAAATTTCGATTTGACACAAAAAATCTATAATATAATTATATTTAATTAAAAAAGTTAAAGCAGATTAACAGTATCTTTTAAAAGTTTTCTGTATTATTTAAGACTGGTTTTTTACCTTTAATTTAATTTTATACTAAAAATAGGAGCAAAAAGTAGTACTTTTAAAAACTTCATATTTGTGAATTGCACCTTTGCTTTTAAATGGTTTTACCTATTTTTGTGCTTTGTTTTGGAACTAAAGCTAGAAATTTTAGCTATTTTAACTTTTAATAAACTTTTAATATAATTCAGACATTTTTGCTTTTGAAGTGCAACCGTTTAAAAGACTAATTAAATACTAATAAAGTATTTTATTAAAGTATTCGAGCACTAACTATGTTAAAAAATTTATTTAGCTTATCTACAGTAGAAATAGGTATTAATTTTATTTAATTAACTAACTACTAAGTTTTCAAAAGAGTACAAACTATTAAGACGCAAAATCTATTTTCAGTATTTCACATTTTTTAAATATGAAAAGGTGATTCATAACATAAAAAATGTATAAAAGTGACCCATAAATGTTTTTTCAAGCTCGGTTTTTATAGAGAATTAGGTTGTAAGTAAAACAATAAAAATAACTTATTAAGTTTAACTCATTAAGTGTTTAAGAAAGTACATATTCTATCAAGACTAAAGTATATTTAACAATGTAAATTCTATTCCAGTAGATATTTATATATAAAATAGGTATTATTTTTGTAGCTAAAAGTCATTTAAAGTAATAAATTGAATAAAAGTAAAACTATCTCTGGTGTGACAAAAACTAAAGCTTAAAGATTATTCAAATATCACTAAAACTGTGGCCCGCGAAGATTCTGAAAACTTGAAATTTGGCCCGCGAGCACCAACTGCCTGCCGACCCCTGCATTATACAATTATTATTGTATATACCCTTTTTTTGTAACATTATGCCCTTATTTTCAAAAGCCTTTAAAATACAAAAAGTTAGCTTATGCTTTAAATGTGAAAAATAGAGAAATAAATGAGTTAGTTAAACATCTTCATTATATAAGCTTAAAAAATTGTCGCCTATTGCGAGGCAGGATGGTTCGAGGCGTTAATACGCCGACTGCTGAGCGCGGTGTACAATCAGGTTGTGGGTTCAAATCCCACCAGTACCAAATTTACTGGATGGTCTGCTGCAGGCGTACGTTAAGTAATGGTTGGCCTTGAAATGGTGCTTAGTCCGCGGGATTTCTGCTGAAGATCTTTCTTCAGAGAGTTGACTATAAACGGCTTGTGACTGTTTCACCTCTAACATGATGAGCTATAACGAACGCCTGAAGTGTAAAGCTTGATCACTGCGACTCGTATGCCGTCTCTTTTTATTAAAAATTTCAAGTTTAAATAACGAGAATAAAGTAAACAATATCATTTAAATCTACTCTGCTCAATATTGAAGACGTATTTTTAAACTTAACTTTATTTCATGTGGATAATGAACATGTTAAATGTGTAATCTGTCCTGAACAAAAACGTTAAAAGGTATTGGTGGTGTGCGACTCGATAACTGAAAGGTTCTTTGTGCACCAGGTCCTAAGACCAAACACTTAGATCGTTTTTTTTTTAATAAACTATAATAATCTTACAACAGTATTACAATATTATTATTTCAAAACAGCATACATTTAGATTAACGTTGTAAAATACAAGGCTGGGTATTGTTTCATAATAAATAGACCGGATAAGTCAGAAAAAAATCTTTTTTGGGCTGATGTTATTTTGAAAACATGTATAGAATATAAACGAGCAGTTTAAAATCTAAATTATAATTAACTTTTAGGTTTTTAAAAAATTTCTTCTAGGTTTTGAGACGTACAGTTTATTTATTCTTTTAAGTATAAAATTAAATTTAAGGTCTCAAATGGTATAAAAGTACTGAAAATATTCTGTGATGCTACTTTATGTGTGTTTATTTGTTATAAACTAAAATAGTTAATTGTTTTTATTTTACAGTATAGTAATGTATATAAGTTATTGTATCATTTACTTTGTTTTAAAATAAAAAGGAATCACATATTTAAGTTTTATTGGTTTACAATAAATAAGTTTTATTTGTGTATTTATTATTATTAAGATTTATGCCTATAATTATGGTAAAAAACAACATTTAATTTAATACAATTTTAGCTTGATATTGGTGCGACATCATTCTAGGTAATAAACCATTTCTTTTAGTAAAATTTAAATTTTTGTAGATTAAATAACTTAAAAAAATATTTTTGTTATAGATATATTTTTTTTCGGCTCTTTTAGTTTTAATTTATCTAAATTTAATTCGGTGTAATAAATAAATACATATAATATTTTTCCATTACTACTTATATATTTTTTCTTCTTTCTAAGCAAAAAAAAAATCATTTTAAAAACAGAGTTTTTCGGATAAATAATGCGTACTTAACTGGCAGTGCATACCTAAGAAATGCGTACTTAAGCGGTAAATTAAGAACAAAAAAATGTGAACCTTCTTTGAAAAAAGTCTAGACACGCCCTTGCTATATGTCCTTATTTTCAAAAGTTTTATTAAAACAAAAAGGTGGCTTATACTTTAAAATTGAAAAAAAGAGAGAAACCAATGAGTTAGTTTAATTTGTTCATTATATAATCTTAAAAAATTGTCTTCTATTGCGAGGCAGGATGGTTCGAGGCGTTAATACGCCGACTGCTGAGCGCGGTGTACAATCAGGTTGTGGGTTCAAATCCCGCCAGCACCAAGTTTACAGAACGGTTTGCTTGACTTGCGAGTAATCAATAACGGTTGATCAGGTATAGGTACATAATCTACGAGACCTCTGTTAAATATTCTTCTGTTAACTGCCTGTGATTGTTTCACCTCTAACATGAACGGGCTGTTTCTCGCGAACAAGCAGAGAATTTGATCACCACTAATCGTATGCCGTACTTTTTAAAATTAATTTCAAGTTGAAATAACATAAATATAAAATTTAATATCATTTAAACTTATTCTGCTTAATATTGATAGCGTCTTTTCAAACTAACTTTTTTTTCGTGTGGTTTATAAACATTTTAAATGTGTATTCTTACAACAGTTACTACTGGCTAGATAAGTAAATCCATTGATAAATAAGAACAAATAACAAAACTATATTAACATTTGAAGTAAAATTTAAACAAAAAAATAAAATAACATTTATAAATATAAAAGGCTAGGTATTATTTTACAAGTAACATACTGGATTAAATAGAAAAATTATATTTTGGGCAGCTCTAAATTTAAAAACCTATAAAAAATATAAATAAATATTTTATAAACTTTATTATAATTAACAAGGTTACCAAAGTTTTTTGAATTATCTTTATGTTTTTTATTTTTTCAGTCTATTTTTAATATGAAATTAAGTTTAACGTCTTAAATGATATAAAATTATTGAAAAGGATTTGTGGTGCTACATTATATGAGTTCTTTAAATATCAAAGCCTAAATACTACGAAATATTATTGTATATGAAAGATTTTTAGATCTAGTCTAAGTTTAGTAATTATACAAAAAAAATGTTTATAATTCTAGGTTTTTTAAAGTTTTTTAGTGATGTTTGCTTAAAATCACCGGTTTTTTTGATAATTATCTAATTCAAGGTCTTTCCATTTTTTTTTGCCCGAGTTGTCAAAATCTAGGTATTTTAACCTTAGAATAAACTCAAAATATTTACAATTATATTTTTCATTGAGCTCTATTTTAAACCTAACATCAGTTAAGCCGTACAATTTAAAATATTTTAAAGAAAAAATAACTTAAACACTTTTTAAATTCTTCAATGACAAAAAAAAATCTCAACATGTTTGGTACTAGAACCTGGTGCACGAAGAACCTTTCGGTCGAAGAACCTCTTGAATATCTTTTACTTCTTGTCTACGACTTGTCCAACAAGAAGATAAAATAGCCATTAATATTTTAAAAGAAAACAAGTAATAGTTTTAGCATATGTTTCTTAAAACTGTAAACTATTCTAAATTGTTTTTGAAATGAAACCAAGATCAGTTTCATTTATTAATATTTACACTATTTGAAAAAACAATTTATTGAACCCTTTAATAGTTCTTAAAAGTTTACAACAACAAATGTATATTATAACAACAAACTTATAATATAGCATTAAATAATTTACTTATATTAAAAAATATTTTTATATCTTTTTTTCTAAATTTTCAAATAATGATTTACTTAAAGTATATTTTTTCTTCATAACTTGAACAAAAAAAATCGAGCTCTTTTATTTTGTTAAAAACAATGACAATTTGTTTTTAACTGTTTTAGTACTGGTGGGTTTCATCTTTTATACTTTTCAAAGCTTTTTGTTTTAAGTTTTTAAATTAAAGTTTGTTTAATTTTGTAAACTTTTTGTTTTCATTTTTAAAGAAAATTTGAACCAGAAAAGTATAAACAAAAAGGTCTTAGTTATCAGAAACTAGCTGATATCATCCAAAGTTTTACTAAAAAATACCTAAAATTAATAAGTTATGGCAAAATACTTAATTAGTCAGATTTTCGAACAATATCTTCATGTGAAATTATCACATTTAGAATAGAAAATTAAAAAATCTATATTAAATGCGAACATGTATTGTTTAGAGATTTATTGTTTTAACATTTACTCAAACTAGCACTCCAGTAGTTTTTAGTAAATTTGGTACCATTTAAAACATTATTTTACTGAAATTGATGTTCTACTAAACCACGTAAAAAAAAACTGCATTTTCAAAAACCTGAAATTTTATTTTATAAAACCAGTGGTTTTACAAACAAGTCTAAAATAGATTGAGTTTGTAAGTAAAATTGAATAAAAAATAAAATAATTGTGATAATTGTTTTTTTTTTCAGTAGCGTTTACTAAAATTTATATGGAGATATAAAAGTTTGACAAAAAATTAAGTAACTAAAAAAATTTAAATAAACTGACTTTAAATCAGTTGAAGAATTTATCTTTAAGTAAGTTGAATATTATTGTTTTTAATTAGCAAGCATATGTTTTAAAGAAATATTAACATATGGTTTATAGCAAAATAAAAAACATCAGTACAATAAACAAATTTAATATGTTAGTAACAACTGCTTTAGCAGAAATTTAAACAAATTCATATAATATTTAAAATTGCGAATTTTGTTCAGGAAAGTTTTTTTGTAAGTTATATTAATATCTAATTTGTTTTTAAATTTAAGTCAAAATATTTTTTTAGTAAATACAAAATAATATACTGTATTCCAATATTATATTAATCATTTATTAGTTTACTTACAAAGCTAATTTGTGTTGCACATTATCCAATTAAGAAACAGTTTTTTTTGAAAGTAAAGGAGTTTTTTAAAATATTGATACCATCCTTTACATTTATATAACTATATATTCCATTCAACAAGATACGCATACATTATACAATAAACATCGTATATACCCTTTTTTTGTAACATTATGCCCTTATTTTCAAAAGCCTTTAAAATACAAAAAGTTAGCTTTTTTTTTAAAGTGAAAAAAAATGAGAGAAATAAATGAGTTAGTTTAACATCTTCATTATATAATCTTAAAAAATTGTCTCACATTGCGAGGCAGGATGGTTCGAGGCGTTAATACGCCGACTGCTGAGCGCGGTATTCGATAAGGCTGTGGGTTCAAATCCCGCCAGTACCAAATTTATTGGATGGTTTGCTGCAGGCGTAGGAAAAGCAATGGTTGGCCTTGAAATGGTGCTAAATGCGCGGGATTTCTGCTGAAGATCTTTCTTCAGACAGAGTTGACTATAAACTGCTTGTGACTGTTTCACCTCTAACATGATGAGCTATAACCAACGCCTGAAGTGTAAAGCTTGATCACTGCGACTCGTATGCCGTCTCTTTTTATTAAAAATTTCAAGTTTAAATAACAAGAATATAGAAAATAGTATCATTTAAATCTACTCTGCTCAATATTGAAGACGTATTTTTAAACTTAACGTTGTTTCATGTGAATTATGAACATGTTAAATGTGTAATCTGTCCTGAACAAGACCTTAAAAGATATTAGTGGTGTGCGACTCGATAACCGAAAGGTTCTTTGTGCACCAGGTCCTAAAATCAAACATTTTGAGCGTTGTTTTGTTTTTAAATAAACTATAATAATCTTGCAACAGTATTACTATATTAATATTTCAAAACAGCATACATTTAGTTTAACGTTGTAAAAAACAAGGCTGGGTATTGTTTTACAATAAATAGACCGGATTAGACAGAAAAAAATCGTTTTTGGGCTACTGTTACTTTCAAAACTTTTATAAAATATAAACAAGCATTTTAAAATCTAAATTATATTTAACGTTAACAGACTTTGGGATTTGCCCTTTACCCATCCTTGAAAAATGATTAAGTCAGCGAAGCCTAAGCTGACTGATAGTAAAGTATATGGTAGTAAGACTAGTATGTCTTAAAAATTCCTCGTTGGTGATATTTTTTGTCAAAGGTATCGTAGGTAGAAGGTGTTGATGTTATCTTCTGCACTGTACACTAACATCCATGCTTCGAAATTGTATAGCAAAGTACTGCAGTACAGGAGCATTAAACGTAAACTTTAGTGCGATGTTTTAACTTTTGGTTGTCCTAAAATCTTGCAGTCAAACGAGTAAAAGTGCGGGAGGTCTTACTCACTAAGCACTGCATAGCTTGATGGGTCTAATAAGAAATTTACGTTGCCAGGTTACAAGTTTCCATTACTAGGTGAAGGATATTTGCAGTTAGTTGCAGATAAAATGCTGTTTGTTTAGTAAACTATTTAGAAAATTAAAATAAATATTTACACTAATCTATTGTAGGTCTTGAACTGTTCAACTAAAACTAAAAGGTTAATTTTTTTTGTGGATTTATTCATATAACTTGATAAGATTTTTGGTGTGAAACTCTTGGAATCAGCATCAGCAAGCCAAATTAAGTTTTGTTAAAAAGGATTTTATAATTAAATAAAAACAGTTGGAAAAATTCTGTATGGCATTCATTCACATATAAATATAAAAATTACAGAAAAAAATCAATTAAATTTTTTTTTTATAATTGGAGCCAAATGAAAAAACGCTAATTTAATTCTAATTTAATTGAACGATACTAATGATTTTACTTTTTCTGCAATTTTACAGTGATACTAGTACACATACTTATTTCTAACAATTATTTCATATTCAAAAAAGTTTTAAACATATATAAGTGCATAATTATTGAATACATTATTAAATTATTCTATATAGCTTAAACAATTGAATTTATGTAAAACTTAAAAATAATAAAAAAAAAACAAATCTAATTTTCTTTATATGTCAACATTAATTTACAAAAAATTATAAAATTTTATAATTATCAGTACAATAAGCAAATTTTGTTTGTTAGTAACAACTGTTTTAAAGAAAAAAACTGTTTAATTCAATTATTATAATTACTAATTTTCCTTTAGACAATATTTTTCTATTTAAATAGAAGTATACTAATATTTAACTTCTTTACCAGTTTTTGTCAAACTTTTTTTTATAAATACAAAACAAAAAAATATTCTAACCGGCATTTTTGAATACTCTATTATTTTACTTAGCAAGCTAACTAGTGTTAAAAAACATCCCTAAATGTTAACTAAATTTAATTAAATGAATTTGAGAGAATTTTTTTACATTTTGAAACTTAAGAAAATTTTTAATTTTTCAAAATTATTTATAATATCAATACCATCCTTTACATTTAGATATTTATACTATCGCTTTTAACAAAATACATATAAATTATTAGATTAAAATCGTATATATTTTTTCTTTAACACAATATGCCCTTATTTTCAAAAGTTTTATTAAAACAAAAAGGTAGCTTATACTTCAAAATCGAAAAAAATAGAGAAACGAATGAGTTAGTTTAATTTGTTCATTATATAAGCCTAAAAAATTGTCATTTATTGCGAGGCAGGATGGTTCGAGGCGTCAATACGCCGACTGCTGAGCGCGGTGTACAGTTAGGTTGTGGGTTCAAATCCCGTTAGTACCAAGTTTACTGAGCGGTTTACTGAACGGTTTGCTTGACTTGCAAGTAATTAATAACGGTTGATCAGGAATAGGTACATTAATCTACGAGACCTCTGTTAAATATTCTTCTGTTAACTGCTTGTGATTGTTTCACCTCTAACATGAACGGGCTGTTTCTCGCGAACAAGCAGAGAATTTGATCACCACTAATCGTATGCCGTACTTTTTTTTTAATAATTTAAGTTGAAATAACATAAATATAAAGTTTAATATCATTTAAACTTATTCTGCTTGATATGGATAGCGTATTTTCAAACTAACTTTTTTTCATGTGGTTTATAAACATTTTAAATGTGTATTGTTACAACAGTTACTACTGGCTAGATAAGTAAATCCATTGATAATTAAGAATAAATAACAAAACTATGTTAACATTTTAAAACAAAGTATATTTAATTTAATGTTATAAATATAAAAGGTTAGGTATTATTTTACAAGTAACAGACTGGATTAAAAGGAAAAATTATATTTTGGGCAGCTGTAAATTTAAAACCTATAAAAAATATAAATAAATATTTTATAAACTTTATTATAACTAACAAGGTTACCAAAATTTTTGAATTTTTTTTATGTTTTTTATTTTTTCAGTCTATTTTTAATATGAAATTAAATTTATCGTCTTAAATGATATAGAGTTATTGAAAAGGGTTTGTGGTGCTACTTTATATGTGTTCTATAATTATCAAAGCCTAAATACTACGAAATATTATTGTATATGAAAGATTTTTTGGATCTAGTCTAAGTTGAGTAACTATACAAAAAAAATGTTTATAATTCTAGATTTTTTAAAGTTTTTTCGTGATGTTTGCTTAAAATCACCGGTTTTTTTGATAATTATCTAATTCAAGGTCTTTCCATTTTTTTTGCCTAAGTTGTCAAAATCTAGGTATTTTAACCTTAGAATAAACTCAAAATATTTACAATTATATTTTTCATTGAGCTCTATTTTAAACCTAACATCAGTTAAGCCGAACGGTTTTAAATAATTTAAAGAAAAATAACTTTAACATTTTATAATTTCTTCAACGACAAAAAAAAATCTCAAAATGTTTGGTACTAGAACCTGGTGCACGAAGAACCTTTCGGTCGAAGAACCTCTTGAATACTTTTTAACTTCTTGTCTAGGACCTGTCCAACAAGTAGATAAAACAGCCAAATAATATTTTAAAAGAAAACAAGTATTAGTTTAAACATATGTTTCTTAAAACTGTAAACTATTCTAAACTGTTGTTTGAAATGATAGCATGATCAGTTTCATTTATAAATATATACACTGTTTTAAAAAACAATTTATTGAATCCTCTAACAGTTTTTAAAAGTTTAAAACAACAAATGTATATTATAAAAACAAACTTATGATATAGCATTAAACAAAATACTCTTTTTGAAAATTATTTTTATGTCTTTTTTTTTTGATTTTCAAATAATAATTTACTTTAAGTATAAAATTTCTTCATAACTAAAACAAAAAAAAAAAACAAGCTCATTTTTACTTTGTTGAAAAAAATGACAATTTTTTTAAACTGTTTTAGTACCAATGGGTTTCATCTTTTTATACTTTTCAAATTTCTTTTTTTTTAATAATTTTTTAAATTAAAGTTCTTTTAATTGTGTAACTTTTTTTTTCATTTTTAAAGAGAATTTCAACCAGAAAAGCATAAACAAAAAGGTCTTAGTTATCAGAAACTAGCTGATATCATCCAAAGTTTTACTTAGAAATACCTGAAATTAAAAAGTTATGGCAAAAAACTTAAATAGTCAGATTTTCGATCAATATCTTCATGTGAAATTATCAAATTTAGAATAAAAAAATAAAAAAATTATACTAAATGCGAACATGTATTATTTAGAGATTTATTGATTTAAAATTTACTAACTAACATTCCAGTAGTTTTTAGTAAATTTGGTACCATTTAAAACATCATTTTACTTAAATTGATATTCTACTAATCCACATAAAAGAAAACGTGGAAGCAGTTTATATTAAACCAGTGGTTCTACAAACAAGTCTAAAATATATTGAGTTTGTAAGTAAATTTGAATAAAAAACTAAAATAATTGTGATAATTACTTTTTTTTCAGTAGTGTTTACTAAATTTTATATGATGATATAAAAGTTTGACAAAAAATTAAGTAACTAAATAAATTTAAATAAACTGACTTTAAATCAGTTGAAGCATTTATCTTTAATTAAGTTGAGTATTATTGTTCTTAATTAGCAAGCATATGTTTTAAAGAGTTATTAACATATGGTTTATAGCAAAACTAAAAAACATTAGTTTACTTATAATTTTATTAAAAAATACTAAAGATTTCAACTTTTTTTTGCAATCTTACAGAAATACTAGTACACATACTTATCTGTAACATTTATTTTATATTTATGAAACTATTAAATAAATATATGTAAATATATATGAAGTATATATAATCACTGTGTACATTACTGCTGTTAAGTTGTTATATTTAGCTGAAAATAATTGACTTAATTTACAGCTATTACAAAATAATAAAATAAAAATATAATTTTGTTTTTATCATTAACTTAGAAAAAGTTGTATAACTTTATAGTTATCAGTACATTAAACAAACTTAATATGTTAGTAACAACTGCCAAAGCAAACATTTAAACTGTTTCATTTAATATTTGAGAATTTTGTATTCAGGAAAGTTTTCTTATAAGTTATATTAATATCTAATTTGTTTATAAAGTTGAGTCAAAATATTTTTATAGTGAATACAATATATAATATACTGTATTCCAATACTATATTAATCATTTATTAGTTTACTTACAAAGCTAATTTGTGGTATTTAACATCCAATTAAGAAACAATTACATTTTTTTGAAACTGAAGGAGTTTTTTTAAGTTTTGATACCATCCTTTACAATTATATATCATTTTACTCCTATCAAAAAGATACGCATACATTGTACAATTATTATTGTATATACCTTTTTTTTGTAACATTATGCCCTTATTTTCAAAAGCCTTTAAAATACAAAAAGATAGCTTTTTTTTAAAGTGAAAAAAAAAAATGAGAGAAATAAATGAGTTAGTTTAACATCTTCATTATATAATCTTAAAAAATTATCTTCTATTGCGAGGCAGGGTAGTTCGAGGCGTTAATACGCCGACTGCTGAGCGCGGTGTACAATTATGTTGTGGGTTTAAATCCCGCCAGTACCAAGTTAACTGGATGGTTTGCTGCAGGCGTACGTAAAAGTAATAGTTGGCCTTGAAATGGTGCTAAATGCGCGGGATTTCTGCTGAAGATCTTTCTTCAGAGAGAGTTGACTATAAACGGCTTATGACTGTTTCACCTCTAACATGATAAGCTATCACCGACGTCTGAAGTGTAAAGCTTGATCACTGCGACTCGTATGCCGTCTCTTTTTTATTAAAAATTTCAAGGTTAAATAACAAGAATATAGAAAATAGTATCATTTAAATCTACTCTGCTCAATATTTAAGACGTATTTTTAAACTTTACGTTGCTTTATGTGGATAATGAACATGTTAAATGTGTAATCTGTCCTGAACAAGACGTTAAAAGGTATTAGTGGTGTGCGACTCGATAACTGAAAGGTTATTTGTACACCAGGTCCTAAGACATAACATTTGGAGCGTTGTTTTTTTGTTTTTAAATAAACTATAATAATCTTACAACAGTATTACAATATTAATATTCCAAAACAGCATACATTTAGATTAACGTTGTGAAAAACAAGGCTGGGTATTGTTTAATGATAAATAGACCGGATTAGAGAGAAAAAAATCTTTTTCTGGCTGCTGTTACTTTAAAAACTTGTATAATATATAAACAAGCAGTTTAAAATCTAAATTATAATTAACATTTAAGGTTTTTTTTTTAATTTCTACCAGGTTTTTAGACGTACAGTTTATTTAGTCTTTTTAGTATAAAATTAAATTTAAGATCTCAAGTGGTATAAAAGTATTGAAAATATTCTGTGATGCTACTTTATGTGTGTTCTGTAAAAAAACCAAATTTTTAATACTACAAAAAAAGACTTTATATCTTTTTTTTTTTGGTTGTAGTCTAAGTTTTTAATTATACAAATAAAAATAGTTTTAAATAATATTGAATTGTTATACTGTGGGTGCTGTAATGTTAAGTCAATTTATTGATATTGTTCATATATTATTCATATTATTATTGATATTGTCAATAATTTTGTTCATATTTTGTTTTGTAATGTATAAAAACTACTTTAAGAAAAATCTCAGATTTCTGCTTTGTTTCATTTTTAAAAAGTTATCCGATTTTATAAAAATCTTTTTTTTTTCTTTTATAAGTTTGTTTAAATGTTCTTAAGACTTTGAAAATTGTTAAGATTCTCAAAATTTAAACTTTTACGTTCGTTTCTGACTTAGTGGCACGGGCGTCTATAAATATTTACATCTCTTGATACCAGACCAGTAAATTTATTTTTATACAAAATACATGCTATTTTTTTACAAATGTTACTTTAAAAGTCATTTACTTGTTTTCCAAAAGTTTCAATAAAAAGTTTTTAAAATTATAAAACAAAACAAACTCTGAAAAAATTGACAAATGTGTATTAAAGATTTTTTTTTTTTTGCTAGAAACATAAATTTGTAACGGGCTGACTATGAATATTGTTGAATGATGACTTGTGGTTTCTGTATCTTTGTTTGAAAGTGTTTCCTGTGGGTCCCAAGTACTGTTTTGTTGTTTTATTTGATGTTATTGTTGCTTTATATATCATATTTGACACTAGACATTGGTTGTTTAAAGAACAAGGTTCCAAAGGAAACACTTTCAAACAAATATACAGAAACCACAAATCATCATTCAACAATATTAACAAAAGACAAAAAACGGAACTAGCGAACTACATATGGAACTTAAAAGATAGCAATACAGAGTACAAAATTAAATGTGAAATACTAAACAGGACAAAATCAAAATTCAATACTAAATTCGGCTGCAAACTTTGTAACTTAGAAACAATAGAAATCGACAAATCAGATAAGAAAATAACACTAAGCAAGAAAAGTGAAAGACAAAACATATGCATTCATTACCAAAAATACGTTTATAGCAAAATTAAAAACTAACTAAATTTTAAAACAAAGTAAAACTTATGTCGCAAACACAGCTTAGAACAATATTCTAACTGTTTAAAACATCTTTTTAAAAGCTTAAAACACTTTTTTGATATAATTTTTTCCATACTTTCTAAAATGCATAAATTAACAAGCACAGCGTATTTTTCAAATTCAGATAAACGTAAAACAAACTGTACTACTACTACGTCATACTAATTAAAAAAAATTCGGAATCTAAATTTATGTTTACAACTGTAATAAACTTTAGCTTACTGAAGTGAGGAGTACATAAAGTATAATATTTCATGTACGAAACAGCGGCCTAAACTATCGTTTTTTATATAAATAAATAAGTATTTAGCCCCAATTCAATTTGTCGAGAACTATCGACAAGAAATTTTTATAAAATCCTTAATATTATATATAACTTATTAATATGATAAGCGCTTAAAAAAAGCGTTTATAAAGTTTGGCTCTTGGACCTGTTATCAAGTTGTACAATGGATAAATTTTATGTCTTGTTCAGGACACAGTGACAAATGCTTCAATTGATATCAAGCCAGTTTATTTTATTCTATTTAACTGTCCAAAGATTTTTCAACCTTTGTTTCTCCTTCACTTAAGTTTTATTAAAGCTTCTGCTAGAAGAATAACACCATTCATTACAATTATTTTAGACTTTTATCCAATTTTAATTACAAAATCAATCTATTTTAGACTTGTTTGTAGGTTTTTTATAAATTCCTTCCAGGTTTTTAAAAATAAAGTTTTATTTTTACTGTTTAATAGAAATTCATATTAAGGTAAAAAATGTTTTAAGTAGTACACAATTGTTTACACGATGCTGTTATGCTACTTTAAATATGTTTTATAACTAAAAAATCCTTATAATACATACATAAAATCGTTATAAAAAATCAAGTACATTTTTTTAAATTCTATTATTTTAATTAAAAAAAAAGAAATGTATTTTGTGTTATGTTTTCTATAAGTTATGCACCGGAAAAATGTTGTTTTAATTTTTTTTGTGTTTTTACAAAATTAAACATGTGATTACCTATATTAAATTGATAAACTATAAAAAACTATTTAATTTTACATTTTTTGTTTAGTTTTTTGTAAGCTCATAATTACACATAGAAAATATTTTAAATATTAAAGGTTAATCATCAAACTTAGTCGCAGTAATTAAAACAAACTAAACATAATTTAATGAAACCTTAAGAGCTTGAAAATGTTAAAGTAACGTCACAACATGCTTTGTTTTAGCAAACATTTTCAAACTCAAAAATCGCGATAGCTTTCTGTTTTGCTCAATCAAAAGTTGTTTTCCGAGAAAGTGAGGAATTTTCACAGTTCGACTACTCTCATCTCTTGGAAATAATGTCAAGCTCTTATCGTTCACTCGGGAAGGAAAGTTCTTTAGCAGTAGATTCCCGGATAAGCTTTAACTTTCCACCAAGAAAAAAGTTTGTAGAAAAGTACTTTCCACTATTCACCTATTTTTACTTCCTATTTCTGCTTTGAGAAGTCCTTCTTTGTTTAATAAATTAAACTAAAAAAAACTAGAATAATGGTAAAACTAGTAGTTATGGTAGTACAAAGTTTTTCAGTCAAACAAACTTCAGTTTTACTATGATTTGTTTGACAAAAGATAAGTGAAACGCAAGCATACGGATACAGTTTATAAAAAAGTACAAATATGTTACAGGTTGCTTATTGAAACGTTAGAACGTGCGGTTTACTCAAATGATTGAATTTATTTTGCTGGTTAAATGCGAATCAATTAAGGGCAGAACTGATCCCATCTACATTCTAAAGTATTCTCTGTCTACCAAAACTTTTTCACAGCCACTTAAAGCCGATGGTTTTTAAGACCGACGCCTGTGTGCGTTCATGCATAAAATTTACGTCATAGGAGGCTTCTTTGTTTACCCGCATACGCATGAAATAAACACAGTAACGGAGTATGACGTTAAAACTCAAAAGTTGTTACACGTACGAGCCGAGAAGACTGCAGCAGTGTCCCGAGGGTGCGTCGTTGATGGATTCAGTTGGAGGAGGTTCTAACAGCACAGTTGACAAGTACGACCCTTTCGAGGTAGTATACGCCTGATATTGCAGGATTCATCATAGTATGGACAAGCTGTTTGCATTTGGAGATTGCAAAAAAGCTTTTGAATTTTACAAAAGCTTTTCTAATTGCTATGTTGAAGTGAATCACCCATGTGTGGTAATTTTTATTCACATGTTTGACATGTCATATTTCACTAGGAAAATAAATTCTGAGTTTCAACAACAATTTAAGCCACAATTTAAGCTTTTAATCTAAATATACACTAAATTAAATAGTACCATTGAAATAGTTCTTACTCTAAAAAAATTAGTATAGTTTTAATACTATTTATTACCAACTATTTACCCATGTAAACTTAGTGTTGTTTTTGTTTTTTTCCATACTGACCGTAAGTAGTCGATAACCTTTCTAAAAAAGAAAATAACATAACAATTATTTTCACTATTTTTGTTGCTTTTGAATCAAAATTAGCTTTAAATACTTTTAATTTTTAATTAAGTTTTAACAACTATTTCAATATAAGTATGAAAAATAACAGTCTTAGTAAACGCGAAGTACTTCTTTTTATATTCAATATGTAAAACAACGACTATTGATAAAATGGTAACGACTTACCTTTAGGTACTAAACACTTAACGCGGAGCACTTACTTTATTTTTCATAGTGTTTTAGTGTATTTTCCAAATTGTTCTAGGTTAATAAACTAAAAATGGTAGCTGGTTTGTTTAATATGTATTTATTAAAGCACAATTACATTGAATCGTTTAGACTCATGATACCTAGTTTATTAATGCGTGGAAAAAGTTTAAAAGCTTTTTTATTTTTGTTTAAATCATTATTATTTCTTTTTATCTTAAAACTTAGTTATAATGGGTTATAGAGCAAAATAATAGGTTAAAAAAAATTAAAAGTACTACACAAAATTTAATATACCATCAACAATTGTTGGTTTTATTTGCTAATTTAATTTAACTTTGTTATACAATCATTAACTTTTTATCTGCAATTCATAGCATTAAGCGCCAACATGCAATTACTAGATTTTTGCAAAATTAACAGTTAATTAAATGATAAAAAAAGTGTATACATATATTTTGCATACATATATAAAGTGCTACCAAAAGTGGTCCGTTTCAGAAATTTAGGAGCTGCGAAGGGTCTAACGGGGCGTAACTATTAAATGGGTCATAGGTGCCATATGACTTTAAACTTACATTAAATATTGTTGAGTTAGTGATAAAAAGAATAAAAAAGTTTTTTGAAGTATTTGCGGGTGCTTATGAGACTTACACATTCTGAAGTTTATGATGTAGAGCACAAAAAAATGTGTAATTACAGGTAGTGTCAATTTTACGGGAAAATTTTAAACTTATACCAGACCAGGTCTTCCAAAAGCAAGCCATTTTAGAAAGCTAAGGGACCATAAGCTGCAAAGCGGAGGGGCATAAAGCCACAATTTCAGACTTACACTTAATATTCTGGAGTTAGTTATGAAAAATTCCCAAGTTAGTTTTTTGAGAAACCTTGTTGGAGGGGGCCATTACTATTTTTATTTTCTAAATGGGGTATTATGAATAAAAAGTTTGATAAACCATGATGTAGCTAGACTTGCTCTGTTTCTTTTGTAAAAAACTCTATCGAAGGTCAAGTTAGATTTTCAGTTTTATTCTCTGTATTTAAGACGATGGTACCATAGACTTTTTTCGTTGTTGTTTATACAACAAATATATATTTTATTGCTTTTTATATTAACTATTAGAAACCAGCTACCATTTTTTTAAGGTTAATATATACTTCATATATCGAGATACAAACAAAATTATTTAGTGTTTTATTCATATTTAATATTAATGAAACACTTATGATTTGTATCTAAAAAAGCTATTTTGTTTGTTAATGGTCTGATGGTAATAAAAGTTTTTATCATTCACTTATTTTTTTTTTAATATCCCCTCGTAGTTTATGTGTATACGTATGTATTCTAAATATTTTCTTTTTACATATAAGGATATTTTGGAAATGACTAGTAATGATGTTTTTGGTATTTTTTGAGGTATAATTATTTTGATTGTGGAGTTATAACTTTAATTTCCGTTATAGTAAGTTATTATTTTTACTTAGAAATAATTTTGGTAACTGCTTGGAATTTTCAAGAAAGTCTTTTTAGTGTTTTAATTTATGATAATAATTGGTTTTAAACTCTTAATTGATTTTAATTAGTCTCCAACAAATCTTGAATATATCTTTTTAATTTGATTTTCATTATTTACTATTCGGTTTTAGTACGAGATAAGCTAAGTGTAGTTAACATGTTAACTACTTTTACAAATGCTGTTCTATTGATCAAATGACATATGTAACTAAACAATAAGTAGATTATAGTTATACTATGAGTACAACAGTGAACAACATAAGTAGGCTTGTCATATTATATCTCCTCATACCATATCAGTCATAAAGATTATTATAAGTTAATCTTTGAATGTTATTTTACTACGATTTGATTTCTTTGAATGTTTTTTCATTGTGTTAAGTTTTTATAAAATTATACTATGTTAATAACTGTTTTCCAAGCTTATAGAACAGTTAAATTTTATATTAATTGTTTTCACTAACTAAGTTCCAATATATAAGAGAGCAGTTTTGAAAACGTTTATATTCAAACTTTTTCTACAATGAAATAACAACTGTTTGTAAGAGTTTTATGGTAAAATAAACAGTTTGACGACTGCAAGCTTTTTCGGTTGCGACTGACTGCCGAGTTTTAATAAAAACAAAACCCGGATGTCAGTCTACTGAAAGTTTTTCGTCTGATAACCGTTGTGGTATAAATAATCAAAACTTTATGCTAACTTAAGATTCTTTCAGGGCAAACTTAAGTTAAGACTTTGGCATAGTAGACTTTTGTCGATGTGTTTTTTTTAATCAGCTACTGACTATCTTTTAGTTTAGAGAATCAGACTGTTAAAAAATCTACTAAAAGTTTTAGTTTATTTTAAATATAGACCGTAGTTTTAAAGTAATTTAAAGCCTTTTCTATTAATATCAGACTTTTTATGAAAAAAAAGTTATACCAATAATAACAAGTTCGCCGTTTCATTAAAACCTAATTTAACTGGCGTATTTTTTACTGATTGCGCTATAAAAATTTGTAACAAGCAAAAAATATGAAGTAGGACTAACAGTCTAATATTATTATGTAATTTAATTATTTTAATAAACTATGTGTACAATAATATTATTTTTATACTGTGAGTTATTTAAAAAATCAACAAAAAACATAATTATAGAAAAGTAATTTAAAATTTAATGAGTTTTTACCATTAGTAACTATTCACTCTTAGTCAAAACTTTAAACAGATATCTTTAAACTTTATTTTTGTTGTTGAGACACGTTTAAAATAATATTATAAAATGCACAAATAGTTTTTTATTATTATTTTAAGTTAAATCAAAGTTAAAACACAGTTAAATGAATATATTACATTTGTTGTGTTTATTTTATAATAACGAGTAAGAATTTTGAATATTCATCGTTTTCAATTAACGGATATTAAAAATGAGATGAGTAATAACATAAAAACATTATACAGACAAAATCAAAAACGAAATGAGAGCGTTTCTATTGTTAAGCTTGTCACTATTCTGTCAGCTGTTTCATGGTTCATTGGCCATGGAGAGAGGAGACCTCGACATGGTATCCACTCTGCTCGAAAAGTACTCGAAAGACAACTTGAACCTGCTCGACATGTACCTGGCAGGAGAAATTTTCGTCGAAAGGTACACGGACGCCCAGCTGAACGACCGCGAAAAGTTCAAAGAGACCGTGCTGAAGAACGTATTTCCCGCCTACTCCAAAAACAACGAGAGCCAGGTTGTCGATAGCGAGCAGTGCAAGAACGCCGTGCAAGAGTTGAACGGGCCTCATGTAGAAACCTTCGATATTTACTTCAACGCCTACCTTCTCAAAGTGGACGAAGCGTGGAAAATAAGAAAAGTTGACGGCGACCAAGTTTCTTATGAAAACGTTGACGGCCACAACATCATGGATTTGGTAGAGTTCTTGTACGCCCTGAGCTCCTTGGGCCAAAACGAAGGCAATTACGACGTGAAAAAGTTGCTGGCGCTGATTCAAGTGAAGCATCAGATAGAAGAAGACGTGGAAAAGGCGGGAAGGTACATGCTGAGCTTCGAAAAGGAGTTTTGGGACGAGCACGGCTTGGGATCCGATCTCATCCAGAACGCTTCGCAAACCATCTACACCGTCAATGAATTCCATCTCCTGAAAGACGGGCCGTACCACTACTATTACGGCATCGACGGGCAGATGATGTACGGGAACTTCAGCACTTTCGGAAACGTTACATACGGGTGGCTGCTCGATCATCACCTGGAAACCGACACCTGCTACCGGGGTTTGAAGCTGTTACCATTGTTGAGAGGAGCCTACAAGGACCACATAAAAAACGCAATAGAAAAGAGGAGTGTTGAGCAACACGCGTTTGAACAACCGCAACACGCATTTGGATACTACGAAAATCACAATAGCATGGGTAAGTTGATATTTTGAACTTAAAATGTAAGAATTACTTCTACGCTAAACAGAAATATAATACTTTATAACAGACAGCAAATGTTAAGACTTTTAAAATTCTTTTCTATGGTGACTTTACACTGATCTTGGCTTTAATAAATTATTAGGAGCAATAAACTATAACTAAAATAAAATATTTTGCTTAATTTTAAAATGTAAACGAAAACTGTAAATTATCAAACAAAAAATTCAGTTAATGAAAGGAAGGAACATCAGAAAAAAACAATGAAAATGAACAGAAAAGATAAAAATAAAACTAACAAATTACCAATGAAATATTCTACAACCAAAGTTAGTTTATTCTAAATCAATTTAACATGTTTAATGTTTTTCTCAATAAAATTTTGAACACAAAACAAAGCAAATACTTAATTATTGGTATTTGCAATAACAGTTTTAAGAACCTTTTGAACAATATTAAAATATTATAGTTGTTTAAAATTTTCATTTATACAGCTAACCTGTCAAGCTCATCTTAAAAAAGTAAATGAAAAAAAGAAGACAGGTCTAGTATATTGGAAACCGATTTGTAATTCGGACGGTACATATTCAACTACTGAAAAAATTGTGAGTTTTAAAGGGATTTTTAATTATATTACTGCTTTTAATTGCTGTTTACTATACAACGTTTTAAAGTTTAAGAAAATATTAATTTCACGCGTATTTTAAAAGTGTGTATGAATTAAAAGAAATTTGCCCTGGTATTATTTTATTTAAAAACTGTTGCTAGCTTTATAATAAATATATTAAAATAGTGCATGAAAATATAGCTTTTGAAACAATATAATGAGATTAAACGAATATCTTAATTTTCATAAGTGTTTAAACACTATACATATATAAAATATACCAGTGTCAACTCAAACTATAAACTTTTTAGTATAAAACATTAAAACAATTTAAGTACTTGTTTTTTAAAACTGCTACAACATTTTCAGTGCATAGAAAAACGCTGTTGGTGTGTTGATGAGCGAGGAATTTTCCAAAAACAGTTATACAAAACATCCAAAAAATGTTGAATCTTGATCTTCATTAATATTCAATCTTTCTCTTCAAAATTACTAATTAAATATTCCACATAAGTTAATTTTTTTATCAGTTACATACGTAATTAAAAAAATGTATTTATCCTTGTTTTTACTTTTTTATCATAAATTTTTAAATTTATTTATTTCTAAATGCAAAGATAAAAAATAAAACTTTATAGACTAAAAGAGAAACAAACAGTGTAGTATACATACTATAAAACTGATTTAGCTTTGATTTAAAAAACACTAGCATTTCAATGAATATTTTAATTAGTTATATAACATTTCTTAAACTATTTTGAAAAACATTTTTTAAATTTATTTCAAAATTTAAACTTTCCTACATGTTAAAATAATTAAATAATGTTCTAGTACAGTTTTATTTTAAGTAGTCTTTTTTTACATAGTTAAATGTGTGGCAAAATTTGCATTGCTTTAAATTTTGGTATTATGATTTTAAACACAATAAAACTTATAGCTAGAAATCTGAAATGTCCAAAATAATTAAACAGTTGTTCTACATAGCATAAAGTATGCTAGTTTAGGTTTAATAAAATATATGTAAGTATATCTAACCAAATACTACTTGTTAAAAGTTTAATATTGTCATGTACAATATTAGGTAACTATCTACTTAACCTAACCGCTTTCTCTTTTTGCTGTTGATCTTTAACAAGTTAGAATAATATGTTATTTACTAACTGGGTAGCCTGTTGTTAACTAAATAGTATTAAGCTGTTTGTTTTTTATCATATTCTTGTTTTCGGTATCTACAAACGTGATTATTGTTTGTATATATCTATATATATATAGCTATTAATGAAATAGATGCCATTATATTATCTAGATCGCCCTTCACATCTTCTTTAATACTTTTCCAAGTAAAACGCTGTAAAATCAATAATTATTTTTTTAATATGGAACTAAAAAGTGTTTATAATCAAAAAGTGTTGTTGAAATATAATGTTGCATCAATAGCATCTGCAGCTAAAGACGCACTAAAGAGTAATAGCTAAAGATTTAAAGTTAAAACTTTATACAACTTTATATTTTAAAATTTCCTATTTAATATTAGCTATTCAAAAAAAGGTTATGCTAATTTCTTTTGCCCAACTAATTTCAAAACTACAATATGCTATTATTAAAAATGCTTTTTAAGCGGTTATATAATGCAAAATAAAGTACTATTGATAATATTTAGTTTGTATTTTAACAATTTAAAAATCATATTATTAAATTTTTACAACTTGTGAAAAAAACTTTATTCTTAACATGATTTAAAAGGAATACTATTAATCTTTATAAAATTGCCTCTGCCTTTAGCAAATTCATGACGAAAAATTTTATTTAAATTTTTAGTTTGTATAGTTATTTAAATCTATTTTTTAGGTTATTTATAATATTTTGCTTTTTTAAAGTTACCTACTTAGACTTCCGTTTTTATTATAATTTTTCTGATACAATAAAAAATTATTTATATAGGTTTTTTAATGTTTACAATGAGTTTTTCTAGAAATGTCTTGCAAAAATTCGGAATTTTGTATTTCTTCAAACATTATGGATTTATATAAAGTTGTTATAGTCAAAGCGAAGTAAAAAGTTTAGTAAAATTATTTTCAGTAATTAAATTATTGCATTCATAGAAATATTATTAATGCAGCTCAGGACCATAATAAATATAAAAATCTAAATACTTGATAAATATTAACTTAAAATGTCATACTTTTGAAAATTTTATGAATTAAATGGATTCGAAATAGTGATCAACTGGATCTATAAAATTACTATCCTACCGGATCCGAATTGCTTTTTGAAACTAGCATCAGGCCAGATTGTAAATTTTGTTTAGGATCCGGCCAAATACGGATCTAAAAAGGGGTTATCCGACGGATCCGTATACAGGATCCGGTAGATTACTTATTCAAAATGCTCCGGCCTTTTTCCAAAACTAAATTTTTCCTGAACCGGCCCGCCAATCAAAAACGTTGCCCACCCCTAGGTTAGGGGTAACAGTGATAGTGAAAAATAAACTAATAACAATAATGCAAAAAATATATTTAGTTAATTTTTTCACTATCACTGTTACCCCTAACCTAGGGGTTGGCAACGTTTTTGATTGGCGGGCCGGTTCAGGAAAAATTTAGTTTTGGAAAAAGGCCGGAGCATTTTGAATAAGTAATCTACCGGATCCTGTATACGGATCCGTCGGATAATCCCTTTTTAGATCCGTATTTGGCCGGATCCTAAACAAAATTTATAATCTGGCCTGATGCTAGTTTCAAAAAGCAATTCGGATCCGGTAGGATAGTAATTTTATGGATCCAGTTGATCACTATTTCGAATCCATTTAATTCATAAAACTTTCAAAAGTATGACATTTTAAGTTAATATTTATCAAGTATAAGATGTAACGTTATAAGGCGTTAAATCCTGGAGATCCTGATAAGCTAAGCTTATCGGAATGTGTATCACAGATGTTCTTGTGCTAAAACTTTATTTCAAATAACGGCGTTTCACTGCTCTCAAATAAATTTAAGAACAGATCTACGGAGTCTATAAAATGTTAACACACATTAGAAAAAAAGCAGAAAAAAGCATGTATAATTATGTATAGTGTTTATCTAGGTAGTAACTGTAAATGGACTTTATGGTTTAAAAACAAAGTTTGGGATAAAAGCATAAAATTATAAAATTGTCTACAAAAAAAACAAATTTAATAAAAGTTGGCACTAACCTCAAAAAGCTCTAAGAATAGGCAAATTTTAAAAATGAAAATTAAATTGAGTTGTGCAGAAATGTTACGTCATAATAATTTTAACAAATTTTTCAATAATTTATACAGCTTAAAAACATGAAGTATTAAACTTGCAAGTATAAGTTTTGTGAAATAAATTAGTACATAAATAGACAGAGTTATTTAAAGTAGAATCGTCGGTTATGGGGACAGATATTCGATAAATCTTGCCGCTTATTCAGAAGTAGGTCTTTATCTTCTGCTGCAATTACTGCTCTTTCTGTATTGCAAGTTGGGCAAATTCTACTTACTCCGTTGGATGCATGTTTTATCTTTGAAACAATACTCCACTCCATGTTTGGCCTTTTACCGTACCTGTGAAAAAAGCTCCAGACATAATCCGATAAACGCGTGCTTTGTTTTTTATTTATATTTTTAAAAGTATGTTTATGATTAGCATATCTATCCTTGAAACTACCTGCTGTACTTCCGATATAAATTTTATCTGGGCCCTTACTTTCAACTTTAACTTTATAAATTACATTTTTAATTAAACAATTACCTTTTAATGGGCAGTTATCTTTGTTTAATTTACGGCAATTACATGTTTTAGGCATATTACTTAACTTATTACTATTAGGGTTAGTTGGTTTTGAATATTTATTTATAGTTTTATTGTTATGCATTTTGCTTATACTTTTAACGCTATTATCACTTATTTGTTCTAAGTTTTCTTTTATCATTTTAGAAATACTTCTAGTTATACGTTGATTATTATAATCTACACTATTGTTAGTACTATTGATATGGATATTTTCATTATTATTAATATTAAAGTTATCATTATAGCTTATATCTTTAATGTTTAAAGTTTTAATATGTTTTACATTATTGTTACCATAATTAAAATTTTTACTATTAGGATTATCATTATTATTACTGTTATTAAAATTATTATTATTATTATTATTACTGTTATTATTAATTTGATTAGTATAATTAGAAATATTGTTCATATCTACGTTATTACTAACTTTATTACTAGAGTTATTATTTGTATTAGCTTTGATATGTCTATTTTTAAAATTTGAAATTACTGTTTTGTTGTGCGATTGTATTAAAGTTTTAACATTACTCATGCAACTATAAGAAAATTTAACTGTCTTTCTATTGAAAATTTTATTATAAAAGTGGCTATCGGGGAAGTGTTTATCGACTAGCTTTAAAAATTCTTTACCTAAGTTTATATTAACTGAAGAGCAATATGGAGGATTATACCACATTATATGTCGGTTACGCGGTTTTTTGCGTTTTTTTTCTACATCTAATTTTTCATACTTTAATTTACATTTAAAACCTCGATTTTTTAATTCATTTTCGTACGGTGCTTTTATTTCGTTAAATATCTTTTCATTCGAAGAGAGGGTACTTAGACGTTTTTGTGTCATTACCGGGAGGCATTTTTTTACATGGTAAGGGTGGTCAGAATTAATATTGATAAAGTTTAATAAAGAATTCGGTTTACGGTACGGACGGTAAGTATTATTAGATAAATTTAAAGTAACATCTAAAAAATTCGTTATTTGCGCTCCTATTTCTAAAGTTGTTTTAAAACCGATATCAGACATCAATCTAAACGTTGACTTTTTAATTTTTTCGTAAACAAGAGGTTTTGAAAGCACTAGATTATTTAGTTTTGAATGCACTAGATTATGCATCCCAATTTTCTAATTTTAACAAATCAGATACAGACATTATATTCCATTCGTGCGACTCTTTGCTTTTTTCGGGTGATGATGTATGGAAGAAAAATGATACCGATAGTTTTTTTGATATACCAATGGGTAGTTTTCATGGAGCGGAGGTATGCGATCTTGTAGGCTTATACATCCTAGATAAACTCAAAAGTATTTTTGATAATTGTGGGTTGTATAGAGATGATGGACTCGGTGTTATTGATCTTTCAAAACCTCTTGTTTACGAAAAAATTAAAAAGTCAACGTTTAGATTGATGTCTGATATCGGTTTTAAAATAACTTTAGAAATAGGAGCGCAAATAACGAATTTTTTAGATGTTACTTTAAATTTATCTAATAATACTTACCGTCCGTACCGTAAACCGAATTCTTTATTAAACTTTATCAATATTAATTCTGACCACCCTTACCATGTAAAAAAATGCCTCCCGGTAATGACACAAAAACGTCTAAGTACCCTCTCTTCGAATGAAAAGATATTTAACGAAATAAAAGCACCGTACGAAAATGAATTAAAAAATCGAGGTTTTAAATGTAAATTAAAGTATGAAAAATTAGATGTAGAAAAAAAACGCAAAAAACCGCGTAACCGACATATAATGTGGTATAATCCTCCATATTGCTCTTCAGTTAATATAAACTTAGGTAAAGAATTTTTAAAGCTAGTCGATAAACACTTCCCCGATAGCCACTTTTATAATAAAATTTTCAATAGAAAGACAGTTAAATTTTCTTATAGTTGCATGAGTAATGTTAAAACTTTAATACAATCGCACAACAAAACAGTAATTTCAAATTTTAAAAATAGACATATCAAAGCTAATACAAATAATAACTCTAGTAATAAAGTTAGTAATAACGTAGATATGAACAATATTTCTAATTATACTAATCAAATTAATAATAACAGTAATAATAATAATAATAATAATTTTAATAACAGTAATAATAATGATAATCCTAATAGTAAAAATTTTAATTATGGTAACAATAATGTAAAACATATTAAAACTTTAAACATTAAAGATATAAGCTATAATGATAACTTTAATATTAATAATAATGAAAATATCCATATCAATAGTACTAACAATAGTGTAGATTATAATAATCAACGTATAACTAGAAGTATTTCTAAAATGATAAAAGAAAACTTAGAACAAATAAGTGATAATAGCGTTAAAAGTATAAGCAAAATGCATAACAATAAAACTATAAATAAATATTCAAAACCAACTAACCCTAATAGTAATAAGTTAAGTAATATGCCTAAAACATGTAATTGCCGTAAATTAAACAAAGATAACTGCCCATTAAAAGGTAATTGTTTAATTAAAAATGTAATTTATAAAGTTAAAGTTGAAAGTAAGGGCCCAGATAAAATTTATATCGGAAGTACAGCAGGTAGTTTCAAGGATAGATATGCTAATCATAAACATACTTTTAAAAATATAAATAAAAAACAAAGCACGCGTTTATCGGATTATGTCTGGAGCTTTTTTCACAGGTACGGTAAAAGGCCAAACATGGAGTGGAGTATTGTTTCAAAGATAAAACATGCATCCAACGGAGTAAGTAGAATTTGCCCAACTTGCAATACAGAAAGAGCAGTAATTGCAGCAGAAGATAAAGACCTACTTCTGAATAAGCGGCAAGATTTATCGAATATCTGTCCCCATAACCGACGATTCTACTTTAAATAACTCTGTCTATTTATGTACTAATTTATTTCACAAAACTTATACTTGCAAGTTTAATACTTCATGTTTTTAAGCTGTATAAATTATTGAAAAATTTGTTAAAATTATTATGACGTAACATTTCTGCACAACTCAATTTAATTTTCATTTTTAAAATTTGCCTATTCTTAGAGCTTTTTGAGGTTAGTGCCAACTTTTATTAAATTTGTTTTTTTTGTAGACAATTTTATAATTTTATGCTTTTATCCCAAACTTTGTTTTTAAACCATAAAGTCCATTTACAGTTACTACCTAGATAAACACTATACATAATTATACATGCTTTTTTCTGCTTTTTTTCTAATGTGTGTTAACATTTTATAGACTCCGTAGATCTGTTCTTAAATTTATTTGAGAGCAGTGAAACGCCGTTAGTTGAAATAAAGTTTTAGCACAAGAACATCTGTGATATTTATCAAGTATTTAGATTTTTATATTTATTATGGTCCTAAGCTGCATTAATAATATTTCTATGAATGCAATAATTTAATTACTGAAAATTACTCAAACAAACTTTAATTCGTTAAGTGTATCATGACTTATAACAGTTTTAAATTTTTCTACGAGGGTAGTGTTTTACTGAAGTTCACGTCGCACAAAACTCATTTACAGCTGAAACTGTAATACTAATGTACTTTTCCGTTGATATCACTGACCGCTCTGTAGTTGCAAGTGTTACAAAATGTGCTAAGTTATTCTTATTAAGGTTTGGAGAGAATAGTTTTAATTTTAACCCATATGAATTGGGAGCGGGTCAGAATGACACAGCGACAAAATGACACGGTCGTCAAATAGACACGGAGGGTCACTTTGACACGGCGACAAAATGACACGAAGCGTCACTTTGGCACGGAGGGTCACTTTGGCACAGCGACAAAATGACATGGTGCGTCACTTTAGCACGGAGGGTCACTTTGGCACAGCGACAAAATGACACGGTGCGTCACTTTGGCACGGAGGGTCACTTTAGCACGGAGGGTCACTATGGCACAGCGACAAAATGACACGGAGGGTCACTTTAGCACAGCGACAAAATGACACGGTGGTTAATAAGGGAGGGAACGATTTGTTGTGAAATTCAATGTTCATTGGTATGGACAACGATCTTATTTTTCTAGGAAACTTTTCGGTTTCCAGTCTTCTAACCGGTTTTGTAGAACTAGCAACAATCACATTGATTAATTTTAAAAACAAAGACCACAGGAATTTTTGATTGTGACTTCATAAAATAAAGTGAAACACGTAATGTTTATACCTTCTATTGTCCATCGTCGTACTTATAAACAACATACTCATTTTTAAGCAGTAGCAAGGTGTTAGGTGCTCTTAAAAGCTGTGCTTAATAAACGACAAATAGTTGTTTGTATCAAACAACGTTCACAAAGATGCAAAAGCAGCAACTTTTTTTAACAAAATACGACTGCCAAAATCAAAGGGAATTTGTTTTTGATTTCTTTCAAATGGAAAAACTTAAACACAGTTTAGTACTAGAACTTGAAACAAGTAATAAAAACTAGAAAATGACTTGCCATTTTACGACTATAAAGATAAAAACTCATATAAACATATTTTTTAAACTTCAGCAATATTCTGATTTAAAAAATACAATCTACATTGCAGATCAATCATTCAGCACATCAAAACAATAAACTAGTAGATGTAAATACAGAGCAAAATTTGTTTTATAAACTAAAACTCAGACGTTATCGAATACAACTTTTTTGCTATAGTAATTCTAAATTCTAATGCGGTTCTTATTTTACGTTTCTATGCTTAAAAAAATTAATACTTGCGCTCTTTTGGCGACATAATAGGTTGCAATTTTGAACTAAAATACTGCGTTTTCTGACGACCTACGTTAGTAGCAACATCTTCAAAAAAATTATTATGCACTTGACTTAAAATATCGAAATTTTGCACCTCTATGCGACTTATGTTAGTTGCAACATATATCGTGCACTTAGAAGTATAAGCATAATGCTCTTTCGCAAATAAAATTGTGCACCTAAGCACTAAAAATGCATAGATAAAAGTATAAGTACAAATAACCGCAAATAAATTAGTTTTTTAACAAAACATTCCCTACATCAAGCATCTCTTAAAATAAAACTCAATAAACCACTAATACACACTTTTAATACAATTGTAGACTTGCTTTAACAAAATACAATATTTCTCACTATTATGATAGTAAAACTTCGCAAAATAAAACATTATCGCAATTGATATTGTCAAGGTTTTAAACTCGTTAAAAAATTGATTAGTAATTTTCTAAATTATTTTCTCGCTCCGTTTTTTAATAGATTAGGCGTCTGATTCCTATTAGAATATTCCTAAATCTCAGGCAACTCGTGGTCTCCAATGTCTCATTACAGATATTGGAGACCACGGGTTGCCCATGATAATTAGTCAAATAGAGCATCGCTTTCACCAATTACCCCATACTTTCAAAATGTTGTCTATTTTATATCTAAAGTAAATAATTTTTTTTTTTTTCATCAGAAAGAAATTCACTCCTAATTAATAAACAAAATTGTTTTAAAATTTTAGAAATTTTTTTTTAGAAATCCTAGAAAATGTATTTATTTTTATAAAAAACTTCTTTTTTTATTCGCAAGACTAAAAATAGAAAATTAAATATTATTTTCATAACAAAGTTAAGACAAAACCGAGTTTTTTAAAACTTTGTAATAAAACTCAAGAATATAAAGTAGCAGAAAAGGTTAACTAGCAAATTAAAATCTGCTTTTACTGTATTATTATGAAATTTATTTACTGATTTTGCATTAAATATAAATGCTATTTAATTCCTTATATGCAATAAAATACTATTTTATCTGTCATAATCTAAGTTTAATTTTTTATATTTTAGACTAAAAAGTTTTGTAAAAATAAAAAAGACTTATAGTATTAACTTTAATAGAATGGCTGCACCTTTAATTAGAAGGCTGCAGCAGCAGTGTTGTATGTATAACCTCTAGTGATTATTTTTTTAAAGTTATAAATATATAAATGCGCATGAATGGTTGCATCAGACTCTTAATTTTTTCTCAACTGTTCATAATACTGTTTTTAACTTTTTCATAAATTTAGGCTCCAGGACCGTTTATTTTAATTATTTGCTTTTAGACAAGTTTATTATACATTTTCAATACAGAGTTTTAAGTAAACATCCTAACTTATTAACTTTTGTTGAATATAAATATATATACATATTTAATATAAATGGCTAGTTACTACAAAATCATCTGTATTTTTAAAAACTGGAGTTAAAACACGCATGACTTATTCTATTAAATTAAATCTTAGTTTTTTTTTATAACAATTCCTGATAATAATTAATTAAACGTTTAACAAAAAATACTAAATTTCATTCATTACATAAATATGAAAAGTCGTGAAACGTAAAAAATTAAACATAAGAATATTTTTGTTTTTATACTATGACTTAAATTTTAAAACAAAGTATCATATATAGTTTCAAATGTATCAAGCTACTATAGTTTGGAAAAAATGTAATAAATCTTTTGTTTAACTAATTACTATCAAACTTTTACATTTAAAAGTTATATTACTGAAGAAGTTTAGTTTTGCTTATAAGTTTGTTAATCCATGCTATAGTAACGCACCATGTCATTTTGTCGCTGTGTCAAAGTGACGTATCGTGTCATTTTGTCGCTGTGCCAAAGTGACGCACCGTGCCTAAGTGATGCACCGTGTCATTTTGTCGCTGTGCCAAAGTGACCCTCCGTGCCAAAGTGACGCACCGTGTCGTTTTGTCGCAGTGCCAAAGTGACCCTCTGTGCGAAAGTGACGCACCGTGTCACTTTGTCGCTGTGCCAAAGTGACGCACCGTGCCTAAGTGACACACCGTGTCATTTTGTCGCTGTGCCAAAAAGACCCTCCGTGCCAAAGTGACGCACCGTGTCGTTTTGTCGCTGTGCCAAAGTGACCCTCTGTGCCAAAGTGACGCTCCGTGTCATTTTGTCACTGTTACATTCTGACGCACCGTGTCATTTTGTCGCCGTGCCAAAGTGACCCTCCGTGCCAGAGTGACGCACCGTGCCAAGGTGACGCACCGTGTCATTTTGTCGCTGTGCCAAAGTGACGCACCGTGTCGTTTTGTCGCTGTGCCAAAGTGACCCTCTGTGCCAAAGTGACGCACCGTGTCATTTTGTCGCTGTGCCAAAGTGACGCACCGTGTCATTTTGTCGCCGTGCCAAAGTGACCCTCCGTGTCGAAGTGACTTACCGTGCCAAAGTGACGCACCATGTCATTTTGTCGCTGTGTCATTCTGACACCCACCCTATGAATTAACCCACAGTAGATTTCGTGATAAAAAGTACCCTTCTCCGTTAGTTTGTTCATACGCCTAAATAAGTTTACATCGAATTAAAAATATGAGAACCAATTCTTATTAGAATGTTGAGTAAACAAATATTTTTTTTTTCATTTTTAAAAGTTGCCGAATTTGTAACTTTAGGTCCCAAATGCTTCTTAAAAATCTTACTAAACGTTGTTAAAATGTAAAGTTAAGCAGTTTGATTGAAAATAGAGGTCAGCTACATGTTGGGAAATAAAATAATTAAAATTATATTCTTAATATTGATACAAACAACTCAATATTTATTTTGGAAAAAAATACTGTTTTTGACTCGTCCATTGTTTATGAATGTCATTAAAATAGTAGATTGACAAAGGGAGATATGTAAAATATCAGGTTTAAAATAAGACATTTCGCTTTGGGTAATTGAAAAAAGAATAATCCAACTGTGTTTAAACAAAAAAAAAATATTAGAACAAAATGGTGTTTTAATTACTACACTGGGTTAGAAAATAAATTTAACGTGGTTTTAAGTTTAACTCTTACGTTTTCTTTTGTAAAATATTTGATAGAAAGTTTTGTAATATTGACATTGGCGGACCGGTCATTTTCACTTTACGGGCTGGAACCGGCCCGCGGGCCGTACGTTACCCACCCCTACCCTAACCCTCAATCGGTAAGCGGTTCTCGAATTTGACTGGGTGAATTTTGATCGCGGGTGGATTTTGAATGTGTCCCGTTATTATACTAAGATTTAAAAGGTAGTATTAAACTCGTATAATATTTTCTAGTGTTATTATAAGTTTTAATTTGAAAATTTAGTTCTTTACATGTGTTGTTCATAGAATGACAAGTTGAAGTAAAGTTTGACATTTTCTTTTTAATCTATGTATTAGACTATTCTAAAGTTTTATGGTTAAAAAAAGACTTTTTAGTGTATTTTTTTATCCGTGATCTTAAGTAGTTAGATGCATTTAAAAAGACAAAGTTGTTAATTTTACTAAACTTTTTACTTCGCTTTGACTAAAACAACTTTATATAAATCCATAATGTTTGAAGAAATAAAAAATTCCGAATTTTTTGCAAGACATTTCTAGAACAACTCATTCTAAACATTAAAAAACCTATATAAATAATTTTTTATTGTATCAGAAAAATTATAATAAAAACGGAAGTCTAAGTAGGTAACTTTAAAAAAGCAAAATATTATAAATAACCTAAAAACAGATTTAAATAACTATACAAACTAAAAATTTAAATAAAATTTTTCGTCATGAATTTGCTAAAGGCAGAGGCAGTTTTATAAAGATTGATAGTATTCCTTTTAAATCATGTTAAGAATAAAGTTTTTTTCACAAGTTGTAAAAATTTAATAATATGATTTTTAAATTGTTAAAATACAAACTAAATATTATCAATAGTACTTTATTTTGCATTATATAACCGCTTAAAAAGCATTTTTAATAATAGCATATTGTAGTTTTGAAATTAGTTGGGCAAAAGAAATTAGCATAACCTTTTTTTGAATAGCTAATATTAAATGGGAAATTTTAAAATATAAAGTTGTATAAAGTTTTAACTTTAAATCTTTAGCTATTACTCTTTAGTGCGTCTTTAGCTGCAGATGCTATTGATGCAACATTATATTTCAACAACACTTTTTGATTATAAACACTTTTTAGTTCCATATTAAAAAAATAATTATTGATTTTACAGCGTTTTACTTGGAAAAGTATTAAAGAAGATGTGAAGGGCGATCTAGATAATATAATGGCATCTATTTCATTAATAGCTATATATATATAGATATATACAAACAATAATCACGTTTGTAGATACGGAAAACAAGAATATGATAAATAACAAACAGCTTAATACTATTTAGTTAACAACAGGCTACCCAGTTAGTAAATAACATATTATTCTAACTTGTTAAAGATCAACAGCAAAAAGAGAAAGCGGTTAGGTTAAGTAGATAGTTACCTAATATTGTACATGACAATATTAAACTTTTAACAAGTAGTATTTGGTTAGATATACTTACATATATTTTATTAAACCTAAACTAGCATACTTTATGCTATGTAGAACAACTGTTTAATTATTTTGGACATTTCAGATTTCTAGCTATAAGTTTTATTGTGTTTAAAATCATAATACCAAAATTTAAAGCAATGCAAATTTTGCCACACATTTAACTATGTAAAAAAAGACTACTTAAAATAAAACTGTACTAGAACATTATTTAATTATTTTAACATGTAGGAAAGTTTAAATTCTAAAACAAATTTTAAAAATTTTAAAAATAGTGTAAGAAATGTAATATAACTAATTAAAATATTTATTGAAATGCTAGTGTTTTTTAAATCAAAGCTAAATCAGTTTTATAGTATATATACTACACTGTTTGTTTCACTTTTAGTCTATAAAGTTTTATTTTTTATTTTTGCATTTAGAAATAAATAAATTTAAAAATTAATGATAAAAAAGAAAAAACAAGGATAAATACATTTTTTCATTACGTATGCTGATAAAAAAAATTAACTTATGTGTAATATTTAATAGGTAATTTTGAAAAGAAAGATTGAATATTAAATGAAGATCAAGATTCAACATTTTTTGGATGTTTTGTATAACTGTTTTCGGAAAATTCCTCGCTCATCAACACACCAACAGTGTTTTTCTATGCACTGAAAATTTTATAGCAGTTTTAAAAAATAGGTGAGTACTTAAAATGTTTAAATGTTTTATACTAAAAGTTTAATTTATAATTACACTGGTATATCTAATACACATAAAATATTCGAACACTTATGAAAATTAAGATATTTGTTTAATTTTATTCTATTGTTTTAAATGCTATATTTTCAGACACTTTTTTAATATCTTTTTAATAAAGCTAGCAACAGTTTTTTAAATAATATAATACCAGGGCAAATTTGTTTTAATTTATACACACTTTTAAAATACGCGTGAGATTAATATTTTCTTAAACTTTAAAATGTTTTATAGTAAACAGCAATTAAAAGCAGTAATATAATTAAAAATCCCTTAAAACTCACAATTTTTTCAGTAGTTGAATATGTACCGTCCGAATTACAAATAGGTTTCCAATATACTAGACCTGTCTTCTTTTTTTCATTTACTTTCTTAAGATGAGCTTGGCAGGTTAGCTGTATAAATAATGATTATAAACATTATGATATTTTAACATTTTTCAAAAAGTTCCTAAAACTATTATTGCAAATGCAAATGTTTTAGTATTTGCTTGGTTTTGTGTTCAAAATTTTATTGAGAAAAACATTAAACATTTAAAATTGATTTAGAATAAATTAACTTTGGTTGTAGAATATTTCATTGGTAGCTTGTTTGTTTTTTTCTTTTCTTTTCTGTTCATCTTCATTGCTTTTTTCTGATGTTCCTTCCTTTCATTAACTGATTTTTTTTAATTAAACGTTTACGTTAACATTTTAGCTTTAAGCAAAACATTTATTTTAGTTATAATTTATTGCCCCTTTTAATTTATTAAAGCCAAGATCAGTGAAAAGTCACCATAAAAAAAATTTTAAACGTCTAAACTTTTGCTGTCTGTATTGAAATATTATTTTTCTGTTTAGCGTTGAAGTATTTATTACATTTTAAGTTCAAAACATCAACTTACCCATGCTATTGTGATTTTCAATGTATCCAAACGCATGTTGTGGTTGTTCAAACGCGTGTTGCTTAACACTCCTCTTTTCTATTGCGTTTTTTATGTGGTCCTTGTAAGCTCCTCTCAACAGGGGTAACAGCTTCAAACCCCGGTAGCAGGTGTCGGTTTCCAGGTGATGATCGAGCAGCCACCCGTAAGTAACGTTTCCGAAAGTGCTGAAGTTCCCGTACATCATCTGCCCGTCATCGCCGTAATAGTAGTTGCGCGGGCCGTGCGGAAGACGGAAGTAGTTGACGGTGTAAATGGCTCGCGAAGCATTCTGGATGAGATCGGATCCCAAGCCGTGCTCGTCCCAAAACTCCTTTTCGAAGCTCAGCATGTACCTTCCCGCCTTTTCCACGTCTTCTTCTATCTGATGCTTCACTTGAACCAGCGCCAGCAACTTTTTCACGTCGTAATTGCCTTCGTTTTGACTCATGGAGCTCAGGGCATAAAAGAACTCCACCAAATCCATGATGTTGTGGCCGTCAACGTTCTCATAAGAAACTTGGTCGCCATCAACTTTTCTTATCTTCCACGCTTCGTCCACTTTGAGAAGGTAGGCGTTGAAGTAAATATCGAAGGTTTCTACATGAGGCCCGTTCAACTCTTGCACGGCGTTCTTGCACTGCTCGCTATCGACAACCTGGCTCTCGTTGTTTTTGGAGTAGGCGGGAAATACGTTCTTCAGCACGGTCTCTTTGAACTTTTCGCGGTCGTTCAGCTGGGCGTCCGTGTACCTTTCGACGAAAATTTCTCCTGCCAGGTACATGTCGAGCAGGTTCAAGTTGTCTTTCGAGTATTTTTCGAGCAGAGTGGATACCATGTCGAGGTCTCCTCTCTCCATGGCCAATGAACCATGAAACAGCTGACAGAATAGTGACAAGCTTAACAATAGAAACGCTCTCATTTCGTTTTTGATTTTGTCTGTATAATGTTTTTATGTTATTACTCATCTCATTTTTAATATCCGTTAATTGAAAACGATGAATATTAAAAAATTTAACTTGTTATTTTAGAATAATTAATTTAAGTGTTTTTTACCTTTTACTTAAAATGATATTAAAATATATTTTTGCATTGCAAAAAATAGTTTTAAACGTGTCTCAATAACAAAAATAATCTATTTAAAGTTTTGACTAAGAGTGTTAAGTTTTTAATGGTAAAACCGAGTAAAGTTTAAATTACTTTACTATTATTATGTATTTGTTAGATTTCTTAGATATCTCACAGTACAAAAGTGATATTATTTTACACATCGTTTTTTAATTAAATAATTTAAATTGCATTTAAGTATTAGACTGTTAGTTTTACTTTATATTTTCTTGCTTGTTACTATTTTTCATAGCGCAATCAGTAAAAATTACGCCAGTTAAATTAGATTTTAATGATGATACAAATGGCAAACTTGTTATAATTGTTATAACATTTTTTATTTTTATAAAAAGTCTGAAATTAATAAAGAAGGCTTCAAAAAACTTTTAACTAACTATATTTTAAAAAAGCTAAAACATTTTTTTACAGTCTGATTCTCAAAACTAAAAGATAGTTAATAACTGATAAAAAAACATTGGCGAAAGTCTACTATGCCAAAGTCTGAACTTATAAGTGCCCTGAAAGAATCTTAAGTAAGCATAAAGTTTTGATTATTTATATTAGTTATCAGACAAAAAGCTTTCGGTAGGGTGACATACGGGTTTTGCTTTTATTAAAACTCGACAGTCAGTCGCTACCGAAAAACTTGCAGTCGTCAATCAACAAACGGTTTATATTACTATAAAACTTTTACAAACAGTTGTTATTTCATTGTAGAAAAAAGTTGAATACAAAACTTTTCAAAACTGCTCTCTTATATATTGGAATTTAGTTAGTGAAAACAATAAATATAAAATTTAACTGTTCTATAAGCTTAGCAAACAGTTATTAACATAGTATAATTTCATAAAAAGTTATTACAGTAAAAAAACATTCAAAAAATAAACTTACAATAGTCTACATTGCTAATATAGTATGATAGAGACATAATAAAACAAAACTACTTAAGTTGTTCACTGTTGTATTCGTAGTAAAACTATAATCTAGACTCTAGTTATTGTTTTGTTGCACTATGTCATTTGACTAATAGAACAGCATTTGTAAAAGTGGTTAACATATTGAATCACTACACTTAGTTTATCTTGTACTAAAATCGACTAGTAAATAATGAACATCAAATTAAAAAGCTAACTTCAAGCTTTGTTGGAGACTAATTTAAAACAATTAGAATTTATAATGATTTATTATCATAAATTGAAAGACTAAAAAAGACTTTTTAAAAAAAAAAATTAAAGTAGTTACCAAAATTAATACTAAGTAAAAATAATAACTTATTATTACGAAATTGAAGTTATAACTCCACAATAAAAATAATTATACCTCAAAAAATACCAAAAACATCATTACTAGTCATGTCCAAAATATTCTTACATGTAAATAAAAAGTATTTAGAATATATACATATACACATAAACTACGAGTGGATAATAAAAAATAATAATTATAAAAACTTTTTATACTATCAGTTTTTAGACCATTGACAAAAAAAAATGTCCGATAGTTACGGATACAAATCATAAATGTTTCATTAATACAAAAACTTGAGCAGCTATAAAGCTACAATATTTCATACACAGAAAAATAATCAATAAAGTAATAAAAGAAACTAAAAGTATGTTTTAAAATGTTGTAGTTACTAAGACAATAATATTACTAAAATACTTTATAGTTTTGTTTGCATCTCGATATATAAAGTATATATTAAACGTAAAAAAAGGTAGCTGGTTTATAAAAATTAATATAAAAAGCCATAAAATATGTTAGGTATAAACAACAATGAAAAAGGTCTACGGTATCATCATCTTAAATACGAAGGACCTTTTACAGCTTATGGTCTCCTAAATTTCTGAAATGGACCACTTTTGGAAGCCCTGATTTACAGTTGTGACTGCAGTAGAGCTAGTTCGTAGAGACTTAAATAGAAAACTGGAGTTATTCGTTGTTTTAACAGGAGAAAATAAATAAAATAACTACAGATTCTTGCTTAAACTTCTTTTAGAAATTTTAAATATATGTATAAAGTTTTTTATCATTTTAATAAATGTTTATTTTGCAAAAACGTAGTATTTTTGAACGCTCAATGTTATTAATTGCATATAAAAAGTTAATGATTATACCATAAAGTTAACTTTAATTGACAAATAAAACCAAAAACTGTTTATAGTACATTAAATTTTCTGTATTGTTTTTTATTATTTCTAACTTTTTATTTTGCTCTATAACCCTTTGTAACTAAATTTTAAGATAAAAAGAAATAAATATAATCTAAAATAAATATAACAAAAAAAAGCTTTAAAACTTTTTCCACGCACTAATAAACTAAGTATCATGAATCTAAATAATTTAATGTAATTGTGCTTTAATAAATATATATTAAACAAACCAGCAACCATTTTTAATTTATTAACCTAGAAAAGTTTGGCAAATTCACTAAAACACTATGAAAAATGAAGTAAGTGCTCTTCATTAAGTGTTAATTACCTAAAAGTAAGTTTTTTCACATATTGAATATAAAAAGAAGTACTTAGCGTTTACTACAACTGTAATGTTTCATACTTTTGTTAAAACTTAAATAAAAATTAAAAGTATTTAAAGCTAATTTTGATTCAGAAGGAACAAAAATAGTGAAAATAATTGTTATGTTATTTTCTTTTTTAGAAAGGTTATCGACTACTTACGGTCAGTATAGAAAAAAACAAAAATATGGTTAAGTTTACATGGGTAAATAGTTCTTAATAAATATTACTAAAACTATACTAATAATTTTAGAGTCCAGACGTTTTCAATGATACAATTTAATTTAGCGTGTATTTAAATTAAAAGCTTAAATTGTGGCTCTAAGATAAAGATAAATAAGATCTAAGCTCACCTTGAAAGTCCAACTATAAAATCAACTCACAGAAAACAGAACTTATGGCGGCAATAACTCGCATCCTCCGATGGTAACCTGTGCAGAAACAGCTACGGTTGTTCTGTGTGTTTCGTTTGTGGAGGGTCCGTTATAAACTTTTGTATATAAACTGCTGCGCAATATGTTAATGTATACACTCCATACAAAATTGTGTTATTTGCTTGTTAAAAGTTTTTGTCAAGTTTTTTTAAGATTATGTTTTCATATATAAGAATTGGAGTTTTTAAGCTTTTTTAATTTCTCTTATATCAATAGTTTACTAATACAAACTTTTTTATTGTATTTTTTTAAAGCTAAAAGTGCCCACGAAAAATAAGTTAATTTAAATGAAAGGGTTGATCATGCCAATTCGATCACCAGACCACAAACTTCGGTATACTGAGACCGGTTTTGTCCTTATTAGGACTCATCAGTCAGTCAAAACCGAAAAACTTGCAGTCGTGATCTACAAAAAAATCTACAAACGAAACCGGTCTCGGTCTACCGAAACTTGTGGTCTGATGATCGAGTTGGCATGATCAACTCTTTTGTTAAACTTGAGCTTGTCTCACGGCAAACGAAAGTCCGGACTTCGGCTCTGCAGACTTTCGCCGATGTTTTTTTTGATAATTTAAATGACTACCGTACTAATTTTAAAGAAAAAATATTTTAATAAAGTTTGTAATTTAAAGAAAAGTTTTTGTTGATGAAAACTTTATTTTAGCTTGAAAATTTACTAAATCAAAAGTTATTGACTACCGGATAAAAAACTTAGCATCAGGAAAATCTTTTACTTAACTTTAGAAACAGATCGGAATCTCTGAAATTTACAAAATATTTGATACAAATTGCACCGTAAAAGAAAATTATAGAAATTCTTTTTTACTTAATGTGAAGTTTTACTTGCCATTTTAATGAAATTCTTTAAACATTTCGTAGGTTTATATCTTCTTTGTAAAAAAAAAAATTATTACACAACATATATAAAGTAGCATCAAAATATCTTTTCAATACTTTTTTACCATTTAAGACCTTAAATTTAGACTTATTAAGTATAAGTACCCAACAATAAAAAATAAAACTATATTAATATTTTAAAACAGCACATATTTAATTTAAGGTTGTAAAAATACAAGGTTAGATAAGTAATAGACCATATTACATACAAAAAGTCTTTTCGGGCTGCTGTTAGTTTGGAAACCTGTATAAAATATAAACAAACAGTTTAAACTAAATTATAATTAACAGGTATGCCAAAGTTTTTTTAATAGTTTTTTTCATGTTTTTTTTTAATTTCTTCCAAGTTTTTGGACGTACATTTTTTTAGTCTATTTTTGGTAAAAGTCTAAATTAAGGTCTTTAATGGTAAAAAAGTATTGAAAAGATTCTGTGTTGTGCGATAAAAATTCATCTAGTACCAACTGTTGTTTGATTACACATGTTCATAATCACATGAAATAAAATTAGGTTTTAAACAAAGCTCTAATTATTACTTAAAGTAAGTTTAAAAGATATTAACTTTTATATTGATGCTATTTCAACATAAAATTTTATAAAAAAGTGCGGCATACGATTAGTGGTGATCAAATTCTCTGCTTGTTCGCGAGAAACAGCCCGTTCACGTTAGAGATGAAACAATCACAAGCATTTAACAGAAGCCACTAGTAGAATATTTCTTGTAGAGATTCCCCACCTAAAGAAATATTTATTGGTCGAACACTATTAATTACTCGCAAGTCAAGCAAGCCGTCCAGTAAACCTGATACTGGCGGGATTTGAACCCACAACCTGATTGTACACCGCGCTCAGCAGTCGGCGTATTAACGCCTCGAACCATCCTGCCTCGCAATAGAAGACAACTATTTAAGCTTATATAATGAAAATGTAAAACTAACTCATTCGTTTCTCTATTTTTTTTAGTTTAAGAATATAAGCTAACTTTTTGTATAATAAATATTTTTTTGAGAATAAGGGAATATTTTTTGAAAAGAAAACATGTCTACTAGAAAACATTTATTATATAGTGTATGTGTATCTTGTTATGGGCATAAAATAGATATATAAATGTTAAGGATGGTATCGTAATTTTAAACAAGTTTAAACAATTAAAATAATTTGATCAGTCTTAAAATAGAAAACAGTTCTTTGAAAAAGTTTAATTCGTTCTTAATAAATGTTGCTTAACACAAGTTAGCTTTGTAAGTAAATTAGTAAGTTACTGAAAAATGCGTGTTAAGATAAATATATATTGTTTTGTACTTATTAAAATAGTTTAGATAAACTTTACAGTGAAGTTAAATATTAGTATACTTATATTTTATAAGAAAACTAGTGTCTGATAGAAAATTAGTAATTGTAAAAATTAAATGAACCAATTTCAATATCGGTGTTATAATATATAAAAACTTGTTTATTTTAGTGGTAGTTATAAAGTTTTACAAATTTTTTTAAGTTAATGATTATATAAAAACATATTTACAATTATATTTTGTTATTGTTATACATTTTTACACTAAATTAACTGTTTTCAGCTATGTATAATAACTTAATAATATTTTATTAAGTAATTATATATATATATTCATATTTAAAAGTTTTATGAATATGAGTATAAATAAGTATGTGTACTAGTAATACTGTAAGATTGTAAAAAAAATTAAAACCATTAATATCATATAACTAAACTATAATTAAATAAGTGTTTATTTTTGTTTCGCTATAAATCATCAACTAATAACTAATAAAAGATATGCTTGCTAACTAAATAAAATTATATCGAATTTAATACATGATAAATGATTTAATCGATTTCAATCCAGTTTTAGTTTAATTTATTTAGGTAATAAATGAATTTAAAAAAAATCTTCGCTATTTTTTTACTAAAGCTTATGCTAGAAGAAAAAAACTATTTTTTACAATAATTGTTATTATATACTTTTTTATTTTAGTCTCTAACTCAATTTAGTTCAAAATTGTTTGTTGAACCAAACCACTGGTATTTTTAAGTTTCTTCCAGGTTTTTAAATGCACTTTTTTTCCTGTTTAGTAGAAGTTAAAACTAAAGGTAAAATAATGTTTTAAGTGTAACAAAATTACTAAAAAGCTCCTTAAATGTTACTTCAAATAAGTTTTGAAACGATTTAACTCTTAATGATATATATTTGTTATATAAAATTAATTGCTTATTTTTTCTAAATTTTATTATTTTACATGAAGATACTGTTCTAAATTCTAGGCTTTTTGAGTTGTTTTTTTAATTTAAAGTTTTTTAAAACTAAAACTTTGAATAAGAACAGTTAGTTTTTGATAACTATAACCTTTTTTTAAAGGTTGGCATTCTCTTGAATAACGAAAAATAAAAGTTTACAAAACTAAAAAAACTTTAATTTAGAAACTCATAAAAAAATATTAAAAGGATTGCCAGAAATCTTTAAAAATGTTTGAGTTTATAAAGCAAAAAAAAGCCTAAAAGAACCTAGAATTTTATCTACGTTAAAAAATGGAATAAAACTTATAATTTCGAACATAAATCACTAAAATGCCGAGAAAAACCTAGAAAAGTTTGAACAATTTTTACATACAAAATAATGAATTTTGGTTAGAAACGAAAAATCTATTATCTACTATAAACTTTTCTTGTTATCATTTAAAATTCATACATTACAAAAATCATTTGAAGTACCATTATAGTAGATTTTAATATTATATTATTATTTAAGACAGTTTATTACTTATTTACTTTTATGCTAAAAATGAACTTAAATCTTTGTATTTTTAAAAACTGAGAATAAATTTATTTAAATCTTCGGCAACCCAGTTTTACGTTACTAACTTAAATATGTCGTTATAATAGTATTTATTGCTATAAATTTTAACAAAAGATTATAAAAAGGTTATAAAAAATTTTAAGACAAAGAAATAGTTTTGCAGGTATTTTAATACTCGATAAAAAGCTTTTGAGTATTTTAAACAAAAATTTTTTAGTTTTATTTTTTAAATTAGCAATGTCTGTAAGTATTTTTTTAATTTTTTTTATAATTGGCGGAAAAGTATCTGATTGTTTCACAACTCATTTTTTGTTTAGCTAGGATAACTTTAAAAAACTTAGTAAGTTTGTATCCAACTGAAATGTTTTCAATCATTATAAGTTTAGTAATCAGTTTAATATTAAATAATACGGTTCTTTAGGTTAATTTTTTTTTATTGAACGACAAAATAAAGCGCTTAAAATATTCCGTCAAAGAATCTGGCCTGGCCTGTCGGTTATCGAGTCAAGTCCACTTGGATACCTTTTAACTTCTTTTACGTAAAAACATACACATATATAGAAATAAGATATAACTAAAGTTTACAAGTATATAAGTTATAAATAAAGAATTTAAGTAAAAATTGAAAACGACTAGCTGAAAGAATAAAAATTTATCTGAAAGAACTAATGAATAAAAAAAAAATCAAAAAATATAACATCGTTTGTTTTGTTTTCTAAAAAATATGAAGTACATAGCCAAAATAAAAAATACATAATTTTATTTTCTATCTTGATGGTTTTTACCAGGTCTGCTATTGTTAATCCATTAGATTAAACAAAAAAAACCTGTGCATAACATTAAAAGTAAAACATAGAAACACATAGTATTTAATGTTAACAATTATTTATTCTGGTCAGCCTACTTTCTATCAAGAATTAAATTTGCACTAAACAACAATCAATTAGGTTTTTTACTTGTTATTTATTCAAAAAATTTAAGCTTAGCGTTCTTTTAATTTAGCTTAAAATAAGTTTCGCATGTTTTTAAACATTTTAAAGTAAACTAAATTGAAAACTAACAATTAATTTCTTCCAATACTCAACCAAAATTGTAACGAAAGTTTAATAAATATCTTGTGTTATCTAAAAGAATCATGTATACTTTATCATATCAGATATAGAATTTCAATAAGTTAGAAATTTTTTACTGAAATATTTTTTCTTCACTGGGATTATCACTTTTATTACTTATTATTCGTTTAGGATTTTTACTTTTACACACTTGCTTTAAATCAAAAGTAAAAAATAGCAGAATTAAGAAAAAACCAAGCAAATAAAAAAGGGTCAGTAGACACAGTATTGTACTCAAAAATTAATGTAAACTAACTAATTAGTTTGCAAACAAACTAAACTTTGGTTTTTACAAATTTAGTAGAACTGCAAGTTTACCAAAATTGGTTGATTTAAATCTAGCTTATTTTCAGTTTAATTTTGAAATTGTTAGAAACAGTTTAAATTTACCAAGCAAGCTAATGGAAGGCATTAAACAGAAAACTTGCAATGTAACTATGTAATGTTACCTACCAGTGTTATAATGGCTATTAAATGATTAAACTCCTCTAGTTTTGATTTACAAACAGTTTTAATAATTACTACAAGTATATACTTCATATATTCAAATATTTTACAAATTTAGTAGAACTGCAAGTTTACCAAAATTGGTTGATTTAAATCTGGCTTATTTTCAGTTTAATTTTGAAATTGTTAGAAACAGTTTAAATTTACCAAGCAAGCCAATGGAAGGCATTAAACAGAAAACTTACAATGTAACTATGTAATGTTACCTACCAGTGTTATAATGGCTATTAAATGATTAAACTCCTCTAGTTTTGATTTACAAACAGTTTTAATAATTACTACAAGTATATACTTCATATATTCAAAAAGAATAATAAAAACATAGTTTTACAACATATTTATGTATATCAAATCAGTTGGGTTTTCATATATATAATAAATTAAATTTATTGTTTCTGAACCAACTTTAATTATAGTATAAATTAATTGCTATAGTTAAATTATTAGTTGTTGTTTGCTTGATGTGCATAACATTTTGTTTGTTTTTGTGATATATTTTTGCATATTTGTTAACATGATAAAAAAATGTATAATTATTACACAGTGGGCTGTGTGTAACCATGTTATTTACTTTCTATTAATGGAAAATGATTTTAAATGTATTTTATATATATATCAACATGCAATTCAAACATCAGTAATAATCTTTCTGCCTAGCTGACTCAACACATTTTATTTTTTAAATCAAAAAACTAAAAGTCAAATGGCAGAAGAATTTGTTTTTTATATTAGAAAAAAAAAGTACAATTTTACTGAAAAATTTTGCATATTTATTGTAATTAATGAAATCATAATACAACAAAAGCAGTTGAAATGTCTTTAATTTATGCCTATAATTATAAGCTTTCATTTAAGACATAAATTATAAGTTAAGGATATGTATAAGTGATTTTATTACTGTTTAAGTCAAAAAATCTAAAAATATGTGATTTTTGTGGTTGAAATTAGTTATTTGGGTGGCAACCTTTTTTTTGAAAGTTTTTTTTCTTCAGATTCTTCTTAATGAAGCAAAAACACATCTGAATCAAATGTACTCATATGAATTTAAGTATATGACTAAAAAAATGTGCAATACTCCCTACCTCTAGCTAAAATAATTCAATAATAATTTTACATAATGAAACAACACAAAGTTAGAAAATATTTTCCTTAAAAGTCGAATTTATAAGTTAGTTCAATGATAAAATGTCATTTACAGTAATTGTTATGTATTTAGTCCCTAATGTTCATCTGTTTAAATAAAACTGAAAACATATGAAAATAATTATATTGAACACAGGGTTGCTACACGCTAAGGTTACTCTTTGAAATAATACTGACACTTTGAAAACTTTAAAAGTATCAGGATTGCTTCAACTTAGTTTCATTTATTTTTCAAACTCAAACTGACTCACAAAAGTTTTATTAAAAAAATTATTATATCTGAAAATCTCATGCCAGTTTTTTTTGAACTATTAAATTTAGTTTAGGGGTAAGGAGTACTTGGGTTTGCTTGACTTCCATATGATTTGGATGTGTTTTTGCTTCATTAAGGGCATTGAGGGGGGGGTTTGATCTTATTTTATATAGTTTTTACTAAGCTACAAAATGCTTTTTGCAGATTTTAAAAATTCAAAATAATTTTTGAGATATAGCCGGTCAAAATCAGAGGCAACAATAGGTTCCTTATGGGAGGCACAAACTAAAACAGCAAAAATAGACTATTTCACTAAAAATCTATCTTCTCCTACAATTTTTGAAATAACTACCTCAAATTTTCAGGAAATGTTCCTTGATATATTTCCTGAAAATTTGAGGTAGTTATCTCAAAAAACGTATGAGAAGATAGATTTTTAGTGATTTCTAGTTATTTGCCGTTTTAGTTTGCGCCTCCCATAAGGAATCTATTGTTGCCTCCAACTTTGACCGGCTATATTTCAAAAACTATTTTGATTTTTTTTGAATTTTCAAATCTGTAAAAAGCATCTTGTAGCTTAGTAAAAACTGAATAAAATAAAATAAAAACCAAAAAAGGGTGTTTACCCCCCTATGCCCTTAACTATATTAAGAAGAATATAAAATTAAAAAATAAACTACCCAAAGAACTAATTTCAACCCGAAAAATCACATGTTTTGATTTATTGACTTAAACAGTAATAAAATCATTTATACATGTCCTAGACTTATAATTTATATCTTAATGTAAGCTTATACTTATTGACATAGATTTAAAGACATATTAACTGCTTTTTATGTAAAGTATAATCACAATAAATATGCAAATTTTGTCTGTAAAATGGTCTGTAAAAAACTTCAAAGCATAGCTATTAGTGATTTTGATAAAAAATTAATGTAAAACCTAAATTTTTAGGTATATTTACTTACCTTTAAAAATTAGGTGGTGTGGTATGTATATTAGTGGGATATTTGATGTTATAGTTCATTTAGCTTTAAGTGTTTAAAAACCCTTAAATAACAATTCAATTAGCATTACAACAAATTAACAAAATATTAAAAAGTTTGATTTATTATAGGCAATACAATTTTGTATAGCATTGAACATTAAGTTAATGCAAAATAAAGACTTTTACAAAGAATTAAAGAATATTGCAAAATAAAACAAACATTGTACTGTATCATTTAGTATTAACACTTAACATTTTTGTAAAATGACTGATACTTTTAAAAATTTTAGTTTAAGAAAACTGTCACATGATTGATAAAATTTAATTGACTATCTGTTTGAAATAATTAGGTAAACTTAATACTCTTAAAGATTTTAAAAAGACTACACTTAACTTTCTGTAAAAGACATCTGTTCTACTAAAAAATCTATTTGTATATGATTTCTCAGTGAAAAAGTAATAGATCTTTTATTAGAAACATGATTCCATTCCCCTTCAATTTTACAATTAACAATAGAATATATATGCAATTCTGCAAATCACGTTTAGGTAGGTGTTTTCAATTCAAGTTATTTAAGGTGGTCCATCTTGTAAGTCCCATTTAAAAGTTCTGGATTGTATAACACTTCAGATTTGTGTGATTATCTAAAAGAAATTAACTCATTCTGAACAATAACTTCATTTTGTTTAAATTATGCAGCTCTTCCACGGCTCACTTCAGGCCCACCCAGCTTTTACACAGTATGAGGCGTTTCTGCACGTATTGATCCCTTTTCTTCCCTGTTTTAATTTTTTTCTTTTATCTGTTTAAGCTTTAAAACTTTTTCTTCTGCTACCCACCTTGGCTCCATCTCATTCAGAACATTTACATCTTTATCAAACAGTTTTTCATGTTTAGTTTTAAAAGAATCAGATATAAGTAATGTACAGTCATTTCTTATCCTTTTTGCTGTGAAGTGTTTGTTCCTAAACTTTGTCACTGCTGTAGGCTTTCCAAATCCAGCAATGTGCTTTTCAGATTCTAAGTTATTGGTTGGGAGTCCTGCCAGTTCTTCATTAGTCAATAAAAGGGTGGATCAAGCAAAAGTTTTCAAATCCATATTCTCTACCTGTTTGGCAATCAAAAATTTGGAGGTATCAAGACACATCTTGTTAAGAATTTTATATCACAACTCAGAAGTTGGCTTTAACACCTTGTTATGTGGATAATGTATCACATAGGCATCCAAAATGTTCATTATTCCATTTCTGAGATCTTCATACAGCTTAAGAAATACTTTTAGAAGGTCTTTTTTAGAGCTAATCTCAACAAAGTGTAAAAAGGTAGTGTCACCTTGTGAGTAAAGTTAGAAGATTCCTCAAGTTCAGTCACTAGAAATTCTGAGTCAAGCAGTATTTTGACAACTTCCACATGCTGGTTGCTTAGAAATGTTTCATTTATAAGCATGTGAATAAACGAAAAGCTTTGCAAAATAGATGCTGCAGAATACCCAACTTTAGTAAACCTGCGTTTGTGATAAATTGAAAAGCAATTAACTTGGTTCACCCCTTTAGAATGTATTCAAAGAGACCTGCTTGATTTGTACTATGCGCTAATTTTTCATTGCTGACCAAACTTAATATGGATGAAGTTGCACACTCAGTTACACTTTTTTTTCTTGCAAAAATGGTTTAACTAATGGATTTAAACTAAGTAGCTTTTTTTGAAAGTCTAACTTGGATTCTATTTCAGCCAATACTGTCAAGTTAGAACGATCAAAGGCCTCCCACTGGAATTGATTTTCAAAACAAATGAGTTGGAGTTGGAGCATTTGATTTAAAAACTTAAGTTACTACCTCCTCAATTTTGAAGTTTTTGTTAACCGAGGATGTCATGATGGAAGTTATATGTTGCCATAGCTAAACAGGTTTAACTGGTTCTTGTGAAGAAATATTAATAGTTGTAGCTAACCTCTTATAAGTTTCAATAATAAGCCTGACTATGTTTTTGTCATTACAATTGGCTTTTATATTTGTCATACTATGCAATTGAAATGACATTACATCAGTATTATCTTTCTGATTAGCTGACTCCACACATTTTACATTAAAACAAAAAAAACTAAATGTAAAAACTTCAGAAGAATTTACTTAATTATTAGAAGAAAAAAGTACAATTTTACAGACAAAATTTGCATATTTAGGGTGATTATGATGTCATAAAACATCAAAAGCAATTAATATGTCTTTAAATCAATGTCAATCAGTATAAGCTTTCATTTAAGATATAAATTATAAGTCTAGGACATGTATAAGTGATTTTATTACTGTTAAAGTTAAAAAATCAAAAAATATGTGATTTTTGGAGTTAATAATTTATTAGGCGGTTTATTTTTTTTGCAAAATATTTTTAGAAATTTTGTATTATTCTTAATTAAGCAAAAGACATCCAAATCATATAGACTCATATGAATTTTACAATAAAAAAAGTGCTGTACTTCCTACCCCTTTTTGGTTGATTTAGTTTGAACATTTTGTTAATTTTTACCAATTTTGTGAAAGAACTTGATTTAAATTAATTTTTTGACTCAAATACAGGCAACCCTTTAAACAATAAACTTTACGCATTAAATACAAATAAATAGTATAACAAATTTGATTATAACCTAATAAAAAAAAATATTTAGCAGTTTTCCCCACATTTTAACTCCATAATTTCCATTTAAATTTCACATTTAGATGTATTTTTTATGTTTGAAAATTGAAAACTTAACTTTTAAAGGCATAAGATAGGGTCTTCTTTATTTCCTAAGTTCATCTCATCTTATTATGTAGAGTTTGTATTAGCTTACTTTAAAATTTGTTACTGTAACTTTTGAGATAAAAGAAATCAAAGTTAGTGAGTTTCATAGGCGTGTTATGGAAGGCTCAAACCAAAAAGGCAAAAAATACTATTTCACTAAAAATGTACCTTATCAATCATTTTTATAATCAATATTTGGTAATTACCTACAATGATGTTGCACCAATATTAAACTGAAAATATATTGTATTTGATGTCTTTTTCAACTGTTATTAATGGCTAAAATCAATGTTTTAAGCTTAATATGCTTAATATAGAAAGAAACTTTGGTTCAAACAAGCTATATAAATACATAGTAAGAATTTAATTTGTTTATGATAAACTAAAATATTTAATTGACTTTATTTTAAAAATTAGTAATCAATATAAATTATTGTATTGGTATAATTGCTTTATATTGTTAAATAAAAGCAATTAAATATTTAAGTTTTATTAGTTTATGATATATAAGTTTAAGGGCATAGGGGGGGGGGGTAAACACCCTTCTTTGGTTTTTGATCTTATTTTATATAGTTTTTTACTAAGCTACAAGTTGCTTTTTACAGATTTAAAAAAATTCAAAATAATTTTTGAGATATAGCTGGTCAAAGTCGGAGTCAACAATAGGATCCTGGCGCAAACCAAAACGGTAAATAACTAGAAATCACTAAAAATCTATCTTCTCCTACGGTTTTTGAGATAACTACCTTAAATTTTCAGGAAATGTTCCTTGATATATTTAGAAAATTCTGTTGGAAAGAATTATAAAAAAAAATTATAACAAAAAAACCAAAAAAAAATTTTTTATTTGTTCATTTTTTATATAAAATTTTTAATTTTTGATTTAAAAAAAATTCTTTCCAACACAATTTTATAAATTTATCAAGGAACATTTCCTGAAAATTTGAGATAATTACCTCAAAAACCGTAGGAGAAGATAGATTTTAGTGAAATAGTCTATTTTTGCTGTTTTAGTTTGCACCTCCCATAAGGAACCCATTGTTGCCTTTGACTTTGACCGGCTATATCTCACAAATTATTTTGAATTTTTTAAATCTGTAAAAAGCATTTTGTAGCTTAGTACAAACTATATAAAATAAGATCATAAACTAAAAAAGAGTGTTTACCCCCACCCCCCTTTATGCCCTTAATTTTATTTATGTATTCAGAAAATGTAGCCTAAAATATGGTTAAAAAACATTGAATATAATATATTTTCAGTTTGATATTGGTGCAACATCATCCTAGGTAATTACCCAATATTCTTCAAACTTTTACAGTAACTCCTAAACTGATATTTTTAATACAGGTTTTTTTAACTTTGAAAAGTAATGTTTTTATTTAAAATGTTTACTTTTTGATGCTGTCAAAATTCCAACTTGACAAGTTTTCAATATTATATATAAGGGTTGCCACTCTTTGAGTTTACAAAAAACTGTTCTGAGTCAACCTGAGTTCTTAAAATCCTTTTAAAAATTTGTTAACTAATAAAAATAAAGATCTTCAAAAAATAGTTTGTAATTAATATATTATGCAACTAAATTAACTAACAAAATCTTTATCAAAAACTGCAAAAAGTTTAAAAAAAATCATAAATTATTCTGAGTTCTTTATAAAAAAACAAAACTATCTTAAGCCAGTCTAAGTTAAAAAATAACTAAATAACCTGAGTTATCATGAATTGTCCTGAGTTATTTGAGATTTCAAATGTTCTGAGTTATTCCGAATAAGTGGCAACTCTGAATAAGGAGTATTTCCTGAAATAAATTAGAAAATTGATTTTAGTGAATTTTTATGCTTTTGTAAAAGCAATGAAAATATATCACCATTTTTAGTAGAAACGTTTTACAAAGATGACTACATCTGAAAAGTTGAATAAAATTTCTATGATCAATTAAGACTGTCTTATTTTCTAAATTAAGGTTTTATATTAGGTCAATGTTAAATTTTGAAATACAAGTCTTAACTCCCTTCTATGCCCTTATTTTTTTAAGTAATACAACATTGCTACTGTGAAAATTTAATATTTAAGATTTTGTTTTTTGACCAAAAAAAAGTTACATCATATCTTATTTCATTAGTGTTTAATATTTAATTCAATAGGAAATCAACTAAGCTGATCAATTAATAAAATATTTTATTGATTTTTTAGGTTTATTAAATTTACAAAAAAAAAAAGTTAATGAAAAAATGTCATTCCATAAATTTGAAATCAACATTACATTAATAAAGTATGTAAAAGATTCACGAACTTATAAATAAACTTATTTTATGTGTAAGCTATAACAGTGTTAGCAACCTTATAACTTATAAATTATGTCAGTATTTTATTTTAATTCATTGCTCTGTATTTTTCTTTTTCAGCTTTTGATTGTGTCTGATGAAAAGCTCTGCAGGGAAACAGTGTAACTCAATGAATGTTAAACAATAAACTTTATTATAAACAGTGTAACTTTATTATTTAATAACTATGTAAGAATAAATAAAATATAATATTTTTGGTGATTGAGCGGTATGCTGTAATATAAACACATTTCTGATTTATCTACCAGCCAGATTTTTACTATATTGAGACTTATCAGTTATGTTCTAAGATTTTTTTAAATTTTTTGGTCTATTAAGGGTAGTGATGTACCGGACCCAAATCCGAGCTTTTTTTTTTTCAAATTAGGATCCGGCTGGACCTGGATTTAGACTTTTTTTCAAATTAGGATTGGGCCTGACCCAGATCCAGACTTTTTTTTTCAAATTAGAATCTGGCCGGAACCGGATCCAGATTTTTTTTTAATTAGGATCTGGTTGGAACCGGACTCGGAAATTTTTTTTGTATCAAGACTGGCCGGATCTGGATATCAGACAAAAATGGCAATATCCGGCCGGATCCGGACCTGGATAGTGAGTCATATTATGTCAATTATGTTATATTGTTTATATACATCATAAAAATAGGTCCAGCACTAAAAAAAGTAAAATCTAGAGAAATCTAGGGAAATTCATGATTTTTTAGATTTTATTTAGGGAAATTTAGGGTTTTTTTTTTCGATAGTTGCAAAAATCTAGAGATATCTAGAGAAATCTAGGGATATGGAAACCCTGTAAAGTGAGTATAAGCTAGCCTGAGTCAGAATGAAGTTTTAAAAATCTGAAAAAAATACCTTATTCAATAATAAGTAGAATAGCTAGCCACAAAGTTGACAAGTTTAGGTAATGTTTACAATAAACAATCTGAAATCAAGTTCTTGAACAAAATTAACTAGAAAATCACAAAATATTGAATTCTGGATCAGCTCAAACTCCTTCAAAATCTAAAAGAAAACTAGCCTGAGTTTTTCAAGAAATCCTAAAACTAGTCTGAGTTTTTATAAAAAACTAAACTAGCCTGAGGCAGCCTAAGATTTTCAAAAATTTTCAAACTAGCAGGGTTGCAACTGTTTAAGTCAAAAAAAATAACAGCTTGAGTGAGTATAAACTATCCTGAGTCAGAATGAGGATTTTAAAAACATATTTAATTTTACAACATAGGTAAAGAGTAGTGATGTACCAGACCCACAATTTCACGTCTGGCCGGACCCGGATTTGGACAGTTTTTTCAAATTAAAATCTGGTTGGAACCGGATCCGGATTTCTTTTTAAATCAAGATCCAGCTTGATCCAGATCTTTTTTTATATTAAGATCCAGCCGGATCCAGATATCAGACAAAGATGGCATTATCTGGCCTGATTCGGACCTGGATAGTGAGTCCAGTACATCACTAATTAAGGGTTAAAAAATATCAGTAATTATTTTTCTTAAACAAACAGCCGTTAAGGAAGGCTGACAGACTATGAATAATTTTATATGCTATATGAACAATAATTGTAACATAATTTTCATACTAAAAAAAACTAAATCTTTCTCTTTTAAAGTAAAATCTATGGTAGCACATAAATTATAGAGTGGCATAATATTAAAATCAATCCCAAACAAGAATGCTAAGCCAAATAATTGAACTAACAATCTAAATGAAATGTCACAACCACCAGAAAGAAATTTAGCATAAATTTATTTAATATAAACAATTTACTTAAATCTCTAGCTATATCTCTAAGCGTATGAATCTTACTTAAAAACTAAATAGAATCTACTTAAATAATATGCATAGCATAGATAAAACAAGCAGAAAATATTCTAAAATGTTTTGTTGTGCAGATTAATAAAAGTATTTAATGGTTACAGTAATCTCTTCGGAATCTGTTTAGTTAGTAATTTAGAATTCTCACAAAAAAAGTTGATTTATTTTCAATACTGTAAAAGATAAATTTAGTGTATGTATTAAAACAATTTATAAAATTTTATATAAAATTATTAATGATTACTCTCCATATTTTAGACTTTGTACACTTATGTTGCTTGACAAATTGATAAACAATTAATTATGCCTCAGTGTACTGTAGACTTTAATATTTAACAAAATTTTTTAATTAGAATACTGAAAGAAACATGCTAATCTGAGTAACAATTATGAAAATTCACAACACAAGTTTTATACAGTGCTCTTACTCCTTTTCTACTGTTAAATTAAGCAAGGAACAATGTTTAATTCATCACAATATTGATAAAATTAAGTTAATTTCAACTCAATAAATTTCTTATTTATATCTAATTTCTTCCTTCCCCACCTAAGAGTAAACTTTTATTGCATAGTACAAGAGAATGATAATTTTCCAATACCATGCAAGACAAGCTTTATCAAGGTGAGCAAGGAACAAAGAAAAAAGTATACACATTAACAGTTACAAGAAACATTTTCACATATATTATGTACAACTTGAAGGAAAGGTATATTTGTAAAAAAAAAACAAAAATTAATTTAATCAAAAGCATTGTAAAAAAGTAGCTGATATAGTATATTTGCTATCCTCATTTAGTGCTCTTGTTTACTCACGCACATTTTATGTGAAAACAATGTTCTTAGAATTGCGAGAGGTGAATGTATGGTTTTATGATTTTCTGAATCTTTTACTATAAAAAATACTGGCTACTTGTGTTATACCTTTGATTCTTATTAAAAATACTTGAGTATTTAAGGCCATAGGGGGGGGGTCCGACATTTTTTTTTACAAAAATTAACTTTGGCTTTTATATGAAAGCTTTAAATACAAACTACAAGCCTGTTTTTATAGAATTCAAAAATATCATTTAACTTTTGAGATATTTTATTTTTTGTAAACAGTTTCCGATGCAAACGTATGGACCGCAGATTTTTTGGGGTCAATTTTCTCGGAAATTTAAAAATTCACTAAAAATCTATCTTCTCCTTCATTTTTCAAGCAATCTTCTTCAAATTTTCAGGAAATGTTCCTTTTAATATTTTGAAGAATCCTAATGTTGGAATTTTTGAAATTTTGAAAAATAAAACTTTTATCCACAAAAAACTAAAAAAAAGGGTAGTTTTTTGACAATATTTTTTTTTTTACTCAAAATTAAAAAAATTCCTACAATAGATCTCTTTAAAGTTTAATGATACATATTCTGTTAAAATTTCAGAAAGATTACTCAAAAAATGTAGGAGGAGATAGATTTTTAGTGAAATAGTCTTTTTTCGCATTTTTAGTTTTTGCCTTCCATAAGGAACCTATTGAATGCCCTTTCTTTGATCGCTTATATCTCAAAAGTTACTTTGAGTTTTTTTAAGCGGTTAAAAGTGTCTGATAGCTCAGATTTGATTCTACAAAATAAGATCAAGTTGTAAAAAACAAAGTGGACCCCCCCTATGGCCTTAATTTACTGAATCTTTATAAAACATTAAACAAAAAAAAAAGTATAAAACATGTAAAAAATTATAGTTAAGTGAAAATAGAAACCTGTGTTTTCTTACTACTATCAGTTTGTCTTCATATTTTTACTTGAATATTTTTTTGGTAAATTTATTTATAAGTTTTTTAGTAGTCATAAAATTTGACTTTAATAAAAAAATATAGTTTAAAAACTATATTTTAATAAATATGATGTATCTAAACTCTAAAATTAAAAAAAATGATGAACTTCTAAAATAATTAGATTTTATATATTTGTGCACAATTAATAAAAAGACAATGCCTTATAATAAAAAAGAAAAACTTTAATTAAATTCTAAAAAAGAAGTTTAAAATTATATTTATACTAATAATAGTCAATGTTAGTTTTTTACTGAAAATAGATTTGTTACTTATAAATTAATTAATAATCAGCAATTGTTACAAATAGGCTATTATCTTAAAGAAAACATGACTAGACATTTGCACATATACTTATGTTTTTTGAATGAATGTTAAATTATAATTAAAGCCATATATGGATTTTTTTTACAAGAAATAACATAAACTCTTACAACAAAGCATAAAGTATAAATATAATTATGTCTTATTATATAATTTTAAACTTTACATTCTAACTACAACTTTTAATATAATCAAATAAAAAAAGAAACCTCAACTTTTTGCATCAATTATTTGACAAATTAAAAGCTAACGAAAAGCTATACTTTTTATTTTTATTGAGCTAGAGATCTCAAATTTTCAGGTATATTTAAATACTTTGCCAATGTAATACATAAAAAAATGGATTACCAAAATTAGGTAGAATACTTTTTAGCTTTTTTTTTTCAAAAACTCAGGCTGACTTAGATTTGTTTTCATTTTTTTTTGCAAAACTTGTGTTGTTTTTTGTTTAGAAATCTCAAGATAGTTTTAATAATTTTGAAATTAGTTTTTTTCATTAAAAACTATTTTATTCTGTTTTGATATTACGATGTTTTGTTGTTGTTATACAATTCAAAGCAGTCAAGTTTGCCTAGTTGTAAATTTCTGTAGTTTTGGCTTTACACTTTTTTAATAATTTAGCTAATTAGTATTTAGCTGATTTTAGGCTTTTTTTGCTTCAAGGAGTGCTAACCCTGTTTGAACGGTTAAACAAACTTGTATTGTTAGAATTTAAAAAATATTGAAAAATTAAAGTTTTACATATAAAAGTAATAAAAGATGGATTTTTAAATAAAAAGAAAAACTTGAACTTAAAAAAGTCTTTAAGTAGAAAAATTTAAAGGTATAGCATTGAAGTGTTATGTACTTTTTTTTACATGTTAATCTAATTTAATGGTTCTTAAAGTTAGCTAAAAGTTAATTTTTACTGTTTCTTAAAATTTATTTCAAGAGAAATGAAGAGACAAAGTCAGAGAGTAGGGTCCTTATGAAAGGACCAAGTTTAAAGGCATATACCAAATAAAAATAGACTATTTCATTAATAATCTATCTTCTAATGCTTTAAGACTTTCAGAGTGTCTTTCCCAACTAATTGAGAATAATCTTAACTTAATTATAAACAATCCTATTGTAGAAATAAAATAAAATAATGAGTAGACAGTTTTTTTTTAAATATTGGTATTTGTTTCTTGTTTTGGTTATAAAATTCATTGTTTAATGCTTTTTAAAATATTTAAAGTATAGTTTTTCTTATATTGCAAAATACATATCCTGAAAATTTGAGTTGAATAGCTTACAAAATGAAGGAAAAAAAAAAATTGTGTTTTTAAACTTCCCAGTAAATTGTCCATTTACAATTTATAAAAACTAACTTATAGTTTATACTTAAAGCTTTTCTATAAGAGCCAATGTTATTTTTTAAATGCCTTTACTCCCATATGCTCTTAAAATATTAGTAATGGACTAATTATAAATATTTAAAGAAAATTGATCAGAGAATGTTGAAAAGATAGATTTTTAGTGAAAAGTTTTTTTGCCCTCCTTTAGGTTTTTTCTTTTACCTTCAATATCTTATTTTTAATATATAAATATTTTAGTATAATAACTTATTAAGTATTTTAAGTTTCTTATTTTTCAGAGTTAATTTGAGTTTTGCTCAGCTGCTAAAAGTCTTTTATAGTTTAGATAAAACTCTACCAAATAAAAAACAAAATTGAGCCCTTTAAGGGCATAGGGGGGGGGGGGGAGGTAAACACACTTTTTTGGTTTTTGATCTTATTTTATACAGTTTTTACTAAGCTACTAGATGCTTTTTACAGATTTAAAAAAATCAAAACAGTTTTTGAGATATAGCCGGTCAAAGTCGAAGCGGACAATGGGATCCTTATGGGAGGCGCAAACTAAAACGGCAAAAATAGACTATTTCACTAAAAATCTATCTTCTCCTGCGTTTTTTGATATAACTACCTCAAACTTTTAGGAAATGTTCCTTGATATATTTAGAAAATTCTGTCGGAAGGAATTTTTAAAAAAATAAAAAATAAAAATTTTATATATAAAAAAAACAAAAAAACAGTTTTTTTTTTGTTATTTTGTTATAAAATTTTTATTTTTTAATTTTTTTAAAAATTCCTTCCGACAGAATTTTCTAAATACTGCAAGGAACATATCCTGAAAATTTGAGGTAGTTATCTCAAAAAACGTAGGAGGAGATAGATTTTTAGTGTTTTCTAGTTATTTGACGTTTTAGTTTGCGCCTCCCATAAGGATCCTATTGTTGCCTCTGTCTTTGACCGGCTATATCTCAAAAATTATTTTGAATTTTTTAAATCTGTAAAAAGCATCTTGTAACTTAGTAAAAACTATATAAAATAAGATCAAAAACCAAAAAAGGGTGTTTACCCCCTCCTATGCCCTTAAGGCTTTAGTAGTAAATGAGCTTTAAATGTAATTATAAGAATTGTATTCATTATAAATTATTTGATTAAAGTAAAACTGATCAGTCATTTTGTACTTCTAAATGTTTGTTAAATATTATTATTAAAGAAAAATACATTATTCATTTAGAAACTATAATTATCAAATTCTTAAATTGTTTTAGTTTTAAGTTAAAACATATTAAGTATTAAATTCATTCTCAAGTTCAATAAATTTACAAATAGAAAAATTGAATTTTAATTATGTAGTTAAAAAAAGTGTAATTTTAAGTCTTGTTAAAAGCGTTTAGTGATTAACTTAAGTTAATGTTGTTGTTTTTAAGTTTTTACTGACTAAGACTTTTCTAAACTTTTCTTATAACTAAAACTTCAGAAAGTATGTAATATTTTTGCAGGTTCTATAATTTAAACAACCTTTTAACATACCTTCAAAATGGCAGTAAGTTATTTATTTATTTATTATAAGAAAAATCTCAATTTCTATTGAAAAATATATTTACCCAGGGTTTGTGCGCGTCAGGCTAAATCAGGCTAAGTCAGGCTAAATCAGTTTTTTTGAAAACAGTTGAAAAACGTCAGGCTAGATAAGTTTTTTTATTTAAAAATTTGAGAATCTCAGTTTTTCTCGTTCAAATGCTTGAAAATTTTTGATTAAAAGAAATCGAGAAATCTTTTTAAGATCAAATTGGGATGTGAATTTATTTCTAAATAAAGATTTAGTTTTTAAAGACAAAATCAGTCAGTATTTAAAAAAAAAAGCTTTTGTTGAATCTCTGAAAAACATTTAAGAATCTTCATTATTTTGTTTTGAGTAGATTATATACGTCATTATTATGAAAATTCATAAAAAAATTCAGTTTAAACATTACAGTTTATTTCAACAACTTAGCTGTTTGTTTAAATTTGTTTACTATGTTTTTCAGAGCTTGATTGGTTGAACTGTTTTAATTTCTTAATTGATTGATTAATTTTAATATAACACTTATTTTAAAACTTATCACTGATTTTGTTATGTTAAGGGCATAAGGGGCTAAATCACCTTTTTCACAATTTAGACTTATTTTATTGAGTTGTAACTAAGCTATGAGTTGCTTTCTACAGATTTTTATAGCTCAAAATATTTTTGAGATAAAGCTGGTTGAAGTTGGAGACTATAATAGTATTAATCAAGACCCCCCAATACCTTTAATCACTTCTAAAGGGGGATTTTCCTTACTTTGAAAAAATGTCAGGCTAAATTGGTCTCAGTCAGGCTAAATGAAAAAAATTACGCGCACAAACCCTGATTTACCTCTAGTTAACTTTGTTTTATTGGTTAAGTGGATCATTAAGCTGTTTAACATAATGATCTCATTATTTTTTCTTTTATATTTTTAAAAAGTTTTGTTGTTTGTATTTCATTGTTTTAGTATGCAACAACACCTTGGCCACATAAACAAAAAATACGTAAAGAAAGACAAAATAATTAAACTCTTTAATTTAGAAAGTGAGCTATTATAATATTAACTTGAATTTTAGAACTAGTTTTGAAACTTTTTTGTACTAGATATGCACATTTATCATTAAAAAATGTAATAACAGACAGCAGCATTAAACAAAGTACAAGAAGTGCGTGATGTTACTCGTTTGGAGAGGATCGGTGCTCACTCACACGTGAGAGGCCTCGGGCTGGATGATAACTTCAATGCCAAAAAAACATCTCAGGGCATGGTCGGTCAAAAGTCCGCGCGCAGAGCTGCCGGAATCTACTGTGAAATGATCAAGGTTTGTATTTAAGTTGACTAAGATTTTTTAAAGAATTTTCGTTTATTTTATACTAATCGTGTTATTATAAAACGTATACTATTTAGTGAATAAATTAAGTGCACCTTTAAAAGTTTGCACCATGACTCCTTAATTGATAAATATTTTATTATAATTGCTATATTTTAAAGTTATGATTGATCAAAGTATAAATTTTATTTGTAATAAATGAATTTAATACTTAGTTTGGTAACTTCATCAATTAAAAAGTAATAAAAGTTTAATATTTAGGAAGGTCAGATGGCGGGAAGAGCCATGCTGATAGCTGGGCAACCCGGCACTGGAAAAACCGCCATCGCCATGGCAATGTCCCAGGAACTGGGCAAAGATTCGCCGTTCGTGTCTATTGCCGGAAGCGAAATATTTTCACTTGAAATGAGCAAAACCGAAGCTTTGACCCAAGTAAATATTTTTTTTGTAGTTGAATTTTAATTCCTTCTTAGACCAATCTTTAAAGACTTAATCATAATTTAATTTTACATGAAAAATTAAATCTAAAGTACTTTCAATAGTATAATAGCATATTATTGAAGCCTGAAAACACACTTTTTTTTAGACTTAGATTTCAAATAGTATTGTTAAATATGTGGTTTTAGGCATTCAGAAAAGCAATTGGAGTTCGGATCAAGGAGGAAAGTGAGATGATCGAAGGAGAAGTTGTTGAAGTTTCAGTTGAAAGACCTGCCACTGGCTCTGTTAGTCTTTTGATTTTTAAATTCTATCCAGGTGATTGAAAATATTATTGATATAGCTTGAAATATGAAAAAGTAAATCTGGTCATGAATTAAAAAGTGTTGCCATATAATGTTGTTGTTATTCCATTTTTTGAGAATATGTTATTTTTTAAAATAATATTTAGCTTATTCCCAAGCATTTTGTTATGAATTGTTTTGATTTTTTGTCATAGGTTAGGTAAATATAAATGTTAAAATTAAATTATAGATGTTTGCAGAGTTCTTTCTAATTCCTTCGTACGTTTGTTTTATAAAAGTGCTATTTTTGTTTGAAATTTTTTAGCTGAGAAAGTTTTTAATTTGTTTCAAAGAATTACATATGAAATAAAGACATATGAAAGTAAATTTATACTTATTAAAAGACTTTTATATTTATAAAGAGTTATTAATTTAATTTATCTAAACTTAATGTTTAGTAATAATATTTTATTATAAGTTTGTCACGCACTCAGGTCACTCAGGCTGTCTCAGCATAGTTTGAAATTTTTGAAAACTTAGAGTAACTTGTTTTTTGAGACATAAAAGAATTCACCTGATTAAATATTTTTAAAAAAATTATCAAAGACTTTTGGCTAGCTTTTTGAAAAAACTTGGTAAGATTGAGTCGATTTTTTTTCAATAAATTTAGAATTAAATACTTAGGTTTTGGTCTATCATTGAATCTTAAGTCATCTTTTAATCTATTAGTGTTTGATTTATTTAGTTAGTGAAATGTAATTTTTATCACTTTTTGTAAGTTTTTTGAATTTCCAGTTTTTTAAACTCCATTAATCTTTCTTTAAATTGTTCTAATTTGTACACATTTTTATTTGTCATTTTTTGTTATTTTTGTGATAATTGCCACATGTTCCAGCTAAAAACTGTAAAGTCGCATTTTTTAGATTCCATATAGTTTGCTATAGTTAGATGTTGATTGCATAAAATCGAATGCCAGCATAAAAGTTTCTTCGAATCATCTTAAATTTTGCGCAGGGTGTTTTTGTGATCTTTATATGAAAAAAAAACTTTAAAACTCAAAGGTCGCTGATTTTATATGTACCCTATTTATATATACTATAATATGTAAATTATAATTTTATTTTAATTATTTGTATAAAGAATGTGTTAGAAAGTACAGTACACTACCGCTTAAGTACGCAAATTGAACCCGACCAAAAAGTGCGTACTTAGCATGGGTAGTGCGTGCTTTTTGAAGACATAGTATAATATGAACTCAAGTTGTTTGTTTTCTTTCTTACAACTAGCCATTAAATAATTAAACCAAATAAACAAGTCTTTTTATTTTAAATAACATTTAATACATAATTCTAATCTGCAAAACTTTTTATTAGATTTTAAAATGATTTATTTTGTCTATAAAACGTTTCTACATAATTAATACATACCATTAAAATAGAAAGTCAATGTCAGTCAATGGTATAGAAAAGAATATTAAGCCATATTTTGTTTTGTTATAGGTAAAGTACCTAACTACATTATGTTTACCAAACATTTTGAAAACATCAATGTGTGTACATCTAAATTAAGTTATGACTTAACTATATTGTATTTGTAGGTTTTTAGTTTTGTCATGTAGATTTATTTATTTGTTAGCATTACAGCTCAAATATCATTATTCTTTTCACTTTTCTGCAACCACTACATAAGTATTTAGTTTATTAACATTTAATAATAGGACTGTCACAATTTCATACCACTTAGACTACTAAGGATTACTCACCCTAGTTTAAAATTTGTGAAAGTCTTAGGCTAACTCAGCAGGTTGGACATTCTACCTTTCTTGATAAGTGCGTACTTAAGGCGTGATGCGTACCAAAAAAAGTGCGTACTTAAGCGGTAGTCTACTGTAGTTTCAGTCATGCTTTTACTTAATAAAAATATAAAATATAAGAATGTAAAATCCTATTGTAAAAATAGTTAGTGAATAAGTGCGAATAAAAACTCTAGCTATTTTACAGTGACTCAGGCTACTTTTTTTCTCGTAGAGTTGCAACACTAAACAAATATTTTTAAAACTAAATTTATCTTTCGATAGGTTATTTTAATCATTATTTTTTTAAAATAATTTATCCAAATACTTCTTAGTTTTCAAAAGTTTTAAATAAATACTATTATTAATATTTTTCAAAATCATAATATTTTGATGATTTATGGGTTTTTATTTTGCATTAAGTATCATAGTAATTGCGATTATGCATAAACTTGATATTTTAGAAGAGATAGTAAAAATAAATATTGAACCTTTTTTATTTTTGTAACTTTTCAACTCAAAAAATATTTAAATTTGGATACATAATAGCATCCGAATTGTTTGAAATACCTTTATTCAATAATAATGAAGGATAAACCATAATAAGATGTTTTCGTTTACATATTAATGATATTAAATGTTTTTGTAACACTCACTCCAGGGCGCCAAGATAGGCAAGCTGACGCTGAAGACGACGGACATGGAGACGATATACGACCTGGGCAACAAGATGATCGAGCAGGTGAACAAGCAGAAGATACAGGCGGGCGACGTCATCACCATCGACAAGGCCACCGGGAAGATCTCAAAGCTCGGCAGGAGCTTCACCAGGGCCAGGGACTACGACGCCACCGACTCACAAATTAGGTTGATTTACATAGTTAATAATAACAACAAACTTTTTTTTTTGTATAATAATTAGGTAACAAGTTTTTGAGTTTTTAGATTGAAAAAACATACACTTTACTTTTATAAATCTAAGTTGAATATTTTTTTTATTGTTTATACTCATGAAAACTGAATAAGAACAACAAATTTTTCTCTTTTACAATAGATTTTGTAAATACTCATTTATTTTAACATTATTTAAACTAAAATTCTAAAGGTTGTTTTTTGAAATTTGCCATTCATGTAAATTTACTTTTGTTGAATTATATTATGAGCTAAATATTTTAAATATAATTTTAGTAATTGTTAGTATTCTTAACTATTAAAAGATAACATAAAATTTTGCATTAAAACAAATTTATGAATATTGAAATATATTAATTTAAAAATTTTGAAATTATTTAAGGCCATAGGGGGGGGGGTCCGACTTTTTTTTTACAAAAAATAACTTTGGATTTTATATGAAAGCTTTAAATACAAACTACAAGCCTGTTTTTATAGAATTCAAAAATATAATTTAACTTTTGAGATATTTTATTTTTTGTAAAAAGTTTCTGATACAAACGTATGGACCGCAAATTTTCCGGGGTCAATTTTCTCGGAAATTTAAATATTCACTAAAAACCTATCTCCTTCTTTATTTTTTGACCTAGAGACTTCAAATTTTCAGGAAATGTTCCTTTTAATATTTTGAAGAATCTGAATGTTGGAATTTTTGAAATTTTGAAAAATAAAAATTTTATCCACAAAAAACTAAAAAAAGGGTAGTTTTTTGACAATAATTTTTTTTTTACTCAAAATTAAAAAAATTCCTACAATAGATCTCTTTAAAGTTTAATGATACACATTCTGTAAAAATTTGAGAAAGATTACTCAAAAAATGAAGGAGGAGATAGATTTTTAGTGAAATAGTCTTTTTTCGCATTTTTAGTTTTCGCCTTCCATAAGGAACCTATTGAACGCCCTTTCTTTGATCGCTTATATCTCAAAAGTTACTTTGAATTTTATTAAGCGGTTAAAAGTATCTGATAGCTCAGATTAAATTCTACAAAATAAGATCAAGTTGTAAAAAACAAAGTGGACCCTCCCCTATGGCCTTAAAACAATAATTCAAAATACTCTTTTTAATAAAACACCATCGAAAACAACTGTATTTGTTTGATACTGAAGTCTCAAAGAATGAAATAATATTGTTTATAAACAAATGACAAATTTTGGATTTATTACAAAAAAAAAAACTGAACAACAATTATTGCTGCAGGTTCGTCCAGTGCCCGGAAGGCGAATTGCAGAAACGAAAGGAGGTCGTTCACACCGTATCAATACACGAAATAGACGTCATCAACAGCAGAACGCAGGGCTTCCTCGCTCTTTTCTCAGGTATGAGATTTCAAAATGAAATTAATGTAATAGTAAATTTCCATCATGAAGATTCACTAGGAATGGTATAAACTTTAGTTTGTTTATATTCACCAAACGGTTGTTTATGACTGTAGGGTTTCCCCGCTCTATTCTCAGATATTATTATCTAATAAGAATTACACATGACATTTTATTGTAAATAACATGAATTTATAGTTTATTTAAATTGTAATAGGTGACACTGGTGAGATCAAAAACGAAGTGAGGGATCAAATCAACACTAGAATTTCTGAGTGGAGGGAAGAGGGAAAAGCTGAATTCATTCCAGGTTTGCAAATTGATAAATATTATTACTTTGTATGGCAATTTGTTTTTTGATTTAATACAATGATTAAAATTTAATTCATTTACTAAGTTTTCTTTTTAAAATCAAATCAAAACATGTTCAGTGGAATATAATAATAACAATTTTCAAAGTATCGATTTTGTTAGAACTCCCAACTTCATATATATTATAATTCTTGAAATTTTTAGACTGTAGGACTACGTTTTCAAACAAAAACAGAAAAAAATTAAAGTTTTAATAAATTAGATACTTTAAAAGTTATTGACAATTACTAACTAAAGTTTTAATAAATTTAAGTTCTTTTAAAAAGTTCTTAAAATTAATTTATGCTTGTAGCTACTACAGTAATTTTTTATAAAGTTTTGGTCGGGGTTTTTTAATAAAATAAGGAAGTTTGTACTCTACAGTTTCTTAATGTTTTTGTTAGGAATTTATAATTGTACATGAATTTATAATATAAATTTTTTGATATATTGAATAATAGTAATTACATACAATTAATTAATTATAAAATTAACTTAATAGTTTAAAGACAAAGGTAACTATTCAGAAAATTTGAACTTTTCTTAATTTCACAAATATAATCTATATAAATAGGGGTGTTGTTCATTGACGAGGTACACATGCTGGATATCGAATGTTTCTCTTTCATCAACAGCAGATTGGAAGACGACATGGCCCCCGTAGTTGTCATGGCTACCAACAGGGGTGTGACTACGTAAGTTTGAAAAAGTATTTTTGGTCACCAAAAATAATAATATAGTAGAAAAGTTTTTTAGCAAAATAAGTTGTGCCAGTGAGGTATTGAAAGAAAAATCTGTTTAAATATATAAAACTGTATACAGGGTTGCCAAAAAAACTGGAGTCCAGGATAAACCTGGAACTTGACAGTTAAGGCTAAAAAACCTAGAACTTGGGAAATTTTGAAAAAATAACTTGGAACCAAAAACAACTTTAAAGTGTTAAATAGTTAAATTTCAATTTCACTCAAAAAGTTTATCATATAGATAATTTTGTTTTTGTCATCAGCAACATTTTTTTATTAAAGAACACATAATACTATTTAACACAGTTTCTAATATTTATTTTGAAACTTATAATAGACCCATAAACGTGTACGTTTAAAAACATCGTCCAAAAACATTTGGCAACCCTGTACATATGGTATACATATATTTATTTCATATTAATATTTTTAATCTTTACTTTTTGACTTAACTTTTTCAGGCAGACTAAAATAAATAATTTAGAACATTAAAGATGAAATAAATAGATATAATAATAATTCTAAACAGGTATTCGATTAAATCGATACTTTATTAGTTAAGCGGATATCTGTTTTATGATCATTGAGAAAATTGAAACAAAAGTCTCATGACGTTCAAAATGTTTAAAATCCTGAAAAGCTTTACAAGAACTGCTTATCAATGATCAATTTTTTTGGATGACACTAATCTATATTTAAATTATATTCTGGTAACCATATAAAAGTTTAATATCCGACTATTATTTAGCATAAGAGGAACATAATAATATTTTGATAACCATATAAGTGTTTAATATCCATTATTTAGTATAAGAGGAACGACCCACAAATTCGCTCACGGTATGAAAACCTTAATTTAAACTCTTTAATCATGATCAATTTTTTTTGGATGACACTAATCTGTATTTATAAGAGTTATTTTGATAACTATTTGCCGTATAAATACATTCAACTATTATTTAGCATAAGAGGAACGACCCACAAATTCGCTCACGGTATGCCGATGGACCTGCTCGACAGAATGCTCATCGTCATGACTCAACCTTACACCTCTGACGAGTACAAGCAGGTTTGTAATGTTATATGTATTTATTATGACTCCTCAAGAATATATATGAAAACCTTACACTTCCACTACTTGCAGAATTCCAGTTTCGTGCCGTCCCCAAAACTTGAGTTCTGCAAGTTTTTACATCTGTAATAAATATTTTTATAAAATAGCCCTTAAGGTGGGCTCTGGGTTGAAAAATTTTATTGATTTAATTTTGAGTAAAATCAATATATCAATGTAGATCTTGAGGATAAGGATAGAAGAGGAGGATGTTGAGATGGAGGACAAGGCGTTGGAGGTGTTGACGCAAATTTGCCAGGAAACCAGCTTGAGGTACGCGATACAACTCATCACCGCATCACACCTTAACTGCAAGAAACGAAAAGTATGTATTGAATTTAGATTTGATTTATACTTATACTGATGTATTTTTTATACTTTAAGTTTGATCAAATCATAATGAATTCAAATCAACTGCAAAAAACGAAAAGTATATTAAAATTTAGTTAATTGCAACATTTCTTTTTACGAAAAATAACATTGGCTCCTACATCAAAGCTTTAAGCCAGTTTTTATTGAAATTAAAAAAAAAAACATTTTAGAGGTTGCCACTTGGTCAGGAAAAGTCAGGAAATTTGATTAAAAAAAAAAGTCAGATTTTTTCAGTTTAAATTTACAAAATTCTTTGTTTTCCAAAGCCTTCAAATGGTAAAAATTAATTAAAAGTCCTTTAAAGTCAGAAAAAAATTCCAAAATTTTCCTAGAAATTTATAAAAATATTTAATTTTATTTCCAATGCTTTCACCTAGTATAAATTAGTAAATATCTTTTATAAAACTGCAAAAATTTTCTATAACATATTGAACAAGTATACTACTTGAACAAGTAGATTTTGTAAGCTTTTTAGTATTGATGATCTGTAGCAAGGACACTTCTATAGTGAAACTGTAATATATACACAAAAGTTTATCTAGCGTAATTTTAGAATCAAAATGTTTCTGTTTAAATAATTGAGTTCTTTATAACTAAGCAGCTAGTTTAGTATTTTATGTAACAAGTAGTTAATGTGTATACTTTACATCTTTATAATTTTTTCAAAGCTGTTTAAATTTATAAATTAAGTTATAAGAGAGGTATATGCTATATGATAAAATTAAGTTTACTTATTATTTGTATTTTTTGTAGAGTAACTAAGTTTTAAAAATAAATAAGAGTATATTATTTGTTACAAATTTTTACTAAATGATAAGAGGAAATATTTTATACAACAGATATATAGCTTACCTTTTCATGTATTTTTTTTATAGTTACTTAAGTATATTCTTTTTTAATTGATTTTTAATTTAAGGATTTTTATTAAATAGTTTGGGTAGTACTTTATTAAACTAAGTCAACAATTTATATAAGTAAAACTGATTTAGAAAAGTCAGGAAAAAGTCTGGAAAAGTCAGGAAATTTTTCTCAGCTTGATCAGTGGCAACCATGGATATTGTAATTTTTGTAAAAAGTTTTCAATACAAACTTATGGACCGCAAATTTTTCGGGCTCAATTTTCTTGGATATTTAAAAACCACTAAATTAAAATGTCTATTTTAATTTTTTGAGCTAGAGACCTTAAACTTTCAAGAAAGGTTCCTTTTGCAGTTTAAGAGACTTAGAATGTTAAAATTTTGAAAATATAAAAAAGAAAAAAAATAAGATAAAAAATAGATAATTTTTTTAAATGTTTTTTTTTAGTTAAAAAAATCCTGCATTCAATCTTTTTATAAATTAATAGACTTTCTGTGAAAATTTAAAGAAAATTGGTAAAAAAATTAACAAGAAGATAGATTTCGTGAAATATTTTTTTTCGTGGTTTTGGTTTGCGCTTTCCATTAGGAACCTATTGAGTTTACCAACTTTGATCGCTTATTTCTCAAAAGTAACTTTGAATTTTTTAAAACGGTAAAAAATGTCTGCTAGCTCATATAAAACTCTATAAAGTAAGATAAACTTTTAAAAATCAAGGTGAACCACCCTATGCCCTTAACTGTTTAATTAATTTATCTTTAAACTTCTAGTTTGATAATAATGTTAATATGAATTTTAGAACTTAAACAAGATATTCCCAAGATTAACTAGTGGTACACAGGCCACCGAATTTATATCACTATACTAAATAAGTAATAATTGTTAAAGATGAGGATTAAGACAGTAATCAAGTAATGCTAGTTTCTCGTGTTAAACTAAAGATAGTTATTAAGTATTAAATAAATATTTTATGCAGGCGACGGAAGTTAGCACGGAGGACGTGAAAGTTTGTTACAAGATGTTTCTGGACGAGAAGCGTTCAACCGACTACTTGAACGAGTACGAGGGATACATCCTCGGTGTACAGGACGACGAAGGTGCGGGCGACATGGAGTCTTAAAAGTTGCAGGAATTTTATAGATGTTTTTTTGATTTGTTTTCACTTTGACAGCTTCAATGTCTTCATGGTTATAAGTGATATTTAGACTCAAACATCAAAACTAGTTGTTTATAATTATCCCTCTTAATGAAAGTCACACATGTTTTTATTTTGATTACATTCTTAGTTTTTCAATTTTTTGTTTTACTGTCGTTAGAAAATTTTAGTAGTTTTAGAAATAAAATTTATAAAACATTCTTGTGAATTTTTAAAATAAATACCTTGCATAATTTTACTTTGCGAAATGGATTCTAAAAAGATATATAATATGAGTTGATATATAGAAGTTTTTATAAAATAATTCATGTTACACATATAGAGAGAAAGTTTGTCATTGATATTTTAGACTTTTCGGTGAGTTTTTTTAGGCTAGGATTGTCAAATTTTTAAAGTATTTTCCTTTTACTCTTATAAAATATCATATTGTAGTATTTTTGATTAAAAAATGGTATGACTAAAAATAATAAGAAGTAAAAAAAGTCATTATAATTTTATTTTACTGCAAGTAAAAAATCCTAAAACACAAAAATTTATTATGATTAAATTGAAAAAGTATAAACAAGAAAGCGTAAAAAGTGCAAGAGAATATTTTCAATAAAGTAGTATTTTTTCACCGCTTTAGCTTTATTAATGGTATATCTAGTTTATGATAAGGATAAATATTTTGAGAAATCCACCATTTTTACACACCGGTGCATCAAAAGTTGAAGTTTCTTTTATGCTCCAAAAAGTACTTTACTGCAAACAAAATATTTATAACAATAAATATTTCTAACTCCAGCTGCAGTGATTGTAGCCTTGATACCCATTTGAACACTGACAAAATTTTTTGAATATTTAAAAATAAATATTCATTGAAGTATATTAGCATTCACTAAGAATAATTTAAAACAAAGATCTATTTTTATTTGATAGTTTTTATGAACTAAAAAGTTTCGGTCAATTAGAATTTTATAGCTGCCTAAAAGTTACAGTCTGATTAAAAAAACTCTACAAATTGTAATATAAAATATAGGATCTAAAAAATTCTGTAATATTCTGTTGAAAATATTCATATAAGTTTTATCCTGAATTAAATTACTAGCCAAAATCTTTCTTTATCTTTAAATTTTCGTAGACGAGTCAAAATATTTTTAAATAATCATCTCTGAAGATTTATAGCAACACATTTAAGTTAATAACGGAAAATAATTGTTTTAGATAATATATTTTTTGTATCGAACCAACATTTCATTGTTTTAAATGCTTTTATTTTTTGATACTTGAGGTTTTTCCAGGAATTTTAATGATTTATGTTCAAATTCTACGTTTTATTACATAATTTACAAGGTATCTCACATTATAGCTTCTTCCAGATTTCTTTTTGCCCAAGTTGTAAGATTTTTGGCAACCCTGTAAATCTAACCAACATCTAACTTATTTTAAAGTTTCGTGAATTGAAATTTTAGTTTTGTAAGGTTTTTATTTATATTTTATAGAGGATGCTAACCTTGAAAGCATAAAAAGGTCTAAGTTATCAAAACGAGTTGTTCTTACACAAACTATTACTTAAAAATACCTGGAGTTAAAAAATTATCCCAAAAAAACTTTGAAAACCTTAATACTTGATAATATTTTCGTGTAAAATAATAAAATTTATAAAATAGAAAATATATTTTATCTAACTAGCATATATATATATATAAGAGTTTTATTGTTACAAAACTTATTCAAAGTAGCATTACAGCATCTATTTAGTCATTTTTTACTGTTTAAATTTTAGGAAAATAAAACTTTTTTTAAGAACCTGGAAGAAATATTTATAAAAACCAGTGGCTTTATAAAAATCTGAACTAAATTGAGATTACGAATAAAATAGAGATAAGAAAAATAAAAAATAGTTTAATTTGTCTAGCAGAAGCTTTACTAAAATATTAGTGGAGATGAAAAAAATTGAGAAAACCATAAAATACCTGAATAAAATGATATAGACGACTTGAAATTAATTGAAGCATTTATCATATAATAAGTTTAATGTTATTGTTTTTCAATTAGCAAGCATATCTTAAAAAGAGTTATTAGTGGATGGTTTATATCCAAACGAAAAAACACTTATTAAATTATAATTTATTTTAACAATACTAATGGTTTAACTTTTTTTTTTTGAAATCTAACAGTAATACTTGTACACGTACTTATTTGTAACCATTATTTCATATTCACAAAACTTTTAAACATATTTAAATGTTTAATTATTGAAAGCAATAGTATTGTTAAATTATTATATTTAGCTTAAACAATTGATTTTATGTAAAACTAAAACACAACAAAAATCAAAAATTGTTTATATGTCAACATAATTGATAGAAAATGTAAAACTTTATAATTATCAGTACAATAACCAAAATTTATATATTAGTAACAACTGCTGTAGCAGAAATCAAAACTGTTTAATTTAATTAATACAATTACTAATTTGTTTCAAGCAATAGTTTTTTATTTATGTAGAAGTATACTAACATTCAACTTCTTTATTAAATTCTGTGAAAGTTTTCTTATAAATAAAAAACAATATAACTTATTCTAACATGCATTCTTTAATACTCTATTAATAAAGCTAACTTGCTTTAAATAACATCCATTAAAAGTTAATCAAACTTGAATAAATAAATTAGAAATAATTATTTTCTATTTTGAAACTGAAGGACTTGTTTAAATCTTTCAAACTTATTTATAAAAAAAAACCATCCTTTAAATTTAGAAATTTATTTTACCTTTTAACAAGAAACATATACATTATTTAATTAAAATCGTATATATGTTTTCTTTAATACAATGTGCCTTTATTCTCAAAAGTTTTATTAAAACAATAGCTTATATTTTAAAATTAAATAAAGAGAGAAACTAATGAGTTAGTTTATCATCTTCATTATATAATCTTAAAAAATTGTCTCACATTGCGAGGCAGGATGGTTCGAGGCGTTAATACGCCGACTGCTGAGCGCGGTGTATATATAGGTTGAGGGTTCGAATCCAATAAGTACTGAGTTTCCCAGATAAGCCGGCGCTGGCGAACATGGTACAAGGTGGTTTGCTAGCAGGTGTATGAGAAATTAATAACGCTGAACCCGAATTGGTATCTAGAAGTTGAGATTCAATGCATGGGATTTCTACTGAGGGTCTAATTTCAGGAGAGTCGGCCGTTTGCAGCTTGTGACTGTTTCACCTCTAACATAACTGGCTCTTTCTCACAACGCTTGAAGCAGAGAATTTGATCACCACGACTCGTATGCCGTCTTTTTTTTTATAATAAAAACTTCAAGTTAAAAAAAAATATGATTTAAACTCACTCTACTTAATATTGAAGGCGTATTTCAAATTTTAGTTTTATTTCATGTGAATTATGAACATGTTAAATAAGTAGTCGTTCAACAGTTTCTACTAGATGAATAAAAAGTATAAATATTTCACATTCTTCACATTATTTAATACCTAAAAACAGCATATATAAATGCTGTAAAACTACAAGCTTAGATATTGCTTTACAAGTGGTAGACCGGAATAAATATAAATGATATTTGCGGGCTGCTGTAAATTTAAAACATTTTTAAAATATAAATAATTTAAAACAAAAACAAATTGAATTAACAGTGTTGTTAAGTTTTTTGAATTTTTTTTTCATGTTTTTTTAATTTTTTCCAGATTTTTTGACGTATAAATTTTAGTTTTTTTTTGACGTATAAAACTAGACTTGAGGTCTCAAGTGGTATAGAAGTATTGAAAAGATTCTGTGATGCTACTTTATATGTGTTCTATCATAAACAAAAGTTTAATTACTACAACAAATATTGTAGAAGATAGTTATTTCAGTTCTAGTCTAAGTTTTGTAACTATACTTACAAAAACTATTTAAACTTGAAAGTTGTTTTAAGGTTCTTTAAAGAATTTTGTTTAAAATTACAGGTTTTTTTCAAGATTTGTCAAATTCCAGATTTTTCCAGTTTTTTGCCTAAATTATTAATTTCTAGGTGTTTTTTTGTCGTTTAATGAAACAAATGTCTTAGCACATTTATTTTAAATTAATGTATAAATGTCTTAGCAACTTAAAAACTTAAAGATACTTATTTTTTGATAGTTAACTAATAACCGGAACTTTAATAGTTTATAGTTGGACACAAACTTACTATAAGTTGTTTTAACTTAGTCATCAAACAAGAAAAAGTAAAGAAGATTAAAACTGTCAGATAAATTTCAACCAATTAAAAAAAGTTTACAAAAAATAACATATTTTGTTAGTTAAAAAAGTAAGACTACACAGTTTCTGTCTTTAACATTTAAAAGATTTTTATCAAGTGTTAAAATACCAGTAAAAACATTTTTTTATTTTTAAATATTTTTAAAATGATTTAAAGACTTTTTAATAAACAATCTGAAACTAGAAGCTATACATACTATTAGAACACCATACTTTAGTTAGTAATAAAAGAAAACTAGTAAAAACTGTCTTAAAGTAGAAAAAATACTAAAGAATTACTTTAACTGTGTTTTATAATAAACAAAATTTGAAAAAAAAAATTATTGTAAAAAATATTTTTTGTATCTTACCAAAGTTTCATTGTGTAAAAATTGTTTAAAATTTACAAGGTTTTTCCAGGCATTTTAGTAACTTATGTTCAAAATTCTACGTTTTGTTACATTTTTTGCAAAATAACTCAAGTTATAGGTTGTTCCAGATTTCTTTTTGCTCAAACTGTAAATTCAAAGTTTTTTAAAGTTTTTTAGCAACCCTGTAAAACTTTCTAATTCATTTTTTCAAGTTTCTTATTCTAAAGAGAATGCTAACCTTAAAAACGAAAATAAAAAGGTCTTGGTTATAAAAAATTAGCTGTTAATAGTCGAAGTTATACCTAGAAATACTTAAAAAAAAAATTAGAATGCCTAGAATTTCGAGCAATATCTTCATGTAAAATAATGAAAAATAGAAAAAATTAAGGAATTATTTATAAACAACAAATACAATTTTAAGAATTTTTTTGTTCCAAAACTTATTAAAAGTAGTATTACAGCACCTTTTTAGTAAAATTATACTACTTAAAACATTGTTTTACCTTAATTTTTTTTATCCTAATCAGAAAATGGAAACTGTATCTTTAAAATCCTGCAAGAGGTTTATAAAAAACTAGTAGTTCTGCAAATAAGTTTAAAGTTTATGACGAAAATTTAGCATAAATTTAAGGTTGTAAAAATGCAAGTTTAGATATTGTTTTATAAGTTATGTACCAGATTAAATAGAAAATGTGTTTTTCGTGGTGCTGTAAGTTTGATAACCTTTATAGAATATAAATAACTAGTTTGAAAACAAAATTATAATTAACAGAGTTTCTAAATTAAAAAAAAAATTCTTTATGTTTATTTTTAATTTCTCCAAGAATTTTGGACGTACAATTTTTTTAGTCTATTTTTAGTAAAACTCTAGATTTATGGTTTTAATTCTTAAGTATTGAAAAGATTCTGTGATGCTATTTTATATGTGTCCAATAATCCAATAACAACAAATGTCTAAATACTACAAAAAATATTTTATAAGATAGATTTTTGGATCTAGTCTAAGTTTTGTAATTATACATAAAAAGTTGTATAAAACTCAAGGTTTCAAGGTATTTAAAATTTTCAAAAACTTAACAAGTATAACTTTTTTTTTCCTTGAATTGTCAAATTATAGGTGTTTTAACCCTGAAAAATTTAGATGATAAAACAATTATATGTAATAGCTCGTAAGAAATGTTATAAGCATGTGGTGTACGACTCGATAACCGAAAGGTTCCTTCGTACACCATGTCTTTAGACCAATCTTTTTAAACACTTTTTTATCGTTCAATAAACATTACTTATAATATAAAAGATTAATACTTACATTAAAATTGATTAATAAGCTCGGTCTCAAATTAAACATCAGTTAGTCCAATCAATAAGTAAAATATTTTAGGAAAAAAATAACTACAACAAGTATATAAAAAACCAAATAAAGTTTAAAAGAAAATAAGTATAGTTTTAAAAATTACTTCTTTAACCTATATATAATTTTAAATTGTTGTTTAATAAACAATCGGTTAATAATAAATAATCGGTTTCATTTATCAATATTTATAACATTTAAAAAAATAATTTATTGCACCCTCTTGTAGTTGTTAAAAATTTACAACAACAAATGTGTATTATAAAAACAAACTTATAATATAGCATTAAACAAAATACTCATATTAAAACTGTTTTAAATTCTTTTTAAAAGTTTATTCACAACAATTAATTTTAAGCACAAAAACTCTTTATAACTTAAAAAAAATCTTGTTCTTTACTTTGTTAAAAATAATGATTTTTTTTTATATCTTACTACCAGCTGTTTTTATCTTTTATACTTTTTAATGCTCTTCATAAATAGTTAGTTAGTAATTTTGACCGTGATGTCAAACATCTCAAATAGCAACCACTATTGTTGTCAATATTTATTAGTTTGTTTATTGTACTGCAGATGCACGTGATATTAAAGTTGTTAAATTTATACATTACCGCAAAATTTGAACACGGAATTACATCTAGGAAAAGTTTTCAACTTTAGTTTTGCTAAGTTTATTGAAAAGGTGTTAAGAAGAACTGGAAGTTTTTACTTTTATGGGTCAGAAAGCCAACAATTCGTTATCTTAAAAAGCACCAACTAGAATGCATAAAACTTCTTCGACTTTTTACAGTTTTTTGCTGTTTGTTAACCACTGCTGACATTTTCTTTTTGCAACTGTTTCACATTTTGTACATTTTAAGTCCACTTAATGTTTTAGAACTTATATAGGTACCAATGTCAAACAACTTATAATCAAATTAAATATCATTCACTTTCATGATTTGATCCAAATCAGTGTACTTTCCTGCAAAGCAATGGCAAGCTTTATCAAAATGCAAAGTTTCGTTCAAAAGCGGCTTGGAAATTGCTTTATTGACTTCTAAAATAGATTTAGTATTTTATTAATGAACTGCTGTTTTTTTTTGCAGGAGCTTGGAAATCGGTTTAGGAGCGTAACTTAATTCTATTATTAATTATATTTAAAGTATTGAATTTAGTACTTATTTGAAGAGTTACTACAAAAGTGGAGCATAGTTCGTGATGATTCCCACTTCGAATTGAGTATTAATTAAATATAACCACTTTCTAGAGTTTTTTATAACTTTTTAGTGCTTTACTGTCGGTGCTGTAATATTAAGCCAGTATCAATTTTGTTCATATTTTATTTTGTAATGTATAAAAAACTTCTTTAAAAAAAGCTGAAGTTTCTGCTTTGTTTCATTTAAAACGTGTTTTCTATTTTTATAGAAATCGAGTTTACTTATTTAGCTTTATAAATCAATTTAAAACTTCTTCAGACTTTGCAAAATTATTTGGTTTTCAAAATTTAGACTTTTACGTTCGTTCCTGACTTAGTGACACGAGCTTATATAATTATTCACATTTCTTGATACCAGACTTGAAACCCCTTTCTGGGTCACTACCCGGGATTTTACCCTTCAGAAAAAAACTCTCAAAATCAATGACCAAAAAGATAACAACCCATTTAGTGCATACGTTTTAATTTTTTTGCACTTTATTTACCTTCATCTAAGAAGCACAAACATTTTTAGTACGGGTAGACCAAGTGTTTTCGGCAAAGTTTATCCAGGTTTTGAAAGTTTGTTCAAGGTTTTTTAGAGTTTCTTCCAAGTTTTTGAAAGTAATTTTTTCAACCATTTTTAGTATGAAATTAAACTTAAGTTGAAAAAGGTGTCTTTCGAAGGATTTAAACTATTTAAACCATACAGTATTACTAATACTAATTCGATTGCAACCTGGCTATTATTTAGAAATAATTTATTCATCGTTCTTCTCATATGATTTTTAAAAAGCTTTGTGCTGATATATAACATAATTTGCTATATAATCTAGTTAAAATTTGTTGAATTTTCTAATTTGTTAGATTTTTTTAACTATTTATCAACCTATTTTATAAAATGATGTTTAAAAATTTGCATTAACTAATTTAAAGTTCAAGAAAATTAAAATGAGAGCTTACTGCAAGAAACGAAAAGTTTATGTTTAGTACAATTCTGTTTTTTAAACAATGCTTAAAAACAAGTTAGAGCTTATATTTATTTACTTAGTTAACTAATTGTTTGTAGTTTAATTTAGTTACTTTCTATATAACTAAATCTATGAATTGTTTATACCGAATTAATTTTATGATTTCAAAAATATTAAGGTTTAGTTAAAACATAGTTTATATTAGTTGCCTTTTTATGCAATTTAACTTATAACAGATTTAAATATTTTGAACTTAAAACAATTTACAGTATTATCATTTTGTTATTACACGAATGCTTTAAAATGGTAAATAAACTACTAATGCTAAAACATTATAATTGAGTATTTCTAGTTAAAAAAATTCAAAAAAAAGTTCTTCTATAGAGATGTAATTGACTTTAAATGCTTGACATCTTGTATAATGTATTTATATATAATAAAATAACTGTAGGTTTTTGAAAGTAAGTGTAGTTACTAAAAAAACTCTCTTTTTAACAAACAGGTTTTATTATATTTTTTCTATTTAATTAAAGAGTAACTTACTTTTAGCTTAAAGTAACTAATTCTGTAAAAGTTAATACTTTTTATAACTAAAAAAATATAAACCTTATAAACAATAAACATGTTTGAAGTCTTGTATAAGTTCTGTAGATTTGAAAAATTTAGACTGTATTTTATAAATCAATTAATACTTTAGTGAAGTATTATAAAATTAAAAATTGTTTTTTTAAGTTGCGCATGTTATAAAAATGTATGAGTACTTTAGTATAAAGTAGTGTAAACAAAATATACAAGTATAACTATTTGTCCTTGTTTGTCTTTAATAGAACGTATGTTAATTAAATTACCGTTTCACTAAACTTTAGGATTTAAATAACCTTGTTTTGAGATTTATTTTCAAACTATAACGAACTAAGATATACTTTTCTAAAAATTTAATTTACAAAATAATTCGTTACAAAGAACAAATATTCAATCAATCAATTTTTTTAGTTATTAGGTTTTTAGATTTAAAGCTCAGTCTCTTTAAAAGAAAATATGAGAAATTTAAAAATTAATAAAAAATATTACTTCCTGCCGTTGATCAATGGAACAAAAGAAGTTTTGATTCTTTACAATACGTCTAAAACAGAATGGATGGTAAAAAAAATATCGTTAAGTACTATTTCTATACTTCTAAATATACTAGTTGCTTTTAAAGTGTTCAAAAGTTTATTGGAAAATTTTAATAAGCAGAACGTTACAATGTTTTTTATATTAAAAAAGCTTAGACAATATTTTTACCTGAGTGATCAAAAATAGCAAAGAATTAAAAACTGAAACTATTACAACTTCAGTTTGGACTTTAATAACATTGAGAAATTCTATTATACATTTCTTTTTAGCAAAATAGTAATGCTTAAAAGATTTTCATTTAGAAAACTTAAAATAGAAAAAAAAGCATGTATTTCAAAATTTTAAAGCTTAACTTGTAAAAAAAAACTGATACAAATAATCGTCATGTATTTTGATACTTCGTCTTTTAATTATGAAAAAATGTGACCTTTTTACAAATATTTTGGTTTTTCAAACAACATCTTGTCGTATAAGATTCTTTTAAAAATTTTTATGCTGTATGAAGATAAGATAGTCGCTGCATGCTTTTGTAAATACATACACTTTCTTACATATATACCGTCGTGCGATTGCTTGAATAAAGCATAATTTTAACAACTGATTTTTGAAAATTTACTATGCTAGATAATAAACAGTTTATACAACACTCTAAACGGCCGACTAATAAAATCCCAAAAAGAAATTTGAATACTGCACTAAACTTAAAAAATTCTTTATAAATTTGCTTTAATAACTTTAATATGAATACCAAAGAATAGTTTGAAAACTTGAAATAAAATTCGGACGCCCATTTTATTATAATACAACAATCGTCTATAAAAGAATTTAAACATGGAAACAAAAAATTAAAAGCTTATTTATTTTTCATTAGCAATATTTCTGGTATGTATAGCAATTCTAAAATATTTTCTGAATAGTACAATAAGCACTAGACTACAACAACAATTTCCAAAACTAACTTATTCGTTTTTATTTATTTATTATATTAGTTTATTGCAATCCAAAATTTTGGTCATAAATATATTCATCAAGTAGAATTACTTCAGATATACAAAAACCTACTTACCTACGTCATTTAGAAATTCTGCTACCAACATAACTTTAAAAAATATTAGGATAAAACGAGTAACTCATATCAAAAAAGTCGTAATCGTAGTTTTTTAAGATTAGATTGTTATGTGAAGTTTGTTATACTTCCATTAATACAAGTTACATAAGAAAGAAATCATGTTACTATAAAATGAAGTTTTTTGTAACTTTTGATGTAAGTAAAAGTGATGAGTACTGAGAATAATATAAATAAAGTTTCAGCAAATTAGTAGTAAAAGTAATTTTAAACTTACACTATAGAATAGTTTATTATTAGACTGGTTATAGCTTAAATTCAGCTAATTCGCACTAATTTGCAAGTAAATATTTTCATCCATTGTCAAACAACTTTATGCTAAATTTTTCGTAAAACAAAGTAGTTAAGTAAAGTGGTTATTAAAAATTAGCTCATTGTATATCTAATCCTTGTAACATTGTTAGGATAATGAAACAGACACTAAAATATAAAGATACATAACTAATTTTATTTATAAAGTATAGAAATCGCATCTAAACAAACCTAAGTTTTAAAAAGTTTTTCATAAGTAGTTAAGGAATTTAAAACCTTTTTTATTTATTTTTTCAATAACTTGATATTAAATAGTTTATTTATTTAAATCTACTGTGTAATTTGTTTTAAATAAATTTTATCTTTATCTAATACAACTAAGTTGTTTGTTTTAATTACTTTATCATAAATTTCAATACAGTCAAAGTATGAAAAGTATAAAAGCAGTACTACTTTTTTTGTACATTTTTTGTTGTTTTTCTACTAGTTTGGCAGGTAATGTTCAACGACTAGAATCAAAATACCTTAGTTTGGAATCAAGTCTGTTGAAGTCAAAACGAAATTTAGAACAAGTTTTTGTCTCATCAGGTTACATTTAGTTATATTTAAAAAATATACTTAAAAAAAAGGTGCTTAAACCTTGGTATCAGAAAAGTTTTAAATAAAACAACTATAGTGACTTAACTTTGAATAGATCTTCTATATATAAATGTAAAGCTATTTTTAAACAAAAATTTAATCAAATTAATGACAAGTAAACAAGTAAACTTGATAAAGATTTTTTTTTACAGATACAGCGACAAATCTAAATGAATGTACAGAAATTATAAAAACATATCCACATGCTTCTACTGGTACTTATAAAAGATTTAAAAACAAAATGGACAATGTAGGAGATAAATTCTTCTGTTTCATGAATACTTCAAAAAGTATAAGTAAATTGAAAAGTTTTAAAATGCTTTTTGTTTTGCGTTAAGAAAAACTTAAAACAATCTTTAGTGATGTTTAAAAAATTTAATATTGCTATAATATATACAAATTGATAACCTTTTCTAAATAACTATATTTTTTTGTTTGGAGCTTGTTTTTTATGTTTGGTAAATTAAAAGCAGGTTTTTTAGCAAACTAAAAATTAATAATTTATATTATAATTAATTTTAGCTGCTTATTTGCAAATAGCATACACATAACTTTGTTTTCTTTTAGGTAATGAAACCGTCTTCGATTGCAGCGGTCTTATACCTTACAAAAGAGAAATTGTCAATAAGTTTAAAGAGGCCGTATACACAATAAAATACGAAAATGGCGAGTTAACAGATGTTCAATGTGTGAAGAGTTTAGATTGGAATCAAAAAATTATTGCTTGGATAGTAAGTTTCAACTTTTAAATTTTTTTTATTTCTGTTCATAACGACTTTAATTTTTCAACTCAAAAATGGCGCAAAAACTTTACCTAAGCTATAGTTTGTTAAAAATAAATTGTTGTATATTAATTGATTTAGATAAATATCTAGTTAAGGATGTAAGTTTACTAAGCACTTGAAATTAAGTTATCTATAAATATATTTTTACTTAAAATATTTTCAACAAGTACAACTAAAAAAAACAATAAAAATGATCAGACAGTTATCAGATTATAAGAATGCAATAAAAATTATGTTTCAGGCCGTTCAAAACCGTAATGATAGTGATATTTCGTTCAACCGAACTTATGAGGAATATGTTAAAGGTTTCGGTGACATGAATGGAAACCACTGGATTGGTAGGAAACTGTAAAGTATAAGCTTTTTGTTTTACTAATTGAATATTATTTTACTTAGGACTGGAAAAACTTCACAGGCTTACATCTTACGGTATTTGGCTGATGATAATAGAAGCAAAAATTGAAGGAAACTTATACAAAGTGTCTTCTTATGAGTATGTCTAAAACTAAACAAATAAGCATTTTAAATTTTAACATTAAGTTTGTGAAAATTATGTTAGTAAAATACTTTGATAAATTTATTATAGCATTAAATAAAATAAGTTTTGAAGTCGAATCTAGCCCTTCAAGCTGAAATGACCGGCTTATAGTTTGTCTTTTGAGAGTAATATTATTTTATACTTGAAACTTAAATTGTACTTATGAACTGCAAAAAATTATAAAAAATCGTTTTGATTTTTTGAAAGTGTATTTCATTGTAATTATGTTCATTTATGTTTAAATACATTTAAAAATGTACGAAGGCAAATCGAAGACTTGCCCTGTAAAAACCGAGCTTGTTTTCTTTGGAAAAGCAAGTGACCTTTGGTACAAGATAAAACTAAGTTCTAATAATGTTTATAGAGCAAAGCTAAGTCAAAATTAGAGCTAAAATGTTGTTTTGCTCTATGTTTTATGTTAAAACACTTTTAGTTAAATTGTATAGAAACATTCAATATTTATATAGACTAAGAAATTTTTCATATGTTGTAAAAACTAGCTTATACCATATTCAAAGTTTAGTTATACAGTTTTACATTACTAATCATTGTTTTTTATCTCTGTAGCGATTTCAAAATAGGAGCAGGACCAGAGTACAGATTTTCTTATCCAGCTATACCAGAATACATTTTTTCAACATCTATTGGTGGTAAAGGTAATTTTGTTAATGAGAATTGTTTGAAATTATATATATTAACAATTATATAAAAATAACATGTAAAAATATGAAAATTACATTAAATTTGAAAATTTTATAGTTAACTTAAAAAAACCATTTTATTAAACTACAAAGAAGATAAATTAAACCGTGTTATGTAAACTTCTTTTTGTATTACAACAAGAACTGATACTTTTTTCTTACTCGGTGTTGTTTTGTTATTTTTGGTCTATATAAACTTTATTATACCACTGTTCTTAAAATATACACATTTGAAAAAAGTTTAACATGATCAGTTTTTAAATTAGACTACATATTAAACTTTAAGTAGCTACAAAGTTTTTCACAACCAAAACTTTATAGTTCAAAAAAATCAAATGAAAACTAATACAGATCTCTGTTTTAAATTATTCTTATTGTATATAAAATTACTCTATTAATAAATTTTATTTGTTGAACAATACCTACACTTCGTACTTTTTTAATGCAGACGATGTACTTCAATCACAAAAAGGGTCAACATTTAAAACTTTTGATCAAGAAAATGAACTGAAAACACCATTTTGCTCATATGAAAGTAGCGGAGCATGGTGGAAAGAAAAAAATACAGAAAACTGTAATAAACCAACAAACTTGAATGCTTTTAATTCTGATGAAATGTTGTTTCGTGGGAATAAAACTTCCTTGTCAAGAATAACAATTGTATTACATGATGAGATTGAATACAAAACCTTACGTTAGTATAATTTCAACAGTTTTCTAATCGCGTACAGCTGTATATTTAGCTGATGTGTTGTTTTTGAACGACAAATAAAAGCACTCAATATGTTTGGTCCTATGACCTGGTGTACAAAAAACCTTTCGGTTATCGAGTCGCACACCACTTGGATACATTTTTAAGTCTTGTCTAGGACAAGATACAAGTTTAAAAACTGTTTTTATTAAGTTTGTATAATAAGCTTGTAGTTTTTTAAACAAATTAAATGTTTTTGTTACTTAAACAACTAATGAGCTGTGACGCTCGTATACTTTAAAAAAAACATTACGACCCGTATTAAAAAAATATTTATAATATGATAGTACAAAGTAATAAAAAATGTATTTTAAGGTTTTAATGATGTAGCGAAATTTTTATTGACCTTCTAGTTGATATCTAAAATTACTAAAACAAGTCTGTAATCTAAAATAAGTAAAAATTTTAGCTGTTATTTATTGGGAGTCACTTAAAACGTGCAAACCCGACACATGTATCAACGGTGAATGCGTTTCAACATCAGGAAATAAAATTTTGCAAGAAAAATATCCAGCCGGAACTTATTGTAAATGCAAAGATGGCTATTGGGGCGACAACCACTGCAGTTTAAGTATGCTTTTTAATAAAATAATTTAAAATACTAAACAAAACTTTCTTGAATTTTTACAGATTATTGCCACAAGTTTGACCCTCCTGTTTGTAAAAATGGCGCTGCTTGTGGTTATTCTGACAAAAGTCCATTTTATACATGTTTTTGCATGCCTGGATTTTAAGGAAAACACTGTGAACAAAAAGGTTTAATTTATCGATAGTAATTTGTTAAATAACAATACAAAAAAGTAAGAATACGTCATAATGTTTTTGTTTTTTCGTATAACTTTTGCATCTCTGTTTACCAAAGTTCTTTTAATTTTAAATTTAGCTAGCTGATGATTAAAGCATTTAGCTTTATGAAACATATGTACTAGTGGTTTTATAATCGTTTTATATATATATTTATATAAACGTTTATTTCAAAATGTAAAACTTGAAGAACTCGAGTTTCGTGCTTATGCACTCATGAACTTCAAACAATTTTATTTTTAACTTGTTTTGAAGTTGATGAGTGCATAAGCACAAAACTCGAGTTCTTCAAGTTTTACATCTTAAAATAGACCTTTATATTAAAAAAGTCCTTAAGGTGGGCTCTGTGTGTTAAATTACTATTATTAAGTTAATCAACTTATTCATATATATGTATATATAGAACTAAAATACACAAAATAAACTTTTGCTTGGGACAGCTGTTTCTGCGTTTAGTACGTGTCTTCAGTAATACATAGATGTATATATATATACAAATTTGTTTTGCATTGAATAAAACTTGGCTGAAGACGCGTATTAAACGCAGAAACAGCTGTCCAAAGCAAAAGTTTATTTTGTGTATTTTAGTTCTATATATATACATATATATATATTTAAAGATGTAACGTTATAAGGCGTTAAATCCTGGAGATCCTGATAAGCTAAGCTTATCGGAATGTATACCACAGATGTTCTTGTGCTAAAACTTTATTTCAACTAACGGCGTTTCACTGCTCTCAAATAAATTTAAGAACAGATCTACGGAGTCTATAAAATGTTAACACACATTAGAAAAAAAGCAGAAGAAGCATGTATAATTATGTATAGTATTTATCTAGGTAGTAACTATAAATGGACTTTATGGTTTAAAAACAAAGTTTGGGATAAAAGCATAAAATTATAAAATTGTCTACAAAAAAAACAAATTTAATAAAAGTAAGCACTAACCTCAAAAAGCTCTAAGAATAGGCAAATTTTAAAAATGAAAATTAAATTGAGTTGTGCAGAAATGTTACGTCATAATAATTTTAACCAATTGTTCAGTAATTTATACAGCTTAAAAACATGAAGTATTAAACTTGCAAGTATATGTGAGTTTTGTGAAATAAATTAGTACATAAATAGACAGAGTTATTTAAAGTAGAATCGTCGGTTATGGGGACAGATATTCGATAAATCTTACCGCTTATTCAGAAGTAGGTCTTTATCTTCTGCTGCAATTACTGCTCTTTCTGTATTGCAAGTTGGGCAAATTTTTTTTCACAGGTACGGTAAAAGGCCAAACATGGAGTGGAGTATTGTTTCAAAGATCAAACATGCATCCAACGGAGTAAGTAGAATTTGCCCAACTTGCAATACAGAAAGAGCAGTAATTGCAGCAGAAGATAAAGACCTACTTATGAATAAGCGGCAAGATTTATCGAATATCTGTCCCCATAACCGACGATTCTACTTTAAATAACTCTGTCTATTTATGTACTAATTTATTTCACAAAACTCACATATACTTGCAAGTTTAATACTTCATGTTTTTAAGCTGTATAAATTATTGAACAATTTGTTAAAATTATTATGACGTAACATTTCTGCACAACTCAATTTAATTTTCCTTTTTAAAATTTGCCTATTCTTAGAGCTTTTTGAGGTTAGTGCTTACTTTTATTAAATTTGTTTTTTTTGTAGACAATTTTATAATTTTATGCTTTTATCCCAAACTTTTTTTTTAAACCATAAAGTCCATTCATAGTTACTACCTAGATAAATACTATACATAATTATACATGCTTCTTCTGCTTTTTTTCTAATGTGTGTTAACATTTTATAGACTCCGTAGATCTGTTCTTAAATTTATTTGAGAGCAGTGAAACGCCGTTAGTTGAAATAAAGTTTTAGCACAAGAACATCTGTGGTATATATATATTTATATGTATTACTTGTACAAGAAAACACAACTTATGTTAGATTTATTTACTATAGTTTCTACGTTTTAAGCGTTTCATCAGAACAATAATCATAAAACTTTTTTAAGAATAATAAAATACCCATTATGACGTGTAAAATAAGTTTAAATAGTTCTAGTTATCTAATTAAAAAAAACTTCTGTACAATTTAATTAATTTTTGTTTTGTGTTGTTTGTTCTTATTTTTAGTTTTCCATTTTTGCTATTTTTGTAGTCTTAAATTGTTTTTTTTCATTCAAAATACATATTTTGGGTTGCTGTCTTTCTTTTCTTTTGATTAGCGGTGAGTCTTTTATAATTTTTCTAATTTCGTATTTTCTAAAGCTACATAAATTACATGTTTTTTTTGTTTTTCGGTTTAATTTTAGTTCTGCAGAGCATTTTCTGTTTTAAACTATATTTTTTGTTTTCGTTTCTAAGTTCCCATTTGTAGTTTTATATTATGTCTTTTTAATTTATTATTAAAGCTTGCTTTATGATTACTGTATCTATTATTGAATGTTGTTCTTGTTAAACCAATGTAAAATTTTATTATGTTATTTGTCTTATTGTAACTCGGTAAATTTTGTTGTTTGCTAGGCAGTTACTGCCTAAAAGGCATCAAACATAAACATATGTATAGTTTTTCAAACAAAGTTTTTAGAAAAAGATGCTTGAATTAAAAAATACCTGTAAATTAAAATCAAAAAATTTAAATACTAAACCTACTCCTCTAATCATCTCTAAAAAACGGTAGTTTTACTTTAACTTTTATGTTTAACAAAAACTAATTATTTAATAACAAAGTGTACGTACACTCTAATTAGAAAGTTAGAATAAATTTAATTCTCAAAAATCAATATCAAGTTTAACTTATTTATGTTGTTGTTTTACTGAATAAGTTATGAAGGTTGTAATATTACGATATGATTTTAGATTTTTTTTTCTTTTTAACAGATACTTCAGAACATACCAGAACTCTTGTAACTAAAGTTGAATCGATGGATTCATTTCCACCAATCAGGTACCAGAACCCAAAAATTGACCAGTGCTTGCCGGAATTTTGCGTAAACGGCTACTGCAGAGATTTGGACGACACGGACCCTGATTGGATGTACCGTGTTTACCCAAGCGGAAAAACTTGCCAGTGTTCAAATGGGTATCAAGGCTACAATCACTGCAGCTGGAGTTAGATATTTATTATTACAAATACTAAGTTTGCACTAAAGTACTAAATGAAAAAATAATCAAGTACCTTCTCAATAAGTGTAAATGACTTATATTGCTCCAAATGTTTGAAAATGTTTTTGTATAACTCATACTATTTTATTATTTTCTTTTTCGACTAATATAAAACAAGATTGTTTTTCTTTTTTATAAAAGATTATATAAAAATATATCGAAGCAGATAAGTAACAGATTATCTTTAAAAAACATATAATAAGACATTTTACTAGTTGTTTTGTATTAAGAATTTTAAATTTAATCAATGCAAATAACAGTTTATGCTACAATGTTACACTTTTTAATTAGAAAAAACGTTTAAAACTGTAGTTAATTGTTTTTATAGTTCAAAATTCACGTGAAAATTGTTGAGTTTTTTTAAATATTTAAATCAGTTTACCTTATTAATGAACAAATCTTACATGAAATTTACGTAAATTTTTATGCAATGTTACAAACTTTAAGATCATTGCACTAGAATAAAAGGAATTAGAAGGAATACTCCACCGGTGTGTAAGAATGGTGGAGGGTGCATTTTTCAAAATATTTATCCTTATTACAAATGTAAATGTCAGCCTGGTTTCTCTGGATTCGATTGTGACATCAAAGGTACGTTTTCGAACAATAATAAATAAACAAATTTAATAAGTTACAATTCGGTTATCAAAAAAACCTTGTTTATCACTAAAATAAAAGTGTGAAATCTGGAGTTTTTTGTTAGCTTATATTATAAGCTTTTTTTTATTTATTTTTTATTTTTAAAGAAACTTTTTTTTAATTTTATTTTTTTTAATTTAATAACTTATTAAGCTTTTTTTTTTGATTTTAAAAAGAAATTTTTAAGTATTTTTATATAAATACTTAAAAATTAGAAGTTTTTTAAATCAAAGTACAAAACAAAATATTTTTAGTACGTAAAATAACTAAATTAAAACGCTTATTTTACAAATGTATAATTTAGTTCTGTTGCAAAAGTAAACTTAGAATTATGAAATGCTGATTGAAAACAAAATATTTAAAACAACATTTTTCAAGAACTGTTATACCTGTTGTCTAGCAGTGATAAAACCAGTTTTGTCTTTAATAAATATTATGCATTAAACTTAAAAAACAAATTTCACGTTGTTGGTCAGTTAAAGAGTTTAAAAAAATTGGTTACAAATGGGAACCCGTCAGTTCCAACCCGCGATCAGTTCCCACTCGATCGAATCCGAGAACCGCTTACCAACCAAGGGTAATAGTTAGGGGTAAAAGTGATTGTAAAAAATGAAAAGACAAAAAAATGATTAAAGATAAAACAAATTGAGTGAAAGTTGTGCGCGGGTTTTAACAAAAAATTTATAAAAAGACTAATTCGTTTTAAATGTATAAAAAACAAAACCTAATAACATAGGTTAAAACCTTTTATGAGAAACAATTTATAGTTAAAAAATTATTTGGTTCAACATCTTTTAAGTTTATAGTGAACTTTTTTTGTACTAATAAACTAAACTTTGAATAAATTTTAAGAAGATGTTTAAAAAAAATTAAAAAAAAAAGTCATTTATATATTTTTTGTTTAGACGCGGTGGACTAACTGCAAAGAAAAAAATGACGAAAAAAATTATTCGATTCCAGCGAATAATTTATCTAGTTTATTTCTATAAGTTTGTTTAGGTACTATTTGACTTTTTTAAATTAAACGATTGAAATAAATTATATTAAAAGTGGCTATATAACTTAATCTTGTACTTATCGAAGTTTGAGTTAGAAATAAGTCTTGTTATTAAAGCATTTTATATTTCAGTACCAGTTTACTTATTTTTGTTTATTTTTTCAATATGCTTATAATATTCTAAAACTAGTAATGTTTAATTTAGATATATAAGTTTAGTTTGAAAAATATATTTTTGAAAATTATTAACGATGAAACTATATTACAATTGAAAAAAAAAAAATTTCTATCAATAAAATTTATATTATAACTTGGTTATTGCTTAATTTTGATTTTTACCTAACTTTAATAGTTATACACATAATATGCATGCTAAAGCTGAACAAAAAGATATAATTTAAAATTTTTCAAGAGTTTATATAATAACAAAAGTTATAAAACTTCACATTTAGACGTATTGAAACTTGACACTTGTAATACCAGAAAAAGAAAATATGTTGGAAATTATAGCTATAAAAATTAAAATGTGCACTATTTGTAATTTCAATGGTTAATTTAGACTTCAAAATTTAGACGGTTAAGCTGAAGTATCTAGTTTTTTTTTATTCATTAAACAGAAAAATATTATCGAAAGACCTAGTGTATAAAAGACTTTTCAGTCATTTAGTTACTTTTTTACTTGATTTGATTCATGAAGATAAATGAAATAAAGAACATACATTTCATGAAAAACAAAACTAAAATTGTAATGTAAAAATTGCAATAAAAATAATATTTTATGGAACGATTAAAAAAGCACTCAAAAATACTTGTTTCACTGATGTATTGTAAAAAAAAACCTTTCGGTTATCGAGTCGTACACCACTTGGATGCAGTTTAACGTCTTGTCCAGGACTAGAAACAAAAACTAACTCAATAGTAGCTTTGCACGAAAAACAATAGGTTTAATAGGTCAATAATTTGATTATATATCATATAATTAAGCTGTGTGGTATATTAATGAGAGTTAAAAATTTGAAAATTAAGTTAAGTTGTTGAAACTTTATCAAATTTACATACTTATTCAGTAAACACAGGCAACTAATAGTTTAAATATTCTATTTTTGATAATACATATATCAAACAGGAATTTATTACTTACACAAAAGAAACGTTTACAAATAATTTAGAATTTTACTAGCGAAATAAAATGTTACTAACTGGTTCGATACCGGTAAAACCCCATAAAAAACAAAAAAAAAACGTTAAACGCTTAAAAATATTTGGAATCAGACTAAGATAAACAAAAAAAAATTAAAGTGTAGTAAAATAACGAAAATTTATAACTATATAGTGCATAACATTTTTGTTAAACTTTAGAATCAAAACATATCTAAACATCTGTTACATAAAAAGTTTTTCCTACATTTGGTTATTTGAACAAGTGCAAATTAATAAGTATGTAGTTAATAAAAGTTTATATTCAATTAAATTTATTAAAGACTCCCTTGTTTTGATTGTGTATTAAATAACTATTTTTAATTGATTTTTTTTATAGAGTAAAAGTAACGATTAAAACCTCAATAAAAAACCTTTAAATAAAGTTAAACATAAAATACTAGTTAATTTATTCAGAAATAAAAATCTCTTTCAAAATGCATGCTTCTAATTTGATCTCTTTTAATCTTAAAAAGTATAAAAATGTAAAAGTTTCACAACAGTAGCTTTAAAGTTTTAAAATTAAACTTGCTTTTATTTTAAAAGTATTTTTTATTGAATAAGTTACTGTTTACTTTTAGTGAACATAAAGCCAAGTTAATTATAAGTTATAACTTGATGTTTATACTTTCATTTATTGAAACTCAAACAATTCGCTTGTCTCACGGCAAACGAAAGTCCGGACTTGTTCTGCAGACTTTCGCCGATTTTGTTGATCAAACAATTCGCATACATAAACAAATTAGTAATAACATTTTTCTACAATAAAATAAAACAGTCTTTGTAAAAGTTTTGGCAGTTTTGTATACAAAAAAAATTGTTTATATAATGCCTATTTAAATCAGAGACAAGTTTTATCTTTTAACATAAAAACAAGCTTCTATCACGTTAAAGTGATAAAGTTTTTAACTCATTTATTGCCGTAAAAGTCAAACAAAGTCAAATTGCCGTAATCAGTTTGAGTATTTATTAACACTTTAGTGTAAAAGGTTATTTTTATTAATAGAAAGTGTGCAAAAGTTGTTTGATCTTTCGCTCACAAATAGCTAGTATATATTTTTGTTTATTGAATTTTTTATTTTATTTTAAGAATTTTTCATAGTTTAGTTCAGATTTATGTAAAAAGGGGTATTTGTGTTGTGAAAAGTTATAAACTTTAGGTACATGATCTTATATTTTTAACCTATTAATCTTTAGCAGTTTCAATTTTAATTTAAAAGGTGTTAGGTATACAATACACTATAAAAGCAAAGAAAAACTAGTACTTTACCCAACTAAAGTTAATTTAGATTTAATAACATCAATAACTGTGAAGATATTACTGACTTTATTTATTTAAACATAATTTTTTTTTTCCATAGTAAAACATTTGCAAATATCTAAAATTTCTCGTAAAAGGACTGTTAAAAAAAAATTATATAGCTTGTTTTATGGCTATTTAAATTATTTAATCTTTCAATTGCTAATGTATTAAAATATGTGTTTGATGCAGGATGCTTAAATTAGTTATATTTATACAAATCGTTGTAATTGCTGCAGGTTAGTGTTTTGAAGTTTAACTGTACTACTTATATTGATTATAAATTAAGTTTTAAAACATACTGAAACATTTTAAAAAAGTCTTTAATAGTAGATGAGTAAACAAAAAAAATTTTTTAGCTAAAATGAAAGATTATTTAAACAGATTAGTTTTCTTAACAAAACAAAATAAACCTTTGAAACTAAAAGCTGTTCATAGTTTCCACAACTTAAATCTTTGCAAATCTAGTTTTTTTGATATATTCGTGTGTATGCCCTTGCCTTGGCGAAATAGGTCCAAAAAGAAAAGCTTTGCTAAGATAAAAAAAGATTTAATTAAAAATCTGCTTAAAAAATCTGACAAAGAAATCATTATGGTGCTACAGCTACGTAACTGAATTATTGTGATATTTTGTCATATGGGGTGCGGATAAATATACTTAAAAACTACTAAATTTTATTGCTTTTTACTTTCTAATCCAGTTTACCTTTAAAATTACAAAAACGTCTACAAATTTTCGTACAGTTTCTGTTAAATCAGTTAATCAAGTTCAACTACCATTTGTGCATTTGTGTTCCCAACATATTGTTTATTGAACGATAAAAAAAGGCTCAAAAAGTTTGGTCCAAGGACCGGGTGCACGAAAAAACCTTTCGGTTATTGAGTCTTACACCAAAACAGTTTAACGTCATATCCAGGACAATGAACTACGAATCCAAATGATTTTTTGTCATTGCATTTAAAGTATTATTTTCTTATTATAGCTGTTATTATTTATAAAACATTTGTTATATATTTGGGTACATCAAAAGCTTCAGTGTTAAAAGTAAGAAATCTTAGCATTTACAACTACTTGATTTAAAAAAACACTTAAGCTATGGCAAGTTGTAAGTTAGGGGATACTGGTTAGTAAAAAATGTTACAGGAGCAAAATAAATTGCAGAAATTGCTGCATTAGAAAATAAAATAAATTAAAGAGTGAGCTTACTTAAAATTTTATGAAACAATATATATAAAACAAATAAAATTCTTTGGTTATGGTTAACTTTAGGTGAGAACTAATATCAAACTGAAAATATAATACATTCAATGTCTTATTTAACCTTAATTTTAGGCTAAAAAACAATACTTTGTTTTAAACAAGCTAAATAAATACATAGAAAGAACTAAATTGATATATTTCAAACTAAAGTATTTAATAAAATTTATTTTACAACATCATAATCAATATAAACTATTGTATTGATAACTTTATATATGTTTCATAAACTAATAAACTTAAATATTTATTGCTTTTATTTTACAATATAAAGTGATAATATAGCTAAGTATAGAGTAAGAAAATATAGATAACATTAATTAATATTTGAAATTTAAAATAATCATTTGTTAATGGAGATCTTAGCATTGCAAATTCACTGAAATATACAATTGTGTACTTAATACTTTAAAGATGACAATCAAAGTTCTCAACTTAAATACAAAGAGAATGAACAATATATATTTTGAATTTTGTTAGCATTACAATGTTTCATTTGCTTGAAACTAGTCAAACGAGATCTTCAGTTGAATAAAGTCTTAACAATATAATAATACTTAATATATAATAACAAACTTTCGAAGTACTGTGGAAATCTGTTTTGATAACATTAATATAGATAAACAAGAAACATTAAAGTTCTATCTACCACCACATTTTTTAAAATAAATAGCTCAAATTTCCTAAATGTCTTTCTTGTAATATTTTTGTCATAATTTTTTTTTTTATAAACTTTAGAACAAAAAAGAAATTGCAAAAAAGCAATGTTAAGACAAAACTTTTATCCTTAAAAAAATACTTAGTTTTAAGTTTAAAATGTCCTTGTGATAGACAAAAGTAAATATTGCAATGAATGTTTACTGAGGGTTTTAGGTTTTTTTTTAGTAGGAGGATAAAGTGTTGCCAAAAAACCTTGAAACCTGGAAAAATCTGGAACCTAACAATTTAGGCTAAAAAATCTGGAATTTGAGAAATTTAAAAAAACAAACCTAAAATTTTGATCAAAAATTACTTAAGTACCTGGAAAAACTTGAAATTTTTAACAATTTTAACTATTCAGAAGTAAAACTTCGATTTGACCCAAAAAATCTATCATATAGATGAAAAAAAATTGTCATGATCAAAAATTTTTTATTAATCATTACCTTAAACTTAACTTTTAAAAGTACTTAAAGCAAGGTTAAAAAAAAGTCTGAGTTGAAGTTCTTGTTCATTCAAACGTTTAAGGAAAAGCTTGAGAGGTCATGTGTTTTACTGATGAAGTTTTGATACAGTTTAGATAAGGAGAAAATAAAGAACAGTCACAAGTTTACTGATGCAAGTTTGCATTTTCATATTACAGCCATATATAAACTTTTATCAGTTAGCAGGATTTCTGGACTACTTTACTGCTGCTACCGTGTAGTTCAAATAGACATTTGTATTATTAATTATTTATTGTAGTGTTATTTAAAAAAATTTTTTTTGTTATAAGCATTTTTTGATTTAAAATCTAAATACTTAAATAAAATGATTATTTTATACATTGTTAAATATAATTCTCTGAGAATTAAAAGAGTAAGGTTTTAATAACATTTTAGGTATTTCTAAATTTTGTATGTATTTATAATTTACATAGTATTTTATGTTTGTTAGTGTTTGCAATTGTTCTTTAACACCCTATTTTCATAAATGCCATGCCTAATTTTGTATATAGTAGCCCTAAGTATTATTTAACATCATTTAATATAAGTTAAGTATAAATTTCACTGTGGTTTTTGTGTGATTGTACACTACAACCTTACATGAAGTCCTCCAGAAGAAATCAGTCTTTTAGATAACAGTTAAATAAGACAACAACAGTAATTTACCCAAATAAACCTTCTTACTAGTATATCACCTTTCATTTTTAAGGCAGTATTTATCATTTTTTTATCTTACATTATTTTATTTTAGTAACTTTCATTTTATAATTCATTTCATAAACAGTAGATCTAGAGAAGTTTTACAATATAGGTTGCATTTAAAGTTTAAAAAGCAATGCTCACATTACTAACTGCTCTTTTGAAAGCCCTTGAGGTTTAAGCATAACCAGAAAAACATAGGGGTTGAAAAAACCGTCAGGCAATAAGGGGTCATATTGAATAAAATGCCTTAGGGCAATAAAAATGTATGAAAAAAAGGGTGTTGACACAATAAGTCCTAATAAATCACATAAAGATGGTGACAATATTTGAATCAAAGTAAGCTACAATAAGTATAGGCAAAAATTAAGTCCTAATAAGTCACAGAAAGTAGGTGACAATATTTAAGTAAAAGTAAGGTACAAAGGGTGTTGTTTCAGTTAAAACCATTAAAAGCAAACTATAAGCCCAAATCACAAAATATTGGCAAACTATGAGCCAAAAAGTCAGAGAAAGTTGGTGACAAAGTTTAGTCTACAAAGTAACAATAGAACTTACAAAATTTAGTCCAATAAGTCAAAGTAGAACTGATAAAATTTAGTCTAAAAAGTCAAAATATAATTGACAAGTTTAAAGTCTACAAAGTCATTGTAGAACTGACAAAATTTAGTCCAAAAGTCAAAGTAGAACTGAAAAAAATAGTTGACAAAATCACAGTGGGTAATTTTAAATTTTATGTAAGGCTCCGATAGCATAATAAAAAAGACAATATTTTTTAATTACTAGGACAGAAAAGACCAGTAAAGTGCTGCAAACTTTTAGGAATTTGTATCATAGAGGTTTATATACATGGCATTTGAGTGTTTTTTATGTGTTTTTATTGTATATCTGTTTTTCAAAGCTGCTATGTTTATAGTAGGTTGTAACACATATTAGCATTACTTTTGAAATTAAAGTGAATTGTAGAAACAATTTGTTTTTTTGATTTTTAAAAATAAAAGACATTTTAAGACTAAAAGACCATTTGTTGAAAACATTTGTTTAATTATTTAATTTTCTGATGTACCTCAAACATATTTTATGAAAAACTTTATATTAGTTTTGAGACTAAGTTACATTTTTATGTGTGTTACTTTTGTTTTGTGTTTATGAAGGATTGGTAGTGTTTATCTTCCAACTAAAAGGCAAAGGAGAAGTAGAGTGATAGAAGAGAAAGTATAACAGAATATCAAACTGCTATTGTGTAGTTCAAATTTGTTTTATTTGTTATTTATTGTAATGTTATTTCTTAACAACTTTATTTTTTTGAGCATTTTTTGATTTAAATTTTAAGTAGTTAAATGTAACATTATTTTATAAATTGTTAAATTTTTTTCTTTGAAAATTTAAATTGTTTTAAGGTTTTAATAATGTTTATATATATATATATATATTTATTTAAAAAAATACTTTGGATATTAAAAATGCTGTAAAGAGCAACTTGTAGCTTAGTTAAGACTATAAATAATAAAATCAAGTTGATTAATCTCCCTATGCCCTAAAAAATTTTAAAACTTTTTATACCTAAATAATCAATAATACTTTGATAATGACATAGTATTTATAAAGTTTATTTAAAACTTGTAAAATTTTAACATTATCAAAATATTTTTTTATTATAACTGTTGTTTTTGTATGTTACATGAGTTATTAAACAGTAAGTTTAATTACCTTAGTTCTATAAGACTAACATAGTTAGTATTTAAAAAGTTTTTTACAATTACTTTCCTTACTTAGTAAAATGTTAACATTTCTTACCTTCAAAAATTTTTACACAAGTTTTTTTGAAAGTCTGTTCTTTTAAGTTGTTTAATTTTTTTAGTTTTCATTAGCAGTGGAGTTATTTTTTCATTTCTTTAAACACTCTTTTTATAAGTTGTTACAAGTTTAAATAATTTATAAGTAAAAAAAAACATGTTTTTTTTAAGACAATGAATAAATTAATAAACTTTTTAAGAAATAAAAATTTTATAACAATGGCTTGGAGATCCCATGGAACTGACAACAAAAGCTTGGTTGAAAACTTGTATAAAAATGGAATAGTTAAAAGCAACAAAGTTAAAGAAGCTATGTTGCAAACTGATCGTGCTTACTATGCTAATTCAAGTTTGTTCATTTATATTGTTACTCTATTTCAACTTGTGATCTGTAAACAATTTGTAATATTCATTTATGAGGCTTTAAAGTTTAATTAGCGTAAATATATAAAATTTGATGATATTTAGCTTTAAGAATTATAATATTTTAATTTATACTTGAAACAAAATATTATAAATCACAACATTGTTGCTAAACAATTAGGCCACTCAGGCTATATGACACTCAGGCAAACTTAATAAAACAAAATTCATTTTTTTAATTAAAAACTGTTTCTTTACAATACTTCACTAGTCAGAATTTTTCTTAATTAGGGGTCAGCAAACTGCGGCCCGCAGGCCAAATGTGGCCCTCAAAGACAAAATATGTGGCCTGTGAGGTACATTTCAGCTAAAAACATACTTTTTTAAAACGGAAAAAACAAAAATTTGGTGGTAAAAACTTGCAACTAGGGTTTGATTAAAGTAATAAGGCATTACTAGTGCTCTTATATAGTTATGTTACATTTTTTGGTTTAAAATAGTATTTTAGTAAAAATTATTACAATAATTTTCTAAAAACTGCGGCCGGCAAAAACTTTTTTCTGTATAGGTGGCCCATGAGCAAACTTTTGTTAAATAAATTGGCCTGCTAGTTATATAAGGCTGCGGACCCCTGTTCTTAATCATGGGGTTTAACTTTTTTTTTCTGAAGAACAATTTTTTTATCAACAAGTTATTTATTTTGTTGTAAATTTAGTTTTTGAATTAAACAAGCTTAACAATTTTTTTTGATTTTTTTTTTATAATTTTTTCATTAATTTTGGCTGACTTAAGCTATTTTGATGTAACTTAAGTTTTTCAAGTAGCAACCTTAAGATAATTTAATTTATTTAAACTCTACTTTAAGTTTGTTTAATTAAAAATATCTAACAAACTTAGAAATGTCTTTAATTTATCAAAACTTTGCAAAGGTAGGTGATCATCTGTTTAGGATCAATACTTAATATTTTCAGGTGAGGCTTACTTGGATTCACCTCAGTTGATTGGTTACCAGGCAACGATAAGCGCACCCCACATGCACGCTGATGCCCTTGAAAGATTGAAGGAGCCACTGATGAACAAGACTGAAAATGTTTCTGCTCTTGATGTTGGCTCAGGAAGTGGTTACATTTGCGCATGTCTGGCTAGAATCATAGGTTTTTATGAATTATGTAAATAGAAGGATGTATTTTACTAAGTAATTTATTAATTATAGGGCAATTAGATTATCTATAGATTATCTTGACAACTTTGGCTTCCATCTTAACTTACTGTAGGTATAAATTTTTTTACAAAAATCAAGATGAGTTATGATATTAAGCTTAAAATTTTTAAAGTTGTTTTGACACAGTAAAAAAGTTATTAAACAGTATATAATGAATAGTATTTCACATTATAGTATAAAGTATTTAAATATATTTTTGGAAAAGTCATTTAAATAAAAATAAGTTTGTAGTAAGATTGTATTCAAGTACATTGAAATATAATATTTTTTAAATACTAACCTTTTTTTAAATATAGTCAATGTCATTCTTTAACTTTCTCACAAACAAATTTTTTTTTGTGTTTTTAAACTGTATAGTGTTTTAAAATATAAATAATTTTTTATATATTTAAGTTAAAAAAAGTTAAAACAGTCTAAAACAGTGACTGTATAAATTTTTAAGCTAATTTTTTTTTGGCAAATTCTTAACCTAGACACATTAGTATTTCGTTCTTTGTAAAATTTAAATATACGCACATAGTTATTTTTTCATATTGATATAAGCAATAATAGTTGTATATAGTAACGAAAATAACAGGAATGAAAAAAAAGACCTGGATTCTCGGAAAAACCTGTAATTTTGAACACTTTTTACATGTAAAATGATGAGATTTCTATTGGGTTTAAAAATTCTTTTAATTACTTATATAATATAATAATTTAGAGTTTTATTAAGTATTAAGCACATTTAAAATGGGATTACAGTATCTTTTAAACATTTTTTATAGTGTTTAAGACAGTTTTTTACCTTAAACTTAATATCATATTAAAAAAGATATAAAAAAACTTGTACTTTCAAAAGCTTGGAAGCAATTTTAGAAAACCTGACATAAACTAGAGCTAAAATTTATTTTGACTATTAAGTCTCAAGTTAATAGTTAAATTTTTATTTATTTATTTAAAACTTTCATAACATTTTCTTATAAATATAAAATTATTATTCCTTAAAAAATAAAAACTTTCAGTTTTTTGCATACATATTGCATATATATTTCTAATAAAAATAAATACTCTTATGTAAAAAATCAAAGTTGTATTCTAAACACTTAATAAAATTGTTGCAAAATTTTTTTCACAGCACTTTTCAACTTGAACTGATATTTTTTTTGCTTACAAAGTGAATACAAAAAATAGGCATTTGAAATACTATATTATAATCTTTATTATTAATTTATACAAATTGAGGTTTTACATTTCTAATTATTTTAACGTTTCAAATTAATACTGAATATTTAATGATACTGTTTAATTAAAAACATTATTGTTTTTGTTGCTTTACCTTTTAAAATTAAAAAATAACTCTTCTACTAGTTTTTTTAGTAATATTTAAATTAATGATACAACAATGTTGCTACAAGACTTCAATATTTAAGTAATATACTTTTTTGTAGTTAAATATTTATTGCTCATGGTATGATACAAACTTTTTAAACAAGTGAGTCTATTTTGCAAGGAAAATTTTGTATTGAACTTGCTTCACAAAAATCAATTATCACTAAATAAAAGTTTGTATGAGTTATTTTTCTAATTGAGAAATAAATTTACTTTTTACTCGGAAATCTATTTTACAAACCCATTAATTGAAAATCATAATAATAAAACACAATAAGTCGAACGATATTCTTTATTCAGTACCAACACTGGTCTTATTCATAATAGATTATTTTTATAAAAATTGGATAAAAACATTACTATTGCATTGTTAAAAAGCATATAATCTCAACGTAAAACATAACATACATCACTGTGTTAAATCCTAGAGATCTATCGAAGCTAAACCCATCTATAAACCAAAACAAGTGAAAACATTTCGTTGCTATTAAACTATCACAACATTACAGAAATAAAATTACGATTAAATATACTCATTTGAGCTGTTCAAAATTATGATCAGCCAAATATTGTTAGTTAATAAACTTTGTTATATGAATGTAGATATAAATTCGTTTTATGATTTAGTTAACAAGTAATTTTTTTATCAAGGAGAAAACGGTAAAGTGGTAGGTATTGAACACATTCCAGAACTAGCTGAGAAATCGATTGACAACCTTAACAGAGATGAGCCTGAACTTATGAAATCAGGACGCGTCCAAATAGTGGTGGGGGACGGTAGGAAAGGTCATGACCCGCAAAATTTAAAAACATGGTAAAAAAACAGACTGATTGGCTTGTTTAAAAGTTTCAATATTAAGCTAAAATAAGTTTTTAATCAAAGCTACTATTATTTTTTTAACTATGTATATAAAATATGATTTGTTAAACTGTAAATTTAAACAAAAAATATTTAAGTTTTTAATCATAAATGACAGTAGTTTTGAAACAATTTTTGTAGCTTTAAGCATACACAATATTAGAAATATAATATAATAAATAATTCCATTTTAGTTTATAGTTGTTTATGTTGTAATTATATAACTTAAAACTTTTGTTCAGATCATTATAATAAATAATATCCGAATTAACAACTAACTAAAAATACTTAAAACTAGTTGTTAGTAAATTAATGCGAGAAAATATATAACAAAGTGTAAAGGAATATAATTTATAATTCAAAAGTAAAGTTGTTTTTCAGCTAGTTTCAAACTACAATTACTTTTTTAGTTCATTTGATATTTTAATGACGCAGTCTAATTGAAAAGTTTGACAAAACTTTAGATAACGGTTCAAGTTGAACTTCATTTAATTACTTTAAAAGTGATAGTACGTTTCTTGCTATAAAAATCTTGCCATACAACTTTCGAAGAAGAAAACTAAAGCTTATAATAAACTTAATTTGAGTGAATATTTTCAATTTTATTTATTTAATAATCGAAAGAGCAATAAAAAACATTAACTGCAGAATTTGAGCCAATTTAGTAAATAATATAATGTATACAACTATTTTGTATATTTTTAAAAGGATCACAACTAAATAATAATTTTAGTTGAAGTTAATTCATTTAACAAAGCTAATTATTTAAAGACAACCAACAAATCTGTTTCTAGCCTCTATGACGTCATACACGTGGGTGCGGCGGCCCCCGAAGTGCCCCGGCAGCTGATCGACCAGCTGAAGGTCGGGGGGAGGATGATAATCCCGGTGGGGGAGCAGGGCGAGACGCAAGTGTTTCAGCAGTTCGACAAGAACGAAGATGGTGAAGTCACGTGCGAGGATCTGCTGCATGTTGTGTACGTCCCTCTCACCGACAAGAACACGCAGCTGAGAGAACTCTCACGGATTTGATAATATGATTTTATTGAGCTATTTTTTGTGTAGAAGTGTATTTAAAATTTTTTATAATAGCTGGCATTGAAAGTTTTTATCTCCAAAGTATATTAAAAAAACTTGTTAAAGACCAAGCAAGTGTGTATTAAGACTTTTCTAATACTTAAATAAAAATATGTCTCTTAGTCTTTTTTTAATTTTTCTAGAGAATTTTAAATCTAATAGAGTTTTTACCTTTTTTTTATATGATTACTTCTTTTTTACTTATCTGATGTCAATGCTAGTTGAAGTACATTAAATTAAAACTGGTTTACTTGTTCTAAAGTTTCTAAACTTACAAAAAAATACACAGTGGATATCATTTCTAAATAGAATTGTGTTATAAACTAAGTTCTGTTTTGTTTTTTTTTTTAGTTATACAACTCTTTAAAGACTTTATTAGCCTACTTGGATCTATGACTAACATTTTTTTTATTATTGGCAGCTTAGCCAAAATTATTTTAGTCTGTTACAGGGCGAAACATTGTTTTATTATTAGAATCTGACTAAATATAGTTTCAAAATTTTTTCATTGACTTCAACTTTTCATTTTAGTAATCGTTCTATAATATACCATTTAATTGAGGCTTCAGTAAAAAGCTCATTTTGCAAAATATTTTATTTTATCAAGTGATAAACATTTTTAGAGTGATCATAATCAAACCATATTTAGACTTTAACAAACTTATGTTTGTTTGAAAGTTTGTATAAGTTTAACAAGTTTTGACTAAAAAAAAAGTTTATAACAAAATTTTAAAAGTTTTCGTTATGAACTCAATACTAACTTATGCACTGTAAAGCAAAAAAATAGTATTAAAAGTGAAATAGAACTTTAATTTTTTTTAAACTTAATGAAAGTATTTAATGTTGTGTGTTGTTATTAGTCACATATAAAAACATAAAGATCTATTATGTAGAACTTGGCTGTGATTTAAAATTACATTTAAAGTTGTGAGAAATTCAGAATTACAAATACTAATTTGGACTTATTGTATACCAATAATTAGTGACTTTTTTGGCTTAAATTTTTCAGTTCTATATAGACTTTTTTGGACTAATGTTTTGTCTATTGTACTTGGACTTATATTTTATTAAAACTCTTCGTGACTTAATAGGAGTTACACATTGAAAATACCCTTTGTGGTTTACTTTGACTTAAACATTGTCACCAAATTTATGTGACTTATTAGGACTAAAATTGTTTCAATACTCTTTTTGGTTTACGTTGACTTAAATATTGTCACCTCTTTCTGTGACTTAAATTATGTCCTTTACATTTTAATTTGTGGTTTACTCTCCAATTGTGGCAATTTTTATCTGGACGACCACTTATTGCCTGACGGTTTTTTCAAGTCCTTACGGTTAAGCTCCAAGAACTTTTAAAAGGGAAGATAGTTAATGTGAGTATTATTCCTTTAAAATTAAGTGCAAGCTTTAATATGAAATTTCTCTAGTTCTACTTTTAAATAAAGTGCACTATATTATGAAAATGACAAAAACGTGATAAATACTGCCTAAAAATTAAAATAAATATACTAGTGAAGTTTGTTTGGATAAAATACTGTCTATGTTACCTAAAAAACTGGTGTTTGTTAAACTGGACAACTCCAATTATAACTTTAAAATAATGTGGGTTACTTAAATAGTAAATTATATGGCTATTTAAATGGTATATATAACACATCTAAACAACTATCAATAATAACTTAATTCAAACTTATATACTAAACGATACTTAGGCCTACGCTATATAGAACTAGACATGAAATGAACATATTGTATTAAAAACCCATGTACGAGATTAAAATATGCCTTACAAGTACCGTAAATGTTATTAAAACCTTAAATTGTTTTTATTATCAGAGAATGATATTTAAGAGTGTATAAAATAGTGTTGTATTTAACTACTTAAAGTTTTATGAAAAAAGTCCTTATAAGAAATAACATGTTAAAAAAAGAACTTTACAATAAGAAAACAAATGATACAAATGTCTAGTTGAACTCCATCTTAGCAGCAGCATAGTAGTCTAAAGTAGTTTTCTCTCCAATTGATGAGTATTTATATACGGATGTGCTTAACCAATAAAATTTTTATCTGACTCATTTTCTCTTAAACGCTCAAATGAACAAGAGCTTTTTCAAAATTTTTTACTAGTATAGTTTGTTGAATAACTAGAAATCGCTCAAAATATTTTGTCCTATGACCTTGTGCACGAAAAAACCTTTCAGTTATCGAGTCGCACACCATGGATACACTGTAATGGCTTGTTCAGGATTAAATATAAATCGAAAAAGTTATCATATGTAGTTTGATATCCTGTCACAAAAATAGAAAACAAAAAAAAAAGCTTATATTATCCACTAAAAACTTTTCATAATCAGAAAATTATAACGTGTTAATAAATTTGCTATCCACTAAAATTTTAAACATTAAATGTTATCTAATCTATGAGATAAAAACATCAAGAAAGTTTTGCTTTTGCACTACTAGCTGTCAGGTGAAAAAAATTTGAATTCAGAACTTAAATGTATTGTTATAATTTATTCATGTTTTCAAAGATCCTGTTTAGAAAAAAACTTTTTACTATGTTACTTTGAGTATTTACATCGCTATTAGACTATAACATAAAACTTTAACTCAAAAATATTCAAAGTTAAACAAAATAGTTCTACTAAAAGTTTTACTAATTTGAGCTATGTAATGAAAAACTAAGTTTTATTAAAGCAGATAACTCAAGTTTTTTGCTATCATATTTCTATAAAAATGTGCGACGTTATTATTTGGTTTTCAATTTTTGATTCTTTTAGTATACTAAGTACTAAAAAACTTCTTTAACGACATAAGAAAGAAAATTTTAGTGTACTTTTTGAATGAACTAACTAAAATGTTTTTTTTTCTTTATCGTTTAATTTTATTACTAAAGTTTAATGCTAAAACTGTTTTTATTTTTCAATAAGCGTTTTAACATACTTTTTATAAAGTATATTTTTGATGAGAAATTTATATTAAATATTGACCTTGTTGTAATATTAATTTTGTTTTTTTACACCTTTAACATTACAATAAACAAATACTATATAACAGTAGTAAATAATTATTCTGTTCTTATAGTGTTTTTATTAAAATCTACTAAATAAAGTACTCTATTATTGAACAAAAATTGTGCTATCCCACTTTTAAAGTCAAAACACATCCCTGATACTTATATACTTCTAATGTAGAATTAAAAAACATTTAAATTGTTAAACTAGTTTCAAATTAAAAGCTTTATTTAGCAAAATCTTATAATTAGCTTATAAAAAGATATTTTTTATCATTTTACCTTATTACGAAAATTTTTAATTTATGTAATTAAACCTGTGTAAAGTCGACTTTAGACTGCCTATCGTTTTAAAAAAGAGAAAGTGTAAATAAGTTTTGATCA